>NC_140234.1:28428284-29140784 GCF_949987555.1 Borostomias antarcticus
CTCATCTCTCTGACCTCACCAGCTCCAGGAGCACGGGCGGTCTCTCTCTCTCTACAGATCACATCCCATTCTCTCAGCTACAGATCACATCCCATTCTCTCAGCTACAGATCACATCCCATTCTCTCAGCTACAGATCATATCCCATTCTCTCAGCTACAGATCATATCCCATTCTCTCAGCTACAGATCACATCCCATTCTCTCAGATACAGATCACATCCCATTCTCTCAGCTACAGATCAATCAATCAATCAATCAATCAAGCAATGAGTGTCCGAGGCCTGCTGTACCTTCAGGGAGAAGTGCTGGGCAGTGATGGCGAAGGCGTCCAGCCCCAGGGTGGTGTTCCTCAGCCGGGCCTGCAGGCTCTGCAGCTGACCAGCCTGCTGCTCACAGCGCTCACGCAGCTTCTGGACCAGGGAGCGCTCCGACTCCGGGCCCGGCCCGCGACCCGCACCCGCACGACCCTGGCCTGCAGGAGGGGTAGAGAGACAAGAGGAGTGTGAAGAATGATGGGGATAATTTGTTGAGGGATTAGTTTGCAGACAGTATTATGGAATATTGCGACATACTAATGTCATGTCCAGGGGGTGTACTTGTACATCAAGCTGCCTCACGCTAAGGAAACAGGAGATAGGCTCCTGCCCTATGGGCCACTAGGCTCCAGAACCAGTTCTCAAGGATACTTACTTACTATTATGTAATATACACATGAAGGGACCTCTTCTCCCCCTCCTCCCTGCTCTAACACATGTGTTTGTGTTTGATGAGCTCTTCATAACACAGGAAATGACACGTGTGTTGATGAGCTCTACATAACACAGGAAATGACATGTGTTTGTGTTTGATGAGCTCTTCATAACACAGGAAATGCTGACTGGGTGTGTAGACATCAACCAGCATAGGAGCTTAGTCTCTATGACAACCGCAGGCATCCATGACACAGGCAATGGGGTGTGTAAGAGAGAGAGGGAGAAAGAGAGAGACAGAGAGAGAGGGGTGAGCGAGGGAGAGAGAGAGAAAGAAGGAGAGAGAGAGAGAGAGAGAGAGAGAAGGATGGAGGGAGAGAGAGGGGAGGGAGAGAGAGGGAGGGAGAGGGGAGGAGAGAGAGGGAGAGAGAGGGAGGGAGAGGGGAGGAGAGAGAGGAGAGTGAGAGAGAGAGAGGGAGAGAGAGAGAGGGAGGGATGGAGAGACAGAGGGAGAAGGGGTGACACTGAAGTCATTAAGAAATAGAGATGTTTGCCACTCAATCTGTCGCTCTATTTCCTCCTTCACGACTGTTGGAAGAACATTCCTTAAATCCCACACCCGCACACACACACAAACACACACACACACACACACACACACACACACACACACACACACAGACATGTGATATCACTCACCAGGGGACTGGGGCTTGGGTGAGACCACAGCAAACTTTTTGGGGGAGGAACCAGGACGTACCATCTCCACCTCCCTCTGAGCCTCTTTCCTAGTGGCTGCACACACAACCCAGAACAACATCACCAGACAAGTCAATAAAAACACAGAAGAATTTTAAAAACATGAAACTGAAAAGGTGAAAATATTATAATACTGTAATAACATATTATGAACCCCTGAGGAAAGAATATTAGAGCCTGGTTGATGTAGATTTCTACAGTGCACCTAAATCTGGAACCTAGCTTGACATGAGAACACTTGATGGCCAACGGTGGACCACTCTGACACAAGTGTTGATCCCGCCCCCAGGCAGCAAGGGAGCTGGTGTGTGGCAATACAGCCACTAGATGGTGCTGTTGCTCTGGTTATCCTCACTGGCATGGATCTGCTTCACCAGCAGCTCACTGCTGCAATGTTACTGTGCAATGCTACTGCGTTTTGCACTGCTGCAATATTACTGCGTTACTGTCTGTGGCCACTAGGAGCCTCTGGAACCACACTCGCGTTCCCACAGAGTGCATACATGGTAAATGGACTGCACTTATATAGCACTTTTATCCCAAGCGCTTTACAATGAAGGCCTCTCATTCACCCATTCACACACGCAGCTGCCCGGGAGATGCAATTGGGAGCAATTTGGGTTTCAGTGTCTTTGCCAAAGGACACTTCGACATGTGGACAGGAGGAGCTGGGATTCGAACCGCCGACCCAACTTTCACTGGACCACCCGCTCTACCTGAGCCACGGCCGCCCCAACATCAGACACAGGACAGGGGAACTCCACTGATGTGAACTTCCTGACTTCAGCATCTAAGAAATGAATAATACTAACTGTGCTGAAAAAAGATGAGGATTTATAGACCATGTCTAGCAAGCTGTTACTATCCACAAGTGCTGACACATCCATATGGTTATTGTTCACAAGTGCTGATGCCCGCGTTATGCTGGATGTGTGATTAGGGGCCCCACCGGGCTCGTTCTCATCAGACAGCTGAGGCCCTGTCTGCCCTTATGATGCGATGTATTCCCTTTCTTTCTGTATTAGATTGTGTACTGCCTATATAATATATGTATCTTACTAGAATCAATGTTTTTTCTGAATAATATATGGATCAACAAAGAACTCTTCAGGAATGTTATGCCAGAAAGAGATTTATTGAATATCTCAGACAGCCTGTTTATTGGTAGAATTCACCCAGGTGTGGTCACTCCCCTTTTCACTCACCGGTCAGGTGACCAGAAATCTCTTTATATAGTGCCACCCTCACCTGTGGTGTTCATGACATGATGAAGATGTACTGACATGGAAACGTTGTCAAGCCTATACTGCGCCTTAATATGAGCCTGTATTACCTCAGGCTTCTGCTGTTTAATATCTCTGCTGTTTAATATCTCTGCTGTTTAATATCTCTGCTGTTTAATATCTCTGCTTGGTTTATTGTCTGTTGCCTGTTGCTTGTTCCATGCCTGTTTTATGTTCTTTTGCTCGACCGACATCTCTGTAAGCAACTTTGGGTAATGAAAAGCGCTATATAAATACAATTTATAATTATTTATTATTATTAAAAGGCTCTAATAGCTGAGTGCTCCAGCGACTCCCCTCCCTACTTGTTAGCCCTGTCCGTCTCCCTCTGGGTCATTCAGTAGCACTGGGACATTCCCTCCAGGACCCCCCCCTCCCAGGTCCGGTTTCAGCCCCGAACCAGGACCCCCACCCCCCACCCGCCAGGTCCGGTTTCAGCCCCAGACCAGGACCCCCCCCCCTCCCACCCGCCAGGTCCGGTTTCAGCCCAGACCAGGACCCCCCCCCCCCCCCCCCCCCCCGCCATGTCCGGTTTCAGCCCTGAACCAGGACCCCCCCCCCCACCCGCCAGGTCCGGTTTCAGCCCCAGACCAGGACCCCCCCCCCCCCCCCCCCCCCCCCCGCCATGTCCGGTTTCAGCCCTGAACCAGGACCCCCCCCCCCCCCCCCGCCAGGTCCGGTTTCAGCCCTGAACCAAGGAAGGACCCCCCCCCCCCCCCATGTCCGGTTCCAGACCCAGACGGTCACACCTCACACAGACAGACAGTAGCCTGCATTCCTCACATGGCTGGCCTTCTAACTGTTCAGGAGCACAACACACGCGCGCACACACACACGCACACACACACACACACACGAACGCACACACACACATACACACACACACACACACACACATACACACACACACACACATACGCGCACACACACACACACACACACACACACACACACACACACACGCGCACACACACACACACACACACACGCGCACACACACACACACACACACACTCACACACACACACACACACACACACACACACACACACACACTACCGAAGGAGACTAATGACAAGTTCAGAACATGGTGATATTTCTGAATTACATGTTATGGAGAGAGCGTTGTGATTATAAGGCTGGAGCTTCATAGTTAGATGTGTGTGTGTGTGTGTGTGTGTGTGTGTGTGTGTGTTTGTGTGTGTGTGTGTGCGTGCGTGCGTGCGTGTGTGTGAGCAGGCATGGGAATGCCAGTAGTCCTGTGGTAAATGTGTGTGTTGCCATAGCGAGGTGTGGCTGTTGCTCTAGAGAGAGAGTGACACAAGCACGCACGCACACACACACACACACACACACACACACACACACACACACACACACACACACACACACACACACACACACGTGTGCACGCCCTGACACCCTGCCTGTCACGTGATCTCCAGGGAGAGTGACCTTGAGTGGGACAGTGAATACCAGAGAGAGAGACCAGTGCCAGAGGAAGTTCACTACACTACAAACACATACTGTAGACTGTGGAGGATCAGTCTCTAACAGTCTAACCCTGGATGGAGGATCAGTCTCTAACAGTCTAGTCTTGGATGGAGGATCAGTCTCTAACAGTCTAGTCCTGGTTGGGGGGTCAGTCTCTAACAGTCTAGTCCTGGTTGGGGGGTCAGTCTCTAACAGTCTAGTCCTGGATGGAGGATCAGTCTCTAACAGTCTATCCCTGGATGGAGGATCAGTCTCTAACAGTCTATCCCTGGATGGAGGATCAGTCTCTAACAGTCTAGTCCTGGGTGGAGGATCAGTTTCTAACCCTGGGTGGAGGATCAGTCTTTAACAGTCTATCCCTGGATGGAGGATCAGTCTCTAACAGTCTATCCCTGGATGGAGGATCAGTCTCTAACAGTCTAGTCCTGGATGGAGGATCAGTCTCTAACAGTCTAGTCCTGGGTGGAGGATCAGTTTCTAACCCTGGGTGGAGGATCAGTCTTTAACAGTCTAGTCCTGGGTGGGGGGTCAGTCTCTTACCCTGTGGGGATCCTCTGGGTGGGGGCAGCAGAGGGCGTCGCTGCAGGGCCGGGGTGTTGGGTGGTAGGGGGCCGCTGCTACTGCCAGGCCTGGAGGCATCACTAGGGGGCGCTGTGGCCCTTTGGAGAGAAGCGTCATCACTGTCACTGCTGGGACCTACGAGGAAGGGGGGGGGGGGGGGGGTAGAGCAGTTACAGTAGTGACCGAGCATGACAAAAAGTTACACTGTTATTGTTCCGTTTAGGAGGCCTGTGTATGAGCCTCTACTATATCAGGTCCATCTCGTATACAATGGGCAGAGAAAGGGGGGATTGGACAACCAGTAGCATCACCATACAGATGCTGTGTTCCCAAACATACTGTTCATTAAAGCCAGTAAAACAGATGAAAAGAAAACACTCAATTATTCATAGAGCAGTAATTCAGTATTACCCTCTGGCTGTGATTATTCTAATTACTGAGATCACATCAAAGCAACATCCCAGCAACACAACAACAGCCGCCAGATGGAGAACAACACATTCCTCCTGGTTCTCTGGTCCAGGACTGGACTGTACCAGGGTAAGGTGTCCTCCTGGTTCTCTGGTCCCAGACTGGACTGTACCAGGGGAAGGTGTCCTCCTGGTTCTCTGGTGGTCCCAGACTGGACTGTACCAGGGGAAGGTGTCCTCCTGGTTCTCTGGTCCAGGACTGGACTGTACCAGGGTAAGGTGTCCTCCTGGTTCTCTGGTCCCAGACTGGACTGTACCAGGGGAAGGTGTCCTCCTGGTTCTCTGGTGGTCCCAGACTGGACTGTACCAGGGGAAGGTGTCCTCCTGGTTCTCTGGTCCCAGACTGGACTGTACCAGGGGAAGGTGTCCTCCTGGTTCTCTGGTCCCAGACTGGACTGTACCAGGGGAAGGTGTCCTCCTGGTTCTCTGGTGGTCCCAGACTGGACTGTACCAGGGGAAGGTGTCCTCCTGGTTCTCTGGTGGTCCCAGACTGGACTGTACCAGGGGAAGGTGTCCTCCTGGTTCTCTGGTCCCAGACTGGACTGTACCAGGGGAAGGTGTCCTCCTGGTTCTCTGGTCCCAGACTGGACTGTACCAGGGGGAGGTGTCCTCCTGGTAATACCAGACTGGACAGAGCTGTACCAGGGGAGGTGTCCTCCTGGTGCTCTGGGCCCAGTCTAGACAGAGCGACACCAGGGGAAGGTATGCTGACGTCTGCCTGGTACAGAACATCTCTCCTGCTGTGAGTCAGCGTATTTGGATAACCTGCTGACTCACTCCATCTTTCCTCTCAGCCTCTCTAATAAGACCGAAGGACATTCATCATCACCTCTATCACGATGTAAATCCCCAGCTCGCTGTCCCACATCCTGGCTCTCTACATGTAGCAGTGCCGCTAAATCAATAGCATGGTCGGGAGCTGACACACGCCCGCAGGAAAAGCTGCGCTGTCGCGCCAGCCGGGAGACAGAGGGGGGAAGAGGACACGTTTCAGGAGCACTCTTAAACGCAGGGCAAAGATCAATACTGTCAACACAGACACTTGTAATGTGAGATTCTTAGAGGACACGGGGGGAGGGGCCTCTCAAGGAGGGGGGAGGGGCATCTCAAGGAGGGGGGAGGGGCATATCAAGGGGGGGGGGCATCTCAGGGGGGGGAGGGCCATCTCAAGATGTCTGAGGGAAAGTAAGTGGATCATATACTGCGCACAACGGTCGTCAGCGTCATCAGTCTAGTGTTGACATGGCCGGCTATACTGGCCCAGTTACAACCTAGAGTAAGACGTGCAGGTGAGTCTCCCAGGTTTGAACAGAGATCTAAGTCCTCTCTGCCCACTAGTCTCTCAGATTGTGCTGTGAGTACAAATGAGACATGACTTTAGTGTAAAAAAACAACAACAACAACCAAAAAAAATCTGAGGCACTCTCCTGTTCAAAGACTCTCAGTGAGTCCCATTAACTCACCATGGGAGAGAGAGAGAAGACTCCACAGCCAATAGAAATGCTGTCTCTGTATCCACTTCCTGATGAGAGCATGCGCTGTGCACTCTCTCACCTTTTACACACAACCCTGCTCCCGTCTTACTGGCTGCTGAACTCAACCCTGTCGCCATGGTAACAGCCTGCTGTACACAGCCCTGTCTCCATGGCTACTGTCTGCTACCCACAACCCAGTAGTTGTTGGTAGATACGATAGTTGGATAAATAGATAGATAGATAGATAGATAGATAGATAGATAGATAGATAGATAGATAGATAGATAGATAGATAGATAGATAGATAGATAGATAGATAGATAGATAGATAGATAGATAGATAGATAGATAGATAGATAGATAGATAGATAGATAGATAGATAGATAGATAGATAGATAGATAGATGGATAGATAGATGGACAGATAGATAGATAGATAGATAGATAGAAAGATAGAAAGATAGAAAGATAGATAGATAGATAGATAGATAGATAGATAGATAGATAGATAGATAGATAGATAGATAGATAGATAGATAGATAGATAGATAGATAGATAGATAGATAGATAGATAGATAGCGGTACTCCAGCTGTATCACCAGCCAACCAGTCAGTCAGTCAGTCAGTCAGTCAGTCAGTCAGTCAGTCAGTCAGTCAGTCAGTCAGCTAGTCAGTCAGTCAGTCAGTCAGTCAGTCAGTCAGTCAGTCAGTCAGTCAGTCAGTCAGTCAGTCAGTCAGCCAACCAGTCAGTCAGCCAGTCAGTCAGTCAGCCAGTCAGTCAGTCAGTCAGTCAGTCAGTCAGTCAGTCAGTCAGTCAGCCAACCAGTCAGTCAGTCAGTCAGTCAGTCTGTCAGCCAACCAGTCAGCCAAACAACCAGCCAGCCAACCAACCAACCAGCCAGCCCACAGAGCCATCTGGAGGGATGACTGGACACGCCTGCTGTCCTGGCGTTAGTTATGACACTCACACTAGGAATCCCTGCACACTCCTGGTGCCACCATCTTTTAGAGCAAGAGACATCATGGCAGGCAACATGACTGGACCAGACCAGAACCAGAGACATCCTGGCAGGCAACATGACTGGACCAGACCAGAACCAGAGACATCCTGGGAGGCAACATGACTGGACCAGACCAGAACCAGAGACATCCTGGCAGGCAACAAGACTGGACCAGACCAGAACCAGAGACATCCTGGCAGGCAACATAACTGGACCAGACCAGAACCAGACCAGAGAGAACAGGCCTGCTGCCCAGCCGCCCCCCTGCTCTGCCCAACAGCTGGCTTGAGGGGGCAACTCCCCCCCTTCTGCTTCCAGCACTGGCTGATACACAAAAGCACAAAAACAACAACACAATTCTGAATCGTGCGTATGTCCTAGTACAGTAGTTGCAGCAGAGGAATGCACGCACATCAAACAAAGTGTGACAGGTGCTCGGCAAAAATGAATAAACTTAAGACAGAGAGAATGTCCACACACTGTCTTTAGCTCCCACAGTGAGTTTTAACCAATTGGGCACAATGTTTCGGCCAAAATGGCCTTCTTCATTTGCACCTGAAGAAGGCCATTTTGTCCGAAACATTGAAATGTTGCGCCCAATTGATTAAAACTCACTGTAGGAGCTACATACAGTGTGTGGACATTCTCTCTGTCCCTAGTACAGTAGGTAACACGTTAGTCACATTGGAACGCAAGGCGCCCCAAACGGCATAACCTCTCACCCAGCCTCACTTCCTCCTCCGCAGACACCCTCTGAAGAACCAGCGTTAGCAGAGGAACAAAGTTTCCTAGCGGCGTGAACATGGGAGCAGGCCTGGTCCCTCCACCTCCCGGGGACCGAGGCGGGGGCAGGGGTCTCTCGGGGGACTGGCCTCACTGGAGCGGAGGAGCGGGGGGAGAGGCTGGAAGAGGCCACGGGCCTCGAGGCCGGAGCAGGAGCTACTGAGAGCCCCTGACTCTCTCCCTTTACTGACAGCTAGCGGCCAAGGCTTCTGGACCATGGATTTATAAATAGAGAGAGAGAGAGAGAGAGAGAGAGAGAGTGAGAGTGAGAGAGAGAGAGAGAGAGAGAGAGAGGGAGAGGGAGAGGGAGAGGGAGAGGGAGAGGGAGAGGGAGAAAGAGAGATAGAGGGAGAGAGACAGAGAGAGTGAGAGAGAGAGAAAGAGAGAGAGTGAGAGAGAGGGAGAGACAGAGAGAGTGAGAGAGAGAAAGAGAGGGAGAGATAGAGTGAAAGAGAGAGAGAAAGAGAGAGAGAGAGTGAGAGGAGATGAGCGGCTGCTGGGACAGGATGAGGGGGACCCGCCCTTCCCGGGTGGGCAGCTGGTGGCCCTCCAGCCCGGGGAGGCCCCCCTACGTCGGGCAGCTGGTGGTCCCCCAGCCCGGGGAGGCCCCCCTCTGTGGGGCCGGGGTCCTGAGCGCAGCGGCGCTGGATGATCTAAATCCAGACGGGAGCAATAAAACAACGAGGGCTGTGGGGAGGCGCCGCCCGGAGGACGCCAGCTGTCTGAGGCCCGGGACAAACGGAGCGCCACCAGAGACCTCCCCTCGTTATATCCACCAATCACAACAGCCACGCGCCACAGACGCCGCATCAGCGCCTCGCCTTCGGAGCCGACCCGGCAGCGCGGTACTGTGTCGCAGTGGCTGAAAAGACTTAGTGCACATGCACCTGTAATGTCTGCATCTGGCAAAGGAGGGCGTCAACGGACCACTTTGGGTATTGCTGTATAAATGGATGGATTTGTGATTTTGTGCAAGGCAGGCCTTACGGAAGTCAAAGGGAACATAATCCCAGCAGTCTAATTCCATTGTGATGGATTACCTTACCCTCACTCTGTACAGACCAGAGAGAGGAAAGGGAGATAGGAAGAGTGTTTTTTTTAGCAGGAAGCTCAGCACTTTGCAGCTAGTGTTACAGATGAGACAGCAGTTATGTGGACAGAGGTAGACAGGCTCGATTGTGCTGTATGTCCTGGAGAAAAGAGCATTTGCACCGCCATGTCTTTGCATTGTCCTGTCCTGCTTTCGTCATGTCCTATGTGGTCTCCATCAGTGTATGCCATTACCCTAGTCAAATTCCTAGTATGTGTGAACCATATACAGTACATGGGGAATAAACAGATACAAAAACTCCTTCATTCCATTATCAGTTTGTCTCTTAAACTCCGACCATAAGCAGTGTTGATTGTATTATGTATGGATGTATGAATGCACTTTAAACTTTGTTTGCACATGTTTGCACTAATGTTTGTTTTGTCCTTGTTATGGCACCTTTGCACTGTATGTAGCTGCCTGTATGTCCCAGACAAATTTCCCTCGGGACACATGAATTAATCTTGAATCTCGAATCTTGAATCTTAAACGGATCTTGAATCTTGAATAGGCTACAGATTCTCTTATTGCTACTCATTACTATTGGTTAATTGGGACTGTGGTCATTATGATCACCAATTTTTGATAGCAATTAGCCATGAAGACACACTGTGCATGTCTGCGCTATCCTGAGTCTGTGTGTGTCTGTGTGAGGTCAGGGTGGTGTGTGTGTGTGTGTGCGAGGTCAGGGTGGTGTGTGACTCACATAGCGAGGGTCGGCAGGGGTCGCCGTGTGAGCTGTCGCCCGATTGGCTGCTGGAGACGGACGAGATGCTGGCGCTGCGGACGGCGTCCAGGGCGGCCAGGCGGGGGGCCGGCAGGCTGAAGCCGGGGGGGCGCAGGCCAGACTGACCCGGTTTGGGCAGCAGGGACCGGGAGAGGGGCTCAGAACCGGTCCGTCTCTGCTCAGCTAGGGGTGAGGGGCAGGAGAGGAGATAGTGAGCGGCTCCTGAATAATTTCACACAGAGGTACAGTGTGTGTGTGTGTGTGTGTGTGTGTGTGTGTGTGTGTGTGTGTGTGAGCAATGGGGGAGGGGGGAATTCTCGGCACCACCATAACACTCCAGAACCAGTACCAGATAGAACGATTCGTCCCTGTGGCAGAACCCTCTGTAAAGTGGTACCAGACAGAATCCTTCTCGGGTCAGACAGAACCGTCTTGAGTTCCAGCATATGTTATAGGGGTCTATATATATGGAGGCAGTGTTCTATTTAGAGTTCCATCTGGAACCTTTTTCAGACAGTCTACAGAGACAAATGTTTCTACATACTGTAGCTCTCTACATACTGTAGCAGGGTGGAGTGTGTTAGCGGTGATAACCGTTCACAGTGAGACCCAGCACATGTTGTTCACGCCCCCTTATCATTTATCACCTCCACACAGGGCCGCTTATTCCACTAAGCTTGTCCCCAGAGTTAAAACAAAACATGGAGAGGCAGCGTTCAGTTTTTAAGCTCCACATATCTGAAACAAACTTCCAGAAAACTGCAGGTCTGCTGCAACTCTGCAGAGGACTTTTCTTTTTGCTGGTGCTTTTTATTAAATCTAATAATTATTTATTTATACACTGCACTGTAACTTTCATTCCTGTATTTAATTTTTCCTGCATTTTGTTTTAAATGTCCTTTTTTGCATTTCGTTTGATATGACCTTTTATGTGTTGCACTTTGTCTTGATGCTTTTAATGTCTCATGTAAAGCACTTTGAATTGCCTTGTTGCTGAAACGAGCTACAAATAAAGCCTTCCATCTGACCTCCCTCACACACACACACACACACACACACACACACACACACACACACACACACACACACACACACACACACACTCACGCTCTGCTCACTGATGAGACTCCAGCTAGCGCCGCTCTGAGATGCTCTGAGATGTTCTGAGATCAGGTTGTGATCTGGAGAAGATAGGCGGTCTTGATTCTCTCATGGCTCTCTCGTGAGAGGTGACCTGTTATAAACAATCAGGGTGACCCGTTAGAAACAGCCGTCCAATCTCAGAGCAGTGATCCAGACATGTGCTGCGTGTGATGATATCTGTTCCCCTGTAGAGGGAGCTGTTCCGGGGGACCAGGGGTCCTGCTCAGCCAGGAGATCAGGAACCCTCTCTGAGCCTTAGACCTTCTCAACCTGCTCTCTGATAAAGGTGTGTTCAGGTAATTCTCATCGTGTTTATACTGAGCTACACTGCTTTTGCTATTTGGGCATTTGAGCTGTTGCATGATAAAAGAGATACTCTCACATGTATTGTCACTTGTAATGCTACTGGATGAAGAATAACGACAGAAGCAACATCCTCTGAGGCAACTGAGCAGATAACCTAGTCCGTGTCACGGTGAGATGGATGAAATACCAGTTGCCAGAATATTGGAGTTACATTGCTGTCAAATGCTTTCCACTTCAAAGAGCAGGTGTCTGGTGTTGAACCTCATACATATTCATTACTTCAGAATGACTGCGGGATACCATCCAATTACTTCAAGGCAAATCTGCATATGTATATTTTCCCTGAAGCTATGAAACTCTGAGAGGCTAGACATTGAGGATGTTTAAATTCTCTCTTAATTAAAAGGCCCAGTTGAACAGTGGACTCTGTGTTAGTTTTTGTACGGTATCTCTTAGTACTATTAGAGTTCAGGGGTCTGGGAAAAGGTTGTATCCGGTGGAAAACCACATGTCATAGGCTATCACACACTGATCACTGGTCAGAGAGAACACTAGACCAGATATCCTCAGCACACTAGTTTAGGGTTGAGACTGCGTGTTCAGAGGAGCAGTTGTTCAGGGGTCAAGGTGGGTGTGGTTGTGTCTCTCTCTCTCTGTCACCTGTGGGCTCCTGGTAGCTGTGGGTGGGCCCTGCCCCTGCCAGGGCTGGCTGGCTGGGGGTCACGGAGGACCTCTGACCCGCCTGGTGCCCCCTGATCTTGGCCGAGGGCGGCCTGCTGGCCACGGCTCCCAGCCCCAGCTGGGGCCTCAGTGCCCGGGGGGAGCGATACAGGCCAGCAGCCTCCTGGAGGGGGAGCTGTGGAGGCAACATCAGCCATGGAAGGACAATCAGAAATTAGTTAGAGAGAGCAAGGAGGATGAAGAATATACACGCACTACAACGCCAAGGCCGGCTCACCTCATGCGGATATCCCTCAGGGAGCTCTCCATGGAAGGTCTCAGGCTTCCCCCCCCGGTTGGCGGGAGGCTTGACCCCTGGCCCCATGCCGGCCTTCTGCAGATCTTGACGGTACTTGTCAAACAGCAGGTTGGAGGAGCAGAGTACGGGCGAGGACGTGGGTTGTGGCCCGACTTTGGGCTCTTTGTGGGCCGGGGGGCTGGGGTAGGAGAACCTGGGGGGGGCGGTGGACACCTCGTAGGGCCCGTCCGTCACCTGCCGCCTCACCTGAGGGCTCTGCCGAACAGAGGTGATGATTTTGGGGCGAACGTTTTTGGGCTTGTGGGCGGGCGGGGACCTCTTGGTGTCTGGTTCTTTCTGGTGAGGAGGCGGGGCCGGTTTTGGGATGCCACTGGTCGGACCGACTTTAGGGGGCTGCCTGGGAACACCGGCGCCCCTCTGGGGGGAGCCGCCGGCGCCGTGCTCCTGGCTGGCGTCGCGGGGGACCACCTTGGCTGGGGAGCCGGGGAGGGGCTTCTTCTTGGGGGACCAGCTGGTCTTAGGGGAGGGGGGGGTGGCGGGCCGACTGGGGCTGCCCCAAGGCTTCCTGCGCTCCAGGCTGGACGGACTGGAACTACGGCTGTTCTCAAAAGAGCCCTGCTTCTGCAGGCCGTGTTCGAACGAGCCCTGCTTCTTCAAGGTCTTATCGAACGACGGTTGTTTCCTCAGGGTCCTGTCAAAGGAACCTTGTCTAGGTAGGGTTTTCTCAAGGGAACCTTGTTTCTTTATGGCTTTGGAGTCCACCGTTTGAACCGCCTTAGTGCCTGCTCTGGGCGGGTTGTGGTTCGTGTCTGGAGTGTCTTCGGTTTGGCAGCAGGTGTGAGTCATCCTGGGTCCCTCCTCGTGTTTCCTAGCTGCATGCTGGGCCTCGTGGTCGGTGGCGCTCTCGTACGCAGTTTTCCCGGCGCCGACTTCAGCTTCACGCTCTCTCTCTGACAATACAGTGTTGTTGTTTATTAGCTTATATCTCTGCTGGAGGTTTTGGTTGTGCTCGTCGTTCACGTCGTCCCTACGCTCCTCACATCTACCGACCACGACTCTCACTTGTGCTTCTGAGACCGCCTCCCGGGTCGGCGCTGTAGTGTTCAGGTTCAGGTCGACATAGTTGGTGTTTGTTGTGCTTTTGGGGTGTCGCTCTGCAGGCTGGAGGGCGCTGGTCCCGTCTGAGAGGGGGGTGATGGACTGGGCCAGGCTCAGGTCCTCCGAGGTGGTCCTGTACGGCGCCGGTGGGACCGGGCGGTCGGTGGCGTAGGTCCGCCCGGCGGCGTCCAGAGCGCTGGCCAGACTACCCCCCAGACTGGACATGGCGGAGAGGCAGCACGCGAACGCGCCGGTCTCCGAGCCCAACCCCGCCACAGTTCCGCCCCCGGCCCCTCCCCCGCCTTCCTGCTCGCAGGCGCCACGTCGCGTGGTCTTCCTCGCCGCCGCCTCCTCCTCCTCCTCCTCCTTCCCGGCGCTTTTATCTGGAGCGGGCTCCCCGGCAGCGCCGCTGTTCGAGAGGGTCCGGCCGCACGCCTCCTTCCCCGGCCCGAGCCCCCCGAAGTCCTCCTCTCCTTCCTCCACCAGGTAGGCCTCCAGCTCCTGACACTCCAGCATCTCGAACTCCACCAGCTCGGGGTCGTCGCACTGGGAGTCCGTGCCCCAGATGATGATCCTGTCCGGTTCCTCGGCCCGTGACAGAGCGCTGGCGTCCCCCGTCCTCCCCTCGTCCTCCTCCTCCTGTAGCGCGTTGGCGTTGGCGTCCCCGTCTGGCCACGCCCCCTCTGGCCACGCCCCGGCCCGCCTGTTGTTGTTGCTTCTCTCTCCGGGCCCCCCGGGGCCCTCCCGCTCGCTCATCCTACCGGTGTGGCTGACGCTGGCCCTCAGGAGCGGGTCACCTCCAGGTCACAAGGGCATCCCAGAGGAGGTCTACCCAGGTCAGGGTCTGTCTCTCGGGGCTGGGGGGTGGGTCTTCACATCGCTCCTGTGTCTGGGTGATCCGGGGGCCCAACAACAACCATCTCACGGCCAAAAGGGGGGTGGTCCCATTGCATCAGAGGTGCTAAGCCTGTTAAACAAGACCCACAACAAGAAAACGTTCAAATATGTCTTCCCAAAAATATTTGCTGGCTAGGCCGCAATCAGGCGGAATATTGGATTATGGTGATAAAGTGATGTGCAAAAATTAACATCACTACAATAACATAATCTGTATCTTCTCCATGACTTGGGGCTTCAGTGGAGCCCTGTAGACAACACACAGGAGCCTTGCATAGAGTATAATAGTACCAGGCAGCCATGGTAGCACAGAGGGGGTTGGGACCTAACTATCACTCTTTTGAAGAAATGGTGTTAGATTATAGATGACAGCCCATACAGAGCAGCTGGGAGGAATCCACTTAGGAAGTACAGCTTGGGTTATCAGAGAGCACACTGGGTAGCAGACACAGAGCAGACGCCCTCAGAGTGGCGTTTCGTACTTTCACCAAAGACTAGTAAGCTTATTTTCAAAACCTTGAATTATTGAAACCATAAAATGTTTACTTTTTTTTCCAGCAATTTTTACAGATTTAACTGATGTCTTGGAAATCTCTGGTACAGTATGAATAGGTCGTAACACCCACAGAACACAAACATTGATATTACAGAACAAAAAACTCCTCAAACTAGAACTGTTTTAACGGCTAGTCTTCCCTTGTTCTCATTCTCTAAGCAGTTATGAGCAGCCTGGAACTAAACGGTTGTGGATGAGTCTGATAGACTCGCCAGTCACACATGTGACTCTGACTGATTGTCCTGGTCTGTGAGCGATCCCTTACCAGTCACATGTGACTCTGACTGTCCCTCTGAGCAAAACACAGGCAATAAGGGTCTAGGGTGGCTAGAGTCGAGGCAAAGGAAACATTTTCAAAAGAAAAATGAAATCCCTTTTTGTGGAGGACTCTGACACTGACCTATACGTCAGGCCAGTTTACTGATCTGCTTCAATAAGGCACCTGAATAACAGTTGACTTGGCTCCTCTGCCAGATAGAAAGCCAGGCTAAGGGGATGGTTGATGGTTGAATAACAGGGTTGACTTGGCTCCTCTGCCAGACAGAACGCCAGGCTAATGGGATGGTTGACGGTTGTGAAAACTGAATTAGTTGTGGTAAATCACACTTATTCTTCACTGTGTGACACAGCCAATCAGAGTTTCTGTCCGGGTGCATGTACAGTAGCCATGAATGCTAACGAGCAGCCATTTTCAGAATTCAGCTACTGTATTCTCAGTTATATGTTTTTTTCTTATAAAACATTTATTAGACAACATAATTCCTAACAAAAACATACAACTTTCATACTTCATATGCAAAGGACATGTACTGTATATATATATATATATATATATATATATATTTAGTTTATTTATTCATTCGTACATTGATGTGTGTCGACAAAGATACCACAAAACAAATTTGACAGTTCAACATTCAGTTACACACCACCATGCCGAAAGGGAACAGGATGAAGAAAATCTTATATATATATACAGGAGGACAGTGCAGAGAAGACCTGCTGGTTGTCCATCTCTAGGGAGCGGTTCCAGTCACTGCTGTCAAGATTTAGGTTTTAGACTTAGAGGAGATTGACAGCTCTGATCGACACAGATTAGAAGCAGTGGTTTGGATGGTGAGGAGGAGCCATGGTGAGGTCTGGCCGTGTGTCGTCCCTACAGAGAAGGACACTGGTGTCCTCAGCCCCTGCAGCACAGGATGGACCGGTACCGGACCGCCACTGGACCCATGTGTCGGTGTCATATTGAACAATTACAGGACGTGAGCCTTCCTCTTCTTTGGCTTAATATTATGCCCTCTCAGCAAACACAGAAATGCAAGATTGTCTCCTGTATAGAGAAGAATTACACGCGTGTGTCCAAATGAGGCTGTACATCACCAGGATCCTACTGCATGGCCCCACCGCAATGCCCCGCCCCTAAATCAATAAGCCACGCCCACCCGCACAGCGCAGTGGGGTCCTCAGACGTCAGGATCTGTTTCCTTCAGCCCAGGACCACACCAAAAACAGAAAACCTCCACCAGGTAAGACTTTCACCGCACACTAAAAGTCAGACCGACTTATCTGAGCAAGTTCAAATCATGTTTGCTCAGGTGGCTGTGCATAAGACACATGTAGGACACAAATTTCCCCCACGGGGATTATTGAAGTATCTTATCATATCTACACAGTAAATAAAACATTGGATTTGTGTAATGCCTGTTGGACAATGAAAGAATCTTACTAAGACAAAGGTGAAACTCAACACCCCTGATTTACAGTAACCAGGTAGGCTTGAACTGAGGACTGAACCTCACCTTTGTTGTCATGGTGAGGATGGGTTGTTATGGTGAGGATGTGTTGTCATGGTGAGGATGTGTTCTCATGGTGAGGCTGTGTTGTCACGGTGACATGGCGATGGCACGAAGGAGATGGAGGAGAACTACCCTGGCGTCAACAACCACCCCCCCCCCCAACCAGTCAACACCACCACCCCCAACCCGACAACACCCCCCCAACCAATCAACAAACCCCCCCCCCCAACCAGTCAACACCACCACACCCCCAACCAGTCAACACCACCCCTCCCAACCCGTCAACACCCCCCCAACCAATCAACAACCCCCCCAAACCAGTCAACACCACCACACCCCCAACCAGTCAACACCACCCCCCCCCCAACCAGTCAACATCACCACACCCCCAACCAGTCAACACCACCCCCCCAACCAGTCAACGACCCCCCCTAACCAGTCAACACCCCCCCCAACCAATCAACACCCCCCCCAACCAGTCAACAACCCCCCCCCAACCAGTCAACACCCCCCCCCCAACCAGTCAACACCCCCCCCAACCAGTCAACACCCCCCCCAACCAGTCAACACCCCCCCCCCAACCAATCAACACCCCCCCCCCCCCAACCAGTCAATACCACCCCCCAACCAATCTTTTTGCAATATCATTTGTGTGTGTGTGTGCGTGCGTGTGTGTGTGCGTATCTGTGTGTTACCTCTCCCTTGTGGCAAAGACCCCTCCCCTTCACATCTCCAAACCAGAGAACACATCACTGTTATTCCTCTGCTGCGCTCTCCTCTGGAACCTTCATGAAATATTTAGGATGAGTTAAAATGGAGGCACGACTCCCCCCTCCCTCCCACCTCCTCCTGGGGGGTGTGGGGAGCCTAAGCAGACTGCCGGCCACATAATTACCACCTGTCCCCTGTACAGACCACCTTCGGAGGCCAGCCTCTTTCAAGTGGGACCAGAGACAAGGGCGTGGCTACACAGCACTGGACATCTGAACTCGATACATGAGAGGAGAAGAAGAAGACCTCCTCCTCCCCCCTCTCCCTCTCGCACCTCCTCCTCTCCTCTCCCTCCCTCCCGCCACCTCCTTGCAGTCTGCTTTGTCTCAGCAGACACACACACGCATACACACACACACACACACACACAAACACGCACACACACTCTCACACACTCTCACACACACACACACACACACTCACACACACACACACACACACACACACACACACACACACACACACACACACACACACACACACACACACAGCTGGGAGCACCAGACAGCTATGTCAGCTGAGATATGATTGTCTACAGACAGACAGACATCCACAGAGAAATATTTGGCACTGTGATGTGTTTGATGTTGTAGCCTTTGCGTGTTGAGCTCATACCGGTCCTTCACACGAAGCGTGGAGCGCGAGGCTGTAGAGGATTTTAATTCCCACTGGAGACATTCCACCAAGTCACACCAAGGATGAACTGCCTCAAATAAGATCATCGTGATCGTGGTATTTTCTGTCTGGAAAGATCAAATCTGTTTCACATGCTTCTGAGAAACATCATCATCAACAACAACATACAGTAGCCTATAGCTGGCGTTTTCCTCCCCTGCCGGGCGAAGGGGTAACATAGAGGATGCTGGAACCACCAGGATTTGGAGGAATTGTATAACACCCACCGCGCTATTTACATCGAAAGGGGAACAATTCCGAAGGCAGGAACGCCGTGTGTCCACGGCGCCCCCTCCCCTCCCCTCCCCGTCTGTTACATAAGCTCACGGTAATCAGAATGAAGATCTTGTGGTAGGCTCCAGGCCGGCGCCGATGGATCACACCACGATTACCATGGTGTAGATCTGAACAAATTAAATAATATGATAATGGTCATTCAATAGCTAATATAGGCTACAGCCAGTCTGGATCACAGGGCGGCTGGTTGTTCCTAAACTAGGAGTGTGTTATACCGTGCTATAGTGTGTATACCGTAGGCCTAGCCTACTTCATTATGTGGAGAGTAGCATTGCAATGAAAGACAAATTAATTTAATAGTTTGATGACAGTTTAGATGACCAGCAGGCTGCACCTGAACATAAACCCATTAGGCTATAGGTTACATTATTTGTGTAAGTCGCTTTGGATAAAAGCGTCTGCTAAATGACTAATGTCATGTAAATTAACATTACTATATTTGTACAGTGTATATATGCACACATTCACTCAATTGAGATTGGGTCTGAAAAACATCCCGCTTGTTATGACAGAAGGCGCTCACACACGCGCGATGTGGACAGTTCCACGGTC
Source organism: Borostomias antarcticus (assembly GCF_949987555.1). Taxonomy (NCBI): domain Eukaryota; kingdom Metazoa; phylum Chordata; class Actinopteri; order Stomiiformes; family Stomiidae; genus Borostomias; species Borostomias antarcticus. Next base: position 28,447,689 of record NC_140234.1, read on the forward strand.
CGGCCAAGAATGCGAAAAGGTATCGAGAGATGAATAGCCAATAATAGGCAATGTGCTTTAGTAGACTAGCTACAGCATGGATCTGCAGTCGATGGCATAGTGGTTGCTACAGAGCATAGGGCTAGCCTAATCACCACAAGATTGTATAGTGATTACTTACTTACTGCTACTCAGTCTGTAACCATAACACAAGACATTCTAGCCTCCATACAGTATGTAGTTTAGCACAGTAATGCCGCAGAAATGGACGCATGCATCAGAGATTGCAAGAAGCCATCTCGGCGTGTGAGCCTGTAGCCTACTGTAGATAACGGTGGTAAATGGTAATTGTATGTAAATAGTGGATCCAACACTCAGCTAATCTTCTGAAACAGGTGAACGGTTTACCTTTCAAACGCAGGGGAGCCTATCCGCATTAACAGCAGCTTCGTCTCGTAACCTGTATCCAACCTTGTACCAGCTTTCTACAGCATCACGCAAGACAATCGGGAGCCAGAGCAGAGGCGGGATTCAGAGAGTAGGTGCTCACCGAGGGTCGCCGAGGGCGGGGGGGTATCAGGATGGCGACGCCGGTCCAGCGGGGGGTGCTTCAACTGCTTCAACGCCCCAACGAAGGGTAAACTAGGAGCGCCCCACTCAGATCAATGTTGTAATGTACAGGACACGCATGGATTCAGGATGCCTACTATATGCTAATCTTATCGCTCTATCATTCGTAATAAAGGCCTAATCATCTCCACGCAGCAATAGAAGCAACCTAGACCTGGGCTTCTGTTACAGTATTTAAAAAAAAATAGACCACAATAAGAACGATGTGCCTCAATTGTTTATGTTTATGAAATAAACAACAAATCATTCACATTTCCAATGGTCCAAAAACAAGCAGGAGATGAAGGCCCCTCTTCTCCCGCCGCGGATAAGGCAGGGTCTTCTTTACATATTCAAATTCTTATAGCTGGAGATATTAGATAGATTATTCAGGAAACCAAACGCTAAAACCTTAGAGTTGAACCATAGTCACAGATTAATAAATACTTTACAAATACCGCGTATAGACCAATAGCTGCAACAGAATGAAGACGCACAAACAACATTCCATCCCGTGTTCAATGTATAGCTTGGAAGCCAGCAAACAACGAGCCATATCATTAATACATTTCTGGTGAATCACATGAATGGCCAACATACACTTAGTTCAACCATGCTTACTATACCTTCAAGGAAAAAGCTTTGAACTAATGATGATCGAGGAGAAGGTCTGATATGAAGACCAACTTGAGTGCCATGCAAACTTGTAGCTAAATTTGCTAAGAGAAATATGTACAATAATGATGACCAGCAGTAACAACCATATGTTAGACATTGACAACAAAATCATTAATTAAAAAAAAAAATCACAAGTTACCTTTGAAATAAAATACCATTGCGTTTACAACATTAGCACCCAGTGAGTTATTGCTTGGGCTTCTCCTCTACTGACCTCTACACCATGTAGCTCTTCCCAATGGTCACCCAGTCTTGCTTCAGCTGTTGGTACATGCATGGTTGATGTTCTCTCATCCTAACCTGGGTTCTTAGCTGCTGGGCCGACCCCTACCCTTCACACGTGTATGATGCAGCACTGTCACGTGACTGCTGATGGCACTTCTTGTAGAAGACAACTTATTGTAAGTCGCTTTGGATGAAAGCCTAGACTAAAATGTAAATGGCCGCGTTTCCCGAAACCGTCTTAGCGCTAAGAAGCTCTTTGAGTCTTGGCTCCCGAAACAGGCAAACGGGAGCCTTAAGAAGACTCAAAGAGATTCTTAGCGCTAAGAAGGTTTCGGGAAACCCGGCCAATGTTATTGAACCCTTCTTTGAAAGTAAACCCATATATTTTACAAAAAAACAAAAAACTTGTATCAAACTGTATCCTTCAGATGGTAACAACTTACTATGGATATGGTATGTTTTAGACCATAACAGTTGACTATGGATATGGTATGTTTTAGACTATAACAGTTGACTATGGATATGGTATGTTTTAGACCATAACAGTTGACTGGATATGGTCTAATTTAGACCATAAGACACAATTCAATAGGGGATGATTTTCTTCAATTCAATATAAACATTTCAAAACACACAACTATATACAGAAAACTGGACTTGCTCAAACCATTTCCTCCATTTCACACCAGGGTAGTAGTTCACAGGGATTTGTTTTGTACACAAGATAGATATTTTTTTTAGGGATATCTAGACATCTCAAAGTAAATGAGAAAGAGTAGGGCCCCGCATCCTGCTGTACTAACGACTTTAAAGCATGATTCCATGACTGTGGATGATAGACAGCGATGATGAGTTGATGTAAGGACCGACTAGTGGACTAGGACACAGCAACCAGCACCATGTCAGGTCCACAGACCACCACTAGAGGGCGGTAGACTGCTTTCTACAGAACATAACAGATCTGAGGTCCGAGCTCTTCCTAATATTGCCAATGAAAGATAATATTTACATTATATATGGCTACCAATTTCGTCCGACTCCACAGAAGTAAGGAGAGGCTTCGTACTAACATCAGTTCAGTGTCTACAGTTTGGGGCGTGATCCCTGTGTACAAATTAATTTCATGTATGGCTCTTTAAACTGTATGACAATTGTACCGATCACAAGCTGCCAGTCCCTGGCAGAGTGCCTCCTGGTGTTGTATATGTCTGGTGGTCTCGCCCATGCAGAGGTTGTGGTTGTGGTGGGTCAGACCCAGAGGAGAGGCCCCTAGGAGTCCCTGTCCTCCTGGAGGTCTTCAAGGCCGTTATGCAGGAAGGCCTCCTTCTCCATGGGCTGGGCGGCGAGGTCGCTGTCGGTGCTGGACCTGGTCAGGGCCGCCTCCCTGCTGTGACGGATCCCGTAGCTAAAGTAGATGATGAAACCTGCAGCAGAATAATCAGATGGCCAACATGAATGTTGGTCTGCGGTGTGTCGTCACCAAGTTTCTAGAACAGCTCTGGAACTCCGTTTCTAGCTCACTGGACGCGGATCTTATCTGTCTTATGCCGGGCTCAGACTACAGGATTTTTAGGCCGATTTATCCCTGATTCACCCCTCCCGACAAACGGAGGAGAAATCTGGTATGGAACGTTGGTCGGGGCCAATAATCGGCCCAGATTATCTTGTAATGTGAGGGGTTTACAGATCCAATCTTATACCTCCTGATCGGCTCGCAGACCCATCGGGACGGCCCTGATAATATCAAACATGTTTGATATTTAAGATTATTACGTCCCGACTTTACAAGTGAGACGACGAGATCAGTGGTTCATTGCTCCCTCGGGCACGATAAGATCCTGTAGTGTGTGATGAGCCGTTATTTTCAAATCTTGCTGTGTGTGCTTATTTAAGATGCGCAAGAAGTATATCTGTTAAGATTCTCCTTATGTGCGTGATGTAACCCGATTTTGAAATTGGTTAGGATTTTAAATATCCTGTAGTGTGAGCCCAGCATTACTGATGTGCCTCAAAAGTTTCACGATCATAAGTGATGTAGATTTGGTCAGAATGCTGTACCTTGTAGGATTCTGCAAGCAAGGACGTATTTTTGATTTGACCTTTGGTAGGGACAGTAATTTGGCCTACATGTGTACTTGCTCCATACAAATTGATAGAGCCTGTTCATGGCTCAAATCTTGCCGCGTTTTGCAACTGACTATAGTTCTCCTGTAAGTGAAGAATACTTCTAACTGACTATAGTTCTCCTGTAAGTGAAGAATACTTCTAACTGACTATAGTTCAACTGTAAGTGAAGAATACTTCTAACTGACTATAGTTCTCCTGGAAGTGAAGAATACTTCTAACTGACTATAGTTCTCCTGGAAGTGAAGAATACTTCTAACTGCAGTAGCTGACAACACAACTCCAGTCACTTGTGTCACCTTGTGGTCTGATTTTGAAACTACAGTATGGTATGAGGAAACTACAGTATGGTTTGAGGAAACTACAGTATGGTATGAGGAAACTACAGTATGGTATGAGGAAACTACAGTATGGTATGTGGAAACTACAGTATGGTATGTGGAAACTACAGTATGGTATGTGTAAACTACAGTATGGTATGTGGAAACTACAGTATGGTATGAGGAAGATAAGTACAAATACATTCCTTTTGTCGTAAATTACAAGTGAGGCCTATTTGCTTGACAAATGGATGTGACAACTGGAGAGACAGTTACGCAAGTTCAAGCCCAGGTTCTGGTGCTTGGTTGTTAGTTTTCACCTAAAAAGGTGGTAAAAGTTATAAACTCTATATGAACTCTATTTTCACTGAGAGAGTGAGCGAGCCTTTGGACAAGGCCCTCTTACAACATGGACCACCATCTCAACTACTGAACTGGTAAAAGAATGTCTTAATTAATGCTTCCTGTCAACTCATGTCCTGAATTACAAAGGCTGATCTTTTCTTGAATGTTTATTCTAATTGTCATCTGCTAATACAGTTGTGATTAGGGTTGCAAATTTCAAGAAATTTCATTAATCGATAACTATTAACCTTAACAAACAATAGTCGATTAAATAATAAGAACGTCCCACGCTGGACTGTACTTTGCTCGCTTCATTTTTGTGTCTTCTTCTGCTGTGTCGATGAAATTTCCCGGCATCCCAATTAGCCTTCACTACGTGCCGCCCTCATGTGCAGTCAGACCTTAAATCATGATTACATTTTCATGCAACTCCCGTTGTCAATATTCGTAAAAAAAAAAAAGAGTTCCGTTCCATTAACAAGCAATTAATCGAGTAACCAAATATTACTTGAGTAAATTCTTATCGGCAATTAATCGATAGTCGATTAACTGTTAACATCCCTAGTTGTGATGAATATCCTTTGTTTGGGAAACTTAGTAGTTTGTTGTTCTTCTATGGGAAACTGTAAGTCTGCACTCGCCAGTGCCAACCACTTTTTAGATTCAGAACTTGCTCCCTAAATGGCGTTATGTTCACATTCGGGTGGGTGTACAGTCATCTTCTCACATTAAGGTGGATGTAACCTTCTCACATTAAGGTGGATGTAACCTTCTCACATTAAGGTGGGCATAAACCTTTTCACAAAGGGAGTAAATCTTCAACCTAAGCTTTTTCAAACGGAGGCGGTCATTATAACCCTTTCACAAAGGGAGTAAATCTTCCGACCTATGACCATCCAGAAGGAGAAGCGTATCCAGGTGCCGCGGTCCAGCTGCATCATCAGGTAGACGTTGATGAACATGCTGGCCACGGGGATGAAGGGGAGCAGGGGAACCTTTCAGAGGGAGGAGAGGACAGAGCAGAGGAGTTAGCTCACCAGGCTAGCGCTCTCATGTCCTGCTAGCTTCCTGGTTCCCTTCCTGATGACGCCGCTGGTCGTTGACACTAGAATGCCCCTACCTGCTTCCTGTTTACTTCCTGTTGACTGTGAGATGCAATGGAACCTGGGAGGAGCCTCACCTTGAAGGAGAGCTTGGTCTTGCTCTCAGGCTGTCTCCAGATCAGCAGAGTGATGCCCAGAGACACGGCGGCCATGACGCTGAGGATGCACACGGACCAGGGAGCCAACTTCCCCTGAACGGCTATTACACAGAAGATACACACCAGCACCCCTGGAGAAACACACACACACACACACACAGCAGTATGAATATCAAGCTACAGTTCATTAAGCAAACCCTAAGGTGTGTGTGTGCGTGTGTGTGTGTGTGTGTGTGAATGAATGAATGAATGAATGAATGAATGAATGAATGAATGAAAGTTTATTTTGTGTCATGTCAAGGACCCATCCCTTACGGGATTACAAAACACCAAACACAATAAACAATAATTAACTATATCACACATGATATATGTGTGTGTGTGTGTGTGTGTGTGTGTGTGTGTGGTTCTCACCCAGGGTGCTGGTGCAGACGTTGACGGTGAAGCCGGACAGGGCGGAGGGTTCCTGGTTTTTGGGGAAGAGCAGGTTTCTGACGCTACAACGCACCTCCTCTTCCGGCAGGATGCTCTCGTCGGCGAGGGACTCCACTAGCTCCACCTCCTCCTGGGTGCGCGCCATCTGGTAGGCCATGATGGGCTGCTCCGGCTGGTACCTGCTCGGGGAGGAAAACCAGTCAGGTGGGAGGTGGGGCTTGGGGTGGGAGTGGTGGGAGGTGGGGCTTGGGGTGGGGGTGGTGGAGCAGCTGACCTGAGCACCAGGACACACGCAGCCACCAGGGTGTAGGCCAGCAGGGTGCCGATGGACATGAGGTCCACCAGGTCTTTCAGGTCAAACAGGAAGGCCATCACGGCTGTGGAGCAGGGCAGAAGGGTCAGAGGTCAGATTCTGCACATACGGTACCAGAGTAGCAGTCGCCGCACATCTGGGCAACAAGCCACAGAACGGATCAAACATGACAAATATGACTATAAAAATCTAGAGATGCATTACTTTAATGTTAAAAGACATCATGATACAAGTTATTTCCTATTGAAATATGAAACAATCACACAACCCAATGAACCATCATGTACATCAACAACATAATTGGATATTTGATACACAGCAAGTGTATCAAATCTGCGTTTAACAGATCTAATGTTTCATAGTTGACCCGAATTCCAGAGCAACACCCTTCCCACCTCAGGTGAAACGGCCCCTTCAAGACAAGCCCCTCCCTCCCCAGGTGACCCGGCCCCTTCAAGACAGGCCCCTCCCTCCCCAGGTGACCCGGCCCCATCACGACAGGACCCTGCCTCCTCAGGTGAGCTGCCCCCTTCGCGACAGGCCCCTCCCTCCTGGCCGCACCGCTTGGCTTACCGGACATGAACCCTGCCGTGACGGTGGCGACCAGGGGCGTCTTCCTCTCACTGACCCAGGCCAGGAAGGAGAAGAGCAGACCGTCGCGGGCCATCGCAAAGATGATACGAGGCAGAGGGAACATGGAGCCCAGCAGGCTGGTCCGGAGGAGGAGGAGGAGGAGTGGAGGAGGAGGAAGAGGAGGAGGAGTGGAGGAGGAGGAGTGGAGGAGTGGAGGAGGAGGAGTGGAGGAGGAAGAGGAGGAGGAGGAGGAGTGGAGGAGGAGGAGGCGAGACATTTTATAACCCAGATACACTCCGGTGAGCTCCAGACACACAGCTCCAACTGCTGCTGTTCCCAGTGCGTCTGCCTGACCGGGCCACGGCGCTGGCGCTGGACATGTGAGCAGCCGGGCCAGAGGAAGGAAGGACACAGCGTGACTGGACCAGACCTGGGGCACTGTGGCCCTAACCCTAACCCCAGACCTTGGGGCACTGTGGCCCTAACCCTAACCCCAGACCTTGGGGCACTGTGACCCTAACCCTGACCCCAGACCTTGGGGCACTGTGGCCCGAACCCTAAACCTAAACCTAACCCTGACCCCAGACCTTGCGGCGCTGTGACCCTAATCCTGACCCCAGACCTTGCAGCACTGTGACCCTAATCCTGACCCCAGACCTTGGGGCACTGTGACCCTAATCCTGACCCCTGACCTTGGGGCACTGTGACCCTAACCCTGACCCCTGACCTTGGGGCACTGTGACCCTAACCCTGACCCCAGACCTTGGGGCACTGTGACCAGCAGCATGTTGAGGCCGTGTGCAGCGGAGCAGGGCCTTCCTGTTGGGGACAGCAGTTAGTGGTGTTAGGGTCGGGGCCTCACCTGCCACCACGCCCGCTGTTACGGTGGCTGTTAGAGGGGTTTTGGTTCTGGGGCTGATGGAAGACAGGCTGGTGAAGAGGAGGCCGTCCTCCGCCATGGCCCAGATCACCCTGGGCATCGGGAACATGGAGCCTAGTAAGCTAGTAGGGGAGAGGGAAGAGGCCAGGCCATGCCATTAAACACACACTAGTACCAGTACCACAGCACACAGCAGGCCTGGCTATGGGATAATCCATCCTCACTATAGAGTATATTAATATTAATAAGATGAGAACTAAGGGAGAGTGTCCACCGGCGAGCTGTATGTAGATGAACAGCGACAAGCTTAGAGCTTCTTGGAGCGCACTAGAGCTGGGGTTTAGAGCTGGCTAGGCTTCTGACGTTTTACACCTACGTTAGCAGTGTCATATTTTGACAGACTGCAGACTAACTACCCAAGTTAAGATAGCAAGCTAATGTTAGCTACTGCTAATGTTCGCCGTCTCTGAGGTATTGTCAAAAAACTACCGTCTTCGTCGTCAGAACAGCCTTTGCTCTAGCCCAAAAAAAAAAAGCTCATGGCGCTTGGGGAAAAAAAAAAAGTTATTGGAACACAGCTCTGGTCTCTATAGCGCCCTTGAGCTCATTACCCGTTGTAAACAACGAGAAAACAGCGCCAGCTCTAAAACACAGCTGGTCAGTAGACACGCCCCCTAACGGTTTCTTCTTCTCCTCCTCTCCCACGGCAGTGGTCAGAGCATGCTGGACAGGTCTGTGTGATGGACGGCCGGGGAAGGCTAAGACCGGAGATCGTCTCACCTGGTGGACAGCGCGCACAGGGAGCCCACCGCCACGGCGTAGGTGGCCCCCTCCCAGCCCACGTAGGTGAAGGCCACGGGCAGTGGGCTGTTCTTGTCCAGCATGTAGTAGGGCATCATCATGGTGAGGGCGGCCGACACGCCGAAGTACGCCACGAAACAGATGAGCAGGGAGGCCACGATGCCCACGGGGATGGCCTTCTGGGGGTTCCGCACCTCCTCGCCTGGGGAGGGGGGAGGGGAGGGGGGGCTGTCACGAAGCCGAGGCTGGAGATGAAGGAGGGAGAGAGAGGAAGGAGGAGGAGGAGCTGGGCGAACTCACCGGTAGTGGCGATGCAGTCGAACCCCACGAAGGCGTAGAAGCAGGTGGCGGCGCCGGAGAGGACGCCCTCGAGGCCGAACGGCATGAAGCCTCCGGCGCCCAGAGCCTCCCGGGTGAGCGCCGCCTCGGACACGCTGGCCAGAGGGAAAAACAAGACCGCTGAAACATCTGCTTCACTTGAGCCGTGGAAAAACAGCTTCACTTTACAAAAGTACAGTAGCATGGCTCATAGGGCAGGAGCCTATCTCCTGATTCCTTAGTGTGAGGCAGCTTGATGTAGAAGTACACCCCCTAGACATAACGCTGGTATGTACAGGTCCACCCCCTGGACATGGCGCTAGTATGGCACAGGGACTTGCCCCCAATCCAACCCTTGATGCTGAGTGCCAAGCAGGGAGGCATCGGGTATTTTATAGTCTTTGGTATGACTCGGCCGGGGATCGAACCCCCAACCTCCCAATCTCAGGGCGGACACTCTAACCACAAGACCACTGAGCTGGTAACTTAACAAAGCAAGACAGCAAAGATATAAGAAGATAAAAACGGATGTAAACAAAAAATGATTTTTCAAGAATCTCTCTGTTACATGTACTGTGTAACACTCACTTGAGGCTGGAATTGGTCGTGACGTTGAGGATGTCATCTGGGTTGAGCTGCCAGTTCTTCATGGTCCCTGTGACCAGGCCGGCCACCACCACGAACATCAACACCAGAACATTGATACAGGTGAACACTTTATTCACCATGGCCGACTCCTTCACCCCAAAGGCCAGCAGACCTGCAGAGAACGGGGGGGAAAAAAGTTTTTTTTTTTTTTTAAAAGAGAGAAAGAGAGAATTATGATCATTTTCAACAACAATCCTCAAAACTAGGGATGTGAATATACCGATATGAACATTTTGGCTGATACCGATAACAGATATTAACAATGCTGTCATGGCCGATAACCGATATTTAACGATGCCGATATGATCTGTATAAAAACAAGTTTCTATGATAATCAAATATTATACATACTGAAAAACACATGGAAACACTGTCTCTATCTCCAAAACATTTGGAAAAGCCAATAAATCATAGATTTACCACATTGTTTCCTCTCAACAACAACACACACAACAGCAACTAGACAGAAATAATTATCTGCTGTTCACATCGGCCCCGTTTTGCACATCGGACCGACACCGATATATAAAAAAATGACTAACATCGGCCGATACCGATATGATTGCCGATATATTGTGCATCCCTACTCCAAACATACAGATGAGTAAGAGTTCTGAAAGCATTCCAAACCTGTCAGCATGATGATGATGAAGACCGCAAATATGTCGGGGTACTCGGCCAGGATCCCGGGGGCGTCCATGGCCATGTGGACTCTACAGAACTCCCCGATGTGCCGTCCGATCAGCTCGTCAAACGTGGCGCTCCACGCTCTGGCCACGCTGGACGTGCCTGGACGGAGAGAACGGAAGGAAGAGAAACCCAGCTGTTTAGTAGGGATGGGAGAAAAATTTGTTTCTGTCACAAATCGCGATTTTTGTGTGTGACGATTTTTACATTGCCATGCTGCCCTAAAATATTTTTTTTTGTTATAAAAAAACAACAATCAAAAAACAACTTCCTGCTAGAATGGAACGCTTCGCGTAGTAGCTAGGTTGCTAGGTTACGGTTATTATTCTGTCAGATGAAGCAGAAAACATGTCGGAGATTCATGCTGCACCTCCACAATTCAAATCGCACATCTGGAAGAAATTCGGCTTTCATAACTCGCCATGTAAAAAAAAATCGCTAATTATAATCACAATATTACAGATTCGCAATTACCACAAAAATCGCAATATAAATCGAATCGGCACCTAAGTATCGGGATAAAATCAAATCGGGAGGTCCCTGCCAATTCCCGTCCCTACTGCTTAGTATCCCAGCATGCCCCCACGCCACCCCCCACCCCCCCCCCCCGGCTCCCGTACGGACGCCTTACCGATGATGTAGGAGAGGATGAGGTTCCAGCCGGTGATGAAGGCCCAGAGCTCCCCGACCGTCACGTAGCTGTACAGGTAGGCCGAGCCCGTCTTGGGGACGCGGGCGCCGAACTCGGCGTAGCACAGTCCGGCCAGCACGGACGCCAGCGCGGCGATGAGGAAGGACAGGACGATGGCGGGCCCGGAGTTGTCGCGAGCCACGGCGCCGGCCAGCACATAGACGCCGGCGCCCAGCGTGCTGCCCACGCCCAGGGCCACCAGGTCGAAGGTGTTGAGGCAGCGGGACAGGCGGGTGTCGTCGGAGCTACAGTCCACCACCTTCACTCTCAGCAGCTGCCTGCCGATGTCTTTCAACGTGCCCACAATCATCCTGGCACCGGAAGGTATGTCCTCACCTCAGGGGAGCTACAGAGGGCAGGGGCTACTGAGTTCACCTGGTACCAGACAGACAGACAAGGGGAAGGGGTTACTGGAGTTCACCTGGTACCAGACAGACAGACAGGGGGGGAGGGGTTACTGGAGTTCACCTGGTACCAGACAGACAGGGGGAAGGGGTTACTGGAGTTCACCTGGTACCAGACATACAGACAGACAGGGGGGAAGGGGTTACTGGAGTTCACCTGGTACCAGACAGACAGACAGACACGGGGGAAGGGGTTACTGGAGTTCACCTGGTACCAGACAGACAGACAGGGGGAAGGGGTTACTGGAGTTCACCTGGTACCAGACAGACAGCGGACAGACGGACAATTAGCCTATAATGTAATTACAATGCATATGAATCACACAGCGATATTCACAGCAGTATTCTGATAGAGAAAACAAGTTTACAAGGTCAAATGCGTCTCTTTGCAGAGCTGTGAAGCTGGTTCGCTCAGCAGACACGCCATGACAGCAGGAGGCGTGGGACCTACTGGACCCGTCTGAATACAGCACGGCCTCTTAGTACCCTGACCAGGTGTCGATACCCCTGGGTACGGGACAGATTCCCTTACCTGGGGAAGCCCAGCGAGCGCTCGCCCCCAGATCACTACCACCGCACTCCCCCGGAGCCCTGACGAACCTGACGCCCTACTCCCATTTCCTCGGGCCCGTTAAAGAGGGAGACTCTTCCCCTGCTACTACCCCCACATATGGAAACAGCCCCGTGGATCTACCGGAGACACGTCTCCCTTCAGAGGAATGTGAGGAGTTGACATGGATACGGATGTCAGATACAGTCTTTGTTCATATATGCGTTGTTATAGCCTATTGGTTTGTACTGGTTTGTTTTTACAACTCTGGTTTAAACTAGTCCAACGTTCTGTTTTTAATGTCATATCAGCAATGAAGCATTGAGTCAGACACCACTCACTAGTAGGGCCTGGTGAACGACAACATACCTGTTCCAAACAAGTATACTCACAAGGCTGGAGTTAGCCTGCTGCGTCTGTAAAGGTTCTACTGGCTGTAGAACTAGTAGAGTTGTTCTCTGGAGGGGCAGGGTCTCCTGTCACGCTAGGCTGGTCTGTCACAGAACGGCAGCGCACCCATTCAAACGGAGAGTCAGAGAGCACGACGCCCGGCCCGCAAATAGAACGGTGACACATCACATGACCTAGCTGCTCCGAACAGCTGTGACGGCGACCGCAGGCCTCTCCTCCTCCTGACCCTCGTCCCTCTACCACCGGCCCCAGGCGTCGTCCCCCCCAGCGCCAGCACCAGCCCCCCCCCCCCCCCCCACCCCCCCAGTCCTGCATGTATGAAAATCCAGCCAAGGGCTAACAACCAGCATGAGCCCTCTTTCCATCCATCCATCCATCAATGAAAGTGGGACATGGAAACCCCCAGCTGTGTTCTTTGGGCAGGGGGGACCAGCACAGGACCCGACACCTCGTTTGACATTCCCCAGCCCGGGTACAAAGGGGGCAAGTGCGTCCAGCGTGGCTCGGGGGACATGACGCGGAGAGGAGCGCCCGCACGCAACACGCCCTCGTGCACAGGCTGATGTCCGGCCTCTAAAATAAGAGGGCCGTGCCCCCCTCCTCCTCCAATCAGCGAGGCCCGCCGGGCGGCGGGGGCACCTGTATGTCACCCAGCAGGGACATGGGTAACTGAGGAATGACAGTAGGTCACATGCTCATCACTATTTATCTCATGTAGCCAATAGCCATCCATCTGTTCCCTTATGGATGAGCGTACGGTATGTCAGGGTAGACGTCTTAGTTTGGTATTTACAGTGGCATCATAAGCCCTGTTATACGATCATTTACAATTATAGCCTATATAAAACTGTCCATATCAAAATTTTGACAAATTGTGCACTCTTGGGATATTTGTGCTAATTTCTCATGTCACAGCTAAGTACACAATGGGTCTCTATGGGCATAAGCACTATTTTATATGGACCGTTGTATGTGATTGTAAATAACCTTATAACAGGGCTTAGAATTCTAAATACCAAAGTAGTCCTGTACCATCAAACAAAGGGGAGCATACTAATGCCTTAGACAGAGAGCCATAGCATAGCACATATCCTAGGTCACTGGCAGGCCATGTGGTCAAACATGCTAAGCTCAATACAGACTGAAAAACACTTTCATGTGCTCTTGAAAGCCATGTGAAGGGCACCCAACACAACAACACAACCACCTCCCCACAAACGCCCCCCAATGCAACAGAGCATGCTCAAAACAAAGTGCCATGTGAGCGAGGTCATAACCAGACCGCTCGGGTGAGCTTGACGGCCTTTAGTGGCCTGGGACTCTGGATGTGTCCATCTACACCTGTGAAGGCTGCATTGACCTTCTCCCATTTAGCTAAAGGCAATGCTTATTTAAACGCAATCACAACAGCCAGACACTACTAAGGGTCAAGAAGAAACAAGGACTTTACTCCTCTTCAGCACGTAGACTAATCCACACACACAACCTTGAATGTGCTGGTGCTTGGTGGAAATAAATAATAAACAAATGAATCTCTCACTGGTGGGAAAATAATTAAGCAATTGACCACGTGAGGCAGTGGGTTACACAGGATTTTACAACAGCTATGGGGCATTGTTAGGCCCGACACGATTGCGAATAATACTAATTGTTATGTGGTCGTAGCCGTGGGTTACAACGGCTGCTAGCCAATCATAATCAAGTATCCAAACTCTCCGTTGTAGAAGTTGTATTTGACCTTGGATAATATCTTGTTTATAGCAGTCAGTGTAAATGTGCTCATCATGTGCTACTACTCTCTGTGCTGTTGAATCACTTCAGACATCTACCAGTCCTTAAGAAACCTTTCAAACTGTCCTCCAAGCTGGATTTCAGCAGATATTTATCACTTCAGAGCAGATTCCTCCACAACTACTCAAGCACATCTTACTGTATAGGTAGAAGCTTATTGTTTGGTAGAAGCTACAGACTGAGAAGATACAGTATCCTCATGTGCTGTGTAGGCTCCTCATGTCCACCTAACAGATGTGGTGATGTGGCATACATGTTCACACTACAGACACGCATCTGTGTGTGTGTCAGTGTGTGTGTGTGTGTGTGTGTGTGTGTAGCCTTGGTGACAGAAAGTTACAAGCGCCCAATAATAGCATCATCTCTGGGAGTTTGAAGGGATGTTGACAACACAATAGGCCTGTACAGATTAATTCCCTGTACTCCACCGTCCAGGAAATTACCCAGTAAGGATCTGAGGTGGTCAGGTGAAAAAATTGCTATCAGAAGTAAGCACTGCCTCTTACTCCTGCCTGGCGGTGTCAACCTGCAGCTTTATAACTGTGGTTACCCTGTGGGACATATTGGAAGTAAAAGGCCAATCAGATCCTGATTAAAATAATTACTAGGCTAGCCTACTACATGGTCAGCAGCTGATCAGTTGATTCACACTTTTACCCAAAGCCTTTTAAATGCAGCTGTGATTAAAGGAGTGGTTTAGTATTTAGCATTATAAAGGTTATTTGGTCATATACACTTACGGTCCAGATAAAAAAAAAATTGACAGACACTCTTTAGATATTAGTGCTCGTAAGCAGATATCTCTATGGGCATAGCCTAAATCAAAAGGAATCCAGTTTTGAACAACAGCATTGTAACTAAACTTTAGCGTAACTTTACTGTAGCACAACACAGGAGCACGCTCTCCATCGGACGCGCTAACGTGCAGATACCTACTGTAGCCAACTTGCATGTTTTTGTTATTAAATAAATACGATTGCAAATTGCTACATAGGAGAGTTCGTTGGACAGACAGCGCAAATGTCAGATGCCTTAATGCTACATCAGCATAAGATTCCACACCATGTGGATTTCCAGGGGACTGATGCAATCGGAATTACAGTAGTTGCTTTCCACATTATGAGTTTATCCATTCTGTATTAATAGGCTACAACACATAAGTAGCCTATACCCCCATATATGGACCATAACAGTTAAAACAAATAACTTCGTTTTCTTACCTTAACGTTTCCGTCGACACACACGTGGCCCACAAACACTATATTAAAGATCAGTATAGCCTACAACTGGTGGTCTAACACTTTATGGAGAAAACGTATTCAGTGGTGAGTGCCTATTACTACCCTACGGTCAGATTTAGGAACGAGTTCAATGTGGGGCACATGCAAAGCACTCTGTAGCTCCGCCCTCCTCAGTGGCTGACAGCATGCTGCCGAAATTACTGGCCTACAAAAGCCAACGCCCCAACTGACTGTATTCACACAACCCTAGACCTGGGTGCTGAGACCTGTCCCTGATCCTACACATCCACGGGCGTGCTTCAGGCAGAGTACGACCTTAACGGGGAAACCATGCAACATATTGCAATGTTGCGTCAGAGGAATGTGGATTAGCTGGGAAAGGAACTCAATTATTTGATTTCTCTCACCTCACCCGAATAGCTACCCTGTAATGTTAACAGCAATATGTAGCCTACAGTAGCCGATCGACAAACAATGGCACCTTTCACCTCCAGGATGTGCCAAATGATTTGGTGTAGCCAATCTGCTGTGGGGAAAGCACCTATAGATAGAAAAGCTCCATCCTTTTGACAGTCTAGAACCAAACCGCTCAGAAAACGATAAACTAAAAGCCCCTTGGGCTCTTACCCTGTCTCCATGAATACATGTGTAGAACAAAGTAAGTAAGGAAGATTTTAGTAGGGAATGCAGTGATGGGGCTTCACCAATAGATGGCAGCATTTGCCTACATACTAGGCCTATTCGTTTTTTGTGTGTCGCGGACAGAGAACAGATAGGCATTGGTTGTATAGTTTTGCTTGGTCTTTATGTACGAGGGCCAAAGTTCAACACCAGGATTGATCAAACAGCGTTTCTTCTCTGTTATCCTGTGAGAGCAACTCTCGGATGACAGAGATAACTCAGTGATGGAACTGCCTCCCTCCCTGCCTAAGCCCAGCTGGGTCTGGGCCACAGAGCCAAACCTGGGCATCCTGGCACCCCAGATCAGAGCACATAGACCCGTTGGATCTACACCTCTGTATTTGCCACTACACCCCTGCTGTAAATGACTAAATCACTGTTGATTCATTACAGAAAACCACCACAGCATTGTTCACTGAAAAAGGGGGAATAGCCTCGTCAAGCTTAATGGGGAGATGATCGCCATGTCACTCTCCACTACAACGTGAGGCTTGAGGGGTTGTGATGGCTCTTAGGCCTTTGTGTTTTGATTGTTGCCATTGTCAGGATTTCCCATGTTCAACTTCCAGACTTACGGCAAGTTACCTGGACCATCATCATCTTCATCCCATCCTCTAGTCTCCACATGCAAGCTGTCTTCAGTGTATGGCTGTCTTATAGTTGAAGCTATCCCTCAGTTAGTCTCAAAGGCGCCATGATGCAGCCCTGGTGTAGGGGAGAACCGGGTCAAAAGTCGCACTTTTTGGTTTTATTCCATTTACTCCGAAATTAATAGAGATCCCTACTAACACAGTACGTAAAACTGACGGGACACATTGGTGTAATTGTGGTAATTTTGCGACGTCACCAGCAGCGGACCTAGCTGACACCTAGCTGACACTTGCCTTTTCAGTCGCAAAATAACCAAAATAGCCGTCCTCAAGGACACTGTAAGGGAACGTAGCCGCCACTGCTGCTTAAATCCGTAACTACGATGTAATTAAATAACGTGACAATGTGGTTAGATCACAGTCCCAATCTGACTTTATTGGAAATGTGTCACAGTGGGCAGAACATTTGTAAATTACTTAGGTTTTAAAATAAATTTTGAAGTCATACAGTTACAGAATTGTAATAATGAGGAGAAATCCTGCATGTCTGTTTTGTGTGTAATTTCTCATTTACAGTTAATATTAACACTAAAGATTTGCAGTCTAGGCCTAATAAAAATAATGATAAAAAATATGCCTATGAATAAAGTCCTAATTTTGCAACCTAAATGTGAGCAATGAACGCTGAGCATTGAACGTAGAATGCAAGGCATTGGGCTACTTTACAATTGAAGAACTAGACAAACAAGTTACACACTCTGTGCCAGTAGGTGGCGGTATGCACATTAAAGTTGTTTGCGATCCGCCACTAAACCCAGCGAAGGAGAAGAAGAACGAGAACGGTAAACTTCCGCCGTTTGAAACAGAAGTGATTGAGAATGACCAACATGCTGTCTCCCCGCGACAACACAGATCATGTAAGTATCTAAATTTCAATGTATACATACATACTATGTATTTTGGTATCGTCCCAGATAAAACACCAACGTTATGTGCAAGCTACCCTATTGTAATGATTCTCTATCTGCAAATGCTCTCTTTCCAATGTTAGCTAACTAGCTAGCCAGCTAACGTGATTAGCCTTTTTCTGTACATGGCTAGCTAAGTAGCCTACGTAAAATTACTCTCGCAATTATTGTTAAAACGTTCGCTTTTGTGTAATTGTAGCTTAAATTATAATGTTGGCTTGGCAACTTGAGAATATTTCAGTTGTGTACACTATAACTTTTATGAAGTGTTGTTGTGGGCCATTGTTTCCTAATTACGGGCAATGGTGGCTAGCAGGCTCGCGCGAGCTCCTGCACGTTCGTACTGTTTCATCGCTTGGAATAAAATGCGATAATTAGCTTACTCATTGATTTCGCATTAACCCACGACACCGTTAGTATGTGTTTGTTTTTAGGCATTCATTTTTCCGA
Organism: Borostomias antarcticus; assembly: GCF_949987555.1. NCBI lineage: Eukaryota > Metazoa > Chordata > Actinopteri > Stomiiformes > Stomiidae > Borostomias > Borostomias antarcticus. The sequence continues at coordinate 28,465,602 of NC_140234.1, forward strand.
TTTTAACGTTAACAGAATACAAGAAGCCCCAACAACGGAGCTAGGCTAGCTAGCAGGATTTGTTATAGCAGCCATCTTGGCTTTTGGCACGTGGTCCTGTGGAGTGTGCATGTCAGCCAACGAGAGGGTCACCCACCCACTCTCTCTCTCTCTCTCCCTCTCTCCCCTCCCATGCTCTCAGTTGCCAACCTCCCAGTTCTTGTTTGAACTGAGCAAGAAGCAGGTGAGCGGGGCAGGAAGAGGCGCTAAGACGGGACAGGCGTGGCCAGGGGCAGTCCTGGGACAGCACCACAGGCTCTGTGAGTCTTGTTCAGTTGAATGCCCTCATGAGTATTAACAGAAGAGCACCATATACATATGCACACATACACTCTAACATGTCGCTCTCTCCTCAGCTCAGCCCAATGGTCTCTGATGGTTCTGTCTGGCCAGCCCTTAGGTGGAGAAACACCTGATCATCAATATAGGCAGGCACACGTAAGTACAAATGCACATACGTTTCCATAGACGGGATAAACAAATGGGGATATTGATATTGAGTTAATGTTAGCGGTAGACATGTGAGATTCATAAGACGCATCACTGACGCCAGTGACGCCACAATATCAGGGAAATTGAGCAATTGCTTCCCTGTAGTGCAAACTTGCAAGATTCGCTCAGTTATTAACCCTTTAAATCAGGGTTGGAGTATTCCAGGTGTGTGGCCATGGCCATGAACACCAGTAGAGGAGGGAACCAAGTGTCTCATTCTCTCTCCACAGTTGTGTGGTTGTAACCCCCCACTAGCTACATATTCATTCAATCTTTATTTAACCTCGTGAATCAATTGAGAGTAAGCTCTCATTTACAATGACGTATAATCACTCTATATTTGAACTTGTACTACAGGTGAGATAATCCTTTTTAATGGTCTCTCTCATTCGCTCTCCTAGCTGTGATGTTAGAGTTGTGCAAGACTTGGGTGTTCTCCTGCTCTGAGTGCCCATTCTCCTATACCTCCCAGATCTACCTCCACAAGCACATCAAGAGGAGCCATGACAACCTCTGTCTGCTGAGGAACACACAGAGCATTATGAAGTAGCCAGGGCCTTGGCGAAGGTGTTTGAGCAGCAGTCATCAATGGATTAACTCCCAAGACACAAGGAAGAGACAGCGCAACACACGCTATGACTCCAGTGACAAAGGTAATATAATAAAGTGCATTCAACAGTCCCAAAAGAGTACTACTTGAGTTGACTAATCTGAGCTAACTTACCTCTACTATATGTTCCAGTGCCCAGGCAGCCGGTCGGCAGAACTCAGACCAGACCAGCTATGCCAGGTGCCAGAGCCGGAAGGCCTGCTCTGCCAGTTATCAATGCAGGTATCCATGCATGTTTGTGTTGGTGAAATGTCTATGCATATTTGCACACTTACAGTTAACTCAGGACTTTCGGAAGACTCATGTACTCAGTTCACTAATTCGCTCATCTCACATCTCACTACTCGGCAGTAGATGTTCATCGCCCGGGTCCTTTGAGCCAAGGCGCTGTGAGCCCAGGCCCTTCAGACGTCCAGGCACGAGCAGCATGCATCAGCGATTAGCACCCCGGCCAGACCAGGTCAGGGTCTGACATGTCTCATGTCGAGTTGATTCTTCCCCTTATGCCAGTATCACTACGCCGCCAGCACCATAGTTTCCTGCTCATCCCTTTATCCTCTGGTTTTCAGGTAGTTCTCTGATGCCATCGCCTGTGAGACCAACAGCTCCAGCAGTGTTGCCATCAAGCTCTGCAGATGCTGGTATGCTGAATTTTGTGAACTACTTCATGCTGCATGTAGGGATATACTTTGAGCTGAATATCCATTATGGGACCGTACAATTACTTATAGCCACATCTGTGTTTAATATCCAGACTTCCAGAGGATGATGTGTCAGCAGTTCTCCAGCGTCATGCAGAGTCTGAGGGAGGGTTATGGCCTGTAAGCCAAGCACCACTGTGACGGAGGTGTCTGCCCAGCTGCAGGAGACGCTGAAACATGCCCCTGCTCGATTCAAAAAGGTATGTGATGTCAGGCAGTTAATTTTCTCGTATCCAGTGACATGGCACGCTTCCAATGAACGTATGCGACTTGCTTTTACAGCCATTTCATTATGTCCTTAGGCATCTGCTCCAGCCCAGCTGACCTCCCCAGCCCAGCCCCTGACCACAGCTCCAGCCCTGACCGCAGCTCCAGCCCTGACCGCAGCTCCAGCCCTGACCGCAGCTCCAGCCCTGACCACAGCTCCAGCCCTGACCACAGCTCCAGCCCTGACCACAGCTCCAGCCGTGACCACAGCTCCAGCCCTGACCGCAGCTCCAGCCCTGACCACAGCTCCAGCCCTGACCACAGCTCCAGCCCTGACCACAGCTCCAGCCCTGACCACAGCTCCAGCCCTGACCGCAGCTCCAGCCGTGACCACAGCTCCAGCCCTGACCACAGCTCCAGCCCTGACCGCAGCTCCAGCCGTGACCACAGCTCCAGCCCTGACCGCAGCTCCAGCCGTGACCACAGCTCCAGCCCTGACCACAGCTCCAGCCCTGACCGCAGCTCCAGCCGTGACCGTAGCCCGTCTGACTACAGCACGTCTGACCACAGTGGAGTATTCAGATGAGGATGACCTTTTCTGCCCAGACCCTCGATTCAGATGTGGGACCCCCAGCCCGTCTCCCTAAACCTGCCTTTCCAGCCTGCCAGGATGGATGCCTTTTTAAAAAATAGTTTTTGTAAATTTTAACCTTTTTTTATGGGATACAACGGTCTGTTCCCGGCCTGCCTGCCACAGAATGCGCACTGTTTCATTTTTGTTTTTAGAACTTTTGCAATTGTCAGATAATGGGTTGCTAGCCAGAGCTTGTACATGCTTTTTTTTGCTTTTCTGGCTATGCGTAATGTGACAGACCGTAAACCTCATCCTTGTAAATATGTATACTTTTAATTTGTAATGTACTTTGTGTAATAAAATGTTCTTAACTGTTAATGGTGTTCAGTCTTATATTGGTTTGTATCATAATGCTTGCTGCTATATCCCCATATAGCATTAATTCGTTTTTGTACTGGTAAATGCTAAATATAGCCAGTGGTACTGCAAATGCTAAATATAGCCAGTGGTCAGGGTTTAGTAAGTAAGTGACCATATTTGCACCGTGCGAAAAAGACGTGCAGACCAAGTCATATAAATACCTGTAAATCTAGTGTCAGCCAAGTGAGTTTATAACGGAGGTTCCTGCCCACGTGATCACGTGCGTTCTTTGCACGCGGCCGCAACTTCGGAATGACGTGTCGTTCTTACGTAGCGTCTACTAAACGGCAGATCTCGCGTTTCCGTAAATGGCCGCGTAATTTCCGCACGCGGCGCACACGAATCGTCACCTATAGCGGCCGTATGTCGAACGTTTGCGCAACCAGCGTGTGTTAGTAGGGATAGAGATTCCACATGTTATGACACACAACTTGCACATGTCCTTCACTATTATCAACTGTAATGTTCGTGCTAGGATATAAGAGCTTAACATAAATAGGGCGAGAACGGACCGAGTGCAATGCGACATTTGTCCCTGCCGAGCGGGACAGAAGTCTCATAGGAGAGGGGCAAACGTCGCACGGCTGCAAAATGTGTCCTATCTCTGTTTTTTGGGCATGTAATTCTCTTTACTTTCAACGAATGTATTATTAGACATAATATCATGTTTGTATCAAAGTAATCAATGTTATAGGTTCAAAATCCATAGAAATAATGCAGGGTTAACAGCAATGTTTGGCGATAGGATAGCCTATTGGCAGGAAATTAATTTATTAGACGAATGGTTAGTCTGCACTAGTCATTTCCTTGTCTCGTTTCCACTTGAATATAACAGCCTATGAGCTGTCTTTCTTCCAGGAATTTAACAGCCTATCAGCTATCATCCTTTCAGGAAAGACCACCCCTAGTTGACCTCACTTATCCAGGTGCGCGCGGAGACCCTTACCAGTCAGTTGCCAGTGCGTTCGCTCGAAGTGAAATGTCAATTTATCACATCAATTTCCGTCTGCTTCTCCACAACATTTAGGCTATAGGTAAGTGATAATCTGCACACAAAGTTGGTCAATAGCATTAGAAAGATCTTTAAGAGAGCTTTCATTTGACCTGTTCATTCTGCCCAAATGTCACTCGCGCACCCCTCTGGTTCTAAGCCATCACAACGCGACTTCTGTCCCTCTACGGGACGCGACTTCTGCCCCGCCACGGTCTCCTGTCATTTCTCCCTGGCTTGCAGGCACGACTTGATCGCACGAAACTTGAAACCTATGCTATCATGTAGCCAGCAGATGTGCTAAGAAAAGTGCATATGTTTGCAAACTAATACAAGTGAACACAATTTTACAATCGAAAAATGCTTATGAGACCATTATTTTACTTATATGGGGCAAAAGTGGTTTTCCGTCGTTCTCTCCGTCAAATATGCTGCAATCGCGCCCCAAATTTGAACGGAGCTCGTACACGGTAATATGTGCAGGCATGTTTAACCACGTGATTGCAGGTCCAGTCATTCTGGAGAAAATGGCAACGCGACTTTGGTCCCGCGCGACTTTTGACCCGGTTCTCCCCTACTGGTCCACGCGGTTCTGTGTTGTTTTTCATCTAATTTCGTGTTTCCTCTGCAGTTCGCCTACAGAGCCAACAGGTCAGTGGATGATGCAGTTAACATGGCCCTCTACTTCTCATCTGCCCAGCCTCAAACTCAAACCTGGTATGCTAGTTTAGACTCAAAGCAGCAATAAGTGATTTCATACTGCTAGATGGCAGTAAGAGACTTGTTTACAAACGAAAGGCCTAACATTTAATTGGTATATGTTCAAGGCACGGGGGCGGAGCAAAGTTACAGGGCGTAATTTGACAACACAGGCAGAAGTGCTGGAATAACAAGACATGGCGTGGCGACAGGTAGGGATGAGTCATCGTGTCAGGTAGGGATGAGTCATCGAGTCAGGTAGGGATGAGTCATTGAAGTTGGACGCTATTAGGACTCTATAGCTGTGTTCGGAATCGCTCCCTCGTTCCCTCACTCCCTATTCCCTATATAGTGTTCACCATGTAGTGAACTATATAGTGAATATAGGGAGCGATTCCGAACACAGCTTATGAAACAACATGATATCAGGTGGTTTGAATTTGTTTTGACAAAATTTGGGGAAAAATCAGTTTTAGATAAATGTCGTATGTGTATAATTCATTCATTCCATACTATTCTCATCGATATACTATTTCATTTCTGATTTCTATGGTTTCTGGCCACAGCAGTGCGGACGACATTAAGCCAGCTCTGGATAGCACAGCTGTCAGTGCTGTTTTGGTAGGTATTGTATTTTTGAGTTGTTGTTTTTTATAGCAAATGTCAGGTTGTCAATCCCTCCATCCCATTGTTGACTGCACACTTTCCAGACCATCGGTGGTGTAGGCTAGTGGATAAAGCACCTGACTCCCACGCCAAAGTTTATAGAAGCTATGTAAAATGCGGTTACCTGGTGGTGCTATGTCTGTTATTGAATTTATGTGCAGTAATTGAACATTTGAAATAGCCTACTCCTGTTTTGAAATTATACATAGGCCTACAGTATAGGTGTCTCAGTATTACCCATCATATATTTGGCTATAGGCTACATGTATTTACCAGGTAAATGTTTAGTTTTTTTAGACGTTCGGGAGAGATCCCATGGGAACAAAATGTACAGTAACAGTCTGTTTTGCAGATTAATTAACTTTGTCACTGTCCCGACTATACCCCAAACCTCCACACGTTCATCCTTTCACTCCAATTCGCACGCGCTGACGCCCTGCCCTGTCGCCCTGCCCTGTCGCTTTTCTGATGGTAAAACTCATGTGGACCTCTGTTGGGATGCCGTTGGAATTCCGCTTGCATGGCATGCCCTTTTCCCATGGTGGAACTCGGTTGGGACACGAAAGTAAGTCTTTTATTAGTATAGAGATGGCATACAAAATAAAGTACAAACAAGACAAATTTCTCTCTCAGGGATGTGATTGTTCCTGATTAAACAGGATTTCCTGCTTTTCTGACCTTATTGGCTAAATTTGTCTTAAGACAGCCCTGTTCTGCTCCACCATCAGTAATGGGCTACTATGTGTTCACTCAGAACTTCAGTGTTCCTTTGGAGAATCTGACACAAGTTCTGCCATCTCTGAGCAATCCATCCAGTGCAGAGTCCAGTCAGGCAAACGATACTTATGATACTCTGACGCTAACAGATGTTTCAATGATTCACTGATCTGACGAGTTGACTTGTTATCGTTGCCAGCTGCTGTTCTCTGGCTTCAGTCTCTAGCCCCAGTGGCCAGACTGATGGAGGGCTGAAGAGGTGGTATGTACTTTAGTCAGATTTTCACATATGCACAGGAACTCTGAAGTTCTTAGTGACCATTATGTAGCCTACCTCTCCCAGATGGTGGAGCAGAAAAGTGCTATCCACCTGAAGTGGAGGGTCCTGTGTTGATGTCATCATCAGATCTAAGAGAGATTATATAACAGGCCCAGTAGTGCTATAAACTATTCAGAAAAATACACTCACGTATGTATGCTCTTTCTCTCTCTCTCTCTCTCTCTCTCTCTCTCTCTCTCTCTCTCTCTCACACACACATACCATAGTCATACAACATGATAATATGATGAAATATAATTACATGTCCTCACATGCTCAGCACTCTTGTGTGTTTTTTTTATACGTAGCCAATCACATGCCTGCTCTCTCTTTCTCTCTGAGACTGTCTCTCTCTCTCTCGTGTGTTAACACACACTGTGTGTCCGTCGGTCTCTTTGTCTCCCTGGCCTCTGTCTCGTCAGTTGTATTCATGTTTTGGTTGATTGGGCTTCGCTTGAGTGGATTAAAAAGCCAAGTTTGGGTTCAAAGTTCTGATAATGTTAATTATTATCTATTACAGAGGAGTTGAAGCGTTGGAGCCCGACTGCGTATACTTCGCCGGCGACTACTTGAAGCATGCCCCTGGACGGTCTGGGGGATGGGGTTACAACCCCTGCAGTGCTGCGAATAGGGCAGCATATGCTACGCCCTCCCCACCCCATCAGTCCTCTCCATACTGCCTGGTGATTAGAAATGGAGAGACTTGACACTAGAGATTTTGGTTTTGACAGTTCAATCCGTAAATTAGATGTTGTTCAATCTTGGATGGATGTTCAGAGGGTTCTGAAGGGATTTTTCAACTGTGATAGTCTACTTGAAGTAATTATTTTATTTTATGTATGTGTGAGTGTATACAAATGTAGATCATTACTCTGGGACATTTCTGTTATCTTATGAATGCAGACCGGAAAAAAATTAAACATATTTTTGTATTGTAAAATGTGTATTCATTGCCCCCCTCAACGATGTAGTGACCAGTCCAGGTCATCAAGAAGTCGTCCTGAATTTGTCCATATCCACATGTGATCTGGTGGATGATGGCGTCACAACGACGTCTTTCAGAGACGTTCAGGACTAAGCCAGATCACGTCTGTTTTGGGGATTTTTTTGACGTCTTTTCAGGACGTCATCATAACGACTTTTTAATGACCTAAAAAAAACGTCCAGTAGGGGTCATTAAAAAGTCGTTATGATGGCGTCCTGAAAAGACGTCAAAAAATCGCCAAAACAGACGTGATCTGGCTTAGTCCGGGACGTCTCTGAAAGATGTTGTCGCGACGTCTTCATTACGTATTTTGGCTTGCTGGGTTCTTCTAATTCTAATCTACTGCACTGGTTACGTGTGAGGAGTCTGTCTTTGTCTGTCATGGTGACAGAATGGTTACACTTGTAAACAAAGGATCATGCTTGACCGTGTCCTGTAAACATGCTAATCTACTGAAAGCAAGGTGATGGTGCAAGGTGGATGCCAGGTGAATCTTGAATGTGATGTGTGAATGTACCGGAGAAATAGGCACTTAAATGCTCATTGTTCTGGACCATTCAAACCGGGAGCGAGACTCCTACAGCAATAAGCATGCGGCTAAATCACTCTATTCTGAATAGAACATAACGCTGATAGGTCATCCTCATCATTTTTTTTCCTGCGCTTTCAAGAAATCCCAGACTGTCATATGTCTCGATTAATGTTCTTTATTTTATATTTAGGCTACTATAATGTATGAATTGGCATACTGACATCGACATACTGTAAGCGTGTTTGCTGGGCCGGTTATGGTCTGATAATAATAATAGGGATGTGAAAGTCTTCATGATGGCAGTTTCTACCTTCATTCACAGAGGGTCTAATTTATCCATGTGGTCATATCAGGTTAAACTGTTTTTAAAGTGATTGTTTTGATTAGGGAAATATATGCTATAGTAGCCCCTCAATTATATCACACCTGGGACAATCAGTTTTACTTTTCAGTAGAAATTCATCCAAATCAGTTTGCCAATGGTAATGACACAATGACATTGTCTGATCTGAGGGGGATGATTAAACATGCTGCTCCACTTCAGCCTCACAACCGGACTCTCTTGCTTAATATTTATGCAAAGTGTTCCTCACTGTGCCTTTGGAAAGGTGAACGAGTCATTTTAAAAAGCTTCGGTGTTATAAGGTTATATACAAAAGGAACCAAAATGTTCAAAACTTTTTAAAATATGAGGAGGATGGCATTGGAATTTAAATGCATTTCTAGCTGCAGGTTAGGTTGATCAAAACCTGCCACATGCACATTGGTTTAAATATCTTGCAGCAATGCAGTAGATTTAAATCACACAATAGCATCAGTGGCAGTAAACCAAGACATTTTATATGTGCTTGTCTTTCACATATAGTAATACTAATTTGATATGCACATGAACAGAATGCATGCACTGTAGCTCTGTACATACACATCCACTCTCTTTGCTATGATGCTGTTTCCACTCATCATCCTTGAGATGTTTCTACAACTTGATTGGAGTCCATCTGTGGTAAATTCAATTGATTAGACATGATTTGGAAAGGCAGACACCTGTCTATACGGTATAAGGTCCCACAGATGACAGTGCATGTCAGAGAATAAACCAAGTCATGAAATCACAGAGCACCATACAGACAGACCCATACAGGTCCTTCACACACAACCTTAAAGCCTGGCTCATTAACAACCAGTCTGTCTGCATTAGCAGTCTTATGCCTGCCCTGTCTGTATGCACCTGTCTGTCTGCCTTATGCCTGCCCTGTCTGTATGCACCTGTCTGTCTGTCTTATGCCTGCCCTGTCTGTATGCACCTGTCTGTCTGTCATAGTCCTTGTCTGATCCTTTGTCCGCTTCATTGTACTGTACAGTCTGTTTGTTTGTATTGCACAGTCCTTAATGTTTTACTGTCTGTCGGAAGTGCACATACTGTATGCATGTTTGTTGTCTGAAGTGTATTTGCTGAAGCATGTGCATGTTTTTGAAGCATGCTTGTTTTGTGCATAATGTGCCTTTCTTATTCTTGTCTGCATATTGCATTTTAATTGTTGCATGCACTGCTGTGTTCTTTTTTAGCGGCTTCTAACACCTTGCATAGGGACAACAGTTGAAAATTAGCTTTTAGCTAACACTGTCTGTCACATTTACAGTCATATTTTTAATGTGCTGTCGATTAATGTGAACTGTCCCTGCACAAATAAAGTCATAAATAAAATAAATAAAATGTTTTCAGCTGGACTTTTTCTGCACAAGTAGCCTTATAATTATTTTGGTTATTTTATATTTTTAGAATTCTATATTTATAATAATTTTGGTTATTTTATATTTTTACATATAGGTTATCAACCCTGTGGGTTTGTAGAATTTGATTTGTTTGATATGTAGGCTATGGTAATAAAATACATAGATTTATGTTGCCATAAATCAGGATTCCCCAGTAAAAATGTGCATGACATTAATCATCCATCTCCGTGCAGTGTTCTTTGAATTGAGATTTCCGGCATGGATATGGAAAGAGTTGTGAGGTGCAGAAATATGTATTGCCATTCTTAACTACTGGTAAATACTTTTGGATTCATCACAAACAAGAATCACAGGCAGTAATGTCAAGTTGAACATACATGTTTTGAGAGTAACAAAGAGGGTTGTGATAATATAAAGGTGATTTGACTCAGCCCCAAATTAAATTACATGTAGGCCTACAAGAAAAACCTAACGTAAAATAAAAAAGTTCCAAACCCACAATAGTAAGAAATATGTTTTGGCGTCAACAGATGTCGCATGTGCCGTCTCATTCCTTTATAAACCATTTCATGCCCTCGCAGCCTCTCACACTCAACCACTTACTAGGTGACATCAATCCTATCCATCCCTACAGTGAAGCTTGGTGGTATCATCACCAGGCTAATACAATGCCTACAGTGAAGCATGATGGTGGCAGCATCGCACTGTGGTGATGTTTTTCAGCAGTAGGAACTGGGAGACTAGTCAGGATAGAGGGAAAGATGAATGAAGTAAAGTACGGAGAGATCTTTCATGAAAACCTGCTCCAGAGCGCTCTGGACCTCAGACTGGGGTGAAGGTTTACCTTCCAACAGGACAACGACCCTAAGAACACATCCAAGACAACGAAGGAGTGGCTTTGGGACAAGTCAATGTCGTTGAGTGGCCCAGCCAGAGCCCAGAATTGAACCTGATTGAACATCTCTGGAAAGAGGCTGTAATCACTGCCAAAGGATATTTCTTTCTTTCTTTTAAAAAAACAAAAAAACAACTGAAATGCAAACATTTCTAAAAAAAAAAAAAAAAAAAAGTTTTTCACTTTGTCATTATGGGGTATTGTGTGTCGATTTTTGAGAAAGAAAAATAATTTAATCAATTTTGGAATAAGGTTGTAACATAACAAAATGTGGAAAAAGTGAAGGGGTGTGAGTACTGTACTTTCTGGATGCACTGTAACAATGGTAACAAAAATGTATAAGCTGCTGTATTTGAAACTGCACAAAAAGTGAAGGCTACAAAGCACAGCTGTCATTAGTTTGTCTTTTTATTGACTCAACAATAACTGCTTTTGTAAAACGGGCAAGAATACACGTAACCACAAACCCGCTGCTAATATCAATGTGACCAGGGTGACTTGTGTTTGAGGCCAACAGTCAAGGAAGGACAGAACAGTAGCCTAGCAAAGTTAACCTTCAGCAGTCCTCCATGTGAGATGCTGGTCTGGGATTGTACCACAGAAGCACTAGCAGAAAAAACTCCACACCCATTCCAACAGAGAGCTTCTCTCACGCCCACACCTCATCCAAGTATAAACCTCTTCTTAGTAATGCAAGTTCAACATCTAATACTCAGTAAAATAAACACTACCAATCACATTCGTCAGGGAGGAGAGGAAAAGTCATCAGTGGAAGTATTGATTTTAAAATATGGATAATGGATGTGTCAGCACTGTTTTCTACTCCTATATCTACAACTCCTCTAACAGTGATTGTATTTCAATAGGGGGGTATTTTCACAAAGTGCCAAGCAATATGAATTCAGTGTTTTCATCTATTTAGCTGCAAACCACTAACTAAATACAGATTGTAATGATAATCCAATAGCTGCTTTGATCAACCCCCCCTCCCCACCCACCATACTGCAAACCCACCATCGAGGCATACAAACCCAGGCGCTTATTTCATTGTGCAAATAATAATTTGAGGTAACGTGATCAAATACCCACAGCCTGGTTTCCAAGTGCAGCTATGGCAATGCAACATCTCTTTTCACCTACGATAAATACATATAGTAGATGGCAAATAATTACTGGCATTTAAATACAAAATTATGACGTGAAAAGTGCATCAATGTATATTCTCATATAAATAGCACTATCTAAAACCATTTTAATACAAGCCTTCTCATGCTGGAATCATTGGGAAGGTTTCTAATAAGCTGCAGGTGATGGGCGAAGGCAGGCAGGCCGAGCTGGCCGTCAGCGGACGGACTCTGGGGTTCTCTAGTGGTCTGTACACAGTACCATCCAGGAAGCCAGGACGGCACTCGGCATCCTGGGATATAATACTTTAACGATTAAAGGTCATTCATTCCTAAGGTTACAGGTGGTACTTGAGGGGAAGTAAAAGCTTCAGTGGTGTGTGGCTGACTCTGTGGGGAAGCGGCTGGGTCAACCTGGCTGGGCTTGGCTCCATGACTGATCTTCCTCTTAATAACAGTAATCTATCTCCTCGTTGGCCAGGACGATGGCTGTCCTGCAGGGGATGTAGACCTGGGGGGACAGAGACAGGAGAGGGGTGACAGGGGACAACATTAGCCTGATGTTGAGAAAGGAACCTTAGTTAAACATTCTTAAACAGTAATGTTATGTTATGTTATGTTATTTTTATTTATAATGCGCCCCCCAACCAACTGTTACATCAGCCCAGAGGACTGCAGAGACACAAAATAATCTAGAAACTACATTTAAGACACATGACAAGGACATGAATTAGAAATCATCTGTGGCAAAGAGGTGAGTTTTAACATAATGACACATACAGTATAGCCTACTAGGGCCTTGTTAGTAGACTTGGGTGTGTCAGTGCTGCACGAATGCTGCACAAAGTTAGCATAGCCTATAGCCTATACTGAGGTCGCACACTAAACGAATTGGTCTCAGATAGATAGATAATGTAGCCTACTAATGTAGGCTAGGCCTACAATTATTAGAAAGCAACACATTACATTATAACGTGGAGAGGCAAAGTTGGCGTGTTACAAATGCAGACATCCACAGACTAGATAATCGGGCGCACTTAAAGGCCCTGTCAACCCGATGTAGGCCTAAAATTGTATTTTGAATGCAAGTTACATCGTGGAGACGCAAAGTTGGAACATTACATTCACTGACTGGACAATAATTGGCACAAATTAGGCACACTTATAAGGCCCTGTCAACAATTGGCTTTAGAAAATGAATAGATGCATGCCACGGATATATGACTAAAATGGGGAGATTGGCAGTGGCACGCCATCATAAACTTGCAAATAAGATACAGTAGACTCACGAGTCAGTCTCTAAAGTCTGGCATCACGAGACTAGGCCTACAGTATGACCAATGTGTTCATCACGTTAAACCATCCATCAACAGCAAATAGGACCAGACAGACACCAGTCCTCATCCTTTAACATGTTATGCACAAGGCACCAGACAGCACATTAAACCTGACCGTGCAAACAGCCCTCATCTCTCCAATTGAACAAGCACTAACATCTGAAGTGCAAAGCAGCCGTACACTTAAAAAAAGAGAAGACTGCAGACTGACATACACTCACTCACTCACTCACTCACTCTCACTCACACACACACACACACGCACACACACACACACACACACACACACACACACACACACACACACACACAGACACACACACACACTGAACTTACGCTGAATGTGCTCACTCGTTCTCCTAGCTCATTTAAGTTGAAGACGGTTCTTCTCATCAGACATTATTATGTCCTTCTATACATCCTTGAACTTGTAAGCTGCATAAGCTGAGCCTTGCATTTGTGCAGCATATACTACAGTAGCCTACGCCAATGCTTGGAGAAAACATTTAATTTATTTTTTTTACTTTTTTTTATTGAACTCAAATCAGAAACATACAACATCTCTTGCAGCACAGCAATGATACAGATGTGTACAAACATAGAATAGCTGCATTACACATTGTACAAAATAGTGATTTAAAATTAAAAGGAGTTCTATATCAGACACTGTCTTGCCCCCTCTAACCCACCCTATCCCTCCCATAGGGGCCACCCCATCCCACCCCTCCCTCCCTCCCTGAACCACCCCAATCCCCTTACAACCAGCCCCAATCCTCACTGCACAATGTCAAGTAAATTATGTATATTCCAAAAAAAAGTGAAGTAAGAAAATAAAAAATAAAGAAAAGGGAGAGGATGAAAGAAGTAAATAAAAAAATAACAAGAAAAATAAAAAAATAAGCAAATAATTTGTAAATACCAGTAAAGTATAAGTTAAATATGTAAATAAAAAATCTGTCTGACTTAAGTCTTGGCAGCCACAGTCAGGGCGAGGAGTGGGGAAGGAGCAGGGAGGAGGGGCCAAGTTTGAATGTTGTATTGACAAAATAACTGGCAAATCCTACTAATTTTAACTTAAACTGCTGTGGCAACTTCAGCATTTGTAAGGAATATAAAGTTATATTTGTAATAAATAAATATTCTGGGCGCTAGTTGGTGCACCAGCACTAATGTGTCTTGTGTCATAGTGTCTGAGTAAATGGGGGTCTGAGTAAATGGACATGGTTTGAAAAAGTGGAAACATATTTTGCCAGAGGATGATATTATTTGAATAGAAAATATAACATAGTTTTCCTAATAGGCAAGTTAGTCTATCACAGTGAGAGTAGGAAAATCTCAGTTGTACTGTTGAATAAACACCTCGCTGTTGTTTTTTTTGTCTGGAAGCCAAGAAAGCCGAGTAGCAAACAAAAACTGTTCAGAATAGCTGTTAGACGCCTGTCTGGGAACTGAACAGAACGGCTGCGCGGGAAATGTGGCGAAGGTGAAGAAGGTGAAACTGAGCCAGCGGACCGTCTTCACAGGCCTCTGGAGCTGACCTTGGATTCATCTACTCCTGGTACAGAACAGCTAGTACTCTCTCTCTCTCTGCTGTATCACCTGCTCAGACACAGTAGCACGTTTCCCAGGTCTAGCAATGCTCAGTGCTGTGAGACATATGGTCGTTCTGTGGAGGTCGTTTTCCAGGGGGCTTTAGACCATGCAGCTTTGGTGGACCGAAAGATAGTAGATTGATTTGCCATTAAAGGAGAATGCTCGTTTTTGACAACCTGGACCTAATTTACGGCATATTATAAGACGTTTGACTCACCGAGATAACTTTGGTGTAATTCGGAGGCCTGTAGAAGAAATTTAAAATCCAGCGCGAGCCAAGTATATCCATGTAATGGCGGCAGACGGGGCACTGAGAATGCAGCTTCTAAAAAATCTATTTTCTGCCGCGAAACGGTTGTTTTCATCAATCTGTCTTTATGAATCGCTAGTTGTGCTTACATAGAGCGAGGGCTTGTTGTGGTTTTTCACATGCCTCTGTAATATGATCTTTAGAAACATCTTTAGAAACGAAATAGCTTCCCCACTTGCTCCAGCACGCATGCGCACAGCGCGCTCCCGGGACTTGTCGACGCGTTTTGGCGTTATGCGTTATGCTATATGTTTGTTTTTAACATTTTTGTATGATGTGTATGTTGACTACTGTTTGCAGACCAAATTGCAAATCAAATACAATTGATTATTTCACATAATTCAATTGTTTTCCATTACGTGACTTCAGTTTTATGTCTTGAATTAATTCAATTCAATTCAATGGCTTCATTGGCATGAGAATTCATACAACAATTTTGCCAAAGCATCAAAGTAATATTAATAATATTAATAATAATAATAATACAAATAAAGATAATAATAATAAATACTGTATATATACATATAAAATATATGTATGTATTGATTTTATTTATATATGTATATAGTAAATAGTAATATAAGCAATCACACAACATTAAATAAATACAGTATAACATCAAAATCTACCAATTGTGTACAGTATTTGTACAGTATGTGTACAGTACGGAATTCTTGGGGGTGAAACGTGAACTGAATTAGAACATCATTGCCATTGTCTTTCCTTGAGAGTTCTATCTGATAGGTCCTGAAGGGTCCCAGAGCGGGCGCTACTGTATGTACAGCACAGTATAAGACCCCCAGACCTGCGTGACGCTGCCCACCCGGGGAGGCCGAGCTGTAAACAAGCCGGTCTCCCGCTGGTCTCCCTGACCGTGCCTCTGCATCAGTGGTGAAGCGTTACTGGGAACGCTGTCCACTGGCATCAGCTTGGCGCCGGGGGAGTCTAGCAGCTCGCTGCTCAAATACTGGCACAGACATCGCTGACTTATTAAAAAGTCACAGTAGTAATCCTCCGCCCAGCCATGCTGTAGAGAAACGCAGAGCGTCATCTATCACAACACCTGTGGTGCTACCGCTGAGTCTGACCTGGGACGTCTCAACGGCTTTCATTTCCACCAATGAATAACAACAGTAACACATTCTAAACCGATGTGTGAACAAAAAGCCGCCCAACAGCTAGCAATGCAATCAGGGACAGACATTCTAATTAACATCTCATTACTAACAAACATGCAGACGGTGACGTGCGCACGCGCACACACACACACACACACACACACACACTTTTATTTAGGCTGGAGAATGCTTGTACCACCATGCAGTAAAGCTGTAATGGATCTAGTTGTTGTGTAAACTCTCCCCTCAGTCATTCCTCTAACATGCAGTATGAGCACACAACTAAAATGGCTGCACACGCTGTAAACTGAGAGCAACACTAACTATAAAAGAAGGACGTGTTGAGTGTTTTGGACGAGCGGTTCTTGCTGCAATTAATCTGCCCATTCCGAACAGGCACATGTTTAACAGGCACTAGGAAGTTCAGCCAGAGGGCGCTGTGCCAGGCACTGTTAGCAATTGGGCATTTCGAACACGCAAGTTTTCAAGGGGCACTGCTTTATGTAAGCAAATTAAAGTGCGATTGCACAATTTTCCTGAGACCCACTATATGTGCTGAACAGAGTCATATCAGCAAGCAACAAGGGTGGACTTTGTTGATTGATAAACAGATGATAATGGGGAAGAAACAGGAAAAGATGGGTCAATAGCTACAGTAGCTAATGCCGGGTTCACACTACAGGATGTTTAAAATCAAAAATCGGGTTGCATCACATACATAAGGAGAATGTTAACAGATCTTCTCGCAAATCACAAACAGGTACACACAACAAGATTTGATAATAATGGCTCATCACACACTACAGGATATTATCTTGTCCCCGAGGGCAACGAACCACTGGGCTCGCTTATAGAGGAGTGATGTAATAATCTAATAATCTACATATTATCGGGCTGCCCCGATGGGTCTGCGAGCCGATCAGGAGGTATAAGATTGCATCTGTAAAGCTCTCACATTACAATATAATCTGGGCCGAATCTCTGGCCTGCAGGTAGGAGGGAGTTGTTCCATTCATTGCCCTGTAGGCTAGTACCAGCGTTTTAAACTGGATGAGAGCTGCTACAGGGAGCAGGTGTAGAGAACGGAGAAGGGAAGTTGTGTGGGAGAACTTGGGGTGGTTGAACACCAGGTGAGCAGCAGCTTTCTGGACAAGTTCCAGAGGTTTAGTGGCTGACGCCGGGGCCCCAGCGAGGAGAGAGTTGAAGTAGTCCAGGTAGGAGATGACCAGGGCCTGGATGAGCACCTGCGCTGTGTCATCAGTGAGGAAAGAGTGAATCCCCCTGATGTTGTAGAGCGTGTAATGGATGTGATACTGTATGTGCCGAGAACGTCAGTTGGTCGTCCAGGGTCACACCCAGATTCCTCGCAGTCCAAGTTGGTGCTGTCGTCAATGGTGATGGCCAGGTCACGGTGTGGGCAGGAGAGAGGGAAGGAGGAGCAGAGAGGGAAGAGGGGGGTGGGGGTGGGCAGGTGAGGTTGGTGCACGGAGCATCGACTGTGAGATGGGAGAAAAATGATCTGATATCCGTTAGCCTTTTTGTCAAAAAAAGTTGGCGAAATTGCCAGGGAGAAGGGAGGAAGTAGGAGTAGTGAAGAGAAAGTTTCAGAGTTGTTTTAGGATGGGAAGCAGAGGTTAGAGTTTTAGAGTGGAATAAAGCAGCTTTAGCAGTTAAGAGTTAGTTAAGAGTCAAGTTAAGAAGGTCCTCTGGGAGTTTGCCTTTTCTCCATTTACGCTCAGCCATTCTAAGGCTGGGGCAGGGGGTGGAATCACTGAACCGTTTCATTTAAATGATTCAGTAATTTGCTAACGAGTTAAGATACATATAAAATGAATATAAATGTGAAGATAATGTGGACCGATGGAAAGCCATGTGAAATGTGTGTGAATCCTCATTTACAGGACAATGCAGTGTAGATGGTTGAGTCCAACAACCTACTGTAACTATAGTAACTGCACATTAATCACCCAGAAAACACCACATTGCGGATTCAACCCGCGAACAGAGGATCAGGTGATTCATTTGCATTGATTGTGAAAAGTGTGAGACTCAATTCACAAACACACAGGCAAAATGCAGGGGTCTGTAGTCGTGTCTGTAGAGTACCGTAGTGGGTCTGTAGTGTCTGTAGAGTACCGTAGTGGGTCTGTAGTGTCTGTAGAGTACCGTAGTGGGTCTGTAGTGTCTGTAGAGTACTGTAGTGGGTCTGTAGTGTCTGTAGAGTACCGTAGTGGGTCTGTAGTGTCTGTAGAGTAGCGTAGTGGGTCTGTAGTGTCTGTAGAGTACTGTAGTGGGTCTGTAGTGTCTGTAGAGTACCGTAGTGGGTCTGTAGTGTCTGTAGAGTACTGTAGTGGGTCTGTAGTGTCTGTAGAGTAGCGTAGTGGGTCTGTAGTGTCTGTAGAGTAGCGTAGTGGGTCTGTAGTGTCTGTAGAGTACTGTAGTGGGTCTGTAGTGTCTGTAGAGTACTGTAGTGGGTCTGTAGTGTCTGTAGAGTACTGTAGTGGGTCTGTAGTGTCTGTAGAGTACTGTAGTGGGTCTGTAGTGTCTGTAGAGTACTGTAGTGGGTCTGTAGTGTCTGTAGAGTAGCGTAGTGGGTCTGTAGTGTCTGTAGAGTACTGTAGTGGGTCTGTAGTGTCTGTAGAGTACTGTAGTGGGTCTGTAGTGTCTGTAGAGTACTGTAGTGGGTCTGTAGTGTCTGTAGAGTACTGTAGTGGGTCTGTAGTGTCTGTAGAGTAGCGTAGTGGGTCTGTAGTGTCTGTAGAGTAGCGTAGTGCTTTGTGTGTGCTGTACCAGCCGCTGCTGGCTTCATCGTAGTACTGTAAGTGCATTCATCATCTCACCAGCGTCTCCTTGTGAGAGGACATAAGGGTCCATCATCGCTCACCTCAGAGGAAACCCATTAAATAGACAGGAGGGGCAAAAGTTTGCACCAACTTTGAAAGCAACAGTCATTAAATAAAACATGATCTCTGGGTATGGACCCAGTTCTGCAGAACCCGCAGAGACACTTCTCTGATTAATACCTGTCATGCAGGTGAGCAGGAGGAGGAGGAGGAGGAGGAGGAGGAGGAGGAGGAGGAGGGGGAGGAGGAGGAGAAGGGTACATTTGTGTGACTATGGGGGCTGCTGATATACTTTCTATGTGTAAAGTGAGTTGTATGTGGAGGGGGAGGTTTGAAGGGGGCCCTACTGGATTTTGAGTGTACTAGAATGTCCTGTAAGTTTTAGTTTTTGCCGTAGGCTGAGATTATCCCGCTTGGTTGTGGGTCTGTTGCCTGCAACAAAAATGGTGTTTTGAAGTTGTGGTGTAGCAGTTTTGTTGTAGGGGTGGAGGTGGTGACCAGACGTATGATGGCGCCTGGTTGAGCAGGGGGAACCCAAGGGGAGGAAGAGGGAGAAAAAGGAATAAAAGAAGAGGCCGGGTTAGGGTCTGGTCCTGGGTTAGCCCTTCTCAGGAACTGTGAGTGCGCTGATTACGTAGCATCTGCTCCCACAGTCCTTTCTACCACCATAGGAAATTTTGACTTTTAAATAGTTGCCAAGTTGGCGGCGCTTGGTGCTCATATTTAAAAGTGCGTTCGCGTACGTACAGTGCACACGCACACGTACCAAATTGAAATGGAGACCAAATTGGAGAATATTGAGGCCTTCCGATCGAACACACGCAATCTTCTCAGTTCTCACCTGGGTGGACCGTCTCTTAGCTGATCCATACCACTTCCTCGTTGGCCTTATTTCTAAACACCCTATTGCCTTAGAGGGAAAACATGACTCAATGAAAAACATGACTCAAAGAAAAACATGACTCAAAGAAAAACATGACTCAAAGACAAACATGACTCAAAGAAAAACATGACTCAAAGAAAAATGAAAGCAAACTCGAGGAAGGTCCTAAAGCATTGTAGTTAAAATTCATAGTGGTGTTTGTGTCTCTCTCTCCAGGACCAACCTATTCCATGTTAGCCTTAAGCCATCTCCATGATGAAGCCCTCTCTGATAGCCTCCCCCTTCAGTGAGGCTGTGCAAGTTTAAGAAGCACACAGATGAAAAGCTTAGCTCTCACACCATCAATAATGTACATTGTTTGTAGCACTATCCGCAAGTGCTGTAGATATATTCGCCCGACTTGCACTGATCCCAGGATAACACAGTCTACCTGAGCATTTCAAGATTCTGAGCCCAAATACAATATTTACAAACGCCTTCTTCTGCTTTGTTGTCTGCTCTTTTGTGTCGTATTAAAGGTTGTTTCATAAATGTGTATGATTGAATCCCAGCTCAATCAAAGAGAGTATGATGAAAGGCTGAAAGACTGTAAAAACAGTTAAGTTATTTATTTATTTTGAACGAAGATGTCGTTTCTGAGGTTACAAAAGGAGATATAAATAACTAAAACAAAACAAAACAAATAACATTGGCATCAGCTATCGGTGAAATTGTTATTTTAAACATTGGCATCAGCCCAGAATTTCACAATCGGTGCACCCCTAGAGAGCACATACAGATACAGCCTCCTGATGTGCCTAAATTATGTTGAAGCTGAGGTTTAACTGGCTTCACACACCTCTACACCCTGGCTTCACACACTCCTACACCCTGGCTTCACACACCTCTACACCCTGACTTCACACACACTCCTACACCCAGACTTCACACACCTCTACACCCTGGCTTCACACACCCCTACACCCTGACTTCACACACTCTGACTTCTACACCCAGACTTCACACACCTCTACGCCCTGACTTCACACACCTCTACACTCTGACTTCACACACCTCTACACCCTGACTTCACACACTCCTACACCCAGACTTCACACACCTCTACACTCTGACTTCACACACCTCTACATTCTGACTTCACATACCTCTACACTCTGACTTCACACACCTCTACACCTTGGCTTCACACACTCCTACACCCTGACTTCACACACCTCTATAGCTTGACTTCACACACCCCTACACCCTGACTTCACACAGGGACGATGCAGCTTTGGTCTGAAAATCATCAACATAAGAAAAGATTTCAACTGGATTTAGTGTCATTGGGAGCCACTCAGCCATTGATACAGAAGAGGACATAAGTGACCACGGGCTGGATGAACTGTCCTTGATCTAAACATGATGAACCGTGAGATATCTGCTTATAGTCTTAACTTGGAAAGTAATAGGCCTATTATCCAACACAGAGACTGCGATGGTCAGTTGTGTGATATCTGGTAATCAGCAGACAACGTTCCGGCTCCAAACGCCAGCGCGAGCGCTCCGTTCTTCCACCTCTCTGCTGGCGGCCTGGCGCCGCCTCTACGAGGACGCAGGGCATCTCCAGCAAGAGACCCAAAGGCCTGGGCTCCTCCTCCACTGACCCTCACAACTCCTACCGGTCACCCTATAGCATGGGTTCCCAAACTCCATCAATGTGGGCCTCCCCTCTGAAAATAGTGACACACCCGTGCCCCCCCCCCCCAACCCCCAAATTTGTCCATTTTGCAAGGCAGCGTTAGCTAGCCCATAACGTTACACAGCTAAGTTAGCTCGGTGGCACCTGTTGCTAGTTAACGTTATGACGTTTTCGCATAATGCATTCATGCCTGCGGGGAGAGGCTCTCTCTGCACTATCCAAAAATTTAGTATACATCTCTCCCATTATTTATTTAGATTTTCTGACACTTAAAATCACGTTTCATTCATAAAAACCATAGAAAATTCAAAAAGAAAAAAAAGGTTTTCCTTTTTTTTTTCTCTTCTTTTTTCTAATCATCCCTCCGCGCCTCCCCTGAATTTCTTTGGGCCCCCCCAGGGGAGGCGTGCCTCACAGTTTGGGAATGCCTGCCCTATAGTGTTTCATTATTACCCGACGGCACTTAAACGTTCAGAAGTGGTCTCTTCCTTTCTCTAGCGCTGTGACTGCTGGTGTCACTTGCTCTTATGGAAGGCTTCACTGATGACGACTGGGATGCACAGCACGGTTCACTCACTCTAGACAAATTGACTTATCGTAAGTCGCTCCGGATGACAGCGCCCGCTAAACGACTTTAAATGTTAAACGTTAATTACCATCATGGAGTTGGGCCGGCCGTTGAAGGGCTGGGCCTCCGTGAAGAAGTTGGTGTTGTGCTCCAGCCGCCCGTGACCCCCGTACTGCACCTCGTCAGAGTCCAGCTTGATGGTGTACCTGGAGCAGCAGGAGGGTTAAGGAGCGCAGGCGTGTGAGAGACTGCACTTATATAGTGTTACATATATAATATATGTGCCTCTCATTCACCCATTCACACGTCAATGCAATGCCATGCAAAGTGCTAGCCTGCTCATTAGGAGCAATTTGGGGTCCAGTGTCTTGCCCAATGACACTTCATCATGTTGACAGGGGGAGCCGGGATTCGAACCGCCGACCCTCCGATCATTGGACAGCCCGCTCTACATCCTGAGCCACAGCCGCCCGAGGAGAGCTACTCCGCGCCACGCCACGCCTACGACTCTCTCACTTATCAGACTGAAGGGCCTAGTGCCAAGGCCTCAGCTTGTCTATGTTCAATAAAAATTCCACAACCATCTCTCAAAGTCCTCTCCTTACACATGTCTAGTGTGATTGTGTTGGGGTCCTGCCAGGCGAGGATCTGCAGCCCAACGCTTGCACTGCCAACACGGAGACGCGGCTCACCTGTGGAGCCTGGCACTCTAATCCATCTATTTCATTACATAAATAATGTATTCCTTCCAAAAAAAAAGAAAAGAATCAATACACACACAGTTCGTGGTACAGTCTGTGTGCTGCTCTGGCTCAATGAAATATTTAACTGCTGCCAATTACCTGGTCGCCTCTCCTGCGGAGGCGGCCATAGTTCTAAGTCACCCCACCAGGCGTCGTGCGCCGGTTACCATTGTCTTCGTCAAAGACTTACCTGTACTGTGTGACCCGCCATGTCAAATGCAAATATGGCTGCTCACATTACAGGTAAACAACTCTGCTTGCCTGCGTTACATGACAAAGAAAGAGCATTCCTGGAGGGTCTCAGTGCCTGGCGCTTCGTTCATCACGCCCAAGCACAGAGGGGAGCGAGCGAACACTCAGGCGAGGGAAGCAGACATGCAAACAGCAATATAATTGGCAGGGTGAAAAATCTCTGCATCTCCCCACAGGCTTTAGGCAGAGGTTTGAGTGTGATCCTCAAACACTGCCTCGTTCTGTCCCGGAGCTGGGAAAACTCGGCTTTTTGCTGTCTGCTTGTCTGCTTTGATAGTGATGATTAAAAAAAGGGCGTCTGTTTGTACTGAGGGAGGAGGAGACGTTCCCTCGCCACTTTCTGACAGAACAAACTCCTTTTGTTGTGGATATTTTAGGATGATAATCAAAAGACACAACGGGGAATCATCTTCCAGGAGTACATAATTGTTCAAAACCCTGTATTTACAAAATGGAAAATTTCAGAATATTGAAAAGAACATTCCAATTTCTGTTTTTGAACATAAACTTACATATCTGTTTAAAATACATTTACAGTAATTGGTCCCAGGGCTGGGAGGCATAGGTAGTCCCATCTTTCAACTGAGAGGGAAGAAATAAAATCACCAAAATGGGGTTAGGAGGTTTTGACCCGACAGCAGCGGTATGCTGAGGCATTGATGTTGTTATTTCAACATGAAAAAACCCTCACCTAAAAGAGTATGACTGTATGGGTTATAAAGGTATCATGCTTTTCACACATTTGAGATAATTGAAGTATTACTTGTGTGTGTGTGTGTGTGTGTGTGTGTGTCTGTGCACGTGTATGTACATCTTTGTGTGTGTGCGCGTGTATGTGTCAGTGCTCGTGTGTATGGGGGGTGATTTGTGCCATGTATCTGCTAACTGAGCAAACACACGTGACGAACGTCGCTAGCTTCCACGTGTTCTTAACGCCATGACCAATGACGTTACGAACGTCGCCGCCGCTAGTTAGTCTCTGCAGAGCTACAGTAGATGCACAGGTTAGAGCACTGCTACGTGACTATCAGCGTGTCGGAGCTACGTGACTATCAGCGTGTCGGAGCTACGTGACTATCAGCGTGTCGGACCTACGTGACTATCAGCGTGTCGGACCTACGTGACTATCAGCGTGTTGGACCTACGTGACTATCAGTGTGTCGGACCTACATGCCTATTAGCGTGTCGAACCTATGTGACTATCAGCGTGTTGGACCTACATGACTATTAGCAAAAAAAAAAGAAAAAAATCGCTAGTTGTGCTTACATAGAGCATAGGCCTGTTGTGGTTTTCAAATGCCATGATCTTTAGAAACGTCTTTCGAAACGAAATAGCTTCCTCACTTGCTCCAGCACGCATTCGCACAGCGCGCAATCGTTGCTCCAGCACGCTGTGCGCATGCGTGCTGGAGCAAGTGAGGAAGCTATTTCGTGTCTAAAGACGTTTCTAAAGATCATATTACAGAGGCATGTGAAAAACAACACAACAGGCCTATGCTCTATGTAAGCACAACTAGCGATTCATCAAGACAGATTGATGAAAACAACCGTTTCGCGGCAGAAAATAGATTTTTAGAAACTGCATTCTAAGTGCCCCGACCACCGCCATTACATGGATATATTGGCTGGCGCTGGATTTTAAATTTCTTCTACATGCCTCCGAACTACACCAAAGTGATCTCGGTGAGTCAAACGTCTTATAATATGTCGTAAATAAGGTCCAGGTTGTCAAAAACGAGCATTGTCCTTTAAATGAAGAACCCTTGTTAACGTTCTTAGATCAAGAATGAATGAAAAATGTCAGTCACTCAGTAGCCTGCACCCAACTGTCGACAGTGTACACATTTCCATGGTAACAACATTGCTTGAGGATTGTGGGAAGTGTAGTATTTCTCAATGCTACCGCGAATAAAACGTGTTTTTCTTAAAACAAGGTTGATATCATATGGACTTTTGGTTTCAATCGTAAGGATTTCCGGTCACAATTCGTCTGATGAATTATTAGCAGGGTTCATGACTGAATTATCGAAATATAAGGATTTCAAAGAAAGGCTCTGGGAAATTAACATGGGATGCTAATGTGGTGGAACCTCACTGACACGCTCTATACAGTGGGGATGGAATGGATTGTGCCGTAAGAGATGGCACAAACCAGCCGCCATATGTGTGTGTATGTGTGTGTGTGTGTGCACGCATGCAAATCTGTGTGTGTGTTTAAGTGTGCATGTGTGTGCATGTTTGTGTGTGTGTATGCACATGGTTGTTTGTGTGTGTGCGTGTGTTTAGTGTGCATGTGTGTACATGTTTGGGTGTGTATGCACGTTTGTTCTTGTGCGTGCGTGTGTGTGTGTGCTAGAATGTGAACAGGGTAGTGATGGCTATTCACTGTTCCCTAGCAGCCCAGACTGGGAAACACGCTCCAGCACAAATTGCTGGTTGGAGGCTCTCAGCAATTAGATCTTTGTTAGTGGCTACAGATGGCAGCTGCAATAGCTTGCAGTTCAACTGGGAAGTATTGTGATCGTTGCAGCCTGGATGGATCAAGGGAAAGATTTAAGAACACAGTCAGTTTTACCCAATGATTTGAAAGCAAAGAAACTGGTCCAGAGCTCAGTGATTAGCGCCATTGATGACCTGAAAACAATCTGTCTGTGCTTGTGATCGCAGGGCAGGCCAGTGCTCATCGTCTCCGACAGACCAAGATCTCACCTGCCTGATACTGGCACCCTAGTAGCTGTGAAGCAGGAGAGAAATGTGTGAACATCTGAAGAACGTTAACTTTCAGATTTTGACGCCTCAGTTCTTCCTGTCCCTGCACCATGGTCAGAGAGACGACTGATGAGTCTCAATGTTCAGAGGAAAGAAGCTCATCTGGCAAATGGGAATGATCCAGATAGCAAGCGGATGTGTAATTATTCTGGGCCATATATGGGCTGGAACTAAGCCACAAGGGCCAGATCTGGCCTGTATATGGCCCAGATCCGCTTGCTATCTGGGTATCTTTGTGGAGCCAAGGAAAGGCACGCACATCCAAAAGTTGTCACAGGTGCTGGACCAAAAAGAAGCATATATGAAGCATTTTTAATATTTGTATATCTGCTTTATTTGTATATCTTCGTTCTTCATTTTACCTTATGGTTCCAATAACTTATTGTCATATTTGATTTGTTATTTGGATGCAGATTAGGACACTCCCTGGTAACCTATACCTGCTGTGTATCCTATTGGAACCTGAACTTTAAACCTTGACCTAGTTACGGTCCAGTCCATCCACTTTTTCCTGATGTGTATATATTCCCCCCAACACTCACATATGGTATTGCACCTGACGAAGGCCATACGGCCAAAACGTTGTGCCTTAATACTAATACTATTGGGAGATAATACTACAGTGTGCAGATTTTTTCTCATTTTCATGATATCTTTGTGCACATACAGGCATCCATCTTTACTGCCTTTAAATACATGTAGAAACCGTGCCCGAGTAGGGGCAGAGATACCCAACTCAAACAGGGGAGAGAGCGCCTATGTGTATGTACAGTATGATACCACAGGCTGAGTCAGCAGACCGCAACACAGACCGCGCTCTCGTTCCACCGATCAGGAGACCTACATATTCAGAGATGACTGCTGACACAGCTATATTACTCCCAATCACATTCGAGTAATGGCCCCTACAAAGACTTGAGAAAATGATGACCTGACACAATCCTAGCCGCCTGTTGGCTCGATGCATATCAGTCCAATATCAGCCCTGACAGGTAGGGCTTTCATGAGACGATCCAACTGGGATTTCAAATACTCTAACCAGCTCCATAAAGCGCTGTGCCAGGAGGACATGTCCACTGAGAGAGAAGGGGAGAGATATTTCTTTATTTCTTTCTTTTTTTACTTCTTTTTTTTTTTTTTTTTTTTTAAAGTGCCTGTCGAAAAGCTGATGTCGACAGAATTTTAAGGGTCTGTGTTTTTGGTGAGGTGCTTTACTTAGGGGGAAAACTTCCTCTCTTTTCTCCTGTGAGAAGACTCTTGAAAGATATATAGCAAAATAGAGACGGGAAACTATCTTCGCTGGTGAGAGAGGAAGGTCACATCCTCACGTCCGCTTCATCACAAAACTACTGCTGTGATGAGGGGAGATCACAGCTGAGCTGAGCTTTTATCTTCTTATCTTATCTCTCTTTTTATGCTTTTTATGCTACCTTCCCTGTGCTGAGTTTCATATTTTTAATTAGGCTACATTTTACTTATATTTGCCACTGTATGTGTTTTATCCTGTGTTTTGGTGTACTGTTGATTATTTGTAAAGCACTTTGTAACATTTGTTTAAAAAAGTGCTATATAAATACAGTTTATTATTATATTATTACCAGGGGAGATTACTATACATACTGTATGGACAGGGTTCTGTTCTCTTCCAGCCAACTCCTGACAGAAGCATAAGAGACAGCAGTAACAGTTGGAGACTACAATAGGAGTAAAACTTTGTATCAATTCTTGGGAGTCAATCATGGGCATGTTCCCATAGATCAGGGGTAATCAAGTAAAGTTCTAGGAGGTCCATTTTGACAAAGTGGCCTCAAGCCAGGGTCCGGTGGTGATGCGTGCGTTTTTTATGCCCTCAACACAGATTTGTTTCCTTTTATATTCCTATCAAATTATTGTATAGCAGCAAGTATGTTACTGTGAAATACGCATGGAAGTTAAAATATTGTTCACTTCAGTTGTATATCCCCAACTTAATTTAAAATCAAATTAAGTAGCCTGGGCTACATTTCAACAACATTTCAACCTGTTTATTGACACTTCACATTTAGGAGGGATTTCACATTTAGGAGGGATTATAAATAAAAAGTAGGCTACTATAAACTTGAGTAAAATGAGGTCTACATCTAAAAACAAGGTAGCTTTTGAAATATATGAAACAAACAGGTTTAGAGCTACCCGCGGGGAGAATGAATATATACGACTCGGTCCATTCTTGATGGAACGCCCCATTTTCAACATCTATTTTTCTTATTTTAGAGCACGGCATGTATAGGCTGACGTTACTTCTGTCTTGTAGTATCTCTCTTCCCTCTTCGTTTGTCCTTACGTTTCTCTGGTCATGCAGTGTCCAACTACAACTAATGTTAGCAAGGAATCGCTCTGATAACAGTAACGTTAACGTTAGCTAGGCTGTCACGTGTAGACTGGGTGACGTCAGGCAATGAACATGCAGATTCGATTGGCTAGTGACGCATGAGATAGTAAACAAATGCCGTAATATACTACAAAGGCTGCGGAGGCTCAAACTAGTTGCCTATGCTCTGTCAAAAGGGAGAAATTCTCATTGATTTATGAGGTTATAGACGCGGTCCGGATTAGATGGCTTCTGGGTCCGGATCCGGACCGCGGTCCGCCTGTTGGTGATGGCTGCCATAGATGATGTAAAACAGCTGAAGGACTAAAAAGCTACATCAAGCGCTGTAAGAGCAAATGCATTTGCCATTCAGCTGGCAGACATGAGGCTGACATTGATTGTGTTTATTTCCAAAGGCGGGGGACCAGTCTCCCAGCTATAATTTCTCAAACACAATATCGATGTGCTTCTCCACCATATACCGTACAACGTTTGACCCCACCAAACGAATGAAAAGGTTTAGGTGTGTGACGGCTGGGTTTAATGAAAAAACACTTTGGACTCTTTGGGCTTGTCTTGTTTGCGTCCTCCGCTTACCACTGACACTTTCATCCGTCTTCTGCCCTAATTGGAACCTCGGCACACATTCCCACCGGAGGACTCACATCTCTTCACACAGATAGTGACACACACAGACACACACACCCGCACCAACACACATACACACACACACACGCACCATTGACTGTACTTTTCTCACACACAGCACATTTGCCTGAACTGTTGTGTATAATGACAGGCAGAGCTTCTCCCTGTCTGAGGCATCTCCTCACACACCAACAGAGGAGACAGCACATCCCTTCCTTACTCAGTGACGATAACCTAAAACGAAAAGGGGGGAAATGGGCACTCTCAAAAAAAAGTTTTAACTGCTTTTAATGCACATGTACAGCAGACAATACGAGGTAAATGCTGACGAAGGCTGGATGGGGTGAAACTTTTCGTTGTCTGCTGTATATCAGCATTAAAAGCGCTTCAAACTTATTCGAGAGTGCAGATCAACCCCCCCCCAAAAAAAACCAGCCGTATTAAAAAATAACAATGTGGAAATATTATGAATGTTTTCAGGTTATACTGTACACAGTCATGTAGTTGAATACATTGAACGATGCATCTTATTTGACCCTCTGAGCCCCAGACGTGAACTAACACTCCCTCGCCAGTTTTAGCTGGGTGGGTCAAGCCTGGTTGGATCAGCACTCAACCCAGCACAGGGAGAATGAGACAAATGTCCTTGATCACTCCCTCTACATGTAAAGCCAGCATCTTGCTGTCCCCATCAATTTACATTTGAGTCATTTAGCAGACGTATACAGGAGCAATGTGCTGACTCATATAACATCACTGCCCTACGATGAGCTGAGTCATATAACATCACTGCCCTACGATGAGCTGAGTCATATAACATCACTGCCCTACGATGAGCTGAGTCATATAACATCACTGCCCTACGATGAGCTGAGTCATATAACATCACTGCCCTACGATGAGCTGAGTCATATAACATCACTGCCCTACGATGAGCTGAGTCATATAACATCACTGCCCTACGATGAGCTGAGTCATATAACATCACTGCCCCACCACACAACATTGACGGTTAGAATTCTAAACAAAGGGAGATATTCTCAAGGAAAACATCCCCCATTAAAAACCCTGGTCTCCGCTTCAAAGAGGGTTGAGAGAGGAGAGGACTGACAGACAACCAGACATCCATTTTGGACCGATCTGACTGTGGACCTGCATGAGATTTCACAACAAAAGAGCATTATTGTTACCATGACTGCAAACATACCGTTCCTGTAATTGTGCTATCTGAAGGACCCATACTAATGCAAGAGCCACTCATACCTGTGCCACTCCATATCCATCACCACCTGCTGCCGCTCGGCTTAATGGCTGTCCAGCTCTTAGCTGTGTGAAGGCAAACAGAGGAGCTGCTGACGCGGATGAAAGGATACTTCCCTGGGGAGCCCACCGCCACGCGGTAGTCCTGGTAGCTCTTGGTGGGATGGAAGTTAAAGATGAACAGGACGTTGGCTCTTTCAAACACTATCACCTTGTCCCCCTCGTGCTGGGCACTGACAAACGCCTGGGGACGAAGAGAGAGAGAGAGAGAGAGAGAGAGAGAGAGATACAGAGAGAGACAGACAGAGAAAGAGGTGGACACAGACAGACAGACAGAGAGAGAGAGAGAGAGAAAGAGACAGACACGGATAGAGAGAGAGAGACAGACACGGATAGAGACAGACAGACAGACAAAGAGGTGGACAGAGACAGACAGAGAGAGAGATGGAGAGAGACAGAGAGAGAGAGACAGAGACAGACAGGCAGACAGAGAGACAGACAGACAGAGAAAAAGGTGGACCGAGACAGACAGACAGACAGACAGTGAGAGAGAGAGAGAGAGAGATAGAGAGACAGACAGAAAGACAAAGAGGTGGACAGAGACAGACAGACAGACAGACAGACAGACAGAGAGAGAAAGAGAGAGAGAGAGAGAGAGAGACAGATAGAGAGACAGACAGACAGACAGACAGACAGACAGACAGACAGACAGACAGACAGACAGACAGACAGACAGACAGACAGAGAGAGAGACAGACAGACAGACAGACAAAGAGGTGGACAGAGACAGACAGAGAGAGAGATGGAGAGAGAGCGAGACAGAGAGAGAGAGATGACCGTCAACTCAAGGGAAGCTGTTGTATAAAACAGAAGCAGTAATCAAGCTTTACTGACAGACTCGGACAGATTCCATTAGTAGACGGAATCAGACATATTCGATGAGAAAGAATCAGTCACAGTAGATTTTGGCAGTAGACATTGTCAAAATGATTGACTCCCAGGCTGTTGGCTCCGGGGGGATAAGCCATAGACGTAAACGGAACAGTCTTGGGAAATTCAGGTGCCCCGAGTGGTTGGAGGAACACAGGCAGTCCACGGCAGCTGCAGATGATAAAGCCGCCAATCTCCCGCGGCGCAAGCCACTGTTAACGTGTCATTAGCAGAGATTATCAATGTCAACCAGCCCCCTATTTTTACCACCTCGTCCCCTCAGCCAATTTCAGAGCTGAATATTCGCTGCTGGGAGGGAGATAACGCCTGTCCTGATTGGACAGGCTGCGGACGAAGGATGGAGGTTAGATCGTGAGCTCACAATTTCAGAAAGTACAGTCGTTTGTTCCTGTTTGAAACTTCCCTTGCAGGTTTCTGACTAGAGATGCAGTGCTACTGTAGCAGGCCTAGACCAGGGTGGGCAGGGTGAGCAGCCTGGCGTTACCAGACCAGGGGGAGGGCCTATGGGCCTGGCATTACCAGACCAGGGGGAGGGCCTATGGGCCTGGCATTACCAGACCAGGGGGAGGGCCTATGGGCCTGGCATTACCAGACCAGGGGGAGGGCCTATGGGCCTGGCATTACCAGACCAGGGAGGAGGGTCTATGGGCCTGGCATTACCAGACCAGGGAGGAGGGTCTATGGGCCTGGTGTTACCAGACCAGGGAGGAGTTGAGTGCAGTACTTAACAGACTCGTGGGTCTACCAGACCAGGGTGCTCCCCCAGAGTACCAGCCCAGTCCAGAGAACACCGTTTGGGTTTAGCTCACAGCTGGAGCTCCCAGATGGTCTCTTCACTAACAGGGCCTTCGTTCAAGCTCTCTGCTGCAGAAAGAGAACACCACCCACTCGCCCCAGCCAAACCTCCCGTTCCAACTACAAAACATGCTCCCCTCGTGCCTGGGGGGGTGGGGGGGCCTGAGGGAACAGCAAGTCATACATCTGCTCACTACCCCCCTGTACAGTTACAACCACCCTTGTACAGCACGGGACAGCGGTAGACCTGTGGTCAAAGAATAGGGCAGTGTTAGGGCTCCTGAAATGTCACTGGTTCGAATCCCTGGTGTGGCAGATCAAATCTGGTTGGTTTCACTTGCCTATGTTACCACCGCTGTGGTTGTGCCCTTGAGCAAGCACTTAATCTACATGGCCCCAGCTGAGTAGTACTGTGGTAGCATGCTGTGCCCAGCTGTATGTGTGTGTGTGGGGTGGGGGTGGGGGGGGGGGGGGGTGTAGCATGCTGTGCCCAGCTGTGTGTGTGTGTGTATGTAGCATGCTGTGCCCAGCTGTGTGTGTGTGTGTGTGTGTGTGTGTGTGTAGCATGCTGTGCCCAGCTGTGTGTTTGTGTGTGTGTGTGTGTCTGTGTGTGTGTGTTCCCCTGTCCTCTGGTATATATGTGCCCCCAACCCAAGGCCAACGCTGCAAAGAAAATCTATCCTCAGTCAACTCGCCTCGTTAAATAAAGATAAAAGAAAACAGTCTTTGGTTTAATGTGTGAATTACGTTACACAATGCTGACCCACACATTAAATAAAAGCCATGTCCAATCAGTGGGGGAAAAACAACAGGAGAATGGATGTCCCCAGGGAGGACAGGGACAGGGACAAGGACAGGGCCTCCAGCACAGCGCTCCCTGAAGCCCCTCACAGATGGCTCACAGCATCCAGGTGTGGAGGACTCCACTGTGTGTGATCAAATCTGAAGGCCAAATGTACATTTACCACCAGCTGTTACTGTACCTCCTAAGAGAGGCTCATCCCCTCCTCCTGTTTCCACTGAGGGA
The DNA here is from genome assembly GCF_949987555.1 of Borostomias antarcticus. Lineage (NCBI taxonomy): Eukaryota > Metazoa > Chordata > Actinopteri > Stomiiformes > Stomiidae > Borostomias > Borostomias antarcticus. Next base: position 28,498,435 of record NC_140234.1, read on the forward strand.
GAGAACAAATCATCCATCCTCACACCAGACAAGCATCTCCAGGTCTCCACCCTCCACTCTCCTGTTCCTCACACCAGACCAGCATCTCCAGGTCTCCATCCTCGGACCAGACCAGCATCTCCAGGTCTCCATCCTCACACCAGACCAGCATCTCCAGGTCTCCACCCCCCACTCTCCTGTTCCTCACACCAGACCAGCATCTCTGGGTCTCCATCCTCGGACCAGACCAGAATCTCCAGGTCTCCATCCTCACACCAGACCAGCATCTCCAGCTCTCCCCATCCCAGCAGGGTCAGGGGGACAGAACACACCCCTGACTGATTGGCTAATATGGGGAAATGACCCCTGGGAGTCAGATCCAGTGTGTTTTGTCCTAATTAGCCTTTTGTAAAACATTTCCCCTTTGGCCGCGTCCATGTGGCGGCGGAGAGAGAGGTAGAAGTGAAGCTAAGGCCAGGGAAGGTACCCCGTAGCAAGGTGAAGCAGCTGTAATCTGGATGCTAGATCGTTGGGGGAGGGGGGGGGGGGGTTACCAAATCAATTACACAGACTCACTCCTAATCCCCGGCAATTCAGCCACACGCTCGTTATTTGCATTATCCCATTACTTTAATATCAGGCAGCGAGGAGTAGAACACTGTGCCACATCATCATTCCCACATGCTTCAAATCTCTGCCAGAGCCAAGCTGCCGCGCGAGGAAATCCATTACTGTTCACCTTGACAGCAGTCAGAGGAACAAGACGTTCCCAGAATTAAGCCCCCCGGACGGAGCATTCATCTCAGCCTGTCTGGAAACAGCTCCTCGGTCTGAGAGCAGGCAAGCCATGGTAAAAGGGATAGCACATAGACAGGGTATTACCGATACCACATAAACCTGGTAGCATGAAGAGCATCAGCTTTGGTCCGAGGAAGAGGGACTGCAAGCCTATTCCTATCTAATCCTTCTGATACAACACAGCCCATCTACCATCTTTAATAGTACCGGCGTCCTACAGTATGACACTCAATCGTGTGTGTGTGTGTGTGTGTGTGTGTGCGTGTGTGTTACCTGCGAAGCAGCCAGCCAGCCGTACTTGTCCTCGGTTCGGTTCATGTCCCGGTCGAAGGCGTAGAGCTGGTCGTAGCGTAGGTGGTCGGCGTCCAGCAGGTTGTACTGCCTGCGGGCGTAGTGGTAGCTTTCATTGTTCCCCACCCGGGGGAAATCCAGCCACTCCGGGTGACCGAACTCATTGCCTGCATTGACGAAAAAAGCAGATCTTTTACAAACTGGAGCACGTCCTGTATCTGGAGGCCAAAGTGATGCAACTTTCATGAATGCAACATAGTTGAGCATTGACAAACATGCCCATGAACGGCCTCTGCAGCACGCACAGAACTGCGCTCTTTCACAAATAAGCACGTCAAACTTCCCAAACCAAAAGGAATACATTATCAACCAAAAACACAAGACAAGGACGAATGCTACTATAAATCTCAGATCTGTCATTTTATTCCTACTTTCTGCAACAAATGTATTAAAAATGGGAATTTACCAGGAGGTATGCACAGAGAGCTTGTCATGAGAAAGAGAATAATTCACAACAAGTGCACAGTGAACCGGTCGTCCCCCATCCATGATGCATGTCGTTAGCATGTGCAGTTGTTGAACGTGTTTGTAGTGGACCTTTTGTTTGGGGAATGTAAGCATTTATTCAAAAGAAAGTATTGAATTAAAACATCTGTGATTAAAATAGTTAATATAAAAAGAGCTTCAAGCGATTTACAGTCAGACTGAAATTTTAAATACTGTATTATTATTTATATTCTACACCTTTGCAAAACTCTTTCTTCCTCCCCAGCGACAGCGCAGGGTGAGCGGTAATGTTTTCGGTGGCGTGATTGTTCATTTCTTGGTTTGTTTGTTTGTTTCTTGGTGTGTGTGTGTGTGCATTAGCAGGATTACACAAAAACTACCAGACCGATTTTCATGAAACTCATTGCACTCACTGCATTCATTGACAGAAGTTTCAAATAAAATTTCAGAAAGATACAATTTTATACTATCATTTCACTAAGAGGGTGGGATACTACGTGGGCGGGGTCAAGGGTATTCTCCTTTCATCTTGAGTGACAGCTAGTGGGTGGACCAGAGAACAGAGACACTAGAGAACAGACAGAGCAGAGAGACTAGAGAACAAAGAGATCAGAGAGACTACTAGAGAGATCAAAGAGAGCAGCCAGCAGGGAGACTAGAGACAGCAGAGAGAGAGAAACTAGAGAGATCAGAGAGACAGCAGAGGAACTAGAGAGACTACAGAGAGCAGAAAGACCAGAGGCTAGAGAGAGATCGGAGAGACTAGAGAGACTAGAGACCAGAGAGGGCAGAGAGATTAGAGAGAAACTAGAGAGCAGAGACAGCAGAGCAGATAGACCAGAGGCTAGTGGGTGGGCAAGCAGCAGAGAGAGTCCAGAGAGAGACCAGAGAGAGTAAAAAAAATAATCAGAACCCCCTTGATTACCCAATCACAATGGAAGAACTAGAAAACAACATCAAAAACTCTGATCTGGCAAAGCATGAGGAGCTGACGGCATCAGGACAGGGATGCTGAAGCACAGCAGCCCTGAGCTGAGACAGGCCGTGCTTAAGTTGTTCAATTTCCCTCTTCAATCAGGCTGCTGTCCTAAGATCTGGAGCCGGGGGCCGTGTTCTCCCAAAACATAAGAGTGGAGATAAATTTGACCCGTAGAACTACCAAGGCCTCTGTGTGAGCAGTAATCTAACAACTACCCAGGCCTCTGTGTGAGAGTAATCTGTGGAAGGTGTTGTGCAGCATTATCAGTGCCCGGATGCTGGTCTTTATGGAGCACAATGTCCTGACTGAAGGGCAAATTGGCCTTTTACCAAGTCACTGCACTACTGATCACGTTTACACCCTGCATTCTCCAATTAATCATCACGTACACCAACAAATGGTAAAATGTTTTGCATGTTTTATTGATTTAAAAAAAAAAGCTTTTGATTACATTTGGCAAGAGGGATTATATCCTAAAATTATCCAAATCATGTAAGTTTATGACATCACTTAGTCAATGTATGTCAGTAAAAATGTGAAGTTAAGATAAATAATTAAGCAATACAACAACATATCTCTTCATTCAAGGGAGAGGTGTTTTTCATGGCAATAGTTTGTCTCCAACTCTATGTAACATCTACATTAATGCAATGCAAACATCTACATTAAGGCAATACTGTTTGCAATCTGGAGCTCCTGGACTAACCCTTAACAATAAGGAAGTTAAATTCCTGCTCTATGCTGGCGACCTGGTGCTGCTGTCACCCACACAATAAGGACTACAGCAGCACCTGGACCAGTACGATCACAAGGACTACAGCAGCACCTGGACCAGTACGATCAAAAGGATTACAGCAGCACCTGGACCAGTACGATCACAAGGATTACAGCAGCACCTGGACCAGTACGATCACAAGGACTACAGCAGGACCTGGACCAGTACGATCACAAGGACTACAGCAGGACCTGGACCAGTACGATCACAAGGACTACAGCAGGACCTGGACCAGTACGATCACAAGGACTACAGCAGGACCTGGACCAGTACGATCACAAGGACTACAGCAGGACCTGGACCAGTACGATCACAAGGACTACAGCAGGACCTGGACCAGTACGATCACAAGGACTACAGCAGGACCTGGACCAGTACGATCACAAGGACTACAGCAGGACCTGGACCAGTACGATCACAAGGATTACAGCAGCACCTGGACCAGTACGATCACAAGGACTACAGCAGGACCTGGATCTCCTGGACCAGTACTGTCACAACTGGGCCCTGACAGTCAACTTTAACAAATCTAAAATCATGATCTTCCAAAAGGAGCCGGATGTCTATGTTGTGCTGGAAACCAAACATCAATTCAAATTAATAACACCCATTTAGACCACACCCTATATTAGGATTACCTGGGGCTCAAAATCAGTGCCTCCGGTAACTTCGGTCAGTAAATGCACTGAAACAAAAAGCATGTAGAGCATTCTATGCAATTAGGAGAAGATTTTACAAAATAGACATACCAATTAGAATTTGGACTATAATATTTGACAGTATCATCCTCCCAATCGCCCTTTATGGCAGGGAAGTTTGGGGTCCACTCAGTCACCATGACTACACTAGATGGGACAAGCATCCCAGAGGCCCTGCATGCAGAGTTCTGTAGGTCCATATTAAACAGACAAAGAAAAACACCAGCCAATGCATGCAGGGCAGAGTTAAGCCGTTAACCATTGTTGATTAACATAAAAAAATAACTCTTACATTTTTACCTCTCAAATTGAGCCCCTAAGACAAACTGAAATTTCAGGCACTACAAACCCAAGAACTGAACTCCCAAAAGAGCCCCAAATTATTAAATCAACAAAAGACGCATATCTGGAACATTGGACGACTCAAACCAAAACACGAAAAAAACATAGTTGCTATCTGGCCATAAACCATGAATATAAATTGTCAGAGTACCTCTTCACTGTCAGAGATACGAAGCAGAGACAAATCCTGACCAAAAACAGACTAAGTGACCACAGTCCAGCCAGTGAGGTAGAGACAGAGATGCACTTCCTCCAACACTGTAATAAATTCAACGAAATAAGGAACATCTACTTAGTTCAACTCTATAATTCCAGACTTCAAAGAGCTCAATGACCTCTCAAAACTAAAAATACTCCTAGAAGTAGGAGACAAGGCATGTATGGCTGCCCAATACATATCAGCATGCCCTCTGTTACTGTCCTGGTGTGTGTGTGTGTGTATATATATATATGGGGATAAGGTAGGGTAGGGGTTATGGGTTAGTGGATAAGAGGAGGAGTGGTTAGGGTTAGTTGTTGGAGAAGGTGGCGCACACACACACACACACACACATATATATATATGTTACGGTCAATGTGAGAAAACGGGGAATGTGAGCTTTTCCCGGTTATTGCGCACATTCCCCGACCTCGCGGGGAATGTAGGAGAAACGTGCGTTTCTCACATCTCCCGGGTAATGTGCACATTCCCCGACCTTGCGGGAGATGTGAGAAATTGGTTAGTATTTCTCACATCTCCCGCAAGGTCGGGGATTGTGCACATTAACCGGGAAATGCGTACAATTCCCGACCTTGCGGTAAATCTAGCAAAGTCCAGCCGTATGCAAAACCTCTGCGCAGCCGGGTGGTGGGAGAGGGCTCGTGCGCTTAGAACCAGAGGCGCTTTACATTTTGCCCATGGTTTTTGAATACATAGCATCAATTGCATTAATGGAAACATTAAATTGGGTCTAATTATACATGTGTTGAAAGTTAAGATAATTAGCCTACAAGCCGCGAGGCTACGCAACACAATAAGCAAAACAATCTCACTGTTTCACTCGTCCCACTCATGTTTCACTCGCCCCGCACGGCAGGGACAAGATAAACAATGCACATCTTCTGTTCTCGGCCGTCTTGAATTGAACTGTTACACCACAGAACGAAACTTACAACTAATAGGTTAGTAAAGGACATGTACAAGTTGTTTGTCATCAAAAAATGTAATCTCCATCTTTATTAATTTCTGTGTAAATCTGATCAAACCAAAAAGTGTTTCATTCGTCCCGGTCCTCCCCTACAGTTAATAAGTCTGTGGTCTACCTTGAACAGTAATATAGCCTATGCTGCACACAGTGTAAGTAGTATTAGGAGGATAGGCCTACACTGGTGATCAAGTTAACAAAAGCAAAAGGAACATTGCAACAACAGGAAGGTGGGAACCTCCAAAGGAACCCTACACGTTAGCTAGCCGAAAGACAGACGAAAAGACGAAAAATCTCTCACAGGTGTGCGCCAGTAGCCTAACGTTAGCCCAACTACCGTGGGTGCCTCTCATGGTGCACGCCATCTGAGGCGTCAAATAAGCCCTCTCCCACCACCCGGCTGCGCAGAAGTTTTGCATACGGTTGCGCTTTCCTAGATTTACCGCAAGGTCGGGAATTGTAAGCATTTCCCGGTTAATGTGCACAATCTCCGACCATACGGGAGATGTGAGAAATACTAACCAATTTCTCACATCTCCCGCAAGGTCGGGGAATGTGCACATTACCCGGGAGATGTGAGAAACGCACATGTTTCTCCTACATTCCCCGCGAGGTCGGGGAATGTGCGCAATAACCGGGAAAAGCTCCCATTCCCCGTTTTCTCACATTGACCGTAACATATATATATATATATATATATATATATATATATGTATATACTGTATGTATGTGCATGCAGGGGATAAATTGGGATTTGTTATATGGGTGGGGCTGTGATGGTGGCAGCAGTGATGCTTAATACTGCTTCATAAATAGCAAATATCAAGTCTTTAATGATCTATCTTTGAGATGAAAAGGCCTGCCTGCCGGTCTTCCATTGGACGGCCCGTTAGAGGGGCTCTGCTCAGAATGAAAGGATACGTATGATGAGTCAACTCCAAGAAAAACCACACTCTTCCAAGACAGAGAAAAGAGAAGTTGCCCACAGTTTCACTCTGACTGTGACTAGAAACAGACAGGGCCTAGAAACAGACAGGGCCTAGAAACAGACAGGGCCTAGAAACAGACGGGGCCTAGAAACAGACAGGGCCTAGAAACAGACGGGGCCTAGAAACAGACAGGGCCTAGAAACAGACGGGGCCTAGAAACAGACAGTGCCTAGAAACAGACAGGGCCTAGAAACAGACAGGGCCTAGAAACAGACGGGGCCTAGAAACAGACAGGGCCTAGGAACAGACAGGGCCTAGAAACAGACAGGGCCTAGAAACAGACGGGGCCTAGAAACAGACAGGGCCTAGGAACAGACAGGGCCTAGAAACAGACAGGGCCTAGAAACAGACGGGGCCTAGAAACAGACAAGCCTACAAACAGACGGGGCCTGGAAACAGACGGGGCCTAGAAACAGACGGGGCCTAGAAACAGACAGGGCCTAGAAACAGACGGGGCCTAGAAACAGACAGGGCCTAGGAACAGACAGGGCCTAGAAACAGACAGGGCCTAGAAACAGACAGGGCCTAGAAACAGACGGGGCCTAGAAACAGACAGGGCCTAGAAACAGACAGGGCCTAGGAACAGACAGGGCCTAGAAACAGACAGGGCCTAGGAACAGACAGGGTCTAGAAACAGACAAGGCCTAGAAACAGACGGGGCCTAGAAACAGACGGGGCCTAGAAACAGACAGGGCCTAGAAACAGACAAGGCCTAGAAACAGACGGGGCCTAGAAACAGACGGGGTCTAGAAACAGTGAGGGCCTAGAAACAGACAGGGCCTAGAAACAGACAAGGCCTAGAAACAGACAGGGCCTGTGAGGAAATCAAAATGGTTCCCAGAAAACAGAAGAAAAAAGAAAACCTCAGTATTCAGTATTTTCCCACTGTAGAACGATCATGGACCGTAGTGGACCATGACTATACTGTACAGCACAGCGCCATTTCAGAAGAAAGCTATACCTATGCATTTCAGTCAAAACCTCCCCTCTCCTCCCTTCCTCTCCCCTTTCCTCTCCTCCTCTCTACTTCCTCCCCTCCTCCTCACACATGCTGGTCTTACATGAAACCATTAGCTTTGAATGATCAAACCTAATCAAGTGAGCAATTTCCTAGTATTTCCTATACTTAAACACTGAGAAAGGGGAGCGGAATGAAATACAAATAAAATTAAATCAGTTTATTAATCACACAGCGATTGATGTTCTGTGTCTAGACCTGGTTCAGGTTGGTATATTATTCGGGGCTATACCCCGGTACCATCCTGTCAGGAACCATTCACTGCACCACTGACTTTTGTAACTCGGTCTGCACTACCGCATCTACAGACAATATTATTTTGTTAGTCACTGAAGTGAAGACAGTTTTTGAAAGATGAAAGCCTTTTCTCAGAGGTGGCTACACTTGCAGCCCACACCTTAAGCCCATTTTTGCACTTAAATAGCACATATCCACTGATATCCACCAGCCAGGCTTCGCGACCCTGATCACGTGATCTCTCTCCATGATATAGAAACAGCATGTGAGATCACGATGGTGAATATGAAATGGCTGCATTCTTTTAACAATAATTTTGTTAGTGAGAAAACATGTAACAAAATCAGGCTGATGACGTTTGGGAATCTATGTGCCAGGTGTGAGCCCCGGATAAGTAAAGTAAGTAAGCCTTTTTGAGAACCAATGTTTCTCGGGCCTAGTGGCCCATATGGTAGCAGCCTATCTCCTGTTTCTGTAGTGTGAGGCAGCTTGATGTACAAATACATCCCCTGGACATGATGCTAGTAGCCCTGGATAGCCCCGGCCCAATTTAACCCCTGTGTATGAGTATGTATGTGTATGTGTGTGTATAGATTTTTTTCTTTTTAAAAATGCCACTAATGTTCATGTTATATTATTTACACATGCACACACACACACACACATACATATTACTGTGTTAATGTTCATGTACTGTGCACATTAATTTACTGTTATTATTGCTTATTGTTATTTGTATTTGCCTGCCACAGACTGAGGGACAATCTATAATTTTCTCAACATAATTTTCTCTGTATTTTATTCTGTCATTTTTATTTATTTATTTACTGTTCCTTGCTGTTGCATATTGACAACTGATTATTTATTTTATCTTGTAGTAGCAGATAGACCAGAGTCTATAGAGATCACAGACTACAGAGAGCAGATAGACCAGAGTCTATAGAGATCAGAGAGACTACAGAGAGCAGATAGACCAGAGTCTATAGAGATCAGAGAGACTACAGAGAGCAGATAGACCAGAGTCTATAGAGATCAGAGAGACTACAGAGAGCAGATAGACTAGAGTCTATAGAGATCAGAGAGACTACAGAGAGCAGATAGACCAGAGTCTATAGAGATCAGAGAGACTACAGAGAGCAGATAGACCAGAGTCTATAGAGATCAGAGACACTACAGAGAGCAGATAGACTAGAGTCTATAGAGATCAGAGACACTACAGAGAGCAGATAGACCAGAGTCTATAGAGATCAGAGACACTACAGAGAGCAGAGACTAGAGAGATCAGAGAGAGACTATAGAAAGCAGAGAGACTAGAAAGATCAGAGAGAGACTACAAATAGCAGAGAGACCAGAAAGAGACTAGAGAGAGCAGAGAGACTAGAGAGATCAGAGACACTACAGAGAGCAGAAAGACTAGACTATAGAAAGCAGAGACTATAGAAAGCAGAGACCAGAGAGAGACTATAGAAAGCAGAGAGACCAGAGAGAGACTAGAGAGAGCAGAGAGACTAGAGAGAGACTAGAGAGAGACTATAGAGAGCAGAGAGACTAGAGAGATCAGAGAGAAACTACAGAGAGCAGAGAGACCAGAGTCTAGAGGGAGCAGAGAGACCAGAGTGGGACCTGTGAGGGGTACACAGAGGGGGGCGTCTCTCTTGGAGGCTGAATCATCAGACGTGTAGGAAACAGCAGGCCACCGCAACAGCCTTGTCAGCCAGAATGATGAGATAATGAATCCGTCATCAGACGACAAGACAACATCATAAAACAACAGCTGAGGATAATTGTTTTCCAGGCAGAAAGAGAAGCCTGCTGGGAAGAGGCATGAAAACAGAATAGAATCTAGCTGTTTATTCAGTAAGAGGACAGACAGTCACGATAGACAGAGCCTGGGGTGACATATGAGGCAGAAGGGACAGCAGATGACAGTGGGTCCTAATAAAAATACATTAGATAGGTGTTAAAGAAGCACCAGACAGTGAGACAACACAAGACACAGCAGCGCCTGTTTATGAATCAGGATGGCAAGGAAATGCGATAGCAGGCAGAGAGAGTATTTCTCTGTGGCATCTGCACAATGAACATCAGACAGACACTGCAGCAAATTGTATAGTAGAGAGACAGAATAACAGCTCAGACTGGGGACAATGACAGTCCGTCTCAGAAGGACGTACTGTACATACCAATGTCATCCAGGGAATTGTTTATAGAACTTAACAATCCCTTCATTTGAAAACCCTGTCTCATTATGTTGCCTACAGTGTACTGTATCTATAGTAAGGATGCCTGTAGTGTTTAGTTGAACTCTGCATATTTGTGCTCAAATCAGACATGTTCTAATGGGGCTCCTAGTTTCTGTAGCATGTTCCATCCACCTATCCATCCATCGGCATCCAGTTATCCGGGGTTGGGTCGCGGAGGCAGCAGTTCCAGCAGGGGGCCCCAGACATCCCTTTCCCTGGCAGCATCAACCAGCTCTGCCTGGGGAATCTTTAGCCGCTCACAGGCCAGTGCGGAGATGTAGTCCCTCCACCTAGTCCTGGGTCTACCCCGCGGCCTCCTCCCAGTCGGACACGCCTGGAACACCTCCCTAGGGAGGCGCCCAGGAGGCTTCCTCACTAGATGCCCGAACCACCTCAACTGGCTCCTTTCGACGCAAAGGAGCAGCGGCTCTACTCCGAGTCTCTCCCGGATGACTGAACTTCTCACCCGATCTCTCAGGGAGACCCCAGCCACCCTCATCATTTCAGCCGCTTGTATCCGTGATCTCATTCTTTCGGTCATGACCCATGACCCATTGTGTAGTGTATTGCTGTGTCGTTCTATGTTGTGCTGTATCTGTAGCATGTTCTACTTCAGAAATGTTCATCTTGACTTACTTTTCTTACTTGTGTAACTTTGAGGAAGATGATGAAAACATTGTACAATATATCTGATGATTAGGTTCCCACTTGATCAGACTTGTCTGTGAAGGAGCTTGTGTTACAACACATTCATCTAATCTTTATTTATTAATCCCCTTGGGGAAATTCTATGTATCTAATAGCTCACGGCACAGCACAACATAGAACGACACAGCAATACACAACACAAGATGATTAAATAAAGTGATATCGAAAAATCCTAACAATTCTAGAGTGCTCTTTCCAACAATTGACAGCCGTACAAGTAAGAAAACAAGCTTATTAAACCAAACGATTACTTTCATCCACCATGTTTCTGTCTATGGCAATTCGGCAAGTCCTGTAACACAATTTCAGCCGACTTTCCGAGTTGTTTTGACTTGAGGGGACGTTTGTTGTCATTTCCGATCATTCAGACACCAAATAACTGCAGCATTATATCAACATTTTCCTCTAGCTTGCTGCTAAATATTCAGTGTGTTTAATTATGTGGTATAAATGGTAACTGGGAACACAGTAGCTAACATATTGTTACCTAGCATTCAGGTTAAATATTTGTATTTTAATGTATTCTCCTTCTCATTCTCGTTTATTATCTCCATGCCAGCGGCAGCAGACATTGGTGGCGTGTTTGTTCGTTTGCTCGTTTACCGGTTGAGGGGTGTACTGTAGCATGGGCCATCTTAGAACCCATTACATTTTGGAGTGGATCTGGATCATGGAGCGGATCCACGAATTAAAACAAAACTTTGAGTGAAGCCAGCTCCCTGGCTGGGGGGTGTGGGGGAGAGCCCTAGAGCGCACAGAACTGCCCCCCACCGGATACAACCCACGGGGGGCGCCATCGAGCAGCCCAAACAAGGCCATCCACTCCCCTCCTCCTTTTTTTTTGCTTCCCTCTGGAAAATGAGTGTCAGGATGAATATATATGGGATCCTTTTATCTCGTCTGGAACAGTGTGTAGGCACTCGGTGCTGCCCTCGAGTGGTTTCGGTCGTACCGGTCAGGAGTTCCTCCATTTAGGGGATCGCTCCTCAGATACGGCCTCACTCACCTGTGGCGTCCCGCAACGCTCCATTCTGGACACCATCCTATTTTATTTTTTATTTTTTATTTTATTTAACCTTTATTTAACCAGGCAAATCATTAATGGTATTCTCCAGAAACATAATGTTCCTTTCCATTGTTATGCTGATGATGTACAGATCTCTCTACCTTTAAAATCAAAATGCGAGGAGTGTCTGCAGCCTCTACTAGCTTGTCTCAAGGACATAACAACCTGGATGGACCATAACTTCCTCAATTAATGACAACAAGATGGAGGTCATTATGTTTGGACATCCTCTCTTGGATGACTTCTGGTGCTTTGGGGCCCCTAGCCTCCAAAAATGTTTCTGCTGTAAAAAAGCCTTGGTTTTAGTTTTGACAGTGCCTTCACTTTTTAGAAACCATTAGTTGTTAAAACTTCCTTTTTCAGGTAAGGCTCATAGCCAAGGTCAAGGTCTGTCTCCCTCCTAAAGACTTAGAGAGGATTGTACATGCTTTTATAAAGTCGTGGCTCGACTATTCTTTGTGTATACGTTTAGATCAGTCTTCACTCTGGTGTTTGCAGCTAGTGCAGAATACTGCTGCTTGCCTTCTGACTGGAAAAAGAAAGCATGACCTCATCACACCTGTTCGCTGTCTGAAAGCTCCTGGTCTCTCTGGCTGTGACTCATTCTCCTGGCTGCTATTTTCTCCATCACCCTTGGTGACCCCTCATACAGATGATTGTTGGTAACACTTGTTTATGTTATAAGTACTGCACTCAGCATTCTGGTGTAACACCCGATTTCTGCCGGGTGGGCTTCAGGGTCCAGCATTCACACCATATAGGAGAATGGAACCGTCGCACAGAAGAAGTGGAGCTTGATTTGCCGGGGGGGATTGGAGTTCCACATGCTGGCCAGGCCATTCAGAGTCTTCCACGCAAGCGCCTTCCTCATTTTAAGGACTTGCTCGGACATGATAATTCTGATTAAGTCCAGTCCCTCAGAGACAGTGGTAGAACCTATAGTACCATAGCCCTACCCATTTACTGTGAACCCCAACCTAACCCTACCCTTTGACTGTGAACCCCAACCTAACCCTACCCTTTGACTGTGGACCCTAACCTAACCCTACCCTTTGACTGTGGACCCTAACCTAACCCTACCCTTTGACTGTGGACCCTAACCTAACCCTACCCTTTGACTGTGGACCCTAACCTAACCCTACCCTTTGACTGTGGACCCTAACCTAACCCTGGTACAGACCAGCACCCCAGAGAGAGGTAGAGGGAGCATCTGACTTTACCATGGACTGCTGAGCTGAAGACTCCACCCATCGAGCACCCCCCCCTACACACACACAGCAAGCTTGCTGACCAACCCAGGACAAACATGGCATGTCTGCAAACCGCTGAGCAAGACTCCAGCCGCACATTCACAACCACGCTTTGACAAAGGCTTTCAAAAAGATCTGCTTCATTATCTGTATGAATGAACCACTGCTAATCTCCCTCTACTTCACGTGATTAGCAGTTTCCCCGTTATTCTCTGTTTCTGAACTACAGCCAAGTTGAGATGGTCAGTGTTCAGTCAGTGGTCCCGGTGGAAGGCTGGGACTCGGCTTCCTGGTTCTATTTAAAGAGACAGGTCAGGTCCACCCCTGGAGGTGTCGCGGTTAGCCCTCTCCTCCTCCTCCTCCTCCTCCTGCTCTCCTCCACAGTGCTGCGGCCGCCTTCGCCCCTCACACACGCCTGCATTAATCACCATGGTAATCAGCCTCCTCTGAAACACGCCGGATAATTCACATGGACGGTGAAATATGATGGATTTTCAGAGCTACGCAACTAAAACCTCATTTGTGCCTCATATTTTAGCCAGGCGATGTCTCCCACAGGGAAATATTACAATGGGCTCTGATATAATATGGAAAAATATCCATTGTCACCAACATCATTAAGGACACGTCATCTCTTCTAGCCGGTCAAAATCCATGCTGCAGACTTAAAGGGGTAGTGCGCTATTTTGGACATTTAGCCCTATTTGTGTCTACCATGCACCTGAAACATGCTGTAGAGATCATAATTTCCTTGGTCGTTCCAGTATTGAGTTAGCTGCAGTTTTCCTGCAGGCTCTCACTGGGCTACAATGGAAGTCAATGGGACACCTGTAAATGAGTTGGAACAACTGTGACAAAGGTGCTTTTCTGAGATGGGAAGCACAGAGTGTAATCTTACCAGTCTCAGTATGCTCTCCTGTGAAATGTATCGCAATCCGAATCTTTTTTACATGTTTGTCATGGCTGGCACAGCTAGCTCAATAATGAAAATGAAAACGGCAGAGATGAGAGGGCTGCACAAGCACGTACTACACTGCAAACTGAAATAAATAAAATCCCAAGCAGCGTTTGTTGTGGAATTTACATCCAAACACCTTAAACCTTTGTCCTCTCACTCCTTTTGTAATTCATCACCTCCCCCAAATATTCACATAGCTGTGCTAACATACAAAATGGCTTCCAGAAGGCCATCTGTCTACAACAGAATAACCATCCTTTGTCATCCTTTGTCCCCAATTGCCGCCTTTTTCTCATGTCACATGTCTGTACTCTTGGCCACGCCTGCCATTTCATATGACGTACAATGGAGTAGCCAATCACATCCTGGAAGCACCGTACCTGTGTTTGACTGCATATAAGGCACAGCAAAAGACAGAGCCGGCACTTCGCTGGATACCACCCTTGTTGCGTTGTTCAGGAAGTCCTTGCGCTCGTATGCTTTTCACAATAAACCAGACTAAACCTTTTGAGCGAATCTTGGTAAATCCTTTTTTGACTAGATCAGTTATATTTCTATTACAGTTGGTGACGCGGATGAAAAGGGAGGACTGCCTGCGTGTTGCTTCGGGATTCCAGTGGATGAACTGGTCGGCAGACGTGTCGGTCCATAGTGGGCTTGGAAAGTCAATCTTCTCTCTTGCGCCAGAGCGCACGCCGAGATTATTTCCTCAGTTCTTCCACTGGATTCTTGAAGCTCACAGGTACGTTTAAACAAACCCTCTTATGGTTCTGAGTTGTATTTGCCTTGGTTTAGTTTCGGATTGTGTTGGTCTGGCGTGTTCTGAAAACAGAAACCCCCGGGGTGGATTTTTAGTAACTATCTAAGGAGTTGTGAACAACAGTAGATATATTATATTGTATTGTTCTTTGACTTCGTCCTTGTTTCGTTACTAGGGTATATGCCTTTCAGAAGAAGTGTGAGTTTGGTCTAGTTAATACGCCAAAGTTGGCACAGAACGGGCTTCCCTTTGGCCGGTCGCAGGAGTTGTACCGTTGAATGTTTTTCTCAGCGAAGGTTGTACCGTTGAATGTTTTTCTCAGCGAAGGTAGCTACTGGGAGTGATTGGTGGGTCCAATCCGCGTTTCTTGGAAAAACGTTTTCCCCTTTATCCCGGGTGGTTGGGTAGCTTCCAACCAAGAGGCTGGTGGTTCAGCCGGGCAGGCAGGCATATGGTTTTTGCTTGTTGTAACGTGGGCCTTTTGTTCGTCTTTTGTGTTCTGTGTCCCTGCACGGGGTTGTTCGTTTTGTTGTTTACTGTTTGAGCTTCGGCTCTTGCCTTGTATTGTTTGTTAAGCGCGCCATTGATCCAGGTAAAGTATTGTAAGTATTTTGTACACTGTTTAGACTGTTAAATTCGTAACTGCTAGATTTCCAGTAGGCTAGCTGGTTGTCTGGGAGACAAAAGGAAACAACAACTACTACTCCGCTCTCCCGGTGAACCGCCATCGAGCCAGAGGGAGAACAAAGCATCAGTTGCTGGGTGAGTTAATTAGCGGTTTAATGTGTCTTTGTTTCTTTCGAAATTGTATTCTTTCCCGCCGTGAGTTAACTATAAGGTTTCCTTTCATTGCTGTTTTGGGGTTTTAGGCTGCGTCGTGTTTATTAGGGATCCTACTGCTAGCTTGCAATTTGTTTAGCCCTGATGAGATTGTTGCGCTGAAGCATTATTCTGCGAGCGTTTGTTGGCAGACTTCGTTATGCGCTAAAGCATTTTCGATTTCTTACATCCCCATCTGACATTTAGTGTTAAATTTTTAGCTAAGATTCGGGCTCAGCTAGAGGTGTTTGAGATGTCTAGGTTAAGGGAAAAGCCTGTTAATTCTATAGACTGGTCTGCTTTTAAGATTTGGGAGTTCAGCAGACGGTCTCTCCGCCATTTCCCCAGCAGAATAACTCTGATTTAAAATTAAATCTGTCCCGCCATTAGCCACGTCCCTTCTCTCTCCCCTCTACAATACGAGTTAAGCGCGCCCCTTTCTACGAGGTATTACACCGAACAAGAACAGATCAGGAAGTAAGAATTGGCTAGAGCTATATCTGAGGCTAAGTTTAATTTGGAACCAACAACGACCACAGTGGCGACAGAGAAACAATAGGAAGCGTTCTGGTAGGGTTAGGCGAGGAAAAAGGTATCATCGAAGTGAAGATAGAGACGATTCATGCTTCCATTGTGGTCAGTATGGCCACTGGATTGAACGGTGTCACAGTTACCGCAAGCTGAATGAAAAGGAAGAGCCTCAGATTTGGGGTCGAGCGCCACCTGCTGGAGTTCCCTTGAACAACCCACAAGGGAGATTTTAACTAGCCAAGATAGAGCCATTTTTTTTAAGGTAAATAAACAGGAGAAGACAGATGTAGCTGAGGATGTAAGGTTTGTGCATGATGGTGGGAGGATGAAATAGATGTAGAGCCTTTGAGTCTTAAGTTGTTGAGAATGTTTCTGAGGATGATCTTTTAGGTATTGGTGCGAACTCAAAAGTCTGACAGGTTTTGAATAGGTGTTTGAGTTTAGGTTATGTTTTTCGCTTTGATTCAGGAGTTTATGTTTCAATAGTCAATGAATGGCCATAAGCTGTTCGTTTATGCATTCTACTGTATGAATTTCATTCACATAATGATGATGTGTTTGTGAGGAGTTGGCTTTAGGCCTTCCCCTCTGCTATTGACCCCAGTCTGTGTTGAGTGTTATTTTTCAGGTGCTATGGACCCTGGGCGGCAGGTCTTTGAGGAGCCTGGATCGTGCCTTCCTGGGGACTGCCTGGAACCTGTTGTTTGTCTGTTAACTGTTGTTTGTCTTGTCTATCTCTTTCTGATATATGTAGGAACATGAGGTTACTGGATGTTTAGCATTATATGTCATTTCTGTTTAGGGTTTCTTGTTCGATCAAGCTTAAGGATGTCGCCTACATTTCACCTGTGTTTTTGATTCAGGTGTGTGTACACGGCTCCTTGGTTAGATTGTTCTGTTTTGTAGTAATTTAGGTTTAGTCTATTTCTATAGGATGTTCTGTTTCTGTGAAGTTCTGTGTTGATGTTTTCAGATTTTCCTGGAGTGCATTGTGTGGGCTACCAAGGAGTGGTTGCCCCTCGCCAGCATGAAGCTATGAACTGTGTGGAGTCACGAATGACTTGAGGGTCATTCTTGGACATTTCTGGAGTGTTCTCCCTGTTTCAGACGGGGTGAGCTTACCATCTTGCTACGGACATTGCTCTCTGGGTGTCAGAGAGGACTGCGACACCGGGGGGTTTGATGTCTGAAGATTGCTCCAGCATGGGAAGAGGATATGAGACAGCGCTGAGGGCTGTTCTCTTTCGATGGGGCTATGTGCTAGTAACCTCTGGCCCCCGATTTGCTTTGTTGCTGTGTGATGATTTGGTTATTTGTATGTGTTTAATGTTTTTGTTAAATATCTCATGTTTACAGTTTGAGGCACATTCATCGGGGCTGAGTGTTTTTCTGAGTGTTTTACAGACAACTGTCGTTCCGGGAGTGATGGGTGAATGCCGAACCAGGAGACGGGCACAGGACCGGAGGTGGAGATGGAGGTTACCGGCCTGCTTCCCTACAGATGGGCGACACCTGTGGTTCGTGGGATGCAGGGCCAACGCCATGTCACCGACTCACCGTGAGCGACAGATAAGTATGACATAGGGAAGAGACCATTTTGTCCGAAGCGTGCCCAATACTCTGTCCTCAAATGCAGAAGAGGGAAGTTTAGATATACAATATTTAATAATTAGCTATACAAATTAAGCTTTGATTGATTTTTTGATTAATTGATAATTGATGTTTTGTTAATTGTAAATGAAGCGAGTTCATTTTAGTTTCATTTTATTTGAGTGATGCATTTTTTCCCCCCATCTCTGTTTTATCCTGACTTCAGGGAATTTGTTTCCACCCTTAGGGGGGAGGGAGGGGGAGTGGGCGTTATTTTGTTGAGACGAGAATGTGTTTATTTTATTTTTATTTCATAAAATCGTGAGAGAAATTCTAGAGCAAAATCCAATTGCTTTGATCATGACTGGGGACTGGGCGTGTTAAAGTCATTCTTACACTGCCCCTGATGTCACTGTAGGCTACTGCAGAGCCTAGATCCCTGCTACTGTCCGATTCGGTAAATGGACAGAAGCTAGATTCCCCACTGACAAACTACATAGACTGACGAGCCCGACTGGCTCTAATGACACTTGAACAGACACCCTGTTTAAGTTTTCCTGACTGAATAACACAATTTTTCCCCAAAGCAGGAGCTTGCACTTAACCATGTTTCTGAGTATCTCCAACAGACTGCTGATAACCGTTCCTGACCAAAGAGGGGAACAGGGAGACCAGACCAGAGGACTCAAAGAGGGGAACAGGGAGACCAGACCAGAGGACTCTCCTTTTGCTCTTCTGTTTTGTCTCTGTTGTCTCTCTCATCTGTGGATCCACAGGTCTCTCCTTCCATGTCTCTCAAAGACATTGCCGGCCTGCTCCCCGTATGAAGTCCCAACTAAGGAAGGCGACCATTCCGGACGCCAGAGAGGGCTTCTTCTTATCTCCAACCAGGCCGTTGGGTCCTGATCCGCGACCTGGGGCCGTACCAGATTCCACTCACCACGCAGACGGCTGCCAGAGTAGCTGAGAGAAACTTCGACGCCGTTGCGTCCCAAATCAAGGAGCAGATGAGCAGCCTGAGAACAGGCCAGAAAACATGGAAGAGAAGTAGATGTTGCGGGGTGAACCTACCCGTCAAAGATGGAACAATCAGCACCAGGGCATTCTGGCCTGTGTGGAATAGCTGTCAAAAGTAGCTGAGAGGACGGTCCATGCAGCCGAACCAGAGATCTCAAGGGCAAAGCGGTCACTGCCACACTGTCCTCTCCTCTGATGGGCAATCGGAGAGTGACCTTGACAGTCACCGCCACACTGTCCTCTCCTCTGATGAGCAATCGGAGAGTGACCTTGACAGTCACCGCCACACTGTCCTCTCCTCTGATGAGCAATCGGAGAGTGACCTTGACGGTCACCGCCACACTCTCCTCTCCTCTGATGAGCAATCGGAGACTGACCTTGCCGGTCACCTCCTTCTCGTGGTTGTGGTATGACAACGTGGACAATCTCAACAGCAATGACTGCACCTCTAACCGCACACACTGGAACCTACATTAAACATTCAGAGACGCAAACATGGAAGCTATGATCCAGAGGAAATTACATGCGATTATTCACAACAAGAGTGAATGAACTTTGAAATTATCTTAAAAAAATATATTTGTTTACAAGAGTTACAATGGTTGAAACATGAGTTGATAAATACGTTTGGGTTTTTCCTCTAAATTGACCAAGAGGTTTTTTGCCCTTCTTACACTAATAACCATTCATCTTTTTGCCTTGTTCAAACTTCTAAAATCAAGTTTTTTTTTTTAGTGAATGGTTGTCCACTTTTAGACTATAAATAGTATATAATCATGTCATCTTTTTTACCTTGTTTCCTGTCATATTTCTGAAACAAGGGGTTTTGGTGCGTGATTTTGCACGTGGAAAGAAAATAATCTATTTTTTTGTTAAATATTTCACAAAAAAATAAAAATATATTTTTTTTTTTTTGCTCCACCTAGTGGAGAGATTATTTCCTTTCCACATGTATAGCATAGCTGAATGTTTACACTTTGTGTTTGGATTTTATATTTTATTTTTGTGTGCCTGTTCAGGCACAAATGGGGGAATGTTGTGGAATTTACATCCAAACACCTTAAACCTTTGTCCTCTCACTCCTTTTGTAATTCATCAAATATTCACATAGCTGTGCTAACATACAAAATGGCTTCCAGAAGGCCATCTGTCTACAACAGAATAACCATCCTTTGTCATCCTTTGTCCCCAATTGCCGCCTTTTTCTCATGTCACATGTCTGTACTCTTGGCCACGCCTGCCATTTCATATGACGTACAATGGAGTAGCCAATCACATCCTGGAAGCACCGTACCTGTGTTTGACTGCATATAAGGCACAGCAAAAGACAGAGCCGGCACTTCGCTGGATACCACCCTTGTTGCGTTGTTCAGGAAGTCCTTGCGCTCGTATGCTTTTCACAATAAACCAGACTAAACCTTTTGAGCGAAACTTGGTAAATCCTTTTTTGACTAGATCAGTTTTATTTCTATTACACGTTCTGGCACTGTGGTGAATAGTGAGTAATGAGACGTCACTCCACAGACAATAACCCATGGTTAGAAGACCTGATGTTGCCACTTATGGCCAAAGCAACGTCAGGCTTTCCAGCCAGGGGTTATTGTATGTGGATTGGGGTCTGCATTTTCGGATCCCGAGGCGAAGGCCCTCCATCTAAATCCATGGTTCTCTTTGGAGACTAAGGCTCTCAGCGCCAGCAAAGCTTGTTGTATCACTGGGAACTCTTCTCATGCAAGTCCTGCTTTCTTCTGCTCGTCTGCCTACATGTTGAGGACAAAATAATTCTATTATATTTCATTATATTATATTATTGTATAATATATATATATATATATATTTAATTCTGTTTGGGGAAAAACAATTAAATAGCATAGAACTAATCGCACTAACCCATTTTCTAGAGTCCAGCAATGGTCTAGATTTTCTAATAAGTTTCTTTCTAAAGGTCTGCCCCTCTCTACTAAGCGCTCAACGCCATGTTATACCATGCACATTGTCATTCCAGAGAGAACGATGCCCTGTAGTGTCTCTCCCGCTGCTGTCCAAGCTCTTAGCATCCCCCGAGAATAGAGAAGACACAAGCAATGTATTCACATGAGGCTGTGTCAAGACAGCTCGCACTGGCGGGCACCTCCCATTCTCCCCTCCTCACAGGCTGCATCAGATAAGGCCTGCCAGAGGAACAGGCCCCACAGTAATTAGCAGCCTGGGATCAATGTGTTTTCCACAGGAGGGATTCCAGGGAGATCAAGGAGTCAGGGGGTCAGCATGGGTCTCAAGCGCAGCACACCGCACAAAACAACCCACGGACGTGTCCTGGTTATCACCAAGCATATTTCACACATGCTCTGTCTCACAGCGTGCGGGGGGAGGGCGTGTAACCACATTAGGAACAGTGGGGGTGGGATCGGTATCGTGACCACACCTGCTACAGGACGTGGACCAGATGCCAGATGTTCCTGCAACGTACAGTAACTGGGAGTGAATACAGAGCAGCAAATGATCAAAGATGGCGCGGACCAAATCTGCAGCCGTCGTGTCGGCTCCACATAGATTGTGCTATTTGATTGTTTTTTACAGTAGCTATAGACTGTACCTAACACACCCTTGCCCCCCCTCGGGATATTTATTTATTCCTATCCATACAGTATATAGCATGTACATAATCCATCCAGACTGATATCTTATCTTTATCCTTATACTTTATAGAACTAGTATTTCTAGTGTAATTTGTATATTTCTAACTTGTGAATTTGTGATTTGTAAATGAGTATTGGACTTTCTGTAATGAGCATAATCTTGGAGCCGGCAGCAACATTTCACCTTGACTGTACAGAACATGTGACAAATAAAAGCATATTGGATCCTGCTTGGCTGAGTCGCGTCAGCGCCACCACTGAAGCTGCATACTGGACTCGGCCAGGTAATCTGGACTCTGTGTGCACCTGCTGATGTAACGCTAAAAATCTATAATATAAATAATCCCCGGATTGGGGGGGTGTGTGGGGGGGGGGTTGGGAGTTTGGGAAACCCACTGGAGTGTTTCATGGCTGCCATGCCACTCATTTCATGCAACAATGTGTGTGTGTGTGTGTGTGTGGGGTCTCTCTGGGGGACTGCACATTATGGGTGTGATAAAATGAAGTACCAGCACTCACATGTAATCCAAACTTCAGGACAATTTTAATACAAGCTCATGGCACGGGCAGACAGACAACACACCTTTCAGCCTGCATGGCCTTCCTCAGCGTTGTCAAACACTAAGGGTGTGACAATATACAGCGTGTATATACATGTATAGGACCCCACTTATCCGAACCCAACGGGACCGAAGGTCGTTCGTATCTCTGAAATGTCCGGATGACTGAAACTTATGTTAAAATGCACCAAATTCAATAAGTGGTATACTTGTTTCACATAGACTCATAATAGACCAATAAATACCCTTAATTATTTGTGAAAAGGCATCAAAATTGCAATCAAATAGCCAACTAAACTCATATAGCCTAGCCTATAATAGACCTACAGTAGCCTATAATAAAATAACCGAATTTCCACTTGAGTGCCAGCTTCGATCAAATACAGTAGCCTACTTTATTCTCAAATGAGGCGTACGCTGCATCGATAGGCTACTGTATACACAGAACAACATGGTAGCCTATAGCCTAAAAACAACCCAACATTAGAACAATTAGAGCAAATGATAATCAATAAATAAATAAATGAAATGACAGACAAGTTGTCGTGTCTTAGGCTATTGTAGCCTAAAAGAAAGTCTCTAAAACATCCGATGTAGGCTAACGTGGCCTAGGCTTTAGGCTATTATTTAACAAATACAGTAGGTCTAGTAGGCTAATCTACATGCCCACAACACGTCTGTGTTCCTGAAGTCCATTAACTGGGAACGAAAAATGACTCGACGCTCCTCTGCTTCAGGTTGCTGACGCGCTTTCTGGCTACCAAGGAATGCAGCTCTCGCGCAGCAGACTCGTTTGCGTTTTGCGCTCGACATTAGAGTAACAAAGAAATGAAACGTGACAGTAGGCTACAGCCTACAGGCAACATGTAGGTCTACACATAGGCGATTTTACCCTCTGAGAGTAGGGGGGGCAACATTTTGACGTGAGAAAAAAAAAAAAAATGTTCTGCCGTCTCGTCCCATCTATTTACAAAGAATACCAGTTGTGAACAGTATGCTAATAAGAAATCCGTATGACAATTCAATATGTACAACACATCAAACTTCATCTAGACACCACGAGAATGTCCCCACTGAGCAAAGACACGTCTAAAAGACGTATTTTAGACGTCTTTTTTTGTCTTTTTCGGACGTCCAAAGACATCCAATTAGGAGCCAGAATGAATGTTTTTTTTTACGTTCAGATATTGGACCCGTTTTGCACGTCCACAGACGTCTTAGAGGGGTCCAAGCCAGACGTTTGAATATTGAGGGGTACAGCAGACGTACAAATGGGGTTCTGGACCGACGGACGTTATTAAGACATGATCTGAACGTCTCCCTGACGTTACGTGTTTGCTGAGTCAATATGACTTTATGACCAAGCACTAGGCCATACCCAACATCACAACATCAAACTGCAACTGCCTGCTGGTGCTAGCTTCCTCGCCGATGGTGATGTTGCTAGTGCTAGTGCTAGCTCCGATAGCCTCTGGAGCACTTCTGCATTCGATTGCACCTGCTGCGCTGTCATTTCGAGTGGTAGCTTCTTCATTAGCATTGCCAGATTTTATTTTATTTTATGAAGAAGTGGTAAATTGTTTTTATAGCTCTTTTTGCCATTATGAGCAGGTTGGCTAGTTGTAGCTTGTTGAGCACTGAGCAGTACAGTCAGATCTAATTTTTTTCGACGGACGAGTTGTGCCATTAGTGGATTATGAATATATATATATTTTTAAAGGTAGCCTAGTTTAAGTAATAAATACACTTTTAAAATGAATGATGATCTAACACAAACTGGTACAAACCACAATTATGTATTTTATAATTGTGTTGATTAGTAAAAAAAAAAAAAAAAAGTTTTTTTTTGTTTTTTTTTAAGAATCTGAGCAGAGTTGGGCTGTCCAATCAGGGGGGGCCCTTGCCCCCCCTGCCCCCCCTATAAAATCGCCAATGGGTCTACATACAGTTCTGTTTTTATTCACAGTAGGGTACAGTACTGTAATGAAAATCCCACCAGTAACCAGATAGCAGGCTAAAAAAAAAAAAAAGGTGTTTTAAGCCTGTCCGGTAGACCGGGAGGTTCGGATCTCTGAAGTTCAGATGAGTGGGGTCCTACTGTAGTTATATAACATTACAAAATTGAACTACAGGGCAAACAACAGCATTGTTTTGCATTGCGTGCCTTTTGTGATGACCTGGCTCTTGGCCATAACAAAAAGGGAGACACATCATGTATAATCAAAATAATCAAGAATTGAATATACGTAAGTAAAGTATATAACTGAATGAGTGGTGTGAGTGAGTGGATGCAGTGGCCAGTATGGTGAAGAGAGTGTTGCATGGTGTAGGGTAACAAAAAAAAAAGCCAAAAGGAGTGATCTTATGGGCTGGAGCGCAACCAGGCAGCTGTCCCCAATTGTCCTGATTGGGCTCCAGTCCCGCCCACTGCTTGGCCAGGAAACGGGGAACAAGAGAGGTTACCCATACAGGGCCAGAGGGCCGTCACACCCCCCACCACAGAGACAGCGCCCCCAATGGGACACTAGTGAAACCTAGGAAAACTGCACGGGGTAGAAGTTGTCCCTCCCCTTAATGTGCCGAATGTCCAGAGTATAGCTGAATCCCAATCTGAGTGCGCAAACCACTCTTGCGGCCCCTCGCACTTGCGGCCTGAGGCCTGAGCACTTAAATGACGTCAGCTGGAAGGGCCAGAGGGTGCAGGGCCGTGAATTAAATGGGACAGCACTTCCAGCGGCGTGCCAACGATTCCCAAGCCAGTTTAGCTCAATGCCCCTCCCACTTCGTTTTCATTGGCTGCCGCGTGCCTCCGACGCAGAGGCTGCTCTGACGCTCTCCTCAGCTCTAAGCTCGGCTCTGCAAATTGACCGATTGACGTCTGTTTTAATTTTAATAATAATTAAAAAATTATGTTGGGTGGGATATGTTTGCAGCATGTGGATTTCAAGATAAATGTGTTATCGGCAAATGTCATCATTTATGTGTGATGCACTCGGATCATGACTCGGATGCACTCAAGCACTGTGTCACATGAGACGCGGTGGACTGTGGGTATTTTCTGCTCCTAAGTCCGTGAAATTGCGGACTTTCGGTAAGTGCGGTTAAAGTGCGCAAAATGGCGGCAGTGGCGCACTTGTGGACCTAGCAATTCCGTTTTGTGGACTACCCTGAGCCCTTGTGGACTTAGCGGGAATGCACATGTAAGGCCACAAGGCCGCGAGTGCTCTGCACTTTCGCCTAAGTGCGCGATTTGGGATTCGGTTAACATGACTGCAGTAGCAAGGACCAACGAATGAGCCTCTGGTTAGGACACTTCCGGCAGTTGAGGAAGGTCAAGGGGTCATGGTCTGTATAGACGGTCACAGGAGCCAGACCACAAACCAGATACAGAATACATCGAAATGATACAAGGCCCAGACCAAGGTGAGCGCTTCCTTCTCCATCACTGAATAATTCAGTTGCTATGAATTAAAGAAGTGCTCGGCCTTCCAATGCCCAGCTCATCCTTCTCCAGGAGCTCTGCCCCTGCACCCACATGACTGGCATCCACATCAGCAGAACAGCCCAAACTGGAGCAGCACACACAGGAGAGCTTTAGCGTTGTCAAACGCCTGCTGACACTCAGTACTCCCGTGTCACTACCGTGGAGAAATTCCTGCAGCTGTGGTAATAGCTCATTAGGCCCAAGAACGTCTGCAGCTCTTTCTTAGTGGTAGGGCTAGGGTACTGCTCAATCGCCCTCACCTCATCCTGGACCAGAGAAACCTCCTCATGTCCGACCACTTGACCGAGGGACCTCACCGACGCCTTCACAAACTCACACTTGGCAAGGTCAGCGGTGAGGCTTGTACCAGCCAGGCGGTGGAGCAGAGCGTTATACAGGCCAGACGGTGTTAGAAAAGCCCAGATCTCAAAGGCTCTCTGGGTCAACGGCGCCAACGCCAATAGACTTTAAGAAGATCACATTTGCTAATGAACTTCGCTGAAGCCACCGGGTCAATGCAGCGCTCCACTCGCAGGGTTCACTCACTGCCGGATAGGTCGAGCAACACCCACATCGATATCCTGCTAAATTAAGAGTCCGTGTGGGGGTACGGATATCGCTAAAAAGAGAGGCATAGCCACTAATTACTTCCAGTATTCTTATTCTTTCTCCAATTTCTAAAGTGCTGACGATAGGCCTCCGGCACCAGCTCGTATACCTTAAGAACCACAGGCTTCACTTCAGCATAGCTCAGACAATCGACCCGAGTTAGAGACAAAGACGCCTCCAGAGCCGTTCCTGTAAAAACACAGTAATAAGTGTGCTCTCTGCGTCGGGCCGCCCTCGTGTGTCATCGACATGCTCGAACAAAGAGAAGAACGGCTTTGGGTCCTTCTCGTTAAACTTTGGTAACAGGCGCAAGTTGCGAATAATAAAGGAGCTGTGGGAAGTCCCCCCAGAAGCCTCGTCACCTACAGCATCACCGGTGAGTACACCCTCCTTAATCAAACCACTCGCAATGCAAATCTAATCAAGACCTCTCATTTTCCTGCCTTATTTTTTCCTTCTCCATTTCAAGTTCATGCCTCGTTTTTTTCCCAAAGTCTCAAGTCATTTTCAATTTTCATTTCCTCATGGTCTATCTGCGGTGCAATTATTTTTGTAGCTCAATGGTGAGACTAGGGTTTATCACAGGACACACTCCCTCACCCAAACTGGGAGAAGCCTCCCTAGCAGGCTTTGGCAAAATTGTCATTTTTACCAAATTAGACCCAAAACAGGCCTAAACCCCAGGCTGTAACACATTCACTATCTCTATCCCATAATACTCAGCGACAAGAAACAGTTGAGCCTTAGTACAGCGATCTAATAAATCATATGAGATTACAAAAAGTGTCCTCCTTATCAATTAGACAACACATGTCAATCAAGTAGACTAGGCCACAGGTGCGCCCCTTGCCAATCAAGGCAACGTCATGGAAGCTACACAAACACATGAGCTGTGTTCGGAATCGCTCCCTCGTTCCCTCACTCCCTATTCCCTATATAGGGTTCACCATGTAGTGAACTACCTAGGGAACGGAGAAAATGTAGGGTACATGTACTGTTCCCTGTAAATCAAGGTGAATTGTGGGTAATAAATAGTGGACTATATAGGGAACTAAAATTCTGTGGAGAATTCGGACACTACAAACAAAATGGCTGACGCCCTATATAGTGCACTATATTGTGAATAGGGAGCGATTCCGAACACAGCTAATGATCCCAAAATACGATTTTTCCAGTCATATATTCATCATTCAAGTTTTGTTAAAACACATTGCCATAATATTGTATCGTATTATTATGAACTTAATATCGTGTATCGTATTGTGAGCTGAGTGTATCGTCACACTCCTACAATAGCAAACACCCTTGCTGGAGCCTGTGTGCTCTCCCTGTAGCTGTCTGCTGTTGGCCATGCGTAAACAGACGGGTTTCTCCAGGCTAGGCAGCGCCAATTGATTTGCTTGCTCAAACAATTTGTTTTTGCTCAGCACTGGCTAAATGACTACAGCTATTGATCCACTGACATGGCGTGTCATCTCGTGTTTACTTTCATTTTTTTTCTTTGCTTAAGCATCGCAATCATGCTGAACTGCCTCCTCAGCTTTGCAAAGTCACAATGTCCAACTGTTCTGTCCTCCTAACTGACCTTTCCTCCCAACTGCTCTGTCCTCCTAACTGACCTTTCCTTCCAACTGTTCTGTCCTCCTAACTGACCTGTCCTCCAAGAAGACCTGAGGTGGTGGTTGCCGAGGTTACCAAATTGGAAGCAGGGAGATGAACTTCAGTCTCTGCTTTTGGCGTTTATTTGAGAAGAAAAAAAAACCTCCCCATTAATTCTGACAGACTTTAATGTCTTATTAGCTGTAATGTGAGAGTATTCAGCAGGTGGAGCTCCAGCGCTGTGGATGACCAGGCCAAGGCCCGAGCCTGTGCTTCAGCTTCACACTGGACTGGACTACTGTGGAGCAGCCAGTCCCCTCAGTCAAGGTCAATTTGCCAACATTAACTACAGCACTTTATTAAAGCAGCGGGCCCAGACACATCCAAAACATGAACCAGACCTGATGAGGAAGAAAGGTTTAATTTCAGCAGCAACCGAGCACCAGTTCCCATCTGATTCTAGCAGAGCCTTCTGTATTTCAACACCAGCATATGAGCTCTGGGCCGCGGGGTGTGAAAGTTATCAAAAAATCTCCTCAGAAACTTTGATGATTATCTTCAAACTGCCATAAATCACTATTGAAAGAATACAGTATGTAGTCAGACAGACATGTAGCGTAATGGAAATTCTGTATTACCAAGACCTTAGTTGAACTCCTAAGAGACTGTATGTTGTCCGGCTGGTTAGAACTGGCCTCTTGTTGCCTGCATATAAAAGAGCGTTGGACCTCATTCCTGAACATTTTCTTAAGCGTCTTCTTAAATGTCAAGTTCACGTGCAAATTAAACGTTTTATTCGTCACGCAACATACCAGTAAAATGAGCAGATGTTTCTCCACTGGCTCTTATAACGTGCACACTAAGCTTAAGCAAGGTGGAAAAACCAATACAAAATAACAATCGAAAACAAGACGGTATATGGACTTTTAATACAAAAGGCAAAATATATAGCCTACATGAAAGGGATCGGATGTGCTGAGAGCAGATTAATTTGTACAGTTTAGTTAAATGCATGAGTAGGCTACTTGTGGATCTTGATGTGCCCTATCTATATTATGTAGGCCCATATCATATATTTTAGTTATGGATATTCACATGTTTATTTACAAAATGTAGATGTGTCCATTCTGACGACTATGGAATATAAGGTGCTGTTGTGCCGAGTCTGAGTATAGCGACAGAGTTTAGAGCTTATTTATTCATTCACTGCCATTTGCAGTGTTTGTGTAAAGCTTTTATTTATTTTATGCCTCGTAGAATCATGACTATAAATGTGAAACGTAATTGGAAATGGTACACATATTCTCATATTTATTATTATTATTATTTCAAGCCTAGGATGTCTGTAGAATTGATGTGAATGCAATCACCTTGGATTTCTCATAAATTCAGCTCTTGCGAACATGGGCGCACTCCAATCTGGCCTACCTACGACTGCATTTCCGCGTTCTTAAATCCTGTTCTTAGATAAGACCAAATCCCAGATAAGAAACCATTCAGGAATTCCAGAATTGTCCTGGGAACTTTATAAGTGGAGTTAAGAAGAAATTTCTTCTGAACTTTTTCTTAACTGCGTTCAGGAATGAGGTCCATTGTGCATACAGTACAACCATCTCATGTTTGTAGGGTAGGGTTTGTAGGGTGTGCGTCCAATGATCCTAGGGTCTGTGGTTCAACTCCCAGTTCCTCCTGATGACATGTCGAAGTGTCCTTGGGCAAGACACTGAACCCCAAATTGCTCCCAATGAGCAGAATGGCACCCTGCATGGCAGCTACCGAATGTGTGTGTGAATGGGTGAATGAGAGGTTATAAAGCGCTTTGAATAGAAGCGCTATATAAGTGCAGTCCATTTACCTCTGTTTTCGTTCGCATTCCACGCCATACCCACTCTCTGCTTTCAACAAAGAAGATGTTGTTCTCGAGATGGGTTACTGTATTGTTTGCTACACCAGAATGCTGCGTGCAGTACTGAACATCAATCAGCATGTTACCAACAAGCATCTGTATGTGGGGCCGCCAAGGGTGAGTGAGAACATAGCAACCAGGAGAATGAGGCTGACTGGTCACTGCCAGAGTCACCATGAGCTGCCAGCCAGCAAACCGGTGCTGTGGGAGACGACACACGGGCATCGATCACAAGTAGGGATGAGACGGTATACCGTAAAACCGTGAACAGCGGTATAAAATGTCCACGGTATTAGAACCGTGACATTCCCTGTGTTTACGGTATTACGTTTACAGTATTACACAATAATGTGCTGCTGAAACTTCACATTTCAAGTTGATTGCAACAGTTAATTTTGTAATTTAATATAAGCTTGCTAAACTGATCTTAATTACAATAGTGTGTATTTTCCATCATGTGTTGCACTGTAGGGCTCTAGAACTCAGCCTATTCAAACGCCTGTGTGTATACCGTGAGATACCGTAAACCGTACCTTGTAACTAGATACCGTACCGTACCGTACCGTAATGCAAAAATCCATACCGTCTCATCCCTAATCACGAGGGCGTCCCACACTAACATACGTGGATGTCCTAAAGACGTGTGGAGGTATGGGGATGACTGGAAGCGCAGACAGAGGACTCAGCCAAGGACGACCTAGAGAGACATCGGCCAAAGAAACCAAGATCTCACGTCATGATGAATGTGGATGACACTCAACCTCTTAACTACTAGATACATGTCAATGATTTAATCAAACTCACAGGGGCGGCACGTAACTCGGGAGGTAGAGTGGCCAGCTGGGGATCGGAAGGTCCCCGGTTCAAGCTCCTTAAGTGTCCTTAAAGGACCATACCGGTCTAAATATGATTTGATCTCCTTAAACTAGTCACATTACCAGTCATATTACATTACCGCAGACAATTTTCTGAAGCAAAGCTCACGTTAGAAGATATTTTCACATTCGCGTTTTACTTACATTTCAAAAGTTGAACGTGATGGCTTTAAAACCTATTTTTAAATTGTTCCCTCGTTGCGCTGACAAACTCGTCCCAGTTAGTTTCAAATAATTTTCAGTAGTTTTCATGTTATATTATTTTAGTTTGAATCCGTTGAACTCCTGCGCTATATTCTCTAATACACCTACGCTAGATTCTCTACCCAGCGCTCCTAGCAACAGCTGCCATGTAAACAGGAAGAAGACAGACCGTTGGCGTAGGCTGTGCAAAGAGGGTAAAAACTAAAATAATAACTACTGAAAATTATTTGAAACTAACCGGGGTGAGTTTGTCAGCACAACAAGGGAACAATTTAAAAATAGGTTTCGAAGCCATCACGTTCAACTTTTGAAATGTAAGTAAAACGCGAAAATGCTCATTTTTAGCTTTTTTAAAATTTTTACGTGAACTTCACTTCGGAAAATGGATTGCAGTACTATGATATACATATAAAAATCATATTTTTTATACGTATATCATATTATAGACCGGTATGGTCTATAATATGGATGGATATAAATCATATTTAGACTGGTATGGTCCTTTAAGCGAAACACCCCAAACCCCAAAATCGCTCACGTGTGGCACGGTGGGGCAGTACTGTGGCCTCACAGCAAGGTCTCCGGGCCTTTCTGTGCGGAGTTTGCATGTTCTCCCCGTGTTCGCAAGGGTTTCCTCCCAAAAGAACCCAATATGAAAAACATTCAGAAGAACAGATGCTCTTCAGTCCTGTCCCTGACCAGGAACCTGGACTGACCACCTGGTCCCCGGGCGCCACTGACAAAGCTATGCCACTTCTCCTGGCTGACGCTGGAGGAGGACAGCTTGTATGGGATAAATGCAGAGGACAACTTCCACTGACGACCACTGAAGATGTGTGTGTGTGTGTGTGTGCGTTGTGTGTGCTGTGTCGCCCCTCACTCACGTGTGTTTGTGTGTGGCACCTGTGGCGTTTCCATGGCGACTCACCCATGAAGTTGAGGTAGCCTTCTCCGCCCAGAGCCTGAGTGAGCAGACGAATCATCTTGTGCAGCTGCATGCCTCGGTCGATGACGGGGGTCATGGGGATTAGGGAGCTCATGTTGGTGTACATCTCCTTGTCCATCAGCCAGAAGGCCAGCGTCTTGTCCCCCACAAGAGCCTGAGAGGAACATGGACACGCGACTCAGAGCTAGTCATGGGCAGAGCTAGTCACGGACAGAGATAAACATGGACACAGCTAGTCATGGACACAGCTAGTCACGGACAGAGCTAGACATGGACAGAGCTAGACATGGACAGAGCTAGTCATGGACACAGCTAGACATGGACAGAGCTAGTCATGGACAGAGCTAGACATGGACACAGCTAGTCACGGACGGGGACACAAGAGCTACTGACAGGGACCTAGAGCTCAGTGGTCAGGTTACTGGGTGTGTGTATAGGAGCTAGCGGAGGTGTGTGTATAGGAGCTAGCGGAGGTGTGTGTATAGGAGCTAGCGGAGGTGTGTGTATAGGAGCTAGCGGAGGTGTGTGTATAGGAGCTAGCGGAGGTGTGTGTATAGGAGCTAGCGGAGGTGTGTGTATAGGAGCTAGCGGAGGTGTGTGTATAGGAGCTAGCGGAGGTGTGTGTATATGAGCTAGCGGAGGTGTGTGTATATGAGCTAGCGGAGGTGTGTGTATAGGAGCTAGCGGAGGAGTGTGTATAGGAGCTAGCAGAGGAGTGTGTGACAGGCTACCTGGTCATGGCTCTCAGCGTAAGCGATGCACTTCTCCCCGTGGCGCCGGTTGGTCAGCGTGTAGACGATGTTGCCCATGTCCCAGTCCTCGTCCTTGTACTCCTTCAGGATCTGCGAGCAGGGAGAGGGGCTGCTGAATAAACAAAGCAGGTTGATGGATGACAATCTGGAAACATCCGAACGTTTCGGAGGCCCGACCGACGGTACAGCTCAAGCTGTGGCGGCGGCGTCCTTGGCCACGGGCGAGGTTTCCCCGGGTCACTCTTCACACATTCATCTCCACTCTGACATCTCTGCATCCCCACCAGGGAGTTATGTCTCTGTCTTTAAACAGCCTGTGATGGGGTTTTTAATGACTTCCTTCCCGCCTAGTGGGGGGGGGCAGGGGTGGAGAGCCAGAGGAGGGGGCGGGGTCAGAGCGCGCCCTTTCCACCGGTGAGAGAGAGATGCCATGAATCTGTCCCAGGGATCAATGCGGCTGCCGTCGGCCCGGCCTTCAGACGGACTTCCTGTACGGAGTGGGCTCCGCGGGGGTCAGTGGCAGGCGGGGGGCGAGCAGAACCGGTCTACCGGGAGCACGCTCAGAGCCCGGGCCTAAACGGTGAGCCTCGCAGAACGGCACGGTTGAGGATGAGCCAGCGCGGCTTCCCCCGCGGAAAGTAACCGACCGCGCGCCGACACGGCGCTCTACGCGGGGAAGCACGGCGCCGGTGGAACGCCGGTGGAGGCGACCTCCGGGATCTCTCTGTGACGGACGCACGGGCGGCGTGATTAACCACCAGCTACGGCTGGCTCATCAACAGGACGGCCCGGAGTGAGATTGGGGATGACCGGTGAGTGACATCAGAGGAAAACACCCAATTCTCACAGTAAGGGGAGTCGGTTGTGGTGTTAACATATCTGGTCCTGGCTATCCTCCTCCTCCTCCTCCTCCTCCTCTTCCCCATCTTCACCTGCCGTGTGTGGAGGTGTCACACACAGATAAGGATCCTCACCGAAGCTCCCGGTTGACAGAGATGAATCGTGTTAATCATGTTTTTGTAGTTGAACAAAAAGTCAAACACTTCTAGTGTAGTATGTATTCTTTGTGAATGGAGTAAAGCAGGGGGATCTGCAGACTGACCGGGCAGAGATGCTCCTTCAAATCAGACACATTGCTTGTGAGTCATTACCGTCCGGCTGAGCCGCGCGAGTGGAAAGGGAGCAATTAAGGTGTGGGAGGAGCCTGCAGCGGCGGGGTGGACGTCAGCAGCGCCGCCAGCCCGCCCAGACCAACCCGGGTCCACGCCGCCGGCGCCGCTGACACCACACTTCATCAACGATAATGAGCTGCTCTCAAACCTTACTTTCCCGAGCCTGCTGTCAGGAGCCAGCCAGAGAGCTCGGACTAATTAGGCAGAACCGGAGCAAAATGCCAGCAAAGAGGGCGAGGTCATCCGGCTTGATTCACAGGTCTCTCCGCAGGTCTCTCCTCAGGTCTGTCGTCAGGTCTCTCCTCAGCCCGCCGAGAGAGACACGAGGCCCCGCCTTGTACGCCCTGCTGGACCGCCACTCCGACCGCCAACGCACACCTCTCTGCCTCTCCTCCACCTCTCTCCTCTCCTCCACCTCTCTGCCTCTCCTCCACCTCTCCTCCACCTCTCCTCCTCTCTGCCTCTCCTCCACCTCTCTGCCTCTCCTCCACCTCTCCTCCCCCCCCCTCCTCTCCTCCTCCTCTCTGCCTCTCCTCAACCTCTCCTCCACCTCTCTGCCTCTCCTGCTCCTCTCTGCCTCTCCTCCAACCGATTTCTCTTCTCATTGTTCCGCGTGATAAAAAGACGTGTTGCTGCGCTACGGGCTACGGGCGCACGAGCCCCCCTCGTACCGGAGCGCATCCAGAGCCGCGTTCTCACTTATTTAGACATGAATGAACTTCCTGCCCACGCAGGTTCCGCGGCCCCCGGGCTCCACGCGGCTGAAAGGCGCTCTTACGCCCACCTCCTGGTGAACAAGCCCCGAGGAGGAAGAGAGGCCGCCTAAACCCTGCTCTTAAACCCTGCTCCTCCACCCTGCTCCTCTACCCTGCTCCTCCACCCTGCTCCTAAACTCTGCTCCTAAACCATGCTCCTAAACCCTGCTCCTCCACCCTGCTCCTCCACCCTGCTCCTAAACCCTGCTCCTAAACTCTGCTCCTAAACCCTGCTCCTAAACCCTGCTCCTCCACCCTGCTCCTCCACCCTGCTCCTAAACCCTGCTCCTCCACCCTGCTCCTAAACGCTGCTCCTCCACCCTACTCCTCCACCCTGCTCCTAAACCCTGCTCCTCCACCCTGCTCCTAAACCCTGCTCCTAAACCCTGCTCCTCCACCCTGCTCCTAAACCCTGCTCCTCCACCCTGCTCCTAAACCCTGCTCCTAAACCCTGCTCCTAAACCCTGCTCCTCCACCCTGCTCCTAAACCCTGCTCCTCCACCCTGCTCCTAAACCCTGCTCCTTCACCCTGCTCCTAAACCCTGCTCCTAAACCCTGCTCCTAAACCCTGCTCCTCCACCCTGCTCCTAAACCCTGCTCCTCCACCCTGCTCCTAAACCCTGCTCCTAAACCCTGCTCCTTCACCCTGCTCCTAAACCCTGCTCCTAAACCCTGCTCCTAAACCCTGCTCCTTCACCCTGCTCCTCCACCCTGCTCGTCCACCCGGCCCCGTGCAGGGAGGCCCACACAGGGCAATTAGCTAATAGAATAAAGTGGGATGAGAGAGAGAGAGAGAGAGAGAGAGAGGGGAGGGGAAGAGAGAGAGAGAGGGGGGAGGGGGAGAGAGAGAGAGAGGGGGGGGGGTGGTAGGGGGAGAGAGAGAGATAGAGAGAGAGAGAGGGGGGGGGGGAGAGAGAGAGAGAGAGAGAGAGAGGGGGGGGGGAGAGAGAGAGAGAGAGAGAGGGGGGGGGAGAGAGAGGGAGGGAGAACGAGAGAGAGAGAGAGAGAGAGAGAGAGGGAGAGAGAGAGAGAGAGAGATAGAGAGAGACGGACTCACGGCTAGAGCTACGGACTCCCATTTCAATGGCTTATCCTCCGCAGCAATTTGTAGGCGGCCTGGGTTTCATTAAGGTACATTAATTGCGGGGCTTGCGCTGCCGGCGCGATGGCAGCCCCGGGCGCGCGGGACCAGGAGCACTCCCTCCGCTCGTCGAACTAATACCGCAGGAGCCGGGGAGATGGAGAGATGGGTCCTCGCCCGACGACAGGTGATTGGGCGCGGAGCAAGGGGAGGGGCTGAATGATGTCGCCTGGCCCTCTCCCCCTAATTGTTTCGATTCCATCTCAATGCATGGTAGCTGGAGGGAAGGGCACTTGTTAAATTAGAGGGCTTCTATAACAGCATCCATTAGGAGTGACAGCATATTACGGTTGTAATCAGCTACAATCACCCAGACTTGTGCCGACTGCCTTGTCTGCTCATATGAGGATGATCTTGGTTCCTCACGGCGTGAGGGTGCTAACAGCCTGTCACATCAGTCAGCTCTGCTGGGGACTATAGGCCCCCGTGAGGCCCAGTGTATGGAGGCATAGGATATGGGTTCTACTGCACTACAGGCACATGCACGCACACACACACACACGCACGCACACACACACACACATGCACACAAACACACGCGCACACGCACGCACAACACAAACACACATCCTGTCCGCCCAACGCCGGCTGCTCCGGCCCGGCGCTCTGAAAACCAAGCTAATTGGCGGAGCGCGAGGAGAAAGGAGCCTGACCCCTCGAGCAGCTCGCAAGCCAGCCCCCCCCCCCCCCTCCCGTCTCCGCTGCCAGACACACGACCGCAGACCAAACACAGAAATAAACGCCTCTCTCGCCCCCGCCCCCCCCTCCACGCCTCAGCCTCCACGAGCTCTCCTTCTGCGACGCAACTAACACAACCCGGAGAACCCCGCAGCTCGAATATCGGGAGCGTTCAGAGGAGCACCGTTGTTTGAGAAGCGCAGGCCTGACCCCCCCCCCAGAACACAGGGCTGGAGGCGGCGGCGGTGGCGCTAGCGAAGCTCGGCGAAGGAAGGTCAGTTCGCCCCGGCTGAGCTGCTCCGCTGCCGGGAGAAAACAACCGCTGTGAGAGACAGGCTTGATTAACGATGCGTGCTGCTCCCCCGTCCCCCCCCCCACAGAGCACGGCCGAGGGGGAGACGAGGGACGCGGTGTCCAGGGGTCACGGGCTGCAGGTCACTCTCCACTAAATAAAAGTCAAAGGCAGTTCCAGCAGGCCGGGAGAGAGATGGAATATCAGTGTTACACAATCGCCAAATCTGGAGCAGACGCGTCCTGTCAACATGGGAGATCTCATTCAGTTCAGGATGACAGTGGACAGCTGGAATGTACCGAAAAACCAACACCGTGCTGAGTGCCCTAACATAGACGCTGGTACTTGGTGCTCTTCGGGCAGCAGTCCCCCAATAATTCATCATGATTCACTTTACCCCTCCAAACACCAAGCACCCAACATGCACACACACACACGCATACACACACGCACACACACAATCCCTATAGGTGTCCTGCCATCTTCTATTCTCCAGATTCACAAAGATTTCACAAAGGCACAGATACACATTGGCGTAATTTGTAAACGGAGCAGAATGAACATGAGAATCTATGAGGCAACACCAGTGGAGAATCATTGGTCGTGTGTTGCTCACAGTATCTGTGTGTGTGTGTGTGTGTGTGTGTGTGTGTGTGTGTGTGTGTGTGTGTGTCAGTGCGTGCGTGTGCGTGCGTGGTCGTGTGTTGCTCACAGTATCTCTCACAGGACATATCTATCCCCATTCTCCCCAACAACAGAAACGCATGACAACCTGCCGACTCCTGCCACCAACAGCCCCATCTCCAATCACTGGTATCTGAATCACTCTCAGCTAACGAGTTAACTAGGACATTAACAGCCCCCACCTGGCCTCACATCTCTCATTTATCAAATTCAATATCCAGCTATTTGTATTTGATGGTAAATTATTTGGTTTTGGTTAACTGCCTGCTTAATTTATTTCTGAGCAGAAATTGCATTTTAAATACTTTTCGATCTGGTTTTAGACCTGATCACAGCTGCATCCCTTGTTGTAAATGATGTTGTCTATGCTCTTGACAATGGGGGAACACTGCCCTATTCATTGACTTATCTAAAGCCTTTGATACAGTTGACCACTCAATTTTAATAGATAGACTAGCCTGGCTTTGATCAGAACGCCTGCCAGAGGTTTGTGAGCTATGTCTCCAACAGAACACAATGTACTGTATTGTCAAGTCAATTCAGTATACTCCACTGAATGGTTGAATTTTAGGACCTTTATTCTTCACATTGTATAATAACAACATTGTCTCTTTTGAAACTGGATGTAAGGTGCATTTCTATCATGGATGTATTAATAGATTTCTATGCGGATGATACAGTACTTTATACATCTGCCTCCTACTTAGAAGGAGCATGGTCTGCTTTGTAGACAGCATGTGACTGTATCCAGCACTATTAAGCACAGAGAACATTTCATCAGCAGCTCTTAATGTATGTGTGTGTGTGTGTGTGTGTTCCAAGTGTCGCCCATTTCACGAGTGTGCAAACAAGAGTGTGCTGTGTGACAAAGATTTATTCTTCTTCACTCACATCTAGAGCTTAAATGTTGTGTCTTGTGTCTTGAATGTTGCAAAAACAAAATATATGAAATATCATGCAATTGTCTAGGTCCAGTTTATCAAAGGATACTGATTTAAAAATATGCTCTTTGACTGGTTCTAATATTGATGAGTACCCCCCCCCCCTACAAATACCTTGATATATGCATTATATCAAGGTATTCAATATTAGAACCATTATTGATGAAAGATTGTCTTTTAAAAAGCATGCCGATGAGCTAGTGAAAAAGTTAAGAGTGACACTTCAACTTTCTTTTATAGGAATAGAGCTTGTTTTTCACAAATAAAATAACGTTTTCAGTATTTTCCTGACAGTACTCATCACTGTCCATCACTCAGCACTTCTGCTCTATCACTGGTGATCATTTTAGAATGCACCACTGTGGTCTCTCCAGGCAGACTGTGGTTTACAGTGGTGCATTCTAAATGTGGTCTGCAGACTGTGGTCTCTCCAGGAAGGCTATGCTGTCTTTGCAAGCTGCAAGGTCAGGATGCTCTCTGACCACATCCATGCTGTTCTGAGCTCACAACAGAGTAGAAGAGAGGAGACGGGGAGAGGAGAAGAGAAGAGGAGAGGAGAGAAGAGAGGAGAAAAGAAGAGGAGAGAAGATAATAGAAGAGGAGAGAGGAGAAGAGAGAGGAGGGACGAGGAGAGAGGAGAGGAGAGGAGAGGAGAGGAGAGGAGAGGAGAGGAGAGGAGAGGAGAGGAGAGGAGGAGAGGAGAGGAGAGGAGAGGAGAGGAGAGGAGAGGAGAGGAGAGGAGAGGAGAGAAAAGAAGAGAAGAGGAAGAGAAGAGAAGAGAAGAGAAGAGAAGAGAAGAGAAGAGAAGAGAAGAGAAGAGAAGAGAAGAGAAGAGAAGAGAAGAGAAGAGAGGAGAGGAGAGGAGAGAAGAGAAGAGGAGAGAATAGAAGAGGAGAGGAGAGAGGAGAAGAGAAGAGCAGAGAAGAGGAGAGGAGAGGAGAGGAGAGGAGAGGAGAGGAGAGGAGAGGAGAGGAGAGGAGAGGAGAGGAGAGGAGAGAGGAGAAGAGAAGAGAAGAGAAGAGAAGAGAAGAGAAGAGGAGAGGAGAGAAGAGGAGAGAAGAAAAGAGGAGAGAAGAGAAGGAGAGAAGAGGAGAGAAGAGAAGAGGATAGGAGAGGAGAGGAGAGGAGAGAAGGAGAAGAGGAGTGGAGAGAAGAGAAGAGACGAGAAGGAGAAGAGGAGAGAAGAAAAGAGGAGAGAAGAGAAGGAGAGAAGAGAAGAGAAGAGAAGAGGAGAGGAGAGGAGAGGAGAGGAGAGGAGAGGAGAGGAGAGGAGAGGAGAGGAGAGGAGAGGAGAGGAGAGAGGAGAGGAGAGACGAGAAGGAGAGACGAGAAGGAGAAGAGGAGTGGACAGCTTCAAGTACCTTGGCGTCCAGATCACCAAGGACCTGACATGGTCAACACACACAGATGCTGTCAGGAAAGCACGTCAGAGACTGGACCACCTCAGAAGGAAATTCAGACTGTCCCACCAGATTTGACAGACCTTCTACTCATGCACGATCGAGAGCATCCTGACTGGGAACAGGAACAGCAGCTCTCAGGATCACAAGGCCCTACAGAGAGTGGTACGGTCAGCTGAACCACCCCACTCCCTGGGCTATTTATTTATTTATTCACATCCATATATAGCATGTACATAATCCATCCAGACCGGTATCTATCTTATCTTACCCCTATCTTTCTCTCCTTAACTTTAACTCCTTAACAAATTACATTAATTTGTAAATTGAGTATTGGAGTTAACTGTACACATACATTACATGTGACAAATAAAGAAGTCTTGAATCTTGAGAGGAGAGCAGAAATGGCGAGAGGAGAGGAGGAGAGAGGAGGAGAAGGGGGAGAGGAGAGGAGGAGAGAGGAGGAGAAGGGGGAGAGGAGAGGAGAGGAGGAGAGGGGAGGAGAAGGGGGAGAGGAGAGGAGGAGAGGGGAGGAGAGGAGAAGGGGGAGAGGTGAGGAGGACAGGAGAGGAGGGGAGGAGAAGGGGGAGAGGAGAGGAGGAGAGGGGAGGAGAAGGGGGGAGTGAGAGGAGGAGAGGAGAGGAGGAGAGGGGAGGAGAAGGGGGAAAGGGAGAGGAGAGGAGGAGAGGGGAGGAGAAGGGGTAGAGGAGAGGAGGAGAAGTGGGGGAAGGAGAGGAGGAGAGTAGATGGGGGTGGGAGAGCCCCTCTCTGACTCCATAGTCCAGCAGTGTCCAGGTCCAGACTTGCAGAGAAAATGAGATTCCAAAGCAGCCCTCTCCACACTGCCTCCTGCATCCCTGCGGACCCCGAGACCGACCGTCCGTTCTGCTGAGGCCCTGTTCACCTGCTCCATGGCTGGAGGGCTGTTCCATAGGGGGGGTGTGGGGGGGGGGGGTCACCACTGCCAGAAGGACGCTCGTATTCCCAACTCCCCAGTAAACACCATGAGAGAGGAAATACGACCGTACTGCGTGTGCTTAGAGTCCAGCTTGCACCTCCTCACGTACAGTAGTAAGTACTGTAAATGAATATGAGACAGGGTTTCTGTGTTTTGCCGTTTGAATACTGCTTACCTCCACTCCACACCCACTGTTTTTGATAGCGCGAGCAGAACTGGAGAAATGAAAGCAGAGAGATACAATGCCCCCGCAGGGGAAGTGCCTCCAATTTAATAAGAAGGTAGACGCTGACTATTGCCCTGTATCTGACGACCTTCACAGATAATGATGAAAACATCCCATTGTTCTGATCTGCATAGAGGGAACACTCGCAGCCAGGCAAAGACTTCTGACAGCACAACTAATCACTAATTACACACCAAAGAAAACTATTTTTTATTTTTTATATTATTATATTGTATTTGTCCCCAGTGAAATGAAACAACAATTCTATGACTTCATGTTCGCATTAAGCAGGAGGATCTACTATGAGGCCTTGACATTTCATTCCTCTTGTTTATTTAAGACACGTTCAGTAACAGTAATGAGTATTTCCTGACCTGAAAAAAATAAACAAGCACAAAGACTTCAATTTCACTAGCAAACCTCAAAGCCTCAACAATAAGTCCTTTGTCTGAAGGGCACAGATTCACACACTGAGCTAGAGTAATACTCCATGTCAAACTTTGACTGTCATAAGTATGGTATATTTTTCTTGGCTAGGAGGATAGGCTAGAATGTTGTGAGTTTAAAATGCATTTGTCCAGCCATCCGACCGACACCAACAGTCACCAATACAGTTCCATCCCCGTTTGTGTTCCATGTCTGTGCATTCCCAGCTTTTAAAATAATCTCTTTTTTTTGTGACAAATCCAAAAAGATAGTCTTTCAATCTCTAATTGTTCAGTCTCAATCTGCGCTGCTGTGTTAACAATATTCTATCCTATTACTACTGTTCACCTTCTTATTTATGTATGTTGTAAGAGATGAATGGTTGTAAACTCCATGAACTCTTCCAGGTACCGTACTGTATATTGCCATTAATTTAAACAGTTCCCTTCGTGTTTAACTCTTGAGCCTATTCAATATATAATGCAATGCAATATAAATTATATATTGCATTGCATATGAATACAACACATCATCAACATACATGTTTCATCTTTCTCTCTCTCACTCTCTCGCCATCCTCTCAATCTCCCTTTCCCTCTCTCTCTCTGCTGTTAGTACTGTACTCCTAGTATAATAATGTACATGGAGGAGGAGCTAACACTGTGCTGAGGGGGAGGAGCTAACACCGTGTGGAGGGGTAGGAGCTAACTCCGTGCTGAGAGGGAGGAGCTAACACCGTGTGGAGGGGGAGGAGCTAACTCCGTGCTGAGAGGGAGGAGCTAATACCGTGTGGAGGGGGAGGAGCCAACACCGTGCTGAGGGGGAGGAGCTAACAGTGTGGCGGGGGAGGAGCTAACACCGTGCTGAGGGGGAGGAGCCAACACCGTGCTGAGGGGGAGGAGCTAACACTGTGTGGAGGGGGAGGGGCTAACACTATGTGGAGGGGGAGGAGCTAACACCATGCGGAGGAAGAGGAGGAAGACTGTGGGGAGGAGTTGGCGGGACTCTCACCTGGATCCACTTGTCTGGGATGGCCATGGCCAGGCGGTAGTCGAAGCCCAGGCCCCCTTCTCCCACCTCCCGGCACAGAGCCGGCATGCCGGACACATCCTGGGAGGACGCACAACACAAGGGGAATTAGCATGTGTGTTTGCGTGTGTGAATTAGCATGTGTGTTTGCGTGTGTGAATTAGCATGTGTGTTTGCGTGTGTGAATTAGCATGTGTGTTTGCGTGTGTGAATTAGCATGTGTGTTTGCGTGTGTGAATTATCATGTGTGTTTGCGTGTGTGAATTAGCATGTGTGTGTTTGCGTGTGTGAATTAGCATGTGTGTTTGCGTGTGTGAATTAGCATGTGTGTTTGCGTGTGTGAATTATCATGTGTGTTTGCGTGTGTGAATTAGCATGTGTTTGCGTGTGTGAATTAGCATATGTGTTTGCGTGTGTGAATTAGCATGTGTGTTTGTGTGTGTGAATTAGCATGTGTGTTTGCGTGTGTGAATTAGCATGTGTGTTTGTGTGTGTGAATTAGCATGTGTGTTTGCGTGTGTGTATTAGCATGTGTGTTTGCGTGTGTGAATTAGCATGTGTGTTTGCGTGTGTGAATTAGCATGTGTGTTTGCGTGTGTGAATTAGCATGTGTGTTTGCATGTGTGAATTAGCATGTGTGTTTACGTGTGTGAATTAGCATTTGTGTTTGCGTGTGTGAATTAGCATGTGTGTGTTTGCGTGTGTGAATTAGCATGTGTGTGTTTGCATGTACGTTTTATGTTCTGTGTGGAGGGGGACACTGACAGCTGTGCCTGCCACACCAGTGAGCACTAGAGGTCTTCACAGGTCCAACATGACAACCCAAACCCTAATCCACCCGAGAAATTCATTCCGAGATCCGACTGGATCTGACGATAAATATACAGCACACACACACACACACACACACACACACACACACACACACACACACACACACACACACACACACACACAGTATATAAGGTTAGCAACTAGTTAACCTTAGCAACTGGCCATTTGGTCCATTATATCCCCGTTTCCCCCCCAGAACATTGCGGACATGTTGTGTTTGGAAAGCCCCGTCTGAATGATAGCTTGGTTTGGCTATTATTTCCAAGCTAGCTACAGTAGCTACTACTATTGGGTGGACTATAGAACCCACTGATGTTGGGCAAAGCTGAGCAACGGTAAAATAGGTTGGCGTGAGGTAGTAGTTCAGTGTTTGCATCAGGGCAGCCGCACTAATTTTGGGCAGTTCCTTCCAGCTGATGAGCAGGCTAATTAATTCTATAGTATCTGGGTGGAAGGCTGGGGGCGGCAGCAGTCATTCCACACAGTTATAAACAGACCCGGGACCCGCGGTAATAGAATGGTACCTGACCCGGACCCTATGACCATAATAAACCGTGGACCCGACCCCCTAGACCCGTCAAGACCTCTAGTGAGCACCTGCACAGTATGTCTAATAATTTGAGATGATCTGCATAACTGCACCAGCCACATGCTGAACGACCACAATCACA
Organism: Borostomias antarcticus; assembly: GCF_949987555.1. Lineage (NCBI taxonomy): Eukaryota > Metazoa > Chordata > Actinopteri > Stomiiformes > Stomiidae > Borostomias > Borostomias antarcticus. The sequence goes on from NC_140234.1 coordinate 28,541,955, forward strand.
TTTAATGAAAATGACCAAAACAGTAGCGTCCCATTTACTGTTCACATTATCCCTTAATTACACGGATGAAAACTGATGTAAGCTATAAGCCAATAAGTGTTGTCATTCATCACGGCTGTGGGCTGTGGGCTGTGTCACTGAGCGCTAACTCAATACACTGTGTGTTTGGCTTTAGACTGGAGCAGAAGGCAGCCTGAGCCAATGTTGAGGACGTGGAGAGGAGAGGAGCAGACTGGATGTGGAGGAGAGGAGAGGAGAGGACTGGATGTGGAGGAGAGGAGAGGAGAGGAGAGGAGAGGAGAGGAGAGGAGAGGAGAGGAGAGGAGAGGAGAGGAGAGGAGAGGAGAGGAGAGGAGAGGAGCAGACTGGATGTGGAGGAGAGGAGAGGAGCAGACTGGATGTGGAGGAGAGGAGAGGAGCAGACTGGATGTTGAGGACGTGGAGAGGAGTGGAGCAGACTGGATGTGGAGGAGAGGAGCAGGGTGGATGTGGAGGAGAGGAGAGGAGAGCAGCAGGGTGGATGTGGAGGAGAGGAGAGGAGCAGGGTGGATGTGGAGGAGTGGAGAGGAGAGGAGCAGGGTGGATGTGGAGGAGAGGAGAGGAGCAGGGTGGATGTGGAGGAGTGGAGAGGAGAGGAGCAGGGTGGATGTGGAGGAGAGGAGAGGAGCAGACTGGATGTGGAGGAGAGGAGAGGAGAGGAGCAGACTGGATGTGGAGGAGAGGAGAGGAGCAGACTGGATGTGGAGGAGAGGAGAGGAGTGGAGCAGACTGGATGTGGAGGAGAGGAGAGGAGCAGGGTGGATGTGGAGGAGTGGGGAGGAGAGGAGCAGGGTGGATGTGGAGGAGAGGAGAGGAGCAGGGTGGATGTGGAGGAGAGGAGAGGAGCAGGGTGGATGTGGAGGAGAGGAGAGGAGAGGAGAGGAGAGGAGAGGAGAGGAGAGGAGAGGAGAGGAGAGGAGAGGAGAGGAGAGGAGAGGAGAGGAGAGGAGGAGGGTGGATGTGGAGGAGAGGAGAGGAGCAGGGTGGATGTGGAGGAGAGGAGCAGGGTGGATGTGGAGCAGAGTAGATGTGGAGCAGGGTTTGAACAGGCGTAGCACCTCTGCGATAGTGATGCAGTCAGGGTAGAGCGAGTGCAGGATGTGGTTGGCCACCATCAGATAGACCAGGGAGTCCTCGTCCACCTGCAGGCCAAAGTACTCGGAGTAGTCCCCCGAGAAGCCCGTGCCTGAGGGAAGAGTTGGAAGTCACTCACACCATAAACAGCTGCTGGACTCCCCCGGACCTCTACTGGTACCGGTGTTAGACTTATTCAGGGCTTTCTGCTGAACTCTTTCTGTTATGATTGCACAATACATTCTGTAAGAGATAATGAAGTCTGAGCCGGGTGCTGCGCTGTTTAAATGATCGACGCGAAGGTAGTGAATTGCCCGAGGCGCAGCCTCCACCAAGGTCATTTAAACAGCAACACCCAGAGTTCATTATCCTACTTATACAGCGGCCTTTCAACAGGAAAAATAATACCGAAACAAAATGAATCTATTGCTCATAATATGAGCTTTGACAAGTTGATAATTCATGGTTAGTTATATAATTTCCATAGCAATCAGTAACTTTTATAGTCCCTCCACCCAAATCTAATGCTATGACGTCATCACTCCCCTAGACCAAACAAACCCTGTCAAATCTAACGTTATAACGTCATCACTCTCCTAGACCAAACAAACCCTGTCAAATCTAATGTTATGGCGTCATCACTCTCCTAGACCAAACAAACCCTGTCACATCCCGCGCTGCAATTCAACTATGCAGCTCAACGCAATGAATGTACTTAAAGCTACGTCTGACAGTGACAGCACATATATTTGACATTGGAAAAAGTTATTGATTTGGGGACAATGAGGTGTCTGGCTATCATAAACAGTCTGTTGGCAATTACTGTAGATTTGACAACTGGACACATGTTGCACAGCAAATATGCAATAGCCTACACTTCACTCATGGCTAGCTAGCAAAATCAGATATGGCAATACTGTAGTTTGGGTAGCTACTGGTCATTGTTTGGTTTGCTACTGGTAGGTTGTATCTTGAATTGCGCATTGATTTAGAACAACGGTGAATTGCCAGGCATATACACTGTACCAGGCTGTCATGCCCCACCCTGCCCCCTAGGTCATGTGTTCAGGTCATGCATGATTCTCACCTTCCCCCCTCGTTTCAGACTCCGCCCCCTGCCCTAGTGTGTTCCCCTGCCTGAGTGATTGTCTGCCCCGCCCTGATTGGCTTCACCTGTTCCCTATTGTGGTGCCTATTTAGGATGTGTGTTCCCTGTCTTCTGTGCCAAAATGTCTTCATATGTTTGTGAGCATCTTGTACGTCTGGCATTTTGTATTCAGTTTCTGTTTGGAAGTTTTTGCCTTGCCTCAGTTTGGATCTTTTTATATCTTCTGTGCGTTTGCCTGTTTCTGGCCTGGATTGTCTGCTTTTTGTGCAGTAAAGACTTGTCTTTTGAACACTGTTGTTGGGTCTACTTTCTCTGCGTCTGAGTCCCCATTCAGCTGGGTTACACAGGCGTTGCGCAGAAATCATGCATATCTCTCAGCCAATCAAAATTGAGTATTCACACAAGCCGTTGTATAATAGATGGTATTGTATCTTGTATTTAGATACATAACGCATTGTGTAGTATCTTGAGTTTATGTATTGTTTACCTAGAGGGAGCTCCATTGGCTGTTCTGTCTATGTAAAGAAGTCCCTTGTCACAGGTGTGCCCTCTCTCTCTAATGATTGTCAAGTAAAGACACACGTGCAATGGAAGCTCCGAGTCCTTCTTAATGTTTTATTGGGCATACACTATGCTACATTGGCGACGGAGATAATCCTGGAGTGTTTTGTGCACCCTGGCCGCGGGGCGTGTTTGTTTGGGGTCTCTGGCGTGGCAGTGGACTTGGTGTGGGGGGAGGACGCGCAGGTGAGATGGCGACAATAGGAACGCTATCACCGTTTGATTCGACAGTGCAAGCGTGGGAGGCATACTGCGAGATCATTGAACGTTTCTTTACTGCAAATGACAGTACGGTTTCCCGATTAAAGAACCTTCTTAAGCAACCCCTTTGCATGGGAGTTAAGAAGTATTTTGGAGTTAAGTGCTTCTTAACGCGTTCGGGAAACCCGGCCATTGAGGATGAGGATAAGAAGAAATCCATATTGCTCAGTGTGATGGCCGAACAGACCTACAGCTAAACCTCCTACGTCCCGTAAAGACGGGAGATCTGACGTTTGCGCAGCTGGTCACTTTATTAAAAAAACACTTTAACCCCAAACCAAGTGAGATTGTCCAAAGGTTTAAATTTGACCCCAGCATAAGAAAGGGTCAGAGTGCATGGAACAGAAGCGAGAGGGCCGCCCCCACGCTGCGGGCAGCTGTAGCTCAGTTGGTAGCTACAGACCTGAGAGGGGGGGGGGGGGTGTAGTATCCTGAGTTTATGTATTGTTTACCTAAAGGGAGCTCTAGGCTCCATTGGCTGTTCTATCTGTCTATGTAAATGAGTCCCTTGTCACAGATGTGCCCTCTCACTCTGATTGTCAAGTAAAGACACACGTGCAATGGAAGCTCCGAGTCCCGAGTCTTTCTTAATGTTTCATTGGGCATACACTATGCTACACATTGTTTCTCATATATATATATATTTTTTTTCCTCTCTAAGTATATTGCTTAGTGTGTGCACAGAATCTAGGAGCTAAATGAAGAACATTCCACTACTCTTTCCTGTATAATGTATATCTAATGTATACAACGGACTTTGACTTAAGACATTGCATTTCTCTGAATTGTTGTTTTAGCAAAACCTTTAGACATAGTCCAGCAGTCTCACCCATGCCATGGTGGTGGTAAAGCATGGAGGTCACCCCGTCAAACCGGAAGCCGTCGAAACGATACTCCTCCATCCACCAGCGCAGGTTGGACAGCAAGAACCGCAACACCTCCCAGCTAGAGGAAACACACACACACACACACACACACACACACATGCAGGCTATCATGGCCAAGCAAGATGCTGTGAATAATTCATAAACCTGATCCCACTAGCCAGGCGCTACAGTATGTCTTCTTATTGACTCCCAGACCCCATCCTGTCAGTGGCATTGAGATGCTGTTTTCATTATCTGTGCTGTGTTGGGGGAAGCTGTCCCTGATGTGTTCAGTTATCTGTGCTGTGTTGGGGGAAGCTGTCCTTGATGTGTCCAGTGATCTGTGCTGTGTTGAGGGAAGCTGTCCCTGATGTCCAGTTATCTGTGCTGTGTTGGGGGAAGCTGTCCCTGATGTGTTCAGTTATCTGTGCTGTGTTGAGGGAAGCTGTCCCTGATGTGTCCAGTTATCTGTGCTGTGTTGGGGGAAGCTGTCCCTGATGTGGCCAGTTATCTGTGCTCTCTGACTGGAAAAAAAATCAATGGATTACAGTGCGGAGCTAAGTTGTCCCATTTCTATCAAGCGCATGGCTTCTCTCCGTCTAAGTGTCGGGGCTGACCAAGCCCACCTCTGACTGTTTGATCTGATAGGATATCATGTAGCACTTCAGTAAACAAACACCATGCAGGGCGATTGAGCTCCATCTCCTGAGAATGAGCTCAGTGATACAGTACCCACTCGCCCGGTGATACAGTACCCACTCTCTGTCTCCGTCTTCAGTGTGTAACCTGCGCTTCCAGCTGGCAGCGGAAAACAAACTGAAACCAAGGCTGTTCCTGTGTCCCTCGACACAACACAACATGGTACTATAGTCTGTACTTCCCTCTACACAATAACACAACATGGTTCTATAGTCTGTACTTCCCTCTACACAATAACACAACATGGTTCTATAGTCTGTACTTCCCTCTACACAATAACACAACATGGTTCTATAGTCTGTACTTCCCTCTACACAATAACACAATAACACAACATGGTTCTATAGTCTGTACTTCCCTCTACACAACAATACAACATGGTACTATAGTCTGTACTTCCCTCTACACAATAACACAACAACACAACATGGTACTATAGTCTGTATTTCCCTCTACACAATAACACAACAACACAACCTGGTACTATAGTCTGTACTTCCCTCTACACAATAACACAACAACACAACGTCGACTAGTCTGTACTGGCGAGACCAGGGCGCGGATCCTTGTCTCCGGTGGGCAGCTGCACCGAAACACGATGCTTAGACCACTATGGGGCGAATTCACTAAAGGATTGTGCAGATTTTCCTGACGCAAAGCCTGTGCAAATAAGTCAAAAATAATCTTTGCTATTCACAAAGCCCTCGCAAAGGGTGAAATACGGTGTTAACTGCGTTGCCTTCCTCATAGCGTTTCTCTGCGCCGGTGTTATTAGCGGATATTTAAATTAGGTAATATGGGCGGAGAATGTTCCTCTTTCTATGCAAATTAACATTATTGCAAAATCCGCCCAATTCACAAAGATCAGCGCCAATTGCTTCACGTAGTTAAAGTGAAATTAATTGCGTTTTCAGAGACGTGGTGGTATTTAAGCGCAAGGGGTGTGTCATGGCCAGCCTTTCCGCTGATCATGGCAGCAGTGATTGTTGCGAGGCGAATTCAGCATCGCAATGCCAGGCATGTTGTTCGTGAGAGAATATTTAGAAGAAGGTCACTTTTTGATTTAACACTAGAACCACCGCGGTAGCTGTTTGGACGCCAGAGCGCGCAGCTCTTCAGCCAACTGGAGGATGAAGTCGCGTCTGGGGAGGCTCAGTTGACTATGCGTCTCTCCACCCGTCCCCAGCGAGTCCAAGCTCCCCCAATGAATAATACTTATTTATAATAGCCTACATAGCGCGAAACTGTGCGTATAATAGTCTATACGCGAAACTGCGCATTCCCTATAGCTGTTCATTGAACGGCTGGGGGCCGATATAGGTATAAATAAATAAAAACATAGCCTACACAATATTTCTTTTATTTGAATGGTCTTGAAAATATTTTGCTTTTGTATCATAGGTGACGGCAGGTATCATCTTCAGCCATGGATGATGACTCCCGTGCGTAATCCTTCCAACGTTGGAGAGGCGGCGTACAACTGGGCTCACATCAGTACGCGCGGTGTGATTGAGTGCACATTTGGAATCCTGAAAAGCCGTTTAGATGCCTAGATCGTACCGGTGGGACAATGTTATACACTCCCCCAAAAGTATGCCAGATCATCGTGCTGCAACTTGCATAACATAAAATGACAATTTTTCCTTTGTTCGTCTTTTCAAATCATTCCACCTCCGTTTGCAGTCTTCCGCGTTTACACACACAAATGGCACTGACTGATTGGGAAATTAAACCCCAAATATGATTTTTTGCTGCAGTCGTGATATTTTTTGCGGAAAGCTGTGAGACATGTTTTTGAACCTCGCCCGTGAGGCCTTCAAGTTCGCTGTCTGAAAATCGTATCTTTCTTTTTCTGTCTGCCATCGTCCAATGATATGCATACGAATTGTATGCGCTGTATGCGCAGTATTTATAGTCATTTCCTATATCAGCAGCAAATTGCACTCAGCCGCAAACACCGACTGGGCGTGTTTGCGCTGGGATATTATTAGCGCAATGTCTTTAGTGAATAGGTTTTTAAAACGGAGCACATAGCTGGAGCAACTGACGCGCAATGTAATGGTGCAATTAACGGCCGCAATTCCGCTTTAGTGAATTCGCCCCTATGTCTCTATGACTGTTTTTTTGCTTCCCTCTGGAATATGTAGGGGTGGGTCGTATGCCCACCTCCCTTGTTCTCTGTAAAGCGCATTGTGTTGCCTCTGGGTATGAAATGCGCTATACAAATAAAGCTTTGATTGATTGATTGATTGATTGATTGATTGATGTCCAGATCTCTGGTGCACTGGTATTTATAGATACAGAAAATAGGCATTCTCATTGGCCATTATGAAACCAAACCCCCACCATACCCATGTGTATTTTTTTAACGTTTATCCAACTTGTTTTGGAAAGAAGTTGGATTAAGTTGGGCGGCTGTGGCTCAGTTATAGAGCGGGTCGTTCGATGATCATAGGGTAGGGGTTCGAATCCCGCCTCCACCTGTCCACATGTCGAGGTGTCCTTGGGCGAGACATTGAACCCCAAATTGCTCCCAATGAGCAGGCTAGCCCCTCGCATGGCAGCTGCCGGCATTGGTGTGTGAATGTGTGTGTGAATGGGTTAATGAGAGACCTTCATTATAAAGCGCTTTGGATAAAAAGCGCTATATTAAGTGCAGACCATTAAACATATTTTACAACCGCGCCGGGAGTGCCTAGGGGTCTAGGGTCATCCCAGGGTCATCCTAGGGTTATCCTAGGTCACAAAATTACCGAAACTGTGTTAGACACTGCTTAATCAAAAGCACCACCGTCCACACGTTGTGTCGGAGTTACCGACAGCGTTCTGATTCAACCAAATTAGGGCCCATGGGCTATGATCTGGCCTATGAGCTGCCTGGAGGGTCCGGGGAGGGGAGGGGGGGGTCTGGAGGCCTGGGTACAGGTTAGGTCTGGTACCGCTACGCATTATGTGTAATGAGCTGCTCCCATATTCACTACGCTTGTTTGGAGACGGACCGCAGTGGACCGTTGAGGAGGCAGCCCATGAGTCACGTTCATTTCGGATCGCTTTGAACTGAGGCAGCCTCTCTGAAGGGTGCGATAGGCCGTCCTCAGACAGCCCCCCCCCCACCACAGAGGAGCTGGGAGTGGAGAGTACACAGTCTCTGGGCGACAATTAATTCAAATATGTCCTGGAGTATCACCCTCCTAGCACTGAAATAGAATTGGGTGGTACTGCAATATAATGCAATGTATTTAAATAGTCCTATGGTGCACCCTGGTCGTCAGCCTGAATGTCTCCCACAGACTGTGTCCTCACATTACAGATGCACTCTGCACTGCTGCCATCTCCTAACTCTGTCTGACCTGGTTCTGTCTGGTCCAGTACTGTCTGACCTGGTTCTGTCTGACCTGGTTCTGTCTGACCTGGTACTGTCTGGTCCAGTGTTGTCTGACCTGGTTCTGTCTGGTCCAGTACTGTCTGACCTGGTACTGTCTGACCTGGTTCTGTCTGGTCCAGTGTTGTCTGACCTGGTTCTGTCTGACCTGGTACTGTCTGACCTGGTACTGTCTGGTCCAGTGTTGTCTGACCTGGTTCTGTCTGGTCCAGTGTTGTCTGACCCGGCCCAGTCTGTCCAATGTTGCCTGACAGGTGTGATGCTGAATGTGAGGATCCACCCCCCAAGAGGGGGAGTCTCTCACTTGCTTCCTCTCACCGGCATCCACCAGCAAGCACCTTCACTCGCTGTATTACGCGCTCCCAACCGCCCTTACCCCCTGCCGGGCCCAGCCTGATAAAGGCACAGCACATTCAGTTACTTTTTTACAAAATACAGCAAGCTCTAACTGATATGTACTGGGTCCAGGCTACAAGGCTAATGGCACTCATGACCCCTTCCAGGACAAGCCAGGACCCAACGTGATGGTATCTTCCTCAATTCCTGTCTTGATAGGTAATAGAAAAACAATGGTGAATCTGCTAAGTAACAGGAAACACTCAACCGGCTCTACAAACGTATCAAATTTAGTATCTATTCCTCGTCAGCCACAAACTATCACAGAGAAATGTGCAGATAATACCCTCAGCACACTAAACTTAGCTTTATTAAATGTCAGATCTTTAACAGGAAAGACATTTTTAATCAATGATTTTATCACCAACCACAATCTTGATTTTATGTTTTTAACTGAAACTTGGCTAGACCAAGGTAACAGTGCAGCTGTTCTTATTGAGTCAACTCCTCCCAACTTCAGCTTTATGAGCGAGGCTAGAGTGCATAAGAAAGGAGGTGGAGTAGCCATCTTGTTTAATGACTCCCTCCAATGTAAGCAGATGTGTTATGGAAATTTTGGTTCCTTTGAATATGTGGCTCTTCAGTTGAATTCCTCTTCTCGAGCCATATTTCTAAACATCTACAGGCCACCCAAATACTGTCCAAACTTCTTTGATGACTTTGCTGAACTGTTGTCTACTGTCTGCATTGACTTTGACTGTGTGGTTATTGTTGGTGATTTTAACATCCATGTTGACAACCCTCAGGGCAGAGGGACTAAAGAGCTAGGTTGTGTCCTTGATAACTATGGACTGACTCAGCATGTGACGGAGCCCACACACAACAAGGGGCACACTCTGGACTTAATCATCACCAAAGGTCTGAATATTTCTAAGGTTCAGGTGTCTGATGTTGCGCTCTCTGATCATTCCTGTGTTTTCGTTGAGAGTACTATCTCCATGCACACAAATTCTCAATCAAAGGTTATCTCAAAACGGCACATCACTGAAAAAACCAGTGAGATATTTACTCAGGCTTTCTCGTCCACACCTGCCCTCTCTATGGCCTCAGTCAATGAGCTTGTAGATAATTTCAATGTTAAAATTACAAACATTATTGACGCCGTTGCACCCACTAAGGTGAAGGTGGTCTCTGGTAAGAGAAGATCTCCATGGAGAAACGCCATGCTGGTCAGAATAGAAAAGAGAGAGTGTCGGAAATCTGAACGCAGATGGCGAAAAACAAATCTCCATGTTCATTATGACATCTATAAAGAGAGACTTCGCATTTATAATATGGAGCTGAGAAATGCACGGCAGACCTTCTTTTCTGACATCATCACCAAAAACCATAACAATGCGCGTGCTTTGTTTGCCACTGTTGATAGGCTGACAAACCCTCCTGTGTCAGTAGCCTCTGAACTTCTATCCACCAGGGCCTGCAATGAATTTGCCTCATTCTTCACTGACAAAATTCAGAAAATTAGACAAGCAGTTATTGCCTCCATTCCAGGTACAGGACATGTGTCGTCACAGTGTCCACTTAAAATCAATACCATGACACAATTTAATCCGATCAACCATAAAACCCTGGGTGACACTATACAATATCTGAAATCCTCCACCTGTTGCCTTGATGTTCTACCTACAGACTTCTTCAAAACTGTATCCAACTGCATGGCCTCTGATTTACTACAAATTGTAAACACATCTCTTCTTTCAGGTGTGTTCCCACATACCCTGAAAACTGCAGTCATCAAGCCACTCTTAAAAAAGAATAATCTAGACAGCTCACAAATGAACAATTATAGGCCCATATCAAACCTCCCATTTCTAAGCAAAATAATTGAAAAGGTTGTTTTCCAACAACTGAATAACTTCCTGGCACTAAGTAATGGCTTTGATGTCTTCCAGTCAGGATTTCGACCACACCACAGCACCGAGACTGCTCTAATTAAGGTATTTAATGACATCCATTTAAACACAGATAATGGCAAAATCTCAGTCTTAGTATTACTGGATCTCAGCGCTGCGTTCGACACGGTAGACCACAACATACTACTAGGCCGACTGGAAAATTGGTTGGGAATTTCTGGTACAGTGTTAGATTGGTTTGAATCCTACTTAAAGGACAGGGATTATTTTGTGTCTATAGGCAATTACAAATCTGAGCTGACAAAAATGACCTGTGGAGTTCCCCAAGGCTCCATCCTGGGGCCTCTTCTGTTCAACATTTACATGCTCCCACTAACTCAAATTATGGAAAACAACAAAATATGTTACCATAGCTATGCAGATGACACACAAATTTATATAACTATATCACCAGGAGACTATAATCCCATACAAGCGCTGAGTAAGTGCATTCAACAAATCAATGATTGGATGTGCCAGAACTTTCTCCAACTAAACAAAAATAAAACTGAAGTAATTGTCTTTGGAGCCAAAGAAGAACGATTAAAAGTCAGTGCTCAACTTCAATCAGTAATGCTAAAAACCACAAACGAAGCCAGAAATCTTGGTGTAGTCATGGACTCAGACCTGAATTTCAACAGCCACATTAAGTCAATTACAAAGTCAGCCTACTATCACCTGAAGAATATATCAAGGATCAAAGGATTTATGTCCCAGAAGGATTTGGAAAAACTTGTCCATGCGTTTATCTTCAGTAGACTCGACTACTGTAACGGCATGTATACAGGTCTCTCTAAAAAATCGATCAGACAGCTGCAGCTGATTCAGAACGCTGCTGCTCGAGTCCTCACTTAGACTAAGAAAGTGGAGCATATCACACCAGTACTAAGGTCTTTACACTGGCTTCCTGTCTGTCAAAGAATTGACTTTAAAATACTGCTGTTGGTTTATAAAGCACTGAATGGTCTAGGGCCAAAATATATCTCTGATCTGCTCATATGCTATGAACCATCCAGACCCCTCAGGTCGTCTGGCACAGGTCTGCTTTCTGTCCCCAGAGTTAAAACAAAACATGGAGAAGCAGCATTCAGTTTTTATGCTCCACATATCTGGAACAAACTTCCAGAAAACTGCAGGTCTGCTGCAACTCTTGGTTCTTTTAAAACAAGCCTGAAGACTTTTCTTTTTGCCACTGCTTTCTAAGAGGAGCTATGTTTACCAGTATACTGCACTGTAACTTTTATTCCTATATTCTATTTGTCCTGCTTTTTGTTTAAATGTCTATAATGACTTGCTTTTTGTTTTAATGCTTTTAATTTGTCCTGCCTTTTGTTTTAAATGTCTATAATGTCTTGCTTTTTGTTTTAATGCTTTTAATGTCTCATGTAAAGCACCTTGAATTGCCCTGTGGCTGAAATGTGCTATATAAATAAACTTGCCTTGCCTTGCCTTGCCTTGAGGGTAAAGCCTAATTCATACTCAGTTGTTGTACGACAAATGTTTGTTGACAGATTTTTTTTTGTTGACATTTAGCATTTATACATTACATTACATTACATTACAGTCATTTAGCAGACACTTTTATCCAAAGCGACTAACAATAATTGCATTTAACGTAGGAAGAGCCAATGTACTACTACTTGCCAGAACTCACAAGTGCATCTTCTATCTAAAACAAGTGACTAAAAGCATAATCTAGTGCTGAAGGCAAAGTGCAAGAATAGCAATCTAAAGTACAGTGCAATATAATATAATGCAATAAAATACAATAAGTGCTTAGGCGGGAGGATTGTTGTAGTACTTCTTGAAGAGATGAGTTTTGAGCCTGCGACGAAAGATGGGCAGCGACTCTGCTGTCCTGACATCAGTGGGCAGTTCACTCCACCACTGCGGGGCCAGGACAGAGAAGAGCTGTGACCGTGTCGATCGACCGCAGGAGCCTCGGAGTGATGGGGCAACCAGTCGCCCTGAGGTAGCAGAGTGTAGCGGTCGGGAGGGGGTGTAGGGTTTGACCATGGCCTGGAGGTAGGAGGGGGCTGTTCCTTTCATTGCCCTGTAGGTTAGCGCCAGAGTTTTATACTTCAGCGAAGCGTCTGATCACCTCCATGGTAACTTGCAGACGCGAGGCTGATTGATCCATGGCAACGAACGTGCCTTCTTTCTAACTATCCAATCACAGCTGTGCAACGAAAGTGACGGCGTCTGCGACATTAGAAAGTTTGGTGGGTGCAAGACACCCCTGTCCAACACAAAAAAGTGTCGACAGATACGTCATTTCTGTCTGTCGACACTTTCAAAAGTGTCGTACGAGGAAGTATAAATTGGCCTTTAGGGGTTAAGCAACAGCCCCCGTGAATAGAACCCCACCCCCACCCCCTCCCACACACACAAACACCGCCCCCCCCCCCACACACACACACCCCACTGCACACAGCCAATCACAGCGCAGATACACTGTGTTCTCCTGTGGAGAGAGAGTGAGTGGCCAGAGAGAGACCGAAGCAGAGGATGAAACCAAGCCGCCACACTAAGACCTACAAGCCGTCCATCACCCGGTCCTACATCACTGGAGGAAAGTACCATTTCCATTCCTGGTGAGGAAGAGTGCTGGGGAATGAGGGTGACATTATCAAAATGTCTCATCATATGGTGAGCTAGCAAAACCTCACCAGAGCAAATGTAACATTATTTCACGTTAAGAAAAGAAAAGTCTCCAGCAACATGAAACTTGACATCGTCTATTCGAGCATCTTTCACATTCAGATTGCTTAACATGTTACTGGCTCACTGTGTAGATGCATACCGGCCTACTATTATCAATCAGGTTTGCTGCCTCCCTCCGCTCCTCATCATCATCAACTCATCAAAACATATTCCCAGAGAGAGAGAGAGAGAGAGAGAGAGAGAGAGAGAGAGCGAGAGAGAGAGAGAGAGAGAGAGAGAGAGAGATGAGTCATGAGTAGCCAGTCTGATTGGGGAGGTGGGAGAAGTTGTGGTCACACCGAACGGAAGCTACCAGCTAATTTACATGCTGTGTTTCGCACAGGAGAGGGGATAATTAAACACCTGTACTGTTTCACAACATTGCAGTCAAGCTGCAGATACAAGCAAGCACATTCAAAAAGATGACTAGTCATTTCACAAGATGAGACGCTCAAACGACCATGCTCGACAGACTTATGGATGGTACATTTGGATGGTACTTGTTGGGCCATTTGTTGGGCCAAAAAGGACAAATAAGGAGGATCATTTAAAACATTTAAAAAAGATTCCAATGTGCCAGATTCCAAAGGTATGAACTCTTCTGGTGCTGGTGCCAATGCAGTGGAGACATCATGTTCACCAGTTCAGAGGCAGATAAGGAATCGGAGCATGTCATAAAGAAATTGCAGAGAGAGCGTCAAGCTAAACTGTCTCTGAACTAAGCTGACGTCCTAACAGGCTGTCATGCCCAAATGGAGCAGATTTATAGTCAGAACTGACACTGTGATCAGCCTCCTCGACGCAAGCCTACCGTATGCTCAGACACAGCAGCAGTGACGGGGATCTGTATCCAACTTTGGGGGGGACATTTACAATGAAATATTACAAGAGTAAATATTGGGGGGACATCTTCCTACGCGGCTGTATGGTCATTTAAATGCCACTACTCCAATCTAAATATTGGGGGGGGACAATTTTAATGATCTCAAATATTGGGGGGGACATGTCCCCCCTGACCCCCCCAGGATCCCCGCCCCTGCACAGCAGAGTGCAAACAGCAAAAGTACGACTACTAGTTGTGACACCCCCAGAGTGGAGGGAGCGGCAGTCGGAGGGACGTGCCCTGGTCAACGCGCTTCAGCACCATGGACAGCGATCGACACACTTCAGCACCGCGGCCAGCGACCGACACACTTCAGCACCACGGCCAGCGACCGACACACTTCAGCACCACGGCCAGCGACCGACACACTTCAGCACCATGGACAGCGATTGACACACTTCAGCACCCCGGCCAGCGACCGACACACTTCAGCACCATGGACAGTTTAGCCGGAGAACACACCTGCAGCCACTTTCCCCATCAGAGGGAGAGACCTGCAACCACACACCTGCTCCTAATCCGTGGCCGAGGATCCCCGGGATAAAAGGGAGCAGGAGGAGACCGAATCAAAAGCTTTTCTTCCCTGACCCCTCTCAACGAGGCGCTAGAGCAAGCTCCTGGAGTATGCTTGTCTGACCGAAGGGGAGAAAACACAGTCGTGGTGAGACGTACCAGAGCTAGCTGCTCCACACTTTCTGTAACGGTTTTTCTGACGCAATATTCTTGTTTCTCCTGACGCAGGGCGCCTGGCGTGCGCGCAACGGAGAACCCCACCGAGGAGGACCTAAGCCAGCCGACACCGATGAGGAATACTTTTCCTTTTGAGCACTTTCCTTTTTTGAATAAACGCCCATCCAGGCCTAACTTGCCGCCTGAGTCCGTCTCGTTGCTTGGTCGGGTGATAAGTCCCCCCCGGTTTCCTCGTGGTTGTCACATAATGTGCTACTATCCATTCAGTGTTTAACACATGCCCAATAAATCAGTTAATTGTAAACACACTAAAAAAAGAGTGCTATAGGACAGTGGTTCCCACACTGTTCTAAACCATGGCCCTTTTTTTGTGAATCTTATTTCAAGCACCTCAACACTCAAAACAGAAAATCAATGGTTTGCATAGCACCCCTTTAAGTTAAACATGACACTATGAATATTTGTTGCAAGAATGCATTCAGACTGACATTATGAAGAGAAACAACTTAGCAGATAAGTTGATTGGATGGGCTGGAGTGATAGCAGATGTACAGTATTTAGCTGGTGTCCAGAGTTCTCCAACGGGTATCAGAATTAGTTTTTTTTTTTTTTTAAATGTAACATGCTTTTCTTACATTGTTTTATTCAACAGGCACATTCTAAATGACCTGGCCCCTCATCATGGCACAGTAGTAGACTTAGCCTACCTTCAAAATCAAACCATTTTCAGGTATGTACAGTAGGGTGCTGTTTGAAACCCTAATTGTTCTTTCTTTGACCAGAAATAGTTATATCTGGAACATGTGTTCATATGGTTCTTCTACTGTTACACATGGCTCTGTATAGCATTTTTTAGATTCTATATCCTGCATCAGCCATACTGTAGCTAGCTGTGTGTACAGCAGTCATGTCAAAGACCAAATTATGTAAACGGACACATCATCTCTCACAGCATGGGACCGTGGAGAGGAGTTGAAGGGGCTCTGTCATCCCAGGCCCAGGGTCTTTATCCATATCTAAGAATTTCATGCACACATAAATGGATGCAAGTAATCCAATTTGGGATGGACACAGTATAAGAGCGGGCTGGCTACTGGAGGAGCCCTCATCAGACCTCTCAGATGGCTCACATCAGACCTCTCACATGGCTCACATCTGGCCCACATCAGACCTCTCACATGGCTCACATCTGGCCCACATCAGACCTCTCACATGGCTCACATCTACTGGAGGAGTCTTCATCAGACCTCTCACATGGCTCACATCTGGCCCACATCAGACCTCTCACATGGCTCACATCTACTGGAGAAGCCCACATCAGACCTCTCACATGGCTCACATCAGACCTCTCACATCTACTGGAGGAGCCCACATCAGACCTCTCACATGGCTCACATCTGGCCCACATCAGACCTCTCACATGGCTCACATCTGGCCCTCATCAGACCTCTCACATGGCTCACATCTACTGGAGGAGCCCAGATCAGACCTCTCACATGGCTCCCATCTGGCCCTCATCAGACCTCTCACATGGCTCACATCTACTGGAGGAGCCCTCATCAGACCTCTCACATCTGCAGCTGGAGGAGCCCACATCAGACCTCTCACATGGCTCACATCTACTGGGCCACAGAAAGGCTGGCTTTATTGTGGGCCTGAAAGCATGCCTAGCCTGCCTGAACACCATTCTACAGACAAACAGTCAGGCAGACAGACAGACAGGCAGGTAGATGCAGACAGACACAGACAGACACAGACAGAGACGGGCAGACAGAGAAACAGGCAGACAGGCAGGCAGACAGACAAACAGGCAGGCAGACCGACAGACAGATAGGCAGACAGTTCTGTCTGTCTGTCCGTCTGTCTATTCGTCGGCCTGCCTGTCTGTCTGCCTGCTTGTCAATTCATCTGCCTGCCTGCCTGCCTGTCTGTCTGTCTGTTCGATCTTCAAGTCCTTGCCCCTCTTTGAACAGGCCTATTATACAGTAGGAGCGTTAAAAATGCCATAATGCATAGCTCCTGCCTGGATACTCTCTACTCTAATACAACTATAGTTGTATTTACTTTACATGTACATTCTGATGAAGGGAGACAGTTTTTTCTGTCTTAACATATAGTGTATATATTAATGAACGCAACCTCCTGAAAATGTCCTAAGAACTTCCTGACATTCATATTTCAGCTCCAGTCCCATTGAGAGATGAGCCCTCCCAGTAATCCACGTGTTTATTGAGCCTACAATGCCATTTCAATATTCCAGCCAGTTTGAATCATTTAAGCTGCTGGTTTCAGACCATGGAATAAGAGGACATTTACTTTTGACCAAAAAAAGATGAATACACCTTTTTGTCCTCAAGAGACCTGTGTGAAACTCCGCCCACACCTCTCAGCTTGAGGTCGTATTCAGACTTCCAGAACTCTCCCGATATCCCAGCATACACCTGAGTGTTGACGCACCGATGCTTGCCAAGGTAAACCTGTTCCAGACACTCTTGCTTTGGAAACCAGCACGGCAGACTCCTTTCTTGTCTGGCTGTGTTGAATGTAGTATGAGAGCAATTAATCAGCGTTGGGCGTTGGAGGAAGCCGTGGGAGAGGAGGTGAAGGCCCCAGGGAGCAGCAGAGAACACAGACATGGCTGCCGTCGTCGTTGTCAGTCAGCCTCCCGGTGGGAGTGTCACGGTCCGCTCGCGGTCACATGGTATCAGGGTTGGCTGATTAAAACAGATTGCATCTGAGGCGGCGCGCTCCTGGCTACCCACAGAGTCACGTCCTCTCGAGCAGGAAGCCTGACACAAAGATGCATCCACACGGGCCGGGGCGCAGGACAAAAAAAGACAAATGAACTGAGACCGAGAGTCTGCTGCGCTCCTCTGGGGTTTGACAAACGACTCTTCAGACGCCTTCCGCTCGTGGCATATGTCTGCCCCGAGTCTAATGAGCGCTTCTGATAGCAGGAGAGTTCAATAAGTAATGAAGGCCCGGCTTTGCACTCTTATTATAGCCTCCATGCCTGACACTAAACACTGCCTAATGTATTGCAGGCTGCCGTTCGCCAACGTACACTTATTAAATGAGAGTTGAAAAAGGCGTTTGATAGACTGAACAGTGCTGGTTCCCCTTTAATGTGTGGTGGGATCATTTCCCTGAGACAGAGGCGCACTTCATTAGCAGGGATACAACAACACCAATCAATAGCTTTGGTACAAAGTGAGACCCCGCCCGGGTCAGAAAACAGCCTCCGACTGGAGAGGATTTGCCGACACACTCCTTGTTCCCTCATCTCCTCTGCAATTATCGGGGAGTCCACACATCTCCAGCATTACTCCAGGCTGCCACTGCCTTGCAATGTTATCATTATCTCTATTCATAATTCATTGAAATTCAACACCCGTCTGGCTGGCCTCTTAATGGCAAGATCTAAGAGACTTTGAGGGAACTTAAACTCCCCAAATTCCACAGCACTGGGAGCTTCACATGCGCGCCTGTTCGGGACGCGCTGGAAGATGAAGCCTGCGTCATGTTGGTGCCGTATGCATTCTGCTTCGGCTAGCGAGCAGGCACAGTATGAGGTACACTATCACGTATCATCGGGGATGTGGAGATGCTGTGGGATGCTGGGATAGCCAATCTACGTTTTGCCACGTTCACGCTGTTCACGGTAACGTTAATGCACTCACTTGCAGTAGGAGTGTGCAAGTGCAGGCTCACCAATGGATGGATGTACTGTGGGGAACAAAGCTACTTCAGGACAGCATCCACAACACAGAAAATGTCACCTCAACACTAACTGCAGCATGACTCATTTCAACCAGACATCCCATACTTTTCTTGTCAACAGGTGCCAACCCACCAAAATCAGCTTAGTATCGGCACGTTAACACACAGTGGAAGAATGTCTAATGAAATCAGAGGTCTGTTCTGATAATGAAAGGACTTAATTTCATGCACAAGACAGCGTGTTTATTAATCTATAGTAGAGGCCCGTGTGACATGGAGGGAGAGAGCAGCAATGGAGCGCAGCAGAATGAAACCAAGAATACACAATATACAGTATAGATGATACATGTCTGTGGTAAAAGGCTTTAAATCACTGCTCCAACATGAAAGCTGTGTCTTGTCTATACTGTGCTTAGAGACCAGGGCTGAGTTTCCCAGAGGCATTGTAGCGCCACGTTCATCGTAAGCTACGGCGTTCATCGTAGCGCTACGTTCATCGTAAGCTACGGCGTTCATCGTAGCGCTACGATGCCTCTGGAAATCTCAGCCCTGGATCACAGTAGGTATCCAGACACAGCAGCCAATACCAGGGTCCTGAGCAGACAGGGAGGACTGACAGACAGACAGACAGGCAGGGAGACAGGCAGACACGCGGACAGAGAGACAGGCAGACAGACACGTGGACAGACAGAGACACACAGGCAGACAGACACACAGGTAGACAGACACACAGGCAGACACACAGGTAGACGAACACACAGACAGACACACACGTAGAAGGACACACAGGTAGACGGACACACAGGCAGGCAGACAGGCAGGCAGACAGACAGACAGTACCTGGAGTAGTTGAAGAGGCGGCTGTCCCAGAGGCCGTGCTCCCCCCGGGGAGGTGAGTGGAAGTAGCAGGAGTCAGAGCCGTCGAAGCGGTTCAGGCCGTCCTCCGTGTTCTTGGAGGCGTGGCTGTGGACCACGTCCAGCAGGACCACGATGCCCAGGGAGTGGGCCACATCGATCAGCTGCTTCAGCTCGTCTGGCGTGCCGTAACGACTGGACACACACGCACGCACGCACACACGCACACACACACGCACACACACACACACACACACACACACAACCGCACAACCTCCTCATGCAATTGTCCAATGCGGAATTATCCGTGGTGTCATGTCCTTCAGTGTATCAGTAGCCTTGCTAAGCGACCACACTGCGACAGCATTACCCTGCTTCCTGCTACCCCGCCGCTCCGGATTCAAACGACCCCCGAATAAATCATGGGTGAAATGGATCTGCACACATGACTCTTTACACTCTCCACATGACTCTTTGCACTCTCCACATGACTCTTTACACCCACATGACACTCTACACTCACATGACTCTTTACACTCTCTACATGACTCTTTACACTCTCCATGTGACTCTTTACACTCTCCACATGACTCTTTACAATCACATGACTCTTTATACCCACATGCCTCTTTACACTCACATGACTCTTTACACTCTCTACGTGACTCTTTACACTCTCCACCTGACTCTTTACACTCTCCAAGTGACTCTTTACACTCACATGACTCTTTACACTCTCCATGTGACTCTTTACACTCTCCACATGACTCTTTACACTCTTCACATGACTCTTTACACTCCTGTGGGCAGACAGGGGTCATGAATACGTCTCTCGACTAGACCACCTTTGTGTCTCCTTCTCTCAGGATTATTCCAGGTGTCTGAATTTCTACCATTGAGGTAACACTTTATAATAACACCCAGCTATAACGCCTTTATAAGCTATTAGTAGATAATGAACTAATCATGAATAAACCATTTGTATACATTTGTAAATGATTAATACATTATTTTTAACTATATTTGTATAACATTTACAAATTAGTTATATATTATGCATAATGCATTAGTAGATAATGAACTAATCATGAACAAACCATTTCTATTCATTCGTAAATGATTATTAAATCATTTATAGCAAGATTTGTATAACATTTACAAATGATTTATATATTATTCATAATGCATTACCAACATTGTTTGTACTTGATTTGATAAGCATTAAATAATATTATCTAATGTGTAGGAACACATTTGTAAATGGTTTTACAAAAATATTCTTTGAGCGTTATAGCTGGGTGTTATCATAAAGTGTTACCGTACATGGACTACCTAAGTTAAAAGCAATTATTGTAAGTTGCTTTGGATAAATCTGACTAAATGACTGTAATGTAATGTAATATGTCTGTTCACATTACCTAGAAACAACGAAAGCTTGTAATAGCGTAAATGGCGTAAAGCTTGTCGTATATGAGTTGGTCAAGATACCGTATGGTGAAGGTATTTACCTGGAAGCGGCAAAGAAACTTGTAACTTGATATCCAAAGCTGGCGTAGTAAGCATGTTCCATGATGGCCATCAGCTGTATGCAGTTGTAACCTAACCAGGAGAGGAGGGAGACAGGTAGTCTTAGCATGTTTACAATGCCTGTGCTGTTTTATTGAATACTAGTGGTTAATCAAACAAATGTGTGATTCTTCTTTCCTAATAGGCTTCTTATGTACAGCATTCACTAGCGAAATTATTCCAATTATGTAATAGCCATGGGGGAGAGTTATGAATATGTATGGTCCAACCAAGTGCCTCAGAGAGGTGCTGGCACATGGCGGAAGTCTGCTGACACTCGGACGCCTTGGGTATTCTCCTCAACCCCCTCAGTTCTCAAAACAAAACGAAAAACAGCCCACTTCTGTATATCAATCTCAGCCATCCTCCTCGCCTGGCCCTCCCCTATCAGTTATGACAGGTGCATTCAAACACTGGAGCTCCCGGCCTTTTCTGCTGACACACAACCCCTTGTTCACAGACCAGCAGTGTCTATTGGGAAACACCAGCCCTCAGAGCAGGAAGTCACACTCACTCCAGGAAGTCACACTCACTCCAGGAAGTCACACTCCAGCGTGACCGGCGCTAGCGGCTCCTCGAGTCAGAGAGCATCTGACAGACCAATGAGGACTCTGGAGGAAGGCCCTGAACTGTCCTATTGTTGTTGTTGGAGCAGACATGTTTATTTATATAGCTGTTTCTTTCAGATATATTTATTTACTGTACAGTATATAGCTCTGTTTCTTTCAGCCTAGAGGAAAACTTCAAGATGTGTTTATTAGCCATGTATATGGTTCACACATACTAGGAATTTGCCTAGGGTTCAGGCATACGCTGTTGCAGACGACGTAGGACAGGGTGCAGGACATGACAGTGCAAAGACATGACAGAGCAAAGACAGGACAGTGCAAAGACAGGACAGAGCAAAGACATGACAGTGCAAAGACAGGACAGAGCAAAGACAGGACAGTGCAAAACAATCAAGAGCAAGATGGATCAGATGGGTGAAGAGAAAGTTTATCCTCGTAGAGCAGCCAGGGAGATGAGATGGCAGGGTTGGGGTTCAGGGTTATTATAACCCTGAACCCCAACCCTAAAGTAACTAAAACCCAGTTATAGTTAATTTAGGGTTGGGATTCAGGGTTATAGTTAGTTCAGGGTTGGGGTTTTATGGTTATAGTTAGTTTAGGGTTGGGGTTTTATGGTTATAGTTAGTTCAGGGTTGAGGTTTTATGGTTATAGTTAGTTCAGGGTTGGGGTTTTATGGTTATAGTTAGTTCAGGGTTTTGGTTTTATGGTTATAGTTATTTTAGGGTTGGGGTTTTATGGTTATAGTTAGTTCAATGTTGGGGTTTTATGGTTATAGTTAGTTTAGGGTTGGGGTTCGGGGTTATAGTTAGTTTAGGGTTGGGGTTCAGGGTAATAGTTAGTTCGGGGTTGGGGTTTTATGGTTATAGTTAGGGTGTATTCACACAGACACTAGTTAGTGCGCACCAAACGAGCTTTGGGACCGAGAGTGCTTCGTTTAGGTCTGTGTGGGCACAGCCATCGCACTCAGGTGCGCACCAAAACAGCCGCACCGAGACCCTCCAGAAGGGGTGGTCTCAGAGCGGCTTCAACCGAACTGTTGTGCGCACCAGTTATGGTGTGAAAGCGCGCGACCTCGGACCAACGCAACTACCTTGTGCACGCTATAAATTCGTTCTTCCCGGGAGTTTTTAATGACGTACCCGCCCCCAGAAAGATATTGACCAATGACAGCACTGAGCATTTTCATGTGACTTGTGGTGCATTTGGACCAGAGTAAAGAAAGTGCTGTGTGAAAGCGAACCGCAGTAGCTGAGAAATTAAACAATGTATCACTTTCGCGTTTGGTGCGCATCAATGGTGCGCACTAAGATATGTGAATACGCCCTTAGTTCATGGTTGGGGTTTTATGGTTATAGTTAGTTTAGGGTTAGGGTTTTATGGTTATAGTTAGTTCAAGGTTGGGGTTTTATGGTTATAGTTAGTTTAGGATTGGGGTTTTATGGTTATAGTTAATTTAGGGTTAGGATTTTATGGTTATAGTTAGTTAGGGTTGGGGTTCAGGGTTATAGTTAGTTCAGGGTTAGGGTTTCATGGTTATAGTTTCTCAGAGCAGTGAGGGAGATCGGATTGCAGGCATAGGCCGCGGTCACTGATGGAGAATTTTATTGCACATATTCCTTGAACTGCTACAGTTCTTCACACTTCACAGAGTTCTCCCTAAACCGCTACAAAGGACCCGAGCCCTGCTGTACCAGACCTGTCAATGCAGAACATCCTACTTTAAATGCAAAATAATACTTCAACCTCCGGCCCATGTGGGACTAGAGTTTCAGAGAGAGGGATCTCTACAGCCACTTCCCTGAGCCTGAAACCACATCTCCACTCACTGACCCCAACTTCAAATGATCACACAATTAAATTAATCACAAGAAAGGTAGGGTTAGGGTACCTGGGGTTTAAATAATAAATATAGTAGTAGTAGTAATAATAGTAATAATAATAATAATAATAATAATGGTTATAATAATAATAATAATAATAATAATTAATGAATACTTATATTTATAAAGCACTTTTCATTATGAGACAGTCTCAATGTGTTTACAATTAACACTGTAGGGTACCTTTAAATCATAACAATAATAGTAATAATAATAATAAATAAATCCTTATATTTATAAAGCACTTTTCATTGTGAGACAATCTCAGTGTGCACAGTTAACCCTATCCCTATCCCAAGTAACAAGTCAAATTGAGAATCAAAATCCATATTTCCATTTCAAACACCACAAAGCATCACCTAATGTCTGATATTTGGACTAGCATCACAACGCATCACCTAAGGTCTGATATTAGGACTAGCATCACAACGCATCACCTAATGTCTGATATTTGGACTAGCATCACAAAGCATCACCTAATGTCTGATATTTGGACTAGCATCACAACGCATCACCTAATGTCTGATATTTGGACTAGCATCACAACGCATCACCTAATGTCTGATATTTGGACTAGCATCACAACGCATCACCTAATGTCTGATATTTGGACTAGCATCACAATGCATCACCTAATGTCTGATATTTAGACTAGCATCACAACGCATCCCACACATACACCGGACAGCGCTCCAACTAGCTGTGCGAGAGTGATGCAGGAGTCAGCTAGCAGACTGGGCTTTCATTAGGATTAATTGCCCTATCAGCCCAATGTCAAGCACCAAATGAACGTGAAGCTTAGAAACCCAGACCCCCCTTCCTGCGTTTTGATTTATGGGCACAGAGCCCCCCCCGACCACCCTACCCTGGCCGTAATGACCACTTCAGCTGCTGACCGAGGCCGGTAAACAGGATGTTGACTTGCAGAGCTGGCTTCGTGCAGAGAGAATGTGACAGGGCTGTCACTGAGGGTCCCCTGGAGGGTGTCTGATCTAAGGTACGGTGGCAGAGCGAGGCGGAGGGTCAGCGGGGTTGAGGACTGCAGCTGGCTGGGAGACAGCAGCGATGTAGCGCACTGACCTCGCCACTCCCGGCTTGTTTTCCTCAGTCGTTCATAGGCGCAGATTTGCTCGTTACCAAAAGATTACCAAAAACGGCAGCACATCTCAATTTCCATTCGAGGAAGAGAAAAATAGTACAATTCCACTTCCACTTATGGACGATAAAACTGTAAGCTAACTTCACAGCTGCGGGTGTGATCAATCAATCAATAAATCAATCAATCAATCAAAGCTTTATTTGTATAGCACATTTCATACCCAGAGGCAACACAATGCACTTTACAGAGAACAAGGGAGGTGGGCATACGACCCACCCCTACATATTCCAGAGGGAAGCAAAAAACAGTAATCACCCGGGGGCCAGATAAGTGAGCTGTAAAAATTATTTCCTGACCCCTCTCAACAAGGTGATCAAGCAAGCTCCTGGAGTATGTTTGTCTACCGGCTAAGAACATTTATAAAGCAATAAATTACATTAAATTACATTTTCAGAGTAAGATTGTCGTGTGTGTTTGCCCATGGTTATGGATAATGATTCTGAGAGCTGTGCACTTACCCAGGTCTTTTATTCGAGGCAGCACGTTGGTGGTGAAGTTGGCGTAAGATGCAATCTTGCCCTCAGGTGAAGCAATGCCCACGTGAGATTCGTATATTCTCAAGCTCCTTGGCTTCTTGGGGCGAGGGTGGACATGCTGGAGAACACGAGAGGTAAAATTAAGAGCTGCGTTTAGGATTCCAAGCACACAAAGTCTAGTTAGTGAGACCGGTCCAGTTAGTGAGACGGTCCAGTTAGTGAGACCGTCCAGTTAGTGAGACGGTCCAGTTAGTGAGATGGTCCAGTTAGTGAGACGGTCCAGTTAGTGAGACCAGTCCAGTTAGTGAGACCGTCCAGTTAGTGAGACGGTCCAGTTAGTGAGACGGTTCAGTTAGTGAGAACGGTCCAGTTAGTGAGAACGGTCCAGTTAGTGAGACCGTCCAGTTAGTGAGACCGGTCCAGTCGGTGAGACGGCCCAATTTGTGAGACCATCCAGTTAGTGAGACAGTCCAGTCAGTGAGACGGTCCAGTCAGTGAGACTGTCCAGTTAGTGAGACCATCCAGTCAGTGAGATGGTCCACTTAGTGAGACCGTCCACAGCAGTACTGGGTGTTATTGCTCACCCCCCCCCCCCCTCCCTCTTCTCGTTTTGACTACAGTACGTGCTCTCCACCGAGGACATGGAGGACTGCTGTGATACTGAACACTCAAGCTAAAGATCAGCACCAAACGCCAATGGACAACAGCCCTGACTGCATCATATCCTTGCCGGCGGGGTTAGGGTCAGAGGTTAGGGTCAGGGTTACTGTAGGGTTAGGGTCAGAGGTTAGGGTTAGGGCTACTGTAGGGTTATACTGTAGGCAGGATGGGGACACATTCACTGCAGTTCCTCCTCCAAACCACTCCCTGCACTAATGATAGTATTGCTAGACAGACAGACAGACAGACAGACAGACAGACAGACAGACAGACAGACAGACAGACAGACAGACAGACAGACAGACAGATAGATAGATAGATAGATAGATAGATAGATAGATAGATAGATAGATAGATAGATAGATAGATAGATAGATAGATAGATAGATAGATTATTAATCCCCTTGGGGAAATTCAATGTATCTAATAGCTCACGGCACAACATAACATAGAACGAAAGAGCAATACACAACACAACAAGAGACAGACGACAGAACGGTGATGGGTGGGCACTCAGATGTTTAACTGTGTACCTGGTACGGCTGCAGAGGGTCCCAGTGCACCCAGTCGTAGATGACAGCCTTCTCAGGCTGGGTCACGTACTTCGCCCAAGGTGAGATCCTATACAGCCGCTCCCCCGCCTTGGTGTGGACCACCACCTGGGACACGAGACAGATGAGAGGCGTTAGCAGAGGGCGCGCTGAACAAAGACACACAGGAAGGACGAGGACGTGGACACGTGCGTGCCGCGCTGCAGAGGACAGGCAGAGTGGACAGACACAGGGAGGACGTCATAACTTACAGTAGACTAAGTTTGGGGACAACAGACACAGCAGACTTTTGGCTTTGAACAATTATCCAGAGTAGGACAGGGGTACTTTTGTTTAAATGCAATGTCAAATGTAAAAGATAAGCGGTTACAGTAGTGTAGTCAAAAATGAGTCATCCTACAGTAACTGCTGGGGAAGGAAACAAGGGCTGTGGTCAAAGATGAGTCATCCTAACTGCTGGGGAAGAAAACAAGGGCTATCTCCAGATACATCTCACCCCACAACGCCTGCTTTCCTCTGGAATATGTAGGGGTGGGTCGTATGCCCACCTCCCTTGTTCTCTGTAAAGCGCATTGTATTACCTCTGTGTATGAAATGCGCTATACAAATAAAGCTTTGAATTGATTTGATTTGATTTACTAGAAAGGCCTACAAGCTGATCGCCAACGTCACAAAATGACAATTCAGACAGTACTGTTTGAACAGTTTGAGCTTGATCTTCAGCGTCCATTCTTCCAAGATAAAAACGTAAACAGGCTGTACCTGCCCAATGCAGCTAGAGGCTTCACGCGCCCAATGCAATGTGATTGGCTAAAAACGTTAACAATTTCCGAGCTGCATCCGCCCAGTGCGATGTGAACAAATCCAGGCCCTTGGTGTTGACAGACCGGGCAGACAGAAAGTGTGATCCCTTTGTCTCACCAGAGCCTCCCGCCCAGATAGCAAGCGGATCTGGGCCATATACAGGCCAGATCTGGCCCTTGTGGCTTAGTTCCGGCCCATATATGGCCCAGATCCGCTTGCTATCTGGGCGGACCCTCTAGGGCAGGCATTCCCAAACTGTGATGCGCGCCTCCCCTGGGGGGCCCCAAAGACATTCAGGGGAGGCGTGGAGGGATGGTTAGAAAAAAAAGAAGAAAAAAAAAGAAAGGAAAATAATGCTTTTTGTTTTTGAATTTTCTATGGTTTTTATGAATGAAACGTGATTTTAAAGGTCAGAAGATCTAAATAAATAATGGGAGAGATGTATACTAAGTTTGTGGATAGTGCAGAGAGAGCCTCCCCCCGCAGGCATGAATGTATTGTGTGAAAATGTCATAACGTTAACTAGCAGCAGCTGCCACCGAGCTCACTTAGCTGTGCAATGTTATGGGCTAGCTAACGCTGCCTTGCTAAATGGACAAATTAGGGGGTTGGGGGGGCGCAGGTGTGTCACTGTTTTCAGAGGGGAGGCCCACATTGATGGAGTTTGGGAACCCATGGTCTAGGGAATGAGACAGTTACTTCAACATTCACCTGGAAGCCAGAGAAGATGAGCATGCAGTATAGTACTCCGTCAGTCTCAGCTGAAAGAACAGACCTCTCTGTGCTCTTAATTAATCATGCATTCTGTCAAGGACATTTTATGAATAAAGTAAATCACCTCAAATCAGTTATAGTGTGTGTGTGTGTGTGTGTGTGTGTGTGTGTGTGTGTGTGTGTGTGTGTGTGTGTGTGTGTGTGTGTGTGTGTGAACTGTATCTACATGTGTGCGGGACTATGTGTGAATGTGTGGTTGAGGCTCCTTTTCAATACATCTACAGGATAGAAAATGGTCCTTCAACTACACATTCTTCACTGTCAGTTGACCATCAAAATCATCCCTCTCCCATCAACACTGCTCACTCCTCTCTCATCCCTCCTCTCCCATCCCTCTCTCCCCTCCCTCTCCCTCCCATCCCTCTCTCCCCTCCCTCTCTCCCATCCCTCTCTCTCCCATCCCTCTCTCCCTCCTCTCCCTCTCTCCCATCCCTCTCTCCTATCAGCACTGCTCCCTCCTCTCCCATCCCTCTCTCCCATCCCTCTCTCTCCCCTCCGTCTCTCTCCCATCCCTCTCTCTCCCATCCCTCTCTCTCCCCTCCCTCTCTCTCCCATCCCTCTCTCCCTCCCCTCCCCCTCTCTCCCATCCCTCTCTCCTATCAGCACTGCTCCCTCCTCTCCCATCCCTCTCTCCCATCCCTCTCTCTCCCCTCCGTCTCTCTCCCATCCCTCTCTCTCCCATCCCTCTCTCTCCCCTCCCTCTCTCTCCCCTCCCTCTCTCCCATCCCTCTCTCCCATCCCTCTCTCTCCCATCCCTCTCTCCCCTCCCTCTCTCCCATCCCTCCTCTCCCATCCCTCTCTCTCCCATCCCTCTCTCCCCTCCCTCTCTCTCCCATCCCTTTCAAGAATTACTTTCAGAATTCAGCAGGTCTTTCATAGTACTGTATACTGTACTGTAGGTGCATTTTTGCCTGTGTTTTGGTCGGGTGTCTTTTAACAATCTTAATTACTTTTTAATATTATTATTTATTATTACAATTGTATAATTTACTTTTTATTATGGACAACAACGAGTCCAGTACTGTGCTAAATTGTTTACTCTTGGGAACGGCTGATTCCACAACAAAAGCCTGATGCTCTGTGGAGAAATTCAGGAAAGACCGGAGGAACTGACAAGTAGGAAAGCTGAGCAGGGGTGAAAGTAGGAGAGAAGAGGAATGTAAACCCTATATCTCACGACTGCACAAAGATAATATCCCGGACTCGATGTGACCGTTGGCGGCTTTCTCACTGTGCCGGTGGAGAGAAGCCAGGCCAGCGGAGGGGCAGGGTGGCTTGCGATCCTGATGGCTGTTATGCTGTGTTCACACCGGGCGCGGCGAGAAAATTTGCGGCGCGCAGTTCGCCCAATCTCGGGATCAATGGGTCGCCGCGCGAATCCGCCGCAGAAAGTTTAAAAATTTTAACTTTTGCGAATGTCGCCGCGCGGCGAATCCTGGCCTTCGCGGGGTGAATCCCGCCCGTGCCGCGCAGTTCACGCGAATTGTATTGACTTTCTATGTAAACTTGCCGAGCCGCAGGAAAAATTTGCGCCCGGTGTGAACACGGCTTTAGCCTGCACATGTGTCCTGGGACATCATCCCCCCATCCTCATCCCCCTCATCATCCATTCAGACAGCCAAACTCCAGACAAAGCACCCCACTGCTTTCACGGAGACCTCTGGTGACCAACCATGCCTCTCTCTCATCCTTCAGTCAGCTTGTGAAATGCCCCAGTGGACGCAACAGAACGCTGGACTTGGCTGTGTGTGAATGTCAAGGACGCATGTAGCTCCAGGGCACTTCCCCCACCTTGGAAGAGTGGATGTATATATATATATATATATATATATATATATATATATATATATATATATATATATACACACACACGCACACACAACGGCTTGTGTGAACACTCAATTGTGATTGGCTGAACATCCGGTATGTATACACCCAGCAACTCATTGCTGTTCTGAATCAATTTGCAATTCAAGATATGATCTAGCAACCCAAACAATGCTACTGTAGCTAGCCATGAGCGAAGTGTAGGCTACTGCATATTTGCTGTGCAACATAGCAATTGTCCAGTTGTCAAATCTAATTGCCAACAAACTGTTTATGATAGCCAGACACCTCATTTTCCCCAAATCAATAATGTTTTCCCACATCAGATATGTGTGCTGCGATCAGATGTGCAAGGGTTTGTTTGGTCTAGGATAGTGATGACATCATAGCGTTAGATTTGACAGGGTTTGTTTGGTCTAGGAGAGTTATGACGTCATAACGTTAGATTTGACAGGGTTTGTTTGGTCTAGGAGAGTGATGACGTCTTAGCGTTAGAATTGACACGGTTTGTTTGGTCTAGGAGAGTGATGATGTCATAGCGTTAGATTTATAAAAGTTACTGATTGCTATGGAAATGACTATGCTATGGAAACTAACCATGAATTATCAACTTGTCAAAGCTCATATTATGAGCAATAGATTCATTTTATTTCGGTATTATTTTTCCTGTTGAAAGGCCGCTGTATAAGTGGGATAATGAACTCTGGGTGTTGCTGTTTAAATGACCTTGGTGGAGGCTGCGCCTCGGGCAATTCACTACCTCCGCGTCGATCATTTAAACAGCGCAGCACCCGGCTCAGACTTCATTATCTCTTACATCTTTCAGATCTCTTCATGTTTTGTGAGGTCTGACCAGTTCTCCAATGGAGGCAGTCCATCTGTGATGTAGGCCTGAGCCAGGAAGCAATTTAGGAAAAAGTCCCCAAAATATGTCATCAATGCAAAAAAGCCGGTCTCTTTAACATCCATTTTACGTTCAATTCAGAGTTGGAAAAAAAGAGATGGAATAAATGGTTTGGACATAATAATTGGCAAGTTGTTTTTCTGCCTTCAGTCACAGAAGAAAAGGGAGAGCCAGCGTTCGAGCCTTGGGGAAAAATCGATCCAGGCGTGCTTCCTACAGTTTGAGAGCACTGCTGCCCGCCTCCCTCAGTCTCCTGTGTAAATGAGCAGACACATTAGAACACAGTGGAGGGGCAACGACCAATGCCACCTGCCTGTGACACACCTGACCCCCCCCCCCCCCGGAATGCCCCCCGCAGGGCCCCTCTCATTACGGCCAGACCACCTGAGGACAGCAGGCCTGCGC
The DNA here is from genome assembly GCF_949987555.1 of Borostomias antarcticus. Classification (NCBI taxonomy): domain Eukaryota; kingdom Metazoa; phylum Chordata; class Actinopteri; order Stomiiformes; family Stomiidae; genus Borostomias; species Borostomias antarcticus. The sequence goes on from NC_140234.1 coordinate 28,572,660, forward strand.
CCCCCTGAAGTGCGTCACACTTTAACCTGCCCTTGACCCACTCCATCGTCCCCACATGCTCCAAGATGTCCGCCATCATCCCTGTACCGAAGAGGCCAAAACCAGCCTGCATCAATGACTACCGCCCTGTAGCTCTCACCTCCGTGGTGATGAAGTGTTTGAGAAGCTGGTCAAGGACCACATCTGCTCCTCACTACCCTGCACCCTAGACCCTCTACAGTTCGCATACAAACCCAACAGACCCACAGAAGATGCAATAACTCAAATACTCCACACCACCCTATCCCACCAAGACAAGAGCAAGGGGAACGTGTCGGGTTATGTGAGACTGCTGATCATTGACTACAGTTCAGCTTTCAACTCTATAACCTCACCCAGACTCAACACCAAGCTCAGGGTCCTGGAGCAAAAGGACGCACTCTGCAAGTGGATCCTGGACTTCCTGTCAGACCCCGGGTGGTGAAGGTAGGCAACTACACTTCATACCCCCTCACGCTCAACACGGGGGCCCCAAGGGCTGTGTGCTGTCCCCCGTATTGTACTCTTTGTACACGCACGACTGTACAACCACCTTCTACTCCAATGCCAGCGTCAAGTTTTCTGAAGACACAGCAGTGATAGGCCTGATCACCAACAATCACGAGAGGGCCTACCTGGAGGAGGTGAGACTCCTGACCCAGTGGTGTCAGGAAACCAACCTCCATCTGAACGTCAGCAAGACAAAGGAGATGGTGGTGAACTTTGGGAGGAAGCAGGAGAGGAACTACACCCCTCTAATCATCAACAGGACCCCTGTAAAGAGACTGGACAACTTCAAGTACGTTGGCGTCCAGATCATCAAGAACCTGACATGGTCAACACACATTAGACGCTGTGGTGAGTTAAGCACATCAGAGACTGAACCACCTCAGACAACTGAGGAGCGTCAGAGCGTCCCACCAGATCTGACGGAGCTTCTACTCATCCACGATCGAGAGCATCCTGACTGGGAATATCACCACCTGGTACGGGAACAGCAGCTTTCAGGATCACAAGGCCCTATAGAGAGTGATACGGTCAGCTGAACGTACCTTGGGGGGCCCACTCCCCCACCTCGAGGACATCTACACCAGAAGATGCAAGACCAAGGTCAACAGGATCCTGAAAGACCCCAGCCACCTAGGAAATGGACTGTTCTCTCTGCTAGTCAGGGAAGAGATACCGCACTCACATGGCGAGCACAGACGCTCAGGAAGAGCTTCTTCCCACAAGCCATCTGGCTCCAGAATGACTGTCTTCTCCACCCCCCCCTGCCAGGATATGATTTATTATAGCTATAGAAGTACATAACTCACATAAGTACATAATCCATCCAGGTCCTTACTGTATCTATCCAATCACAGCTGATTCTATACTAATAGAAGGGGTACCTATTGTGTAATTTGTGTTAATTAGTAAAATTGTAATTTTGTAAATAGTAATTTGTAACTTGTAAATTTGGAATTTGGAATTTGGAATTGAGTATTAGAGTTTATCTGTAGCATAATCTTGGAGCCGGCAGTAACATTTCACTGTGACTGTATTATTGTACATGTGACGAATAGAAGAATCTGGAATCTGGAAGGACAAGGAGAGGTGAAGAGAGAGAAGTGGTCCTCAGGACATAATGACTGGCATTACACAGAGAGAGAGAGAGAGAGAGAGAGAGAGAGAGAGAGAGACAGACAGACAGACAGACAGACAGACAGACAGACAGACAGACAGAGAAAGAGGTGGACAGAGACAGACAGATCGCAGAGAGAGAGAGAGAGAGAGAGAAAGAGAGCGAGAGAGAGAGAGAGAGAGAGAGAGAGAGAGAAAGAAAGAAAGAGAGAGAGAGAGAGAGGAGAAAGAAAGAAAGAGAGAGCGAGAGAGAGACCAGCAGAGATATAAATGACTGACTGGCACTATGAAGTGGGAATGTGTGAAAATGTATCTCCAGTACTAGTGTGAGGTCTTGGCCTTGGCTCTATGGCTGATATGGAAACCTCCTCCAAAACAATGGAATCACGGCGATCACGAGACATTTACTCCGCTTTAACAAGAATTGCTATTGTTATGTTAATCCCCAGAGGGGACATTCACAGAGGGAGATTCTGTGGAGCGAACTCCGAAGCGCAGCCCACGCTGAGGTGCACGTTCCCAGGATCCGAGGCCAAGGGGCCGGCCTCTCAATCTGCTGCTCATCCTCCTCAGACCCACCTGCGCCGACAACCGATCCTGGTTGGTTGTCCGGAGGGGCGCGATGTACCAGCCACTGCCCCCCTCCCAGAGAGAGCGCGACGCCACCCTGCCATCCACCCCTCTCCTGGCATCAGGTTTCCAGATTATTTCTCATCTGCGGTGTGTCAGTGGGTAGACAATGGATTATGGTGGTTCTTCTTTTGCATTTAACCCTGATTAATTATTTAGTAGAACTAATAGCACCGATCCTTTCTGCTCACAGTGGAGTGTGCTGTGTCCCGGGGCAGCTGGGTAATGTCTGGAAGGTGCCAGCCTGACATGGGAGAGGCCATGTTGCAGCTCCATCGGGAATGTCAAATTTCCATGGCTCCATATCCTAACACCTAGTACCACCGTCGCTCGTCCGTACTAGGGATGTTAATAGTTAATTGACTATCGATTAATTGCCGATAAGAATTTACTCGAGTAAGATTTGGTTACTCGATTAATTGCTTGTTAATGGAACAGAACTCTTGGAACAAACGTTATCAACGGGAGTTGTGTGAAATGTGATCATGATTTAAGGTCTGACTGCACATGAGGGCGCCACGCCATGTAGCGAAGGCTAATTGGGATGCTGGGAAATTTCAACGACACAGCGGAAGAAGACAAAAAAATGAGCAAAGCGCAGTCCAGCGCGGGACGTTCTTATAAATTAATCGACTATCGTTTGTTAAGGTTAACAGTTATCTATTCATGAAATTCCTTGAAATTTGCAACCCTAGTCCGGACGGCTTCCACAACTCAGGTCCTCTGACTTACCGAAGCACATGACGACCTAAAACAAACAGCGCTTCAGCCAGCTAAGCCACTGCCAAGCCGGTGATCCCATGGCGCAGTTGGGCGGCATTCATACTGAGGAGAGACTTTTAACCAATTAAACTGGGCTCCACTAACTGGAGTGATCCTTCCCCCTGCATGCACAGTGTTAGAGGCTGCAATGCAGGGGTCCAGAGACGCAGCTCCGCTGAACGATCATCACCATGCACAGACAGCTTCTATCTCTCTCTCTCTCTCTCTCTCTCTCTCTCTGTCACAGTCTAGTCAGTCTCTCTCTCTCAATCTCTCAGTCTCCATCCATCAATCCATCCATCCATCCATCCATCCGTCCATCCGTCCGTCCGTCCGTCCGTCCGTCCGTCCGTCCGTCCGTCCGTCCGTCCGTCCGTCCGTCTGTCTGTCTATCTATCTATCTATTTCACAGATATGGGAGTCAATATTTGTATGATCTATGGAATATACAGTATGTTTCTAATATGTTCATATAATTGGCAGGAGGTTCAAAAGTGCAGTGAGTGCCTAGCCTGTCTTTGCTAGGGAGCCAGGTCTGTCTATGATGCTCAACAGCAGGGCTCTCTCTCTCTCCCTCTCTCTCTCTCCCTCTCTCTCTCTCCCTCTCTCTCTTTCTCTCTCTCTCCCTCCCTCTCCCCCCCTCTCTCTCCTCTCCCTCTCTCCCTCTCTCTCTCTCTCTCTCTCTCTCCTCTCCCTCTCTCTCTCCCTCTCTCTCCTCTCCCTCTCTCTCTCCCTCTCTCTCTCTCCTCTTCCTCTCTCTCTCTCTCCCTCTCCCCCTCCCCCTATCTCTCTCTCTCTCCCTCTCTCTCCCTCTCTCTCCCCCCCTCTCTCTCTCCCTCTCTCCCTCCCTCTCCCCCCTCTCTCTCTCCCTCTCCCTCCCTCTCTCTCCCCCTCTCTCTCTCTCCCTCTCTCCCCCTCCCCTCTCTCTCTCTCCCTCTCTCTCCCTCTCCCCCCCTCTCTCTCTCCCTCTCTCTCCCCCCCTCTCTCTCTCCCTCTCTCTCTCTCTCTCTCTCTCTCTCTCTCTCAGAGACAGTCTCTACCTCTCTCTCTCCCTCTCTCTCTCTCTCTCTCTCTCTCTCTCTCTCTCCCTCCCTCTCTCTCCCCCTCTCTCTCTCTCCCTCTCTCCCTCCCTCCCCTCTCTCTCTCCCCCTCTCTCTCCCTCTCCCCCCCTCTCTCTCTCCCTCTCTCTCCCCCCCTCTCTCTCTCCCTCTCTCTCTCTCTCTCTCTCTCTCTCTCTCTCTCAGAGACAGTCTCTACCTCTCTCACATACAGTCTGACAGCGAGGATAAGATAAGATGAACTTTAAGATGAACTTGAATAACCCCAGACTAGGAGGGGCTATTCACACAGCCATAGCAGACTGCCACGAGAGTACAGTACAATATATAATACCATACACTACCTTGATCTTGGAGTTGTGTTGCACAGCTGGGGACTTGTCCTCTTTGGGTGGCAGAGTCAATTCCCATTTGCCAAAGTCTCTCTTGGTGTAAGGGTGAGAGAAGTTATTCCAGCCATCTATAATAGGAAATAACAAGGATACGTTGAAATGGCAAAGAGGGCTAACATAGACCACCCTGGTTCCTAGTCTTAATCTCAATCTTAACGTTCTACTCATCCATTACTTTATTTTCTATTCTATATCAGCTTTGCATGTGCTTTCTGTCTCTCCTCCAAAGCCTCTTTACATGTTCTCTTGCCCTTGTTCTCTCCACTCTGATACCTACATAGCCTGCCTCTCATAGCAGTCTATAGGCCTACAGATGCCTTAACACTCATAATACCTGGTGTACATATCAACCTCTCATAGCAGTATGTAGGCCTACAGATGACTTAACACCCATGACACCTATTTATTATTTATTTTATTTAGAAGTTTATTTCAGGGACAACATACAAATACATTAGTCTCCTTAGAGAGAAGATGCATTGTACTAGATTATAGCTTTTGCTCATTTCCATCTCCAGTCCCATATACATACAACAATACGATAAAAATGATGCAATAAAACATGCATTCGTACAATACGATGAAAACATGCATTTACATATTAAAACACTACATTACAGATTCCATGTCATACCCTACCTACATAATAACCTCTCATAGCAGTCTGTACGACCTACAGATGACTTACCCTCTCATAGCAGTATGTAGGCCTACAGATGCCTTAACACTCATGGTACCTTCATAACAACCTCTCATAGCGGTCTGTAGGCCTACAAATGTCTCATCCTCTCACACTGTAGCAGTACGTAGGCCTACAGATGACTTATCCTCTCATACTGTAGCAGTATGTAGGCCTACAGATGACTTATCCTCTCATACTGTAGCAGTATGTAGGCCTACAAATGACTTATCCTCTCATACTGTAGCAGTATGTAGGCCTACAGATGACATATCCTCTCATAGCAGTGTACTGTAGGCCTACAGATGCCTTTATGAAGCTCTGTTAAAGCACACTCTCTGCTAGTCCTCATATTAAGCCGCATGGTGCTCAACAGCAGCCTGTCAAACCTCCATGATCTGCTAGCTGAACAGTAGTCAGTGGAAATCATTGAATTACTTGGTTGTAGGTTAGTATGCATTGTAGTATACAGTACACTGGTCTGGAACTGGGGTGGAGATTAGTATGCTTCAATCAGTAATGCTAAAAACCACAAATTAAGCCAAAAATCTTGGTGTAGTCATGGACTCGGACCTGAATTTCGACAGTCACATTAAGACAATTACAAAGTCAGCCTACTATCATCTGAATAATATATCAAGGATAACAGGATTCAGGTCTCAGCAGGATCTGGAAAAACATGCGTTTATCTTCAGTAGACTCGACTCGACTGTAACGGTGTGTTTACAGGTCTCTCTAAAAATCGATCAGACAGCTGCAGGTGATTCAGAACGCTGCTGCTCGAGTCCTCGCTAAGACTAAGAAAGTGGATCACATCACTCCAGTTCTGAGGTCTTTACACTGGCTTCCTGTCTGTCAAAGAATTTACTTTAAAATACTGCTGATGGTTTATAAGGCACTGAATGGTTTAGGGGCAAAATTTATTTCAGATTTGCTGCTACATTATGAACCATCGAGACCTCTCAGATCGTCTGGCAAACTTCCAGAAAACTGCAGGTCTGCTGCAACTCTCAGTTCTTTTAAATCAATTCTTTTATTTTTGCTGCTGCTTTTTATTGCATTTTGTTTTAAATGTCCTTTCATAATGTGTTTCTTGCATTTTGTCTTGCACTTTGAATTGCCTTGAAAATATGAAATATGCTACAAATAAACTTGCCTTGCCTTGGCTTGTATGTACTGGGTTATATCTGTGCACTGTGACATGATCAACCTTGACTCATCCTTGACTGTTGGCTTCTACTGTAGGTTTGTAGAAAACAATTTCCGGAGGTGAGATGACTCTAACAGTGGAGACAGAAGGGGCTGAGCAGCACATCTGCTGCCTTTTCCCTCCATCATATTGTCCTAAATTTGTTTATTCCCCTTTGCATAAAGACTGAGGGAGGCTGTACATCACATCCAACCTGCACCGTATTCATGACTAGGGGTGCTGGGCTGTTTCCACATTTGCTATGAAATTGAAATCAAATAATAAGACTGAGCCATGTCAAAATGTAATCTCTGGCAGAACTGAATGTTGGGATTGAGCCACTACCCAGGGTCCTGGGCAGATCATTAGAAAGTGGAGGAGAGGAAGATTCACAGTGAAGGCGTAGTTGAAGTAACGTATGGATGAAGACTGTATGCATACGGTAGAATAGCTGTGTCCACGTCTAACCTTTCGGCCCGGTGCAGGATAAAAACTATGAATCGAAGAGAGAAGGATATCCACACTGGATTATAGCTCCCATTAAGTATTGTACTAAAGTATTGTACTGAAGTATTGTACTAAAGTATTGTACTAAAGTATTGTACTGAATTATTGTACTAAAGTATTGTACTGAAGTATTGTACTAAAGTATTGTACTAAAGTATTGTACTGAAGTATTGTACTAAAGTATTGTACTAAAGTATTGTACTAAAGTATCTCTGCTCTTACTGGGGTTTGTGTGAAGACCATCTCTCTGCTCTTACTGGGGTTTGTGTGAAGACCATCTCTCTGCTCTTACTGGGGTTTGTGTGAAGACCATCTCTCTGCTCTTACTGGGGTTTGTGTGAAGACCATCTCTCTGCTCTTACTGGGGGTTTGTGTGAAGACCATCTCTGCTCTTACTGGGGGTTTGTGTGAAGACCATCTCTCTGCTCTTACTGGGGGTTTGTGTGAAGACCATCTCTGCTCTTACTGGGGGTTTGTGTGAAGACTCTCTACTTGTTTATGGGGTCTGATTAAATGCCTTGAATTACCCAGTTAAGTAGTTTCATTGGGCCACAAAACTGAACCCTGAATATTAGTTTTCTTAATTTCTTTTTTTTTTATTGAATGCCTACAGTATGTTTGTCTATTAGTGGAATTCAAAACGTATTCAAAACATATTTTTTGCTAATGAGAAGGAATATGATTATAGGAAATGTGAAATGAATGCTAGATTGAAAAACACCTACATTAGTGAATGAAATCCAGTGAATAAATGACTGGTGTCTGGAATAGAGCTGACTCTAGCCTGCTCTCAGGACCAGTGAATGGGACTGACTCTAGCCTGCTCTCAGGACCAGTGAATGGGACTGACTCTAGCCTGCTCTCTGGACCAGTGAATGGGGCTGACTCTAGCCTGCTCTCAGGACCAGTGAATGGGGCTGACTCTAGCCTGCTCTCAGGACCAGTGAATGGGGCTGACTCTAGCCTGCTCTCTGGACCAGTGAATGGGGCTGACTCTAGCCTGCTCTCAGGACCAGTGAATGGGGCTGACTCTAGCCTGCTCTCAGGACCAGTGAATGGGGCTGACTCTAGCCTGCTCTCAGGACCAGTGAATGGGACTTACTCTAGCCTGCTCTCAGGACATGTGAATGGGGCTGACTCTAGCCTGCTCTCTGGACCAGTGAATGGGACTGACTCTAGCCTGCTCTCTGGACCAGTGAATGGGACTGACTCTAGCCTGCTCTCTGGAACAGTGGGCAAACAGGGGAGCACCAGGCTGAGCCCAGACTTCTACACCAGCATGTACTTTACCTACTCAGCTCCAAAATACAAAAACATGCGTTTAAAGCCTGGCTATGAAAACTACATTAGCCTGTTTGTTTATCTGCTCTCTGGGAAAAGATCTGTTGATTATCATAGTCTGAGATCGCAAGGTGTGATTCTGTTGTCTGTGCCAAGTGCAAGGACTGAACTGCTCCTCATAATTGGAAAACTAATTGGTCTCTGCCTGCTTTTAAAGCATAGAATTGATCTCTGCCTGCTTTTAAAGCTCTTACTCTATAAGTACAATGATAAATGATTTGGTTGGTACTTGTCAATATACTGTAGGCATTTTCATTGTACATTCTGACATTTTAAATGCATTTCTTTTGTAATGGCAGGAGAAAGGAGTGCTGCTTGGTTGTCGGCAGTAAGGTCTGGAAGGTGCTCTTTGTCAGGGTTTCAAAATGCAAGGTTCAAAAAGGCGGCAAGGCACTCTTCCAATAGAATTAAAAAGCCTTTATTAGGGTGTCTTATCCATGTGGATCTTAAAAACAAACACACTAACGCGTTTCGGCTTTGGCCTTCATCAGAGACTCTTTGTTTTGTGTTTCCTTGTTGTTTATTGTTGTTTGTGTCTGTGACTTTTTATGCTGCTATTTTTGGCCAGGTCTTCCCTGTAAAATAGATCATTGATCTCAAGGGACTATGCTGGTAAAATAAAGGTAAAAGAAAAAAGAACAAAAATCTGCTTCATAAAGTCAGGGAAGAGAGGTTAGTGTGCTTCTGTATACAACTAGACATCATTCTCCCAATTAAGTAGTAAATGACGGTGGCTGATTAACATACTATTCACCACAAGAAGGGAAACCGGCAATCACAGCATCTTTCCTTTTCAGATGTTCAGAGTTCATGTTTCCTTTTCAGTATTTACTAAACAACTCTCCTTTTCCTTCAGAGTTCAGTAATTTACCTTACTTATATTATATATTGCACTAATATACCATAAAGATGAAAGGTAATTAAGCAGTGCAGTATTAATCTGTAATACTGGCTGTCCTCTAGATATGCCAAAGACACATTTTCGGACAAAGAGAGAGTTGTAATGCTGTTCAGAGCAGCTGAGGAGAGGAATAGAATAGACCAGGGTTTCCCAACCTGGGGTCCGGGCCCCACTTAGGGGGGCGCCAACGATCGCAGGGGGGGCGCCAGGCCCCAGACAATTTGAGGACTTAATATTAGCTAGACAAATATTTGTCAAAGAATCATTTTATTGACATGTCACACAGCAGTTATAACAAAATACATGATTATATCTGATGAAGGGCCAAAAAGCCTTGTATTTACAGCACTACAATACCATATAAATTCAACAAAGTAACGTGAGACTATGAATCGTGTCAACATGAATATTACTGCTACACTAGCGAAGCGCTTCATTGTACCCTAACCTACACCTGATGGAATTTGCACACATATGAACACACACAGACTGGACGTTCACAGAGATTTTTTTGGGGGGGGGATTCCAAGTTAGGGGGGCTCTGGGGCAGAAAGGTTGGGAACCCCTGGAATAGACGGTGTTACTTACTGAAGTCTCCGGTGAGGAAGAGGGCCTCTGCAGCCGGAGCCCACTCTTTAAAGAACAGGCTGTTGTCAGGCTGCCGCTGCACGCCGAAGGTCCAGTAGCTGCGTGTGAACTGATCAAAGCCACCCTCCACCTCCTCCAGGAGGGCCAGCCGCTCCTCAAACAGCCCATACCTGCACACCCCAGAAGAAACAACGCATGCATTAATAACAGGCAGATCACAATGCTCTCCCTCCACTCAATAATGGATGAAAGAGTCGTCAATAACAGTAAATACTATGAAAAATTAATGCAGGGATGTTCCTAAATATAACAACTATGGGGAATATGTCTCTCAGTGAGAAAGGTAGCTGGTAGAGAAAGTCTAGTGGCGAGGACCATATTCACAAGGCTCTACCGTACAGCTTAGCTGCTGTAGTCAACACAGGCATTAGTTTTCCACATCAATGCTATGGTACAGTACACCCATGAGCCTACAGGTTCTAGACTTGTTTAGAACTCCTTCACTCTGCACTACTGACACATTATGTTATAGAGGCCCTCAGCCAGCCATTACCAGCCATTACCAGTCTATAGTTTCTATACTCATACATACTTGTACCCCAGGATCCTCCCGCACCTATTGTATTTTTAGTTTGCTACTCTTCACTTTGCCTTCAGCACTAGATTATGCTCTTAGTCACTTGTTTTAGAAAGGAGATGCACTTGTGAGTTCTGGCAAGTAGTAGTACACTGACCTTTCCTGCTTTAGATGCAATCATTGTAGGTCGCTTTGGATAAAAGTGTCTGCTAAATGACTATAATGTAATAATAATAATAATAATAATAATATATTATTATTATTAATAATAATAATATATTTGTATAGCACCTTTGATACAAGTAAATGCAGCTCAAAGTGCTTCACAACAGAGAATATACAGTACATGCACGGAGTGCTTCACATAAAAATACACATCAAATAAACAAAAAGCAGGAAAATAAGATGGAAGATAAAACACAATAAAGATACAGATAAGAAATCAAGTAAAAACGAAACATCTGCCCTGACTGTTGAGTATCTTAGGAAGATACAGGGTTGAGTTTCCCAGAGGCATCGTAGCGCTATGATGAATGCCATAGCTTACGATGATAGCGCTACGATGCCTCTGGGAAACTCAGGTCTCTACCTCTGCAGTCAATAGGCTAGTCTAGGTCTCATTCTGAATGTTGTTGTAATGTTCGCTGGTTATGTTAGAATATCATAAAATATTAGGCAATGCAGGGCAGTACAGCCTACTAGAGCAAAGAGACCAAACATAGAAAACACTTTGGAGAGTGGACCCTTGCTGTGCAGTGCAGAGTTTGGCAACGGCATGAGAACCATGTAGATTCAGCGTCATGAGAACCGTGTAGAAATAACTCCACAGCTCTTGTTGCTATAGGTTGCCAAAATGTTCCTTGTGTTTCTTCTGGCGAATAAAGGGTTAAAAATCAGAAGTCCAAAAGTGAATATGACTTCAGCAGCAAGCAGCCTATTTGTCTTTCAAAATATGTCTAATTACGATGGGTGAAAAAATCCCCGCTGATCTCTTGATGGAGCTGTGTGCACTGATTTCCAATGGCATTTGACTCCTAATGTGTTCATGTACATGGGTTCATTTATTCTTGTTTTGATAAACACCTGTCTTATATCAGGATGTGTTCCAGCTTTTTTCAAGCATGCTGTAGTCCAGCCTCTCACCAAGAAGGCAAGGCAGGCTCTGTTCTCAATCATTCATTTTAGGCCTATCTCCAAATTGCCTTTTCTGTGCTGGAGAAAGCTGTTCTTATTCAGTTGACGGAGGTCATTATGTTTGAACATCCTGTTCTCTTGGATGACTTCTGCTGTAAAAAGCCTTGGTTTTACTTTTGACATTGCTCAAATTTGAGAAACAAATTATCTGTTATTAAAGCTGCCTTTTTTCAGTTAAGGCTCATAGCCAAGGTCAAGGCCTATCTCCCTCCTAAAGACATGCTTTTATAACCTCTAGGCTTGACTATTGCAACTCTTTGTACATAGGTATAGACCAGTCCTCACTCTGGCGTTTGGAACTAGTGCAGAATGCTGCTGCATACCTTCGGACTGGAAAAAGAAAGCATGACCACATCACACCTGTGCTATCTTCCTTGCATTGGCTTGCTGTCCGCTTCAGGTTTGATTTTAAGATTTTGTTGTTTTTAAGGCTTTGAACGGCTTGGCTTCTCTGTATCTAGCTGAACTCCTTCATGTCCACAGCCCATCTAGAGGACTCCGGTCAAGAAATCTGTTGCTCCTGGATGTCCCAAAATCCAGGCTCAAAACCAGAGATAACCGAGCTTTTGCAGTAGCTGGCCCCAAACTGTGGAATAGTCTACCACTCCATATTAGAACTGCCTAGACTTTAGATGCCTTTAAGTCTCTCCTGAAAACTCACCTTTTCTCAGTGGCCTTCATTACATGAGCTTAGCACCCCAGTTTATGTCCCTGTCTTGTTATTTGCTATTTATTATATGCCATTTATTATATTGTATTTTATTGTTTGAGCCCACTGTACAAAACTTTGGTCAACCACGGTTGTTTTTAAATGTGCTTTATAAAAAAAGTTTGACTTGACTTGCCCAAACGTGCAAGTGATCAAGGACAGCAATCTCTGCCCAGTGAGCCAAGTTGTCTCTTTTGGGGTGCGTGCATGACGCACAGTGTTGAAACTATATATGAGAAAGAGGCCTTCCTCATACATGCACATAAAAACCATCTGATATTACCTTCAGGAACATTAAAAACAATCATAATGGGTGGCTTAAGGCGACATCTTCATCAGTTAGATCGGCATGACGCAAAACTGGATTATATGCTCTGCCCCCGCTTGGGAGGGGCGGTATTTCAAAACAGATTTAGCCTACAAACAATAATAATATCGACAGTAACGGAACAGTAGAACACAAGCAGGTAAGGCAAAGGTAAATGCATTTATATCAAAACGGCAAACGTACAAGTGCTCAATTGACACAACATAGGGGATATGATGATGATACATTCCAATTTCAATATCGGATATCAGTGCGCCCTGGAGGTCATGCCCATCCTGATATCAGTGCGCCCTGGAGGTCAAGTCCATCCTGATATCAGTGCGCCCTGGAGGTCATGTCCATCCTGATATCAGTGTGCCCTGGAGGTCATGTCCATCCTGATATCAGTGTGCCCTGGAGGTCATGTCCATCCTGATATCAGTGCGCCCTGGAGGTCATGTCCATCCTGATATCAGTGTGCCCTGGAGGTCATGTCCATCCTGATATCAGTGTGCCCTGGAGGTCATGTCCATCCTGATATCAGTGCGCCCTGGAGGTCATCATGTCCATCCTGATATCAGCGTGCCCTGGAGGTCATGTCCATCCTGATATCAGGGTGTCCTGGAGGTCATGCCCCCTCGCGAGGCTCAGCCCTGCTGAGGATTGCGCCCTACAAGCATGACACATACGTCTGTTACTTTTTACTTAGAGAGGATAAACTAATTGCTTAGCAATTTATCTCACTTAAATTTCCCCAGCCAGCTAGAGTCTATATCCGATGCAGCCAGCTGAGTTAAGTACACTCTCTTCTTGCAGCCAGGCTCTGACTGGCCTGTGAATGCCCTGGGGCTGGTGGTGATGAGGTGAGGTAATGGCAGGTTTCTCAGCCGCTGCTCCTTACACTCAGAGCAGCGCGTACAGAGATCACTCGCTAAATGTATACTCTGAAACCCAATCGGCGCTACCTCGTACCCTCTGTGTCACCATTTAATTCATATTCTAGCAGACCGACGGGAGTTGAAGTGAGGACAAGAAGAGGATTCATGTAAGGACAGAGTGTCACTGCCAGAGCATTACTGAACGCTGTGCTTACGATGTTCTGGGGCTGGACTGGGAGGATAGCTGGGTGCTGCCATCTTCTGCGGGGGTTGCTGCCACACGCATGATTACAGCCTGCCCACCACATCACACCTCACATCTTCTTCTCCATCCCCAGACAGCAAGCGGATCTGGGCCATATATAGGCCAGATCTGGCCCTTGTGTCTTAGTTCCGGCCCATATATGGCCCAGATCCGCTTGTAATCTGGGTCGTTTGGGATAGTTGTTATTGTCCTCTCTCCCCCCCAGGCTCGGGGCCGAGGGGCTGTCCTTTTACCACCCCGAGCCTGGGTGAGGGGTCACCTGGGCTATATATCCGGGCACACCTCCAGGAGCCATGACACCTCACATCACAATCAGATACTCAATGTGACTGCAAAGACACTGGATTTCTTACAGAGATTTCCAAACTTGGAGGTAAACGGCAAATCAATTAAGATCTTGACTTACCTGCTTATTAGTAAAAGTATGAAGACTTTTCTTTTTGCTGCTGCTTTTTATTAAATCAAATAATTATTTATTCATACACTGCACTGTAACTTGTATTCCTGATTTTATTTTTCCTGTCCTTTAAATGTCCTTTTTTGCATTTAGTTTTATATGACCATTTATGTGTTGCACTTTGTCTTGATGCTTTTAATGTCTCATGTAAAGCACTTTGAATTGCCTTGTTGCTGAAATGTGCTATACCAATAAACTAAACTTGCCTAACAATGAGCGAGCAATCAGGGCAGCTGTTTTGTCCTCTACACCCTTCCCTGCAAATGTGCTGCCGCTGGGCTGGTGACCCCTCACCCTCCAGCCTGCTGCTCAGCCTCTACAGATTTACAAAGCGTGCCTGACTGCAACAGCAGTCTGCTGGAGGTCTCTGAGGTGAGCTCCAACATAACCATTATGCTCATTTAAAATATCAGCAACCCCTGCATGCATTGGAAACATTATAGAAAACCAAAACGCTAATATTCAAAAACACTAATAATCAAAGACCGTTTTCTGTTTGTCAGAGGAACATTTTGGTACCACTTTACATTACAGCACGGTAATAACATAGTAATACCCTGGTAATATCTACATTATTACTAGGGAATTACCAACAAATTACTAGTAGTTACTGGTACCATGTAGTTACCAACTAATAAACCCTGTAGTATCTACATCATTTCTAGGAAATTACCATTAGTTATCGGTAGTAGGGCTGTAACGATTATGAATTTTGCTTAACGATTAATTGTTAGAAAAATAATTGTGATTATTACAATAATTGTCAGAGTTGTTGACCGGGGGGGGGGTTCTCGCATCACACCACTAGGGCCCTTTGTGGATCTGGCATCCTAGGCGGCCGCCTACTTCGCCTATGCCATGGGCCGGCCCTGGCACTGATGCTCATGTCCGCATGATTTGAGTGAGAGTGTGTGTGTTTGTGAGAGAGAGAGAGAGAGAGAGAGAGAGAGAAAGACAGACAGATAGGGAGTGAGTGAGTGAGGGTGGGTGGGTTCTGAGTTCTGACTAATTTTTACCAGATAATGTGGGCCTAATAACACAAGTACTCAGCCTATGAAGTAAACCTGTGGTTTAAAACCACGGCTCTTTAATATCATAATTGTTAACAACATTTACATAGAACATATATCCTCCTCAAATAAAAAAAAGCATTGAAAAACTAAGATTAAATTAAATTTGGAGTATACAAATAGCACATGAAGTGGACAATGCATCAGTGCTTCTTTACTTCTTTAATACAGTGTCTCTTGTCATTAGTTGCTATGAACGTATAGTGCCAACAAGTTGAAGAATTCCATTGAACTAGGGTTGCTATATATATGCTATCCATATTAACTCTGCAACAGATTTTTATTTTATAAATATATATATATATATATATAATTATTATTATTTTATTTTTTTTAAACATTTTTTTCATAACCGCGGTTTAAAAAAAATTTGCGGTCAGAAAAAATAATCGCGGTTTGACGATTATGTACTAATCGTTACAGCCCTAATCGGTAGTTACTAGTAGTAGTTACCATAGTTACCCACTGGTAAACCCTGCAATGTCTACATTATTACTAGGAAATTACTAAGCAATTACCATTAGTTATCGGTAGTTATTAGTAGTAGTTACCATATAGTTACCCCCCCAATCCATATTTAAGGTGTGATTTGTTACCTGGAAACAGAGATTGTAGTTTCAATGTAATAATGTGGAATCAGAGCTGGAAAATGCAACTTTGCCTGTTTCTATGTAATTATATGGTTATATTTTTCCTAAATTCCCAACTAAGCTCATGGCATGTTACCTGGAAATACAGATGGTAGTTTGTATGTAATAACATGGAAACAGAGCTGGAAAATGCAATATTACCCATTTCGGTTTAATAATATAATTATTGTAACAATATAGATAAAGTAGGCTAGTTGTTCCATAAGCAGTGTCTGTTGCTAGCCCAGCAAAACAGTTCAACAAAAGTTCACTTCAGAAAAGTTGTAAAAAATCTTCATTTTATTACACAGTTTCAAAGTAAATAAATCCACTGACTTACAAAATGAATGTGGGCTGGCTAATAATACACTTGTAATTAACTACTATTGACAACAGACGAAGGTAAGAAAACTGTTTGCTTCCATAGTTCTCAAGATCTGCCCGCACGTTATCAACATCAAACAGAATATAGACTGCGTTGGCACAGTACTCTATTTTACCATTATGTACCAAATGAAATAAACACATTAATTCTAGTATGCTTTTAACTTTTTAACTATCATATGAACATTTTAAATCAAATTATTTATATTTTTAACACATTCTAATCATGTTAACTGTAAATCACTATAAACTGTACTTTGGCCTCTACAGTTATATCCTTCCTAAAATCTAATCAAATCAAACTAAGGTCATGGTTTGTTACCTGTAAGTTATGGCAGGTATGTAATTACAAGAAATCTAGGCTGGTAGGTGATACTGTACATTATTGGTGAAAGCATGTCAAGCCATTTACAAACCAATAATAAACATGACAAAGTTATTTGAACTTTAATAGTAAACACACCAAAAAATAAAATACACGTCAGTGATGCTTCTGGTCACTCTATACACACACACACACGATTAAACGTGATATTTGTGTCTAATGTCTTTAAAGAGGCGACCAAGGACACCCATGCAGTGTTTTTGTCCCAACCAATAATTCCACTGAATGAAGGCGAGGTTCTGCTTGTGCGTCTTCACTGTAAGGTTGCCTCTGTAGTGGTAGACGTCTTGTTTGAAGGATCTCCAAGCTCTCTCGAGATGCTGGGAGTGAGCACCTGTTATTGGGTGAACAAAGAACCTCTGGTGGTTGTGATTTTCAGAAAGATACTGTATAACCAAATATTACATAGAAACAGGTAAAGTTGCATTTTCCAGCTCAGATTCCATGTTATTACATAGAAATTACCACCTATGTTTCCAGATAATAAACCATGAGCTTAATCAGGATGTTAGGAAGGATAATAACCATATAATTACATAGAAACAGGTAAAGTTGCATTTTCCAGCTCAGTGTACACATTATTACATGGAAACTACAATCTCTGTTTCTAGGTAACAAATTGTACGTTAAATAGGGATTAGGGGTAACTATATGGTAACTACCAGTAATAACTACCGATAACTAATAGTAATTACTTGGTAATTTCCTAGTAATTATGTAGATTATTACAGGGTTTATAAATTGTAACTACTCCTGGTAACTACTAGTAATTTGTTGGTAATTCCCTAGTAATAATGTAGATATTACCAGGGTGTTATTACCGCGCTGTAATGTAAAGTGGTACCAACATTTTACCACTAGGAGGGACTAACTCAATTCCAAAATCTACATCTGGCCTCGGGACGGTGACGACCGGCGACCGACCGGCGGGTGCGATTCACCGCCTACCCGCCAGAGGGCGGTGCGAGCTCATGTTGAGCGTCCACTGGCAACCTCTCGCCGTAATGACGCAGCAATACCAAACATGTCCTGTACATGCACAGTGCGCGCACAGCCAAAACGAAGCTTTGAGTGAAGGCAGCTCCCTGTATTGAGGCTGCCCATTCACCTCCATTCATTTTGACTTGGGACATGTCAGTTTTAGATTAGATTAGGATAGATCAGACAGATTGGAGTAGATTAGGGTAGATTAGGGTAGGTAGGTACTGTACGTAGATAGGTACAGTAGGACGGACGTGCAGAACAACCATGACAGCTCCACAGGCACTGTGCACTAGAGATACTACTTCGAATAGTACTGTGTAAACAACTAAAATTTTCCATGGGGGACTTTTTGGATATTTGAGTACATAGTGGACGAGTGCCTTACTGATATACATAAAGCAGCATGATGCAAAGATGCAAGCTAAAATACCTAGCTAGCTACCAAGGCCAAGAAATTAATTCATTAATAGGATAAACTGTCCTAAGAGCCCATTATGGTCAGACGTTGTAAACAAACAGCATAACTTCATGTTGATATGTTCAGTGGCCGGGAATCATTTCCATATTAAGCTTGGTTGGCCTGAATGATTTTGTCAATGTCATCATACTCTAATGCAGTGTTTCCCAAAGTGTGGGGCGTGCCCCCCTAGTGGGGCGCGGAGATACTGCAGGTGGGGGGCGAAAATTAATAATAATTTAAAAAAAAGCTAATTTTGATTAATATATTATTTAAATTATTATTTGGGTTTGAGGCCTAATTATTTCACAGTGGCCAAATTTGTTCATTTTTGAATAAAATATAAAATTACAATTGGATCTTTGTGTCTTGTTATTAGTAGTAAAGGAAATGCCATGTTTGTACAATAGTCTATTATTAATTCTACCAATCTAGGTGGGGCCCGAAAATATTTCCAATCACCCAAGTGGGGCCTGATTGAAAAAGTCTGGGAACCACTGCTCTAATGTCAGGATTCTGTAGGTCTGTCATATATTTTTCGCTTTGCAGAGAAAGCTGCATGGGCACAATTGCACTAGTTTGAGTTTAATAACCATCCCTTCTTTTAATTAGTTTGTTGGTGTGTGAGTTACACAGATTCAAAACAAACTGCTGGGTTAATTAGAAATACAAAACCACACCACCAACAGGCCTACAGATACAGGATAATAATTTAGGCTAGCCAAACGATTTACACAATACTTGCATGTTATTACATTCTCATAAATACAGTAATAAAGTGATTTATGTGACAAATTGCGTTTAGTTGTTTTCGACACCTCACCTTCATAATATAATTTTGTCATCACAGCAGCGCGGATTGGGATTGAACCAGATAATTCACGAGATAATTGTGCCTTCTAGGCACCACACCAGTCTTAATTCAACCTCCAAAGATCTTCTATATCACTCTGAGTATCTTTCATTATCGCCATGCAGTCACTATTTATGAATGGATCATGAGGCGGTTCATTGACTGCTCTCACATGCGCCACGTTTAGGGTTGATTGTGGGAAACTGGCGTACGTCAAAGTGGGACATGATACGCACGGTTTTCAATCTCACTATTTGAATATCTAAATAGCCTAAGCAACCTGAGTAAAGTGAATTCTCCGCACAGTTTTCTAAGAGAGGTCCCAAAGCAGTAACTCACATTCACATCAAGCCCACTTTGATAAACACTCACTAAACAATGGCCTAGAGTCAGAGTCAACGTTTGAGGGAGCCTGCGAGCAACGAGGCCCAAAGTTATGCATCAATTATGTACCAGGCAGTTACTAGTTAGCATTCTGATCTTGATTTATGTAATGTAGCAGTTATATACCAGTTTCTATCCAGTTGTAAATTAAGACAAGTGAACTTTGGTTTGTAAAGGGGACTCTTCTCTAGGCAGTCACCCAGGGGAGAGATACATACTGTATAGGCCCTTAGCCTGCCTTGTGGGGGGGGGGGGGGGGGGGTAGTTTCCGATCCACCCGAGCCCCCCCCCCGGCTACAGGCCTGCTGTAACACATACTGCAGTGGAGGCTGAACCAGGCCAAGGCCAGGTCCTGGTCAATATGAGCGCGGATAAACCACTAGGATCAGTTCCAACATCCATGATAGCATTGTCTGTGGTTAACCAATACGTGAGTCTAGAATAATCTTGTCATTGAAATGTCTCTTGACAGCCTGGTGGGTTTCAAGTGTCACAGTGACTCTGCACAGGTCTATGACTGACAGCAGCAGCTGAGGAAACACAACAGAAGACCAGGGCTGGCAGGGGACAGGCACATCAGGGCCACTGGGACAGTGCCACACAGCTTGGAGAAACACCAGGCAGAAAATTCTGGCCTCTAGCCCTTCTCTCAACTGCCATTTAGGAACTTAGGTGCAAGGTGCCTTTCAAACAATTTTAATTGCATTTTAGTGTCTTCATTTGCCTTTAAGTGCACTAATCATACTAAATAGGTACATTTACATTCTCAGAAAGGTTGATTGATGAAGACTAAAACGCCATGAATGCCATAAAAAGTAATTTCATTGCTTGGCCGGTTTGGTGACCTTCAAACAAGGTTACTGTAGAAATAAACGCTTTACACAGAGCTAGATTTATACACACCACTTGAAGGTACAGTAAATAATATATAGAACACACGAGAGCTATTTCAATTTCTTGAATTCTTCAACTCACTATAACTAGTTTGATTTGCTCGAAAAACAACTTCAAGCATGACATGATTCATGGTCATACAGCTGTAGGTCTTTTCCACAAACCCATCTGAATTCACCCAGCTGCTCAACATGAGGCACAGCACAACTCCTCTCAGTCTTTGAAAGCTGCTGATTTCCACGTCTGTGTTCACAATACAGTGCGTTTGTTCTCTGGGGCTTTAACACCCCAGGAAGTCATCAAGGAATCCCTTCTCACAGCAGTGCCTCTACATGTTAAACATGTAGGCCTATGTGTGGCTTCCGTCAGCAAGTCGGGAGTTTGAGATGGCTCTAACACCGTGTCCTAACTGCTTGCGATGCGAGCAACAGAACGCCACATTGCATGCTTGCTGTCCTAACTGAAACCGTTAAATTTCCTGTTCTGTTACGTCATTTGTCTATATTCCCAACTGAAGACAGTTAAAGAACGAACGCCTGTCAACGCAAGCGACAGGAGGAAAATAGGAACAGGGAGAGCGTCAAAAGGGCAGTTAAAACGTTGCGCCGCTTCGTGCTGCGTCGCTCGCGTCTAGTTAGGACATAACAATAGAAAACAAAGCAATGGAACGCATTTTTTCACTGACGACACGGTGTAAGGCTTTGTGAGGCCTAGCGAAGTGCAGCTGTGCCAGACCTGACCCGCTGACAGTAACCTGCTCCTCCTCCACCAGAACAAGCAGGAGGCCCCTCTAATGACCCCTTACCTGCCATATTACATACAGTAGGGCTGCACAATTAATCGTGAATTAATCGAAATCGCGATTATGACCTCCGCGATTAACTAATTGCAAAAGGCCGCAAATAATGTGATTAATAATTTTTCTTTGAATTGAGTGTGCTAGGAGGATGATCTGACCAATCACATGTGTTCCTGCTGAGTACGCTGTGCGCAGCAATTTCACTGAGAAGACAGATAGCAGTAGGTCAAGACAAGTGTCACGAGTACCCGCAGCCGTGAGTAGTGAAAAAATCAGCGAAAACAAGGTCAGTGAGTTAGTAGCAAGAAAGGGATCAACGTCCGTGATTTGGGAGCATTTTGGTTATTATATATTAATATTATATATTACATATTAATCACAATTATTAATCGCAATTACCCTTTTGAAGCAAATAATCGCAATTATTATTTTTTGTCATAATCGTGCAGCCCTAACATAAAGCACAATTCAGACAAGATCACTTTTGTCAAATTTGAACATTTATTATACAAGCAGCATAATTATACAAGCGGCATAAATACATGCATATGAATGTTTGGCGGTGTGCTCTGTCCGGGGGGCCCCCTGCCCACCGGCGTGGAAAGCGCGTTAGCAGGGGGAGGCAATCTGGTGTTCCCCCCCTCTGGGCCAAGCCCTTGGCCCAGAGAGCCAGGAAGGGGGAACGGCATCTAGCCCCCTGCCTCAATGACGATCAGAGTGGGCCGCGATCGGGAAGACGCTCGGAGGTAACTCAGCCCACTAAGACCGTCAAAGAGTGCCACAGGAGGACTGCTGTACATTATAGTCCCTGGTCCCCACGGGCCGACGCTTCGTGGGTTCCGCGGGAGATACAGCCTAGTGTCTCTGCGTCCATGGCGCCCGCCACGGATAGCCACAGAGACCAGCTAGCGGCTACTCTGGCATCCACCGGCCGACGCCGGTGGAATACCTGCAAACTACCCCGGACAGAGAGCAATGACGACAACAGACGACATCGACATACGCAGGAGGAGCAGGGGAGGAGGTGGGGCGAGCATGCAATTACGACAGCAGTAAAGCAAGCGCGAATAATGACATGTTTTGACAGCTTAAATACCTGCGCTCTGGTGAGCTGACCAATGCTATGACAGCTACAGTCAGCTGGTGCTGCGTCATGCGTGACAGATTAACCTCTGCTGACCCCCGGCTGTGACGTACGTGCCTTGGCTGAATTTGCGTCGGAGACTTCATTTTAACATTTAGGCTGTCCCTATGGGCCTATTTAGGCTTTGGGCGGATGGATGGATGGATGGATGGATGGATGGATGGATGGATGGATGGATGGATGGATGGATGGATGGATGGATGGACAGACTAACATTTCACTGTACATTGTACACTGTACTGTAATGTGACCAATTAAACTGAATTTAACTGCAATTTATTAATCCCCAATGGAAATTCAGCTGTTACCAACATTATACAAAGGCATGTGGCATGTATAAACATTTACAATGGCTTATTCGTTGAATTTAGCCTGTTATCAATTTCTCCATATTCAGTACAAGTCTGGCTTGACAGTTAAATGACTCAGACTCCCAGAATGAGTCACCTCAGCCTGTTGACTTTCAAAACCGTCTGTTTACTTTGGAGCACGATTGCTGCCAAGATGAGGTGAGTGCAGGGCCATTCACCAAACAAGACCCCAGCAGAAGGGACTTAACCTCACAGGTGTCCTGACACAGCACTCTACAAACATGTTTCTGAGCCTATGAGCAGTGGCGGGGATCTGTATCCAACTTTGGGGGGGACATTTACATTGACATTTTGCAAGAGTATTTTGGGGGGGGGGACATCTTCCTACGCGGCTGTATGGTCATTTGAATGCCACTACCCCAATCTAAATATTGGGGGGGGGGACAATTTTAATGATCTCAAATATTGGGGGGGGCATGTCCCCCCTGACCCCTGCCTATGAGCCTTGAGAATATCGAACTGCTCACTAAAAGCAACATACAGTAGTGCAGTAAATACAATTCTTGGATATCTCACAGAGGTTCACAAATCAGGGCAGCACAGGAAACAAAAACTTAGGTGTAAATTTGCCTCACACCCCTACAATGCAAAGGGATAAAGCGCTAACACGCACGCTCACAAGCGCCTCCTCCGGGGTCGGTGGGACTAGGCTACATAAAGTGGGCGTCACCTGACTCTCAAATAATAGGAAGTGTATCTCTGGCAGATTCGTTGCTGCCTGTAAAGTGGTGTAACCGAGGCCTATGGTACCCGCGTATGCAACAATATTAGTCCACAATGGCCTAATAGTCTACACTGTAGAAGTCGGGAAATTGTGTGCGACAGAATAGCCTACGGGTGGAGGCGAGGTCACCCAACGCCGCATCGAATGTCAAGTTTATGAGGCTATAACCTACCAATCGTCTCTATCAGGTGGTGTGTGTTTTTACCAACATATATGCTAGTTGAAGCATGACTGTTGTGCACAGCATATGGAATGGGCTTTGTCGGCAAGCTGCGCGCGTTACGAATGTATTTGTTTTACCTCCTCTTGAAGTCCTTTTCGTACGGTTTGAGATAGGGATCCATTTGTAGAAGGCTGCTGAACTCAGGAACTGTAACATTATCCTCTGAACCGGCCATAGTCTCTGCAGTCGAAACCAATCGAGCACTGTCGCTGGAGACCTCAATGGCAGTGTCATCAGCGATGTATTCGTTTTATAAGCATCCAAAGACAGCAGCGAATCAGGCTCACTCTGATAAGCCCGTCCCACTGCAATCCAACATGTTACAGTATCGTGTACATCCTCATTAAATACACGTCGACATGGTGACAGTGCATGATTTGATACCGTGTATCTTTAAGATGGTAGCGGAAGCGTTTGGGGCGCACAACGAGCAGGGGGATGCGAGCAGGTTTTAACCCTATGGTTTTAACAGCGAGCTGGTCTGCTGTTTTCTATAGAGCAACTCCAGTGTCGGAGACAGTCGTGCTAGGCTATAGTAGTTGAGCGATGGTCGCGGTGTTGTAAAGGATCCTGTTGCCTAATGTAAATCGAATTTATTTATAGTTATCATATTAATATTATTCATTAGAGTTTGATAACCACAAATTCCACATGCAGCAGTGTTTTCCAGCACACAGCATCTGTGTATTTCAAAGCCATGTGATTGATGGTGAAACTCTGTTGTTGAGATAGCTGCTAAGTCAAACACATTAATGTGGACAAAGTTTGTAAAAGGTCAAGGCTTTCACGTGGCTTGGTACTGGAGCAATCCACTATTGCAGGTCGAGCCAGGATAAAGGCTGGGCTTAATATTACATCCACCCCCTGTTCTTTTGATAGTTCTGGCCAAATTGCATTTCCTGACTGCGCTTCTCTTTAGCGGTGAAGTACGTAGACAAAGACAGTGGCTTATCTGGACATCTACACATATTTGACATCAAATAAAAGTGGGAGAGGTCATTAAACCTAATATATTTGTGTTGACTATAGGCTACTATTGTGTCTAGCTGGGAAATCACCTAAAGGGAAGTGCAGCAGGCGAATTAAATTTGGCAAGAACCATCAAAAGAACAGCTGGATGTAATAAGTTGAAAATGTTTGGAAGTAATAGGCCTAGAGAATGTCTATTTTCTGTAATGTGTATTTTGTTAGCATGTTTATTTTAGGGGCATGGACACAGGACTAGTGCCCTTCTACCCCTTCTATATATATATATATTTATGTCTTCTGTTATTGTCTGTAATGGCTGATTGAAAAAAGTACACAAGTAGTTCAGTTGTGTTCATACATGACCACCTGTAATAAAAACCACTATCAATTACACGACCAAAAAGCTTACTCTTCAATGGTGCAAGTGTGCTATATTTATACTGAGAAGTGAGTTTAACCATTTCAACTCGATTACACCAACAAAATGCATTAATGGGCGGAGCTCTCTGCTCTGAGCACCCTTTCTAGTTTAATTTTGAATTAGAAATGGTGTTCAGAGAGCACAGACCTCCACCCATGAATGCATGTCGTGGCTCTGTGCGTGCGAGCAGGACATGTTTGGTATTGCTGCATTCATTAGGTTGAGAGCTGTGATATTCTCAGACACTGCACATCAGCCTTTAGCCAGACTGGCCCGGTGTGGTTTAGCCTCTGCTTAGCCCACATATTAATATAGGCCGGGGGTCAGCCACGGATTGCAATGATTACAAGAGTGTGCTCATTTTATTGTCTACTGTAGCCTATAGTACATTTGAAAAAGAGTGTAAGAGATTGATGTAAGGTGATGTACAGTAGGCCTATCTCATAAAATATTAGTTTGCTGTACAGTTAGGTCCATAAATATTTGGACATTGACACAATTTTCATCATTTTGGCTCTGTACACCACCAAAATAGATTTTAAATGAAACATTCAATATGTGCTTTAAGTGCAGACTTTCAACTTGAATTTGAGGGTATTTACATCCAAATCAGGTGAACGGTGTAGGAATTACAACACATTTTATATGTGGCTCCTCTCTTTTTAAGGGACCAAAAGTAATTGGACAAACTAACATAATCATGAATCAAATTGTCATTTTTAATATTTGGTTGCAAATCCTTTGCAGTCAATAACAGCCTGAAGTCTGGAGCCCATAGACATCACCAGACGCAGGGTCTCGTCCCTGGTGATACTATGCCAGGCCTCTACTGCAACTGTCAGTAGCAGCTCGCATCCAGTTTAAAACTCTGGCACTAGCCTACAGGGCAATGAAAGGAACAGCCCCCTCCTACCTCCAGGCCATGGTCAAACCCTACACCCCCTCCCGACTGCTACGCTCTGCTACCTCGGGGCGACTGGTTTCCCCGTCACTCCAAGGCCCCTGCGGTCGACCGACACGGTCACGGCTCTTCTCTGTCCTGGCCCCGCAGTGGTGTAACGAACTGCCCACTGACGTCAGGAAAGCAGAGTTGCTGCCCATCTTTCGTCGCAGGCTCAAAACTAATCTCTTCCAGAAGTACCACAACGATCCTCCCTCTTTAGCACCTATTGTATTTTAGATTGCTATTCTTGCACTTTGCCTTCAGCACTAGATTATGCTCTTAGTCACTTGTTTTAGGAAGGAGATGCACTTGAGAATTCTGGCAAGTAGGAGTACATTGGCTTTTCCTACGTTAAATGCAATTATTGTTAGTCGCTTTGTATAAAAGTGTCAGCTAAATGACTGTAATGTAATGTAATGTTTTGCAGTATGCTTCGAGTCATTGTCTATCTGCATTATGAAGCACTGTCCACCAACAACTGTTTGTAATTCCTACATTGTTCACCTGGTTTGGATGAAAATTCCCTCAAATTGAAGTTCAGAATGAAAGACTGTTTAATTTGATTGTTTGATTCGATTGTTTAATTTCAAATCCATTTTGCTGACTTGTTCTAGCTAATCCTCCTGCTATGTATAATCCCATTAAAAACATCTTTCTGTAAACTGTGTGTTCCTCAAGAGGAAGCTTCTTTTTATATCTGTATGATGAATGCCCTGTAAGGAACTGCAATTCCTCTGAGAAGCTATGGACCAAATGAGAATTTCTAAAGTCAAGTAAATGGTCATATGCATGTTGATTGGCTTATTTTTTAACCTTTAGCTTCACCTCAAAAGAGACAGTTCTTAACTACCTACATATACATGTTGTTTGCTGTCAGCTTTTGACATGAGTTAATGTTTACCAATGTTGACATGTGCACTGAATCAAGTGTTGGCTTGGAACTGTAGCCAGGGGTTCAGGTTGCTGTCCCCTAGGCCCTGATCCCACCAGCCATGAACATCTCAAATAAAAATCCTGGCACTGTGACAAGAAAGTAATTATTAATGCAGTAGCTGCCATAGTCAGTACAACATGCAGATTAAATAGAAATTATCTTGCGGACGTACAGTGCAGCACAGGCTTGCAAGTCTTCTGCATCTTGCCAGTTCACTGACATGTCAAGTAAAGCATAGCTCCTGA
Source organism: Borostomias antarcticus (assembly GCF_949987555.1). Classification (NCBI taxonomy): domain Eukaryota; kingdom Metazoa; phylum Chordata; class Actinopteri; order Stomiiformes; family Stomiidae; genus Borostomias; species Borostomias antarcticus. Next base: position 28,599,548 of record NC_140234.1, read on the forward strand.
CCCCAGCACTGAGGGTGAGGCAATTGCAATCTCTGGCAATGGCTTACTGTAAGTGAGTTAGAATGGCAATTTATTTACATGATCCACATTAAGTAAGATTGCAAAAGAGCTCAATTTCTTAACAGTGTGCTATCTATTTATAGTGAGGGAGACTGGACAGCCCAATGATGATGATGATGATGATGATGATGAAAGGGAGGGAGGGAGAGGGTTTCCTCCCTGAGCTTTAACAGAAGTGAAAGGCAGGATCATTAACGATGGTGTCCTCGTTGGTCTGTGTACTCTACAATAGCCTGTCCTTCATCCATCCATCTGTTCTTCAGAGGTGAAATGTAACTACACTACAACACACACGCTGTCAAGTTATGTTTTTGTTTATCTGTGCTGTCCCCGAACTTGAAAAGGGCTAAACTGTCTGTCCAGAGTCCCACAGGATTCCACTCTCAATGATCAGACAGAAATTATCTTTCTACTTTTATTTAGGATTTTGTTTTCTTTTTGTTGTCGTTTCATTGGTGGTAGCAGTGAAAAACCTTTGGAGGTGAAAACACAATTAACAATGCACGTCAATCAACTCTGCAAAAATTGTTCACTACGCCTTTAACCACCAATTCACCATTGTGACACCAAAATATACAAATGGGCTGTCAAGCACACAAATGCACACACAGTCCAACCATAAATGCAGACATACATACAGTACACACATGCATACAGGCTATGCTACACACATACATACAAGCATGCATACAAACAGACTATATCACACCATACACACAAGCATACATACACCTAAATAGGCTAGACCCCTGTGACATGTAAACATACCCACAACCAACTGGATTGGAAACAAACAATAATTGGCAGTAGGCCTACAACTCTATCTACCAACCAGCACAGCAATCCACACATTTAGCCAACTCCATAAACAAGCTATACTATACCAAACAGTAGTCCACATTAGAATGACATCAAACAAATCAAACATCAATTATCATCAAACAATAACAACAATCAAGAATCATTTGTCACCTGCAGCCACTCTGGGGCCTCATTTATCATTGAGGTACGCCTTCTTTTACACGGTCTTTTCCGCGATTTCAGGCGTACGCCATTTCCCCCCCCCCACATTGCGATTTATCAAGCCGAAAGGGCGAAAATTTAGTCGCCTTTCTACGCGCTTTTGTAGGACACCTCTCAACTTGTCCTACCGATTTACACGGTGTTCTACGCCCTTTTTGAACACAGGGGGAACTGGCGACGCAGGTGGTGCGTCGGTGAATTACTATTTTTGACGGAGAGAATAAGAGCGACAGTTCATGAACGCACAATCATGTAGGCTAATAGCCCAATTCAGCACCAACATATATCGCAATGCAAGATTAGACGTGTCCTCTAACCGGCTCATTCATGGTCCGATATGGATTTGTTCTCCAAACTGAACCTATGCGCTGTCCCAAACCTTTCCGCGCTATATGTCACACACCTAATGCCATCAAACGGCAATAATTGACCAATTAGATTGTCAGTAATATGTGATCATGTGGACCTGTTTGCTGGTTGGTAAGCATATAAATGACAGTCCTCCTGTGCGTAATGCGAGCCTAAATGAATCCGGCGCTACTCGGCCTACTGGCCGAGATAGAACTCCAAAGAGGTGACGGCGATGGCGACTGCACCCACATAAGGGCACCATCAGTGAATGAATACGTCTATGTGAATCGCTAAAATGTGCACACTATAAATACCCAAATCATATGTGACGCCGACATGCTCATCACAAGTGTAGTGGCACGGTGGCCTGGCTCCACGCATGACTCATTCATCCTGGCGCACAGCAGGGTAGGGGCTAGACTGGAGGCAGGCGCTGCGCGTGACGGCTGGCTTGTTGGTGTGTGCATAGCCAAGATACATATTCTTTGTCTTATTTACTTTAATCTTTATTAGCATTTTCCATCCATACAACGACAATACAATAAAACATAAAAACTTACAATAAAAGCTTATGGGTACTTCCATCCATGCAGCTTTTTTTTCTTACTCAAATATGACAATTTTAATATTAGTGGTATCATCACACTTCCTTCTATAATCCATCCATTTTCCCATCTCCCTTCAAACTTTCCTTCCTGCATCCTCAATGCATAAATAAATCTCATAAATCTCCTCCACAACACCCACCACTGCTCCTTGGTTGGGGGTTCCACCTTATACCAAGCCCTCATTATTGTATTTTTACTAGCAACCAATAGTACTTTCACTAGGTATCTGTCCCCTCCTTGTACATCATTCTGTTATGTTTGCCAAGATGTATATTCAAAGCTGATAAGAATGAGAACCAGTCAAGACCCCACCACAAAATGAGGACCCAAGCCCTCAGCCCCCTCCCCGTCATGAGGTTTACCAGCGGGGCCAAAGGGCCCACACTGAGGTCATGCGCCAGCTATGAAGACACAAACAAGTAAGGTTCACATTTCTACCATTTTATTGTCTGTTGGTGGGTGACTGTGTGAGGTGTGTGAGTGCGTTTGTGAGTGAATGTGTGAGGTCCGTGAGTGTGGTAGTGAGGGACTGTGTGAGGTCCTTGAGTGTGGTAGTGAGTGACAGTGTGAGGTCCGTGACAGCATGTGTGAGGGAATGAAGTGCAGTGAGGATGTCCTGTTGGCTCTGGTGGTGTAGTGTGGTGACCTCCACCAACTGCTGCACAACTGCCCCACAACTGCCCCAATCCCTTCTGCCATTTCCCTCTGGGCCTCTAGGGTCATGAGCCTCCAGCACAGCGTCTGATAGGAAGCCCAGCCCTCAGGGACCCTTGAGGCAGGGACGCTGGCAGCCGGAGGTGGAGGCGTGGGCGGTGGAGACGGAGGCGCTGGAGATGGCACTGGAGGTGGAGGCCGGTGCGCTGGAGGTGGAGGCACTGGAGGTCGTGGCGCTGGATGTAGAGGCTGCAACCGGCGGGGGCACGACCGTCAGGTCAAGGACCACTGCAGACTCCCCCTCCTCTGAGTCCCACCCCACGTCAGAGTCTGGAGAAACAATTTCAGTCATTTTCTTTGAGTTTGTCTGTTAACTTGATTATGCATTAAACATTTTATTGTGTAGCCATATTCAATTGATATGTTTTTCTGTTGGCAGCCAAATAAATGCTTAAGTGTGATTTACCGGGTGATTTAGATGAGAGTCTAAATTTCCCAGAGGGGAAAATGTTTCATGTGGTCTAACATTATGAAGTGGTCATCTGTGTTATCGTTCCCTGTTTTTGGTCCTAAATCAATCATAGCCTACCACAGAATGTGTGGAATGTTTGCTTTCCTCACAGCCACATAATACAGCATGTCCGTGTAGCCTACGCCACATACAGGATGCACGAAACGTACAGTAGGCTACCTAAAACTGTAGGAGCAATCAGACAAATGTAGGCTCGTACAAATAGCTTACCTTCCGAAGATGATTTTCTTTCCTCGCGTGGACCTCACCAACAAGCACATGCACCTCCGTCTCCGAAAAGTTTCTCTTCTTTCCGCGTTTTTCCATAAACGTCTTTGTCTGTCCTAATGCTCCACGCTATATTATGTCGGTTCCTTCCGGGGTATCCACGTTGTGCGCTGTCATAGTTTTGACCATATATGGTTGGATTTGGGCGTGGAGAGGGCGGAACACGGGGCGCGTGCACGTACGCTCTCTTCCCCGCCAGTCTCGGATTTCTCGTGCAGGAAATGGCGTACGACTTTTTTGATAGATCCGAAAAGCGTGTAAATATTCTCGTCGTACGCTACATTTCGCATTTTCCGCGTTTTCGTCGTACGCCCTCTTTTACACCTGAATTTACACGCTCTTTGATAAATGAGGCCCCTGGTCATTTAGCAGGCAGTTAAAAGCACAACAGTTCTTTGTAGTGGGCAATCTTCCCCACCAGTGTTTGTTCCAGCTCCAATTGCCTTCTCACTGGAGTTTCCTAGTTAAAAGGGTGAACACCTCTGTTGAGCAGCTATGGCCTTGACTGCACATTGCCCTCAGCTGGTAATAGTTGACCAGCCGCAATGACTCCTATAGGGGGGAGAAATGGGAACTTTCCCTGAATTGTGATGTTGATGTTGTTTGTGGTTTCCCAGTTTGACAAGACACCTCCCTCTCGATCTTCACATGGAAACATCAGGAAGATCGCCGGCTTTAAGGGCAAACTGTGTGGTCATGGTTTGGTGGCTCTGTACTGACTGGACTCCATTTGTTCTTCAACAGGGAGCAAGACAACCAACCGTCTAACATCCCTGTGCAAAATGGTGGCTTGGAGCTTCTCCTTTTTCACGTTAGAGTTGGGATGGTTGGTCTTTGCTTTTGGGGCCTTTGTCAGGGGAACGCAGTAGCTTGGGAAAACCCTAACGTGAACATCTCTAACAATGCCTTTGTTGTCTGGATTAGTGCTGACAACTCTGCCAAGCTTGAAGTGACCTCTCAGTGCGTTTTGGTCAACTAACCAGACAATGTCCCCCACGGCGACATTTCTCTCTGCTGTGTGCCATTTGCTCCTTACAACGAGGTTGGGACCAGCAAGTTGACTCCAGGACTTCCAAAACTTAGTCACCTCCGATTGCATTGCTCTGAGTCTTTTGTAGGGGTAGCTGGAAAAGTCAAAGGTTTTAAAGTCTCCACTTTGAGATGCTCGACCAAGTAGGAGGCTATTTGGTGTAACATACTGGATACTATCTTCCCGGCTCTGTACTCTAGCATCAATCGAGCGCCCGTTTGCAAGGTTGGCTGCCATGTAGAGAGTTGTCTGGAACTCTGAGTAACTGAGCCCGGACTCCTTTCCAAGACTCTGGAGTGCCCTCTTTGCAACACGCACAGCAGCTTCTGCAGCACCATTCCTGTGTGGAGAATCGGCTGGGTGAATTTTCCACATCCACTCGGTTCCATTCTTGGCTGCAGTGTCCTCCAGGACTGTTTTATTCAGGCTGTCCAAGAACCTGTACAACTCCTCCAAGACAGGTTTTGCCCCAATGAAATTGGTTCCTGGATCTGACCAGATCTTTCTTGGATGCCCCCTGAGTGCGGTAAACCTTTGGTAAGCCATCAGAAAGCCTTCAGTTGATGGGGCATTTACTAGTTCTGTGTGGATAGCTCTGCTCGCCATGCAGCAAAAGACAACTCCCCAGGCTTTTAGTGTTACTCTCTTCTTGACATCATCTCTTACTTGGTATGGTCCGAAGAGGTCTACTGTTGTAAACTCAAAGGGTGCAGCTGGTTCAGTCCTTTCTGGTGGCAAGTCACCCATCACTTGTCGACACTTCCTCGCTCTTGACCTCTTGCAGGTCATGCAGCCATCAACAACTTTTTGGGCAATTCTCCTTCCTCTTATGACCCATGCCTTCCTTCTCATTTTGAGCAATGTTCCGGCCACTCCATCATGGTTCTCATTGTGGGCCTCCCGAGCTAGCAGTGTGGACACCCAGGCATCATAGGGCAGGATTGGGACACAACATTGATCTTCTTTGAAGTTTTGCACTCGGCCACCACAAACCAACAGCCCAGAGTCCTGGTCCTTGTAGACCACCAACCTGTCTGTGGTGGAGCTTGGGAAGATTGCGCCCTCTTGTGCTGCAAGAAAAATGTCCCTTAGGGCATCTTTTCTTTCTCTTACTGAGATGACTCCTTCTGAGGAGACTGCCTCCCACTTTGGGCTGTCCATGGCCTGATGATCTCGCCCAAGGAACTTTTTTGCTGCCCTCCAGACCATCGCAACTGTTTTGACTAGTCTGGTTAGAACACTGAACCGCTTAACATCCACAAGGCTTTGGACAACTGACCCTCCTGGTGGTCTTTTTTGTTCCGGTATCCTTTGTTCCACTTGGACCTGGTTCAGATTTTGTGTGGGCTTTTCCTTTACTGAGGTCTGTTTCAGAGCCTGGGCCCTTGTCAGCACAGCAACAAATGCTTTCCTCTGCAACTTGTTGATGCTTTCTCTGGCAGTGATTGCTAGTTCTTTAGCAGATTTGGCTGGTCACTCATTTTCTGGCAAACTTAAGAACTTCGGTCCATTTTGCCACTCGGGAGTGTTCATCCAGATCTTGAGGGCCTACTCCTCTGGTGATCACATCAGCAATGTTTTGAGGCCCAGGAATCCACCACCAGTCCTGAATCGCTGTGCTGTTTTGAATCTCTCCAATCCTGTTCGCAAAAAATGTTTGATAGCCATAGCTTTCTCGCTGTATTGCACCAAGGACTGTTTGACTGTCGACAAAGTGGTACCACCTTCCGACTTGGATTCGACTATGCAGCTCAAAGAACTTCTTTAGCCGTGAGGCAAACACTGCTCCACACATCTCTGCCTTGACAGCGTCGCCTTTATGGTCCAATGGAGTTAGTTTTGCCTTGGATTCTACCAGCCGGACAATGGAACCCTGGTCTGTGGTCCATCTTAGATACATCACTGCTCCATATGCATGCTCGCTTCCATCAGAGAACGTGATTGCCCAGGGTTCATTTGTGAAGCATTTGGGGGTTAGAGCCCTGGTGAACTTGACTTTGCCGAGTTGGTGGTACTCCTCGAACAGGCTGATTGCATCCCCCCTGAGGCCATCTGAGAGTGCAGTGTCCCATGTGTCTTTGACTGGGCAACTTTGACCTTTTGCCTCTTGGAAAGCTCTCCGTACCAGAATAGCTCCCTTCTGCATGGCAGGAGTTACTTGTCCAACTGGGTCATACAGTCCTGACACTTGACTGAGAAGTTCTCTTCGTGTTAGGGGGTTTGGTGTCTGGCCTCTGATTTGCTCTTGTAGAAGGTCTTGACCAAGTCGCATCTTTTGCTTTCTTTATGAGAAATTGATTCTAATCATGACATGGAGCTTATCTTCCTCCACTATGTAGCCCAGGCCAAGTGCCTTGTTGTCCTCCTCATGCATCTGGTTTGGTAATACCACGGTCTTTGTCTTTGTCCTTTCCTCTTCACCAGTGCACTCTTTCCTCCCACTTTGCCCAGAAAAGACCCAAGGTTTCAGCTCAAAACCTCCAGCCTTCAGAATCCTCTCTACATTGGCTGTGATTGATTTCAGCTGATCAAGGTTGTTGTGGGAAGTGAGAATATCATCAACATAGCTGTCATTGTGAAGCACCAGACGCTCCTCTTTGAGGGGGGGCAAAGAGAGGGAGGTTAGCAGTCTCACGCATTGCGAGCTGCGCTATGCACCCTGCTGGTTTGTCTCCAATGTTTACTCTTGTTATGGCATATTCTCCCAGCTCCTCATCCTCAGAGTCTCGCCAGAGAAATCTGTGTAGGTGCATTTCACGATCTTCTAACCAGACAGAATTATACATCTTTTTTACGTCCCCCAGAGCAGCGTACACTCCGCCTCTGAATCTGAGAAGGACAGCTCGAATCTGATTGAGAACATCAGGGCCTTTCATCAGCAGGTCATTCATGCTCACACATCTGCACCTTTGACTGCTGTTCCATACGATTCTCACCGGAGTTGTGACAGAGTGTGGGTTGGGGGCAATGAGGTGACTCAGATACCACACTGGTCCATTCCAGTTGGTGATGGCATCCATAGACAGTCTGACTGCAGCCCTCCGATTGACCATGTCATGTCTTTGTGCAGCATATGCAACTTTCCATTCAGGTGCTTTGGCTAATTGCTTTTCTGTTCTGAGGAATGTGGCCTCAACGGTTCTTTTATTGTTTGGCAGGGAGATGGGGTCTTCCACCCAAGGATACCTGGCATGCCAATGCGGCTCCCTGATGTGACTGTCATCTGTGACATAGGTGAGGCCTTCCCTTACCACTTCAAGCTCCCTTTCCTCTGCAAGAGTCATTTCTTTGCCACCTGGCTGTTTCCACAGCGGCACCCTCCACACTTTGGTTCGCATGCTGCACCGATACTGTCCCATTTCCACCACTCTAGGAAGTCCCGGTTGGTGGTTGAGGTGCTTGACTCCTGGAGCGTGGTGTAAACCTGAGTGTTTGACGGAAGTCTCTCTGAAACTTTGCCAGTGAGCTCCTCATACTTCACAGCAGCAGTTCGCATTGATCTTGCAAAGTGTGTTTTGGACATGTGGGCTGACACGGTGAGCTCCTCAAAGAGCTCAGGATGAGTCCCTCCCACTGTCTTCCCCAGCGGTCCATCCCATAGCACAAGGTCTCCGACAACTTTGATCCTTTGGGGTGCAAGCTGACCTTCTCTGTGGCTTATGAGCAGGCTTATCTCTTTGGGTCTTATCAGCTCTCCAGGTGGGATGTCTGGAAACAGTTTCTGCAGCTGTTTGGGATTCACACGTTTGTGGATGTCAGCAATACTGTCCAGCCCATAGCAGACCAATTGGTAGGACTTCAGAGTGCCTTTAGGAGTGTTCACTCTGATCTTTAGGAGGTACCGCTTTGTATCCACACGGGCCTTCATCCCACCAACACCATGGACAATAAGAGTGATGTCTTCACTTCTGAGGTTCAGTCTGTTTGCAGCCTTGTGAGTTATATAATTAGTGTCTGATGCCAGGTCAATTAATGTTCCAATCTTTTGTCCAGCATTTGCTGTGACCTCCAGAAGCATCATGATCACTGGTAACTCCTGTAATCCACTCTCCACTAGAAGGCCTGGTTGTTCTTGTGCAGTGCTGAAAGCCTTTGATGCAGCATTTGAGAATACATCACGACATTGTTTTGCCAGCTCTGGGGATAGCTTTTTGACGAACTCTTCTTGTTCCTCTGTGTACTTCCTCTTGCTTTTCTCTTCCTCTGATCCAGGTTTGCTTTTTTCTGAGGTACACTGCTTTTCTTGTTAGGACACAGATAGAAGTGATGCTCAGGAGCATGTTCCTCATTGCAGGCATGGTTGGTACACAGGAAGTCTGGTTTGCAGTATGAACTGTCATCATGAACATCAAGACATCTCTTGCATGCTCCCAACTTCTTAGCTGCCGCCTTTTTCTCTGTTAGCTTTAGCGCCCGAAACTGCATGCAGAAGTAAAGCTTCTTCTTGTGTTTGCTATCTCCACAGACAACACAGCCAGTGCGGTCGTCGCCTGCCTTGGTAGACTTTGTTCTGGCATGTCTTGGCTCTGTCTTGGTTTCTCTCCTGCTTGGTTCTTCATCCATCAGTTGCTCAAGCTGCTCATATATGCTTTCTTGCCCTTTGAGGAATTTCAAGAGACTGTCAAACCGATTGGCTGGAGCCACAGCATTTCTTCTATCAGCCACATAGACAAGCCATTCTTTCTTGAGAGAATCTGGGAGTTTACCCTCAATTGATTTGGTCACCAGTGGATTTTTTATAGCACCTGTGTCTCCAAGCTCACTCAGGTCTTGAAGTGCCTTCTCCACTGCTTGGATCAACTCCACTATTTTCCGTGGCTGGTTACTTCTGACAGGTGACATTTTCTGTAGCTCCTCCACTATTTCAATAGCAATGGATGTCTGATTCCTGTAGCGGTTCTCTAGGACACGGAAGATGTCATCTGCAGCGCTGTGAGTGGTGAGGTGAAGGTCTCTTATGATCCTGTCATCAATACTGTCCAGCAATTGGGCTTTGTTCACCTCCTTAGAACCGGTCGGCTCACCCTGCCTCTGGAGTGCTTCCCAGTCCTTTCTCCACCTGTGAAAATTACGTTTGTTGCCAGTGAATTTAGGAAGTTCTGTTGGTTTCAATTTGATGGCTGGCAAAGGATGACTGGAGGCAATTGGTTCTCTTCTAGCTTCCCCTTTTATCCTCTCCTGTATGAAGTCAGCCTTCTTGGAAACCAGCTTGGTGGTTTGAAGTTCAAGCCCCTTTAAGTCATTCAGAATGATTCTCTGTTGATCTTGGGGGATCCATCGCTTCCACCGACTGTGCATCTCCTTTGCAGTCTTCACCAGTCCTTCCAGGTGGTTAAACATGAACTCATATCCCTCCTGGTTACCGTTGGGTTCTACAGCAGTAGTGCGTTTACACTCCTCCTCTGCTGCCTGTAGAGCTATGGACATTTCATCAACTCCAAAATTGTCCCAGAGAGCAGTCTGAATTAGATGCTTGACTTCCTTGAGTTTCAACTCAGACTCCTTCACAGTCTTTGCTAGATTGGCTTTCTGACGCTCAGTTAGCTCAGCTGCCTCCTCATCCAGCTCTGCGAGGATTCCGGCCTCCACATTGTCATTGGCTTCCATGACTTTCTCGGCTCCTATTGTGAGTCTCTTGAAACTGTCTCTGAGTTCTTCCTCGGACATATCCTCATAGGTCCTGGTGATGCTGTTGACCAGACGAGAGAATAATCCTTTTGCCGTCGCTCTCTCCGCCTTGAGTTGCTCAACTGACTTCCCAGTAGCTTCCTCAGCCATGGTTGGGGTTGCTCACAGGTTAGGGCTTGAGTGAGGCTTTATGGTGAATTGTCTTGAATTGTTTGGAACTTTATGTCCAGGATCCTAGGTTGTTGCTCCTGCTGTTTCCGTTTGCAAGACCCCGTTTCAGTATCCTGGTCTTCCTATCTCCGTTTCCTGGTTTTCCAGTGGTGACACGGTTTTTCACTGTCAAGTTATGTTTTTGTTTATCTGTGCTGTCCCCGAACTTGAAAAGGGCTAAACTGTCTGCCCAGAGTCCCACAGGATTCCACTCTCAATGATCAGACAGAAATTATCTTTCTCCTTTTATTTAGGATTTTGTTTTCTTTTTGTTGTCGTTTCATTGGTGGTAGCAGTGAAAAACCTTTGGAGGTGAAAACACAATTAACAATGCACGTCAATCCACTCTGCAAAAATTGTTCACTACGCCTTTAACCACCAATTCACCATTGTGACACCAAAATATACAAATGGGCTGTCAAGCACACAAATGCACACACAGTCCAACCATAAATGCATACATACATACAGTACACACATGCATACAGGCTATGCTACACACATACATACAAGCATGCATACAAACAGACTATATCACACCATACACACAAGCATACATACACCTAAATAGGCTAGACCCCTGTGACATGTAAACATACCCACAACCAACTGGATTGGAAACAAACAATAATTGGCAGTAGGCCTACAACTCTATCTACCAACCAGCACAGCAATCCACACATTTAGCCAACTCCATAAACAAGCTATACTCTACCAAACAGTAGTCCACATTAGAATGACATCAAACAAATCAAACATCAATTATCATCAAACAATAACAACAATCAAGAATCATTTCTCACCGGCAGCCACTCTGGTCATTTAGCAGGCAGTTAAAAGCACAACAGTTCTTTGTAGTGGGCAATCTTCCCCACCAGTGTTTGTTCCAGCTCCAATTACCTTCTCACTGGAGTTTCCTAGTTAAAAGGGTGAACACCTCTGTTGAGCAGCTATGGCCTTGACTGCACATTGCCCTCAGCTGGTAATAGTTGACCAGCCGCAATGACTGTTTTCCCCTCTAGGGGGGAGAAATGGGAACTTTCCCTGAATTGTGATGTTGATGTTGTTTGTGGTTTCCCAGTTTGACAAGACACACGCTGTTTGGTTAAGTCTCACATTTCTACCTGGTCAAAAAAGGAATGAATATAATAAGATAAAGATTACAAACCTGTAGTCTGCCCATGACGATGTGATCCTCACACTACAGTAAGACTGGTTAATCTGTAAGGAGAGAAAGGGTGTCTGGCTTCACTCAATGTAGCCTACAGTACCTCTAAAGCACGTTAATAACAAGGCCCGGGGGTCCTCCATGACCTTTAATCAGTCCTGCTAATACGTTCTGATAATCCCCATGCGCTGTTGTTAAAATTTTACGTCAGTTACAATGGGCTACACCTTTGAAATGCAGGATGAGGTGCTCCACTTAAAGTTGCACATTGAACTTTAGGGTTTATGTGCCCTACCACACAGCGGTGTGCTGGTTGAGTCGAGGGTTAAGTGTTGCGAAGATTTTATGACACCTGCCTTGAGACCTCTCCTTACATGGAAAGGCTCCTGCGGTCGATCGACACGGTCACGGCTCTTCTCTGTCCTGGCCCCGCAGTGGTGGAATGAACTGCCCACTGATGTCAGGACAGCAGAGTCGCTGCCCATCTTTCGTCGCAGGCTCAAAACTCATCTCTTCAAGAAGTACTACAACAATCCTCCTACCTAAGCACTTATTGTATTATATTATATTGCACTGTACTTTAGATTGCGATTCTTGCACTTTGCCTTCAGCACTAGATTATGCTCTTAGTCACTTGTTTTAGAAAGAAGATGCACTTGTGAGTTCTGGCAAGTAGTAGTACATTGACTCTTCCTACGTTAAATGCAATTATTGTTAGTCGCTTTGGACAAATGCGTCTGCTAAATGACTGTAATGTAATGTAATGTAATGTATTTGTTCACGGTGCTTGAAGCACCGACGATTCAGGGCACTTTTAGAGGAGGTAAACTCTGCGGGAGGATGTGCCCTACCACACAGCGGTGTGCTGGTTGAGTCGAGGGTTAAGTGTTGCGAAGATTTTATGCCACCCGCCTTGAGACCTCTCCTTACATGGTGATGAATCTCGTTGTCTTTTATTATTGTCCTTATTTCAGCTCTGCGTTGTGTTTTGATTTCAATAAAAGACGGACCCCAATTTCACGCAATACCACACAGTCCAGTGTCTCCTTTTCAGGTGTATTCCAAATTAATCTCTCCAAAACAGGACTTGAGCCTCAACAAAAGCGGTTTATTCCAGAAGGTTTTACATACAAAAGACGATGGCATGGCCTAATGTACAGTTGACCTCTCTGTATGCTGTCTGGACCCAAATAAAAGCATTGGTCTCGTTGCAACGTTCTTATGTGGTTTGAGTGTCCCCCCCTTCTTTTGCAAAATGTAACCCATCCCAGGTGCCGTAACTGTATGTTGTGTGTATGCCTGTATGTTGTTGTGTGTGTTTGCATTGCAGTGGCTAACAGACAACATTAGCTAACCTAGGCTAGTCTTTAGCCTACTATAACTGTCTGTACCTGTGTAACCTAGACCTGGTCCAGGTCTGTATACTATTCGGGCATATACCCCAGTACACCACCCTGCCAGGAACCATTCATTGCGCCATTGACTTTTGTCACTTGCTTCGCGACCCTGATCACGTGGTCTCTCTCCATGATCAAGAAAGCAGCAAGTAAACAGCATGTGAGATCATGTGATCAGGGTCGTAAAGCCTGGCTAGTGGACATGTGCTATTTAAGTGCCCAAAAAGTTTTTTTTATATATAAAAGGTGGGGGGCTTCAAGTGTAGCCACCTTTGAGAAAAGGCTTTTATTGTTTGAAAAATGTCTTCACTTTGGTGAGTAATGAAATAATTCAGTAGTGCAGACCGAGTGACAGAAGTCTATGGTGCAATGAATGGTTCCTGGCGCGGTGGTATACCGGGTTATAGTCCCTAATAATATACAAACCTGGATCAGGTCTACCGTGTAACCCAAATATCTCCACAACCACCCACCTGGAACAGTTGAGATGAGAGAAAAAGTGAATCTTCTTAAATTGCAATCTCTTACAGCATCAGAAGACTGACAGCCTCATGAATAAATTAATCTTTAAACTGATCATTTAATCGTCATGCATAAAACAAACATCAAAGCCTTTCGAGGCATGCAGCGTTGTGCTTCATTCTTCACCTTCCATTTAATGAGGCGCTCAGTTTCTTCTTAAGTCCCTTGAAGAAATTTACCACAGTTACCCATCACACGTCCACATTAACATCTCATTTGTAACTAGCTACCATGTTGCCAACTCGCGAAAATCTATGCTAAATTACCATGTAGGCTAACAAGCTTGTGCTCGGAGAGAACAGAACACAATGCATTTTGGGGCTCCGTGCACGAGCACGTGTGTGCGAGCACTGTTGCATTCGTTAGGTCGAAATAATGTTTTGATCCTGAGCCTAAGTAAAAAAGAAAAAAAAGAAAGAGAGCGAGAGATCCAAGGATATCACCTGCTTCCCCCGGCTAGAACATCTTTCATTAGGGATCTCTCTCCTCCCCATGGCAGTCTCTTAAGTCCTCTCCGAGACACTGGCTCCTCCATCCTTTAAATTGAGGTCTGGAATGAATCTTATCGCCTCTCGTTAGGTCTCTCCCCATTCCCCCTGCCTCTCTTTATTGTCCCCCACCCGGCGACAGCCGAAGGGGGGGGGACTTGAGGTTGGCCGGTGTCACGTCGTGAGTGAGTGAGTGAGTGAGTCAGTGAGTGAGTAAATGAGTGAGTCAGTCAGTCCCCCTGTAGTACCAGAACCCACCACAAAAGGGGCGCCTTTCCAATGCATTTTTCAATTGACAAGTACATTTAGATTTTAGACATCAAAAGCTATGCTTGGTGTCTCAGTATAGTCTCAGAAACCATGTACTTTCTACATCCGCAGAGAGTAGAGCTTGAGGTGTTTAGTAAAGCTAGATATGTCTGTATTTCAACATTCATTATATTACTGTATATTAGACTATACAGGAGCATGGACTTGTTTGCCCACTAGATGGAGACGTTATTGTACTCTTATTCACTCTACCATGGTTTGTAGGGAGCCTACTTTGGTCAATCATTGATACAAATGATGGGACACTAGTAGTGCCAGATATGTCTGTATTTAAACATCCATTATGGGACTTTTGACCATACAGGCGCATGGACTTAGCTATCAAAACGGCGCTCATCCGTCATTTCTTTCTACACAAAAAACTGTAAGTGTCTCAGTGTAGGCACAGTCCAGCCAGGGGCCTTTTTAGCTTGGCCAGCGTCATCAACCACATGAGCTGGTTAGAGCTCACATAGTAGTGCTCATTATAAGTTGTTTTTCCCATTGCCAGTGCATTAAGATTTAAAGACTGAAACTAGTATGCTATGTATTTCAGTAAAAGTATTATTCTACTGAGGGACACTTCTACTTTTCAAATCCAGAGTTTAGATAAAAGAAAAGATTCCTGCCTTGTTTACTCATTGTTTTACATGTTAGGGGTCTCATAGATTATATTAATTCAAAAATAAATGTCATCTTTCTACACCATCATTGCCACAAAGGAATATGCATCATGGGTGGGGGACAACATGTTTACTGTGCACTTGTTGCTCAATGTTAACCTTCCCACATCGTCCAGAAAATGAATGGAGGTGAATGGGCGTCTGTGTTTGAGCGGCTCCGTGGCACCCTGCTCGGGTCAGATCTGCTCCAAAATGTAATGGGTTTTAAGGTGGCCCGTGCTACACACCTCCACCGAGTTTCATGGAAATCAGTCTGGTAGTTTTTGCGTAATCCTGCTAAAAAATAAACCAACAAATAGACCAACAAATAAACCAACAAACACACGTCAGTTTCACTGGGGCAGATGTTCAACGTCAATATGAACACCATAATTTGAATGTTTTTTGACCACGTGTCGTATTACAGTTAGGTTAATCACAGTTCTAAGCACTCTGAGACCATCGGTCTCACCCTCCACGATTGCACAGTTTGAAGAGACTGAAGAGATGCAATGCATTTTGGGGCAGTTGAGTAAGTAACCTCACGCCGCATGTGCATACTCAGAAACCTTTGGTAATCTATATCCATCCAGGCATTTCTCGCGTACACAATATTCACATACTATAGAGTAGGAACATATTACTGTATATAAGTATCCTCTACTGTCCTCTACTGACCTCCTCCTCCTCCTCTACTGACCTCCTCTTCCTCCTCTACTGACCTCCTCCTCCTCCTCTCAGTAGAGGAGGAGGAGGAGGTCAGTAGAGGAGGAAGAGGAGGTCAGTAGAGGAGGAGGAGGAGGTCAGTAGAGGACAGTACTGACCTCCTCCTCCTCCTCTACTGACCTTCTTCTCCTCCTCTACTGATCTCCTCCTCCTCCTCTACTGACCTCCTCCTCCACCTCTACTGACCTCCTCTTCCTCCTCTACTGACCTCCTCCTCTACTGACCTCCTCCTCCTCCTCTACTGACCTCCTCTTCTCCGCCTCTACTGATCTCTTCTCCTCCTCTACTGACCTCCTCCTCCACCTCTACTGACCTCCTCTTCCTCCTCTACTGACCTCCTCTTCCTCCTCTACTGACCTCCTCCTCCTCTACTGACCTCCTTCTCCTCCTCTACTGACCTCCTCTACTGACCTCCTCTTCTCCGCCTCTACTGACCTCTTCTCCTCCTCTACTGACCTCCTCCTCTACTGACCTCCTCCTCCTCCTCTACTGACCTCCTCTTCCTCCTCTACTGACCTCTTCTCCTCTACTGACCTCTCCTCCTCTACTGACCTTCTCCTCCTTGTGTGTGTGTGTGTGTGTGTGTGTGTGTGTGTGTGTGCGTTGTGTGTCTCCTTGTAATACTCCCCAATAATTTCCCATGGTTATCCAATGCTACTTCAACATTTTGAGTATGTTGCATAAATACATAAATAAATAAATACATAAATAAATAAAGAAAAAACTGCTGTTGGCACTTTGTCTTATCAAAGGTTTTACTGACCGTGATTGGGATGTACAGTTGGCTCACTCTAGAAAAATGTACTTGTAAAAGCTTTGGATGAAAGCATCTGCTACAAGACTTAACTGTAAATTTAAATAAATATTCACAAAGTGGATGCATGTGGACATGTGAAACGATTCACACATGCAACACAGTATCCTAATCTGAGCATCATCCTCTTAAATCTTTAGTGAAATCACATTGAATGTGCAGCAGCAAATCCCCTGACGTCCGCCTCATCAAAGGCATGTTATATACTCCTGGGATTGTTCCGTGAGGCAAGGTGTGAGCAGCGAAGCACGTTTACTTGCGGATGGGTTATTCATGATGGGAATTATTGTGAATTTTGTTGACTTTAAGTCTGGGAGTGATTGGTGGCAGCTGAAATTACATGATGACAATGCAGGGGAGGAGAGGGCCATCCATCCAGGAGTCGGAGCAGACAGACACACAGGCCTGTTCATGTATGTCTCAGATATTACAAATTGTACATTTGTATTCTGTCTTGATTGTGTTTTTTGCTGTCATTGATATGCTGGTATTGTACAGTAACAGTGCAATTTCCCCCTGGGGATCCATAAAGTACCCACCCTACCCTACCCCTATTAAAATATCTACCCTACACATATTAAAATATCTACCCTACAAATATTAAAATATCTATCCTACACATATTAAAATATTTACCCTACCCCTATTAAAATATCTACCCTACCCCTATTAAAACATCTACCCTACCCCTATTAAAAAATCGACCATACCCCTATTAAAATATCGACCCTACCCCTATTAAAATATCGGCCCTACCCCTATTAAAATATCGACCCTACCCCTATTAAGATATTGTCCCTACCCCTATTAAGATATTGACCCTACCCCTATCAAAATATCTACCCTACCCCTATTAAAATATCTACCCTATCGCTATTAAAATACATACCCTACCCCTATTCAAATATAAACCCTACCCCTATTAAAGGTCTTTAAAATGGACAAGTTCACTATGTGTCAGGGTTCAGTGTCACTAATTATAATAGATGGCATTATGCTTCAATAGCAATTGGATCTGGACATGACACTGAATAGCCTCCCTCTGTTGGAGATCAAATTAGATGTCAGGGATCTCAGAGCTGAAATACTACAGCACATATAATTCCCAGGAAAGTACCACAGCACTTTCCCATGAATGCTACGATGTGAGAAGGTTAACATTGAGCAATAAAGAGAGGCAGGGGGAATGGGGAGAGACCTAATGAGAGGCGATAAGATTCATTCCAGACCTCAATTTCAAGGATGGAGGAGCCAGTGTCTCGGAGAGGACTTAAGAGACTGCCATGGGGAGGAGAGAGATCCCTAATGAAAGATATTCGAGCCGGGGGAAGCAGGTGATATCCTTGGATCTCTCTCTAAGGTGAGGTGCAATCTCAGGTAGTTAGTGCTGACATTGTATTTTGAGCCTGCTCCTCTGTGCATGAATCCATTTTATGGAGTTCTTGAGGATCTGTGGATGGTATGTCATGGAAGCTCCCCAGCGCCCGTATGTATAGTGGTTCCTAGTGTTTCCCTGTCTGGGAGCATCTCTCTCACCACTTGGACGGTGACTGCAACAGATTTTCAACAGTAGATTTAAAATGGTTCATTATGAAAAATATACTAGTTGCTGATAAAGGTTGGGGACGTTTGGGCCGGGCTGAGCTGGCATTGCAGAACTGTTGGAGAAAGTACAAATTCCAGACTGCTCCCCAGCAAAACTGTTAACGGGATCCTTCAAGGTCAAGGTCAACTTTATTTATAAAGCACGTTTAAAATCAACCGAAGTTGCACCAAAGTGCTGTACAATATATAAAATAAACTAAAACAAAAAACTGAATTAAGTGCACATAATCACAGAACAATAAAAGGACAGGACACAAAACAGGACAAGGGATGTAGGCTATCAGGCCTCAAAAGCCAGTGAAAACAAGTGCGTTTTAAGCTGAGACTTATCCTTTGATAAGATGGCCCCAATGGTGTCAAGACAGCAGGTACTGTACGTCTCACAGCTTTGCCACCAGGAAGATGGAGGGGTTGGGGCATTAGGGGTGGAGGGTGAGGGGTGGGCTAGGGTTGGATAGTTAGGTTTGGAGTGTGAGGGTTGGGGTTAGGGTTGGAGGGTGAGGGGTTGGGGTTAGGGTTTGAGTGTGAGGGGTTGGGGTTAGGGTTGGAGGGTGAAGGGTTGGGGTTAGGGTTGGAGTGTGAGGGGTTGGGGTTAGGGTTGGAATGTGAGGGGTTGGGGTTAGGTTAGGGAACTGAGCACAACACACAGGTGTGTCGAACATGCATGGGCACGAGACACATCTAAGTTTTCTGCTCTTTAAAAAAATCCTGGAAAGTTTAAAACATACCATCGTAAGCTATACTGAGAAAGGGTTCCTAAAAGTTTTTTTATTTTTTTATTTCCCTATTCAGGTGGAGAGGTAGTATTCTGTCATCAGGTAAGTAAACACAATTAGGAATAAGTAAATAGAGTTAATCTAACTTTTGTCTTTTTCTCTTTTCCAACAGGTCTGATAGGAGTTCACTGGAGGATCTATGCAGTTCTTCCATATATCAGGTAAGTATATAATACTTTTAAGGTGTTATGGTGTAAAACTGTAATAATTCTGCTCCTCCGGGGCTCCTATCACTCCTCACTGTTTATTCCCAGTGACCCATCCATTCTGGGCAGTGAGAGAATGTTTCAAGCCGAATGGGCATCCACATTATCTATCAGCGTGTTTAAAAAGCTATCTGCTGTTTTGATCTTCCACAGAGTCGGATTGTGTGGCTGTTCCCAGAAGAGGGATGCCAGCAGGACAAGTAAGTGTCGACATTTCATTCAGATAGTCTCATTAAATTTTTCCAGAAGCTTCTATTTGTCCTTGGGGATCATGTCAGAATAGTTTACCAGAGGGGCCCAGATGTTCGCATAGGGGAACTTTCTCTCACAGGTCTTCAGCAGTTGTTGCAGCTGAGGTGGACTGTCCAGAGAGGCAGTTGTTAAGGCCTAAGGCTAAAAACACTATCTCTACTTCCTCTGTGGGAGTGAGTTTCTCCAAGACCCCACTATTGTGAGGGAAGTTGGCCCCTGGAAAGCTCTCTATTTGGGCAGCAGACTCCTGAAAGGGAGTGAGGTTTGCAAGGGTCTGGTCTCCCGGTACTAGATGTGGTTTATCTGGTAGGACTGTCCACTCATGTATTTTCCTCTCCATTTCAGGATGTCTGGTCAGCTCCCAACGCATCGCTGGATCTCCCTCTGGTGTTCCCAGGGTGCGGCCTTGGTCTGGGGACAGGGGTGAGGTAAACCTAAGGCTCCAGCTGTCAACTCCACCTGCCTTCTGTAAAAGTTTTCCCTCCCCAGGAGAATTGAAAATTCTCTGTGCAAATAAGCTGTAAGGTGCAAAATGTTTTTTTCCTTTTTAGGGCTGATTAAAATAAATTAAAAGAATTGGACGTTGTCCTTTGGTTCTTAAAAAGTCAATAGGACTGGATTAAAAAGGTTAAAAGGATTAAAAGCAAGAGTTCCTAACGTTTCGCCCTACTCTGGGCTTCTTCAGAGGAGAATAAGGGTGAAGGGTTTGGGTGGGTGAGTGGTGGGTTAAGGTTTGATAGTTAGGGTTTGAGTGTGAGGGGTTGGGGTTAGGGTTGGAGGGTGAGGGGCTGGAGTTAGGGTTGGAGTGCAAGGGGTTGGGGTTGGGGTTGGGGTTAGGTTTGGAAGGTGAGGGATTGGGGTTAGGGTTGGAGTTAGGGTTGGAGTGTGAGGGGTTGGAGTTAGGGTTGGAGGGTGATGGGTAGGCCATGACTTTCAGCTGGGTTTCTGTACTGGGAAATCAAAGGCTGCTGAGACAAGAAAGGCAGTTATCAAACTCAATAAAGGTTGTGCAAAGAAAATTAACACTGCTTCACTTTACTACTTATTGTCTTCTTTTTCAGATAAAGTAGCAATGTCATGATGATTATAATCTATAATATGAACAGGATAGGAAGGGATTAAAAATCTAACTTTCACACGATTCATTTCTAAAAGTGCAGTTATTTGTATGAAATTGCATTGTTATGACCTATGACAAGCTGACTGTCACTATTATTATTATTATTATTATTTTTTTTTTCTTTAGGTAAATACTTTTATACTGTTTATAGTAGACTGCTTCTTTGCGCGTTACACTTTTATAACTGCTTCTTTGCGCGTTACACTTTTATAATTGCTATTTTAAATACTGTTTTATTTTAATCATAACTATGCCCTTATTTTACTTAATAATGTATGTTAAGTTGAGTTGGCTCAGAGACTAAGAATTTCATTACTGGTAATGATGCTTGCATTTTTTTTAAAAATCAAGTGTATGGCAATAAACCTGAACTTGAAACTAGTCTTTGGTTGGTATTTAACACCATAGAACATCTGCTCCCTTCTCCTGACTGTCAACCTCACCCTTACTGCTCCTAAATATGCAGTGTTGGTGCAGGTTGATAGATAGATACTTTAATGATCCCTCTAGGGGAAAATCTGGTGTTTCCGCAATGGAAAAAAATAACAACATGCATGGTTGGAAAAATGCACTAGAAACAGAGTAGTAAGCATAAAAAAGGGGAAGAACAGGGACTTTATACCTGTACATCCATATGTACAGCATGTGTACAGTATAGTATGGACTAGAATAAAAAATATGTACATATGTAGCCAAGCTAAAATGTATTTTCTTTTGTTTCTTTATGCTCTCTGAAACCTTTATTTTTATTGTGAACTCCAAAATGTGTTCTGTTAATTGACACTCTGTTAGTTTATAGCATACCTTTCTTTGTTTCCCTTGGGGAATTTATATGGTCTTACACCTCCTGGTCCAGCTTCAGTGAGCGCTTAGGCTCAAAGCTGAATGAGAGATTGAGACTGACTGATCTGCTTTCCCCATGTTTGTGAAATATGGTGAAGAAGAATAAACTCCATTGAGTCGACCTTCAGCCCCGGTGTACCTCATTAATTGAACAAACTCAACACAACGCAGAGTGAGCAGAAAGTGATCTGCTACACATATGTACAAACATACAGTCTGTATAAATAATGTGTCTAGGAGTACACATACATACATACATACATACATACATACATACATACATACATACATACATACATACATACATTTATACAAAGGGTGCTTGGTTAAACGCCGTTGTACTGTATGTGACACGATATACCACGGCAAAGCCTCTTTACAGTTCTATTTGAAATATTACTGCGCCTATAATTACACTATATAGGGAGTGAAAGTAATCTCATCACCCCCTAGTGGTAGCGTTCTTAATGCCGAGAGAATTAATGGAATTTCTCATGGACACGTCTTTTGAAAAATTATATCTTGGTCGACACTGAAAAGTTAGTAGAATACTTGGAGACAAACTTTATTGATTCTGCTGATCATAGCTGATTTTCAATCACAATCCGAATTATGAAAATATTTTTCTTAAATTCCATTGACTTTGACTGGAGGAATGGAGCAATTTCGAAAATTTGAAAGAAGGCGAAATACTGTTTGAAATTCTCACAGTTGGTAGATTATTAATGTAAAAATACTCACAAGTTTTTGTTTTGATAACTCCGCCGAAATGGTTTCGTAGTAAATATTAGAAAATCCGGTCTATGGGAGTTTACATTGAAACTCCTCTCCGATAGGAACAAAACCTAGGGGCGCATGTTTTCACGTTCCCTCCCTATACTCGCGTCATGAACCATCAAGCTTTGAGCCGTTGTAGGTGCACCGTCTTGTTTCACTGTTTCAACATTCCAATGCAATTTTCGCACTGACAGTCAGTTTATCACATCCTGATTTTTTTCTCTTACAGGATAAAGTAACCACAAAGACTCCCTATATGTGGTCTGTTTACCAAAATAAAACCTGTTTGAAAATGTGCCGACACGTTGTCGGACTTCCCCGGTAGACTACAGTCCTTTCACCCTCCATTCACTTTGCCGTCAAAATAAATCGGTGTCGGCCTATTTAGGAGAGGCGCTCATATTTATTAAGTGTCAGATAAACATGAAACTTCACTTACCTAAGCAAAAGGGTCTATAAATGCTGGGTTTTGAAGCCTCTGCGCTACCATTAAATAACTTATTTAGACGCGTTTTGTCCAAGTGAATTTATTTTTCTGAAGTAGTCTTCTTTTGTGGTGGTGGTGGCGGTGCTTTGAAGCCGTTTTGCTTAGGTAAGTGAAGTTTCATGTTTATCTGACACTTGTAAATATGAGTGCCTCTCTTAACTAGGCCGACACCGATTTATTTTGACGGCAAAGTGAATGGACCAGCAAAGGACTGTTGTCTGGCATGAGCAAGCGGAATGCGACTACGGGACTGAGAAGGGCTACATTTCAACCAGACATTCCAGTGAAACCAGGTAGTCAAAATAACTTACCTGATATAAAATGGGCACCGCAAACGCGGGCATTTCTGACGATGTCCTCAGTCCAGTCCGTACACTTAATAATGGAGATTTCGTCTGTCTTCCTCTGCTACTGTTTCAAGAATGCGCGCGCATACTTGTGCTGACTAGGCTGTAAAAGGGTATATAATTAACAAATATGACCCACGCTCGTTACATAACTTCTATAACATCCGGTGACAAAATATGTCATGGTACCTTCGTATGTCCACATCAAGGATTGAACTCACACCTTGGCGGTGATAGGCAGCGCACTATCCACTCGGCCACCGCTGACCTGTGAATTCTGTGGAGTCTTTTTGTTTTGATGTTCTGGGACCACTGCCTCTTGTGGTAGCAACATAGAACTGCAGGTCAACAACGACAACAGGGAGGGAGGGAGCGACAAATAGGATTCCCTCTTCATGGTGTGTCGGCTTACTGCCAACACACAAAAAAGGGGTCGAAAAAAGTGGTGACGAAAAGTCGGAGGGGTAGGGGCCCACACCAATATTCTTTAAGGGGGCCCAGAATTCCTAGCAACGACCCTGACATCATGTACATCATTAACGTAAGTGGGACCTTGTTGTCTAATGACCCCAATTAGCCTTAATGGATGCATGAATATCTTGAAGGTCTAAATTCAATTGACTTCAGTAGAGTAGCCATCATTTCAACATTTAATATGCACCTAATTACCATGTTAATTCAAAAACAACTCATATTCAGGAAAATGAATATATTATAATCTGTGTTCCTATTAAGCCTTTTAATATCCTTGTGTTCAATGAAACAGCAAAGACATAATTGTTTCTATTCTGTGTGACATTTTTGGGGGGAAGAAGCTCTTTGAAGGCACTTTACCTACAGGCTTTTGGCTCTATCAGAGCAAGACTTTACAGGTTACTCTCCAAGCTGCATCAGGCCTTATCCTGCTGGACATTAACTTAACATTAACACACTTGTTTAGTCTAGATGTAGTTTAGGATTATATGGCTTCCCTGCACTTTTACTGTATGGCACTTTTGAGCTGATCAATTTTTTTTTAATACAGCGTGTGTTTGCACTGCTGCCATTCTTGCCCAGGTCACTCTTAAAAACGAGATTTTAATCTCAATGGATGTAAACCTGGTTAGGGTTAGAAAAAAAAAAAAGATTAATGACTCCCGTGGTTTGTAAACAGGCAGGTCTTTCCTATTGGAGCAGACACTGTTAAATCAGGGAATGTTTATCATGCCGGTTTGTGGTTGAGGTTGTAATTATTTCAAAAAAGAGTAAACTTGCAAAGTTAAATTGATTTCCTAGATCTCTTTAGCTGATTAAGAGACAACAGTGTATATGGCTGATTTATCATCCTACTCACTGAGTAGTGCATCCAGTATATTAAAATATTTCCATTATTATAACTATCTGTGTGCATTCATCATCTTGGTATGTTGTATTGGAATGTTCGTAACACAGATTAATATTATACAAATGCCTTAAAGGTGCAGTGTGTACACACCTTGATATGTGAGAAAAACTAGTTTTAAGCTGAAACGTCTCTAATGCTGGCAGTTGGTCAGATACAATGTGACCTCTGTAAAATGGATGTGTACACTGTCATATCAGTGTTTGTTTTCTGTCATTGTACCATAGTGTTGTGAAATATTGCCTAACCTTTGCACAAAATGCACCCTTTATGGCAGGAGAATTCCTCTCCAATTTCTCAGCCAACAATTGCAGCATTAGGAAAAAGGTTTGATCTATGAACCAATACCTTTTAGCTTTAGGAGAAAGGATATATTGGACAGGCTCATCTGAGATCGTCCTCGGGCAATCCATCTGTGGAAATCAATCAAAACCTGTCCCATGAACCAACAGTAAGACTCCTTACAGTATGTGAAAGATGAAAACCTGTGCTGATTATGATGAATTAATTAATAGAGGCTTGGGAACACTTCATATTAAGGTTATCTTATTAAGCATTAGTTAATAGGTAATACGGTCCTTATATACTATGCTTACTAACATTAATATGTGTTAAAGAAAACACTTATAAGTGTTTGTTACCTGCCCCCTCCAATGTTAGGGAGAGTGTTAATAATAGCATTATAAACACGTTTATTGTTATATTATAAAACATTCATAATAAACTCGTTAGAAAACTAAATAAACTAAACTAAATAAACAGTTTATAAACTGCTTAAGCATGTTCATAAATCCTTTATTCGTTTTTTGCACATACTTATTAGTCATTAATTATGCACTTATCATGCACTTTACTATGCCTTTTGCAGCTACCAGATCTAAAGAACAGGGCCTTATTAAGGTTATTAAACCCTTTATTATGCACTAGTGACTGATTTCAACTTGCGTATTGTTATTGCACCAGAATTTGTTTTATTGCCATTGCAGTTTTTCAACATACTAGGATTTGCTTTCAGGCATGGTGCATAACAAGGAGACAACATTGGACAGGGTGCAGGGATGATACAGGACAGTGCAAAGACAGGACAGTACAAGGGGCAGTACAAAATACTAGTGCAAAAATAAGATTTTAAAAACAACAACAATATACAATTGCTGTCCAGTCAGTGTATATACAGTGAGTGTGTGAAGTGTAATGTGTATGTGAGTGTGTGTGTATGTGAGTGTGTGTATATGGTGTGTGAGGCGTGATATAGTATGTGAGTGCAGTGTTGGTCATATGCAAGTGTCTCTGAATGTTGGCGGGGTCTGTGGTGGGGTCGGGCGGAGGAGGGGAGGGAGACACCAGCCTCGAAGCCGCGGGGAAGAAGCTTCCTCTCTGGCGAGCAGTCATGGCCCTGATGGACCGCAGCCTCCTGCCTGAGGGGAGCGGCATGAAGAGATTGTGGCCGGGGTGGGAGGGTTCAGCGGCGATCTTCCTGGCCCGCTTCAGGGTCCAGGAGTTGTGCAGGGCCAGGAGGGAGGGCAGGTTGCACTCAGGTCTCCCACAGGAAAACATTGTTCTAGCCAGCTACGCCTAGGAAAAACTAGCTATAGTATATAGTATATGGAGTGAGTTTAGGGGGGTGAGTTGAATTGTATAAACTAAAGCAGGTATAAGAGCCAAGGTAGTGACCTTGATCCTGGTGTTGCAAGTGGACACCTTCGCCCCCTTCCTCTTCATCATAGTCCTGGACTATGCACTCAGGAAGGTCATTAGTGGTCGGGAGCAGGAACTCGGCCTCACTACAATTCCTAGGAGGTCGAAACGACGCCCCACTGTAGTCCTAGCAGACGTGGACATCACGGACGAAATCAGCGTCAGTCATCGACAATCAGACACGAAGAGAGATGAATCCATTGTAATTACTGTAATGACAGCGGCTCCACTGCAGTTGTTGCGTTGTGTTCAATGCCTGCGTCTGACATTAGAGAATCGCTGAAGTTCATTTCTTGATTTTTGATGGACGCTGACGGTTGATGCTGACGGACACAGTGGAGTCAAGGGGTAATGTTACCTGAGCAATTCTATGACCACTTATCTCTTTTTCATTCATTGATTTCAAATTTGTGCGAAAAAAACCCAACAACAATCCTTTCATAACAATCATAATCATAACAATACAGTAAAATGTTGAAACTGTAATTCCGATGTAATTTCCCTGCCGTGCTAATGAAAACTATTGTGATATGATTTGGGTAATTAACCTTGTCCCATGTGCAGAGACACCAAGGAGCCATCTAAATTTATCAGCACAGTTTGAGAAACAGCAGGTAGGGCACCCTACTAATAGACTCTAGAGGTGAATTAGCCATTAGCTAAAAAAGCGAATTCCCCTCTAAAGCAGATGTCTTTCAGAGAGTGTATGAGGTGAGGCAAAGTAGACCAATAAGGGAAGGACAGATATCAGACAGTAAAATACAGGGTGAGAAAAAGCATTGGTTTTGATAGGGAGGTTCCAGGCAAACTACAGTATAGGTACCGTTTTGGACATTTGACAGGTTCTGGTAAAACAAGGCAGGGGAAGGATTCAAGGTTGCCCTGTGATATGAACATCCCAAAGCTCAATGAGATAACTTTTTTTTATAGTTCAATATTCACTTCTACTTGCTATTAGTTTATGAATTGGCCTTAGCAAGACCCCAAAAATCATTCTCGTGGCATGAGACCCTGTGAATTCTAATTATTATTTTAGTATTTCGGTGTACTGGCTAGTACACTGGCGGGAAATCTTGTGGTGGAAGCGGAAGTGATGCATTTTGCGTGCCACAATATCAGGAAGAGAACAAACACTTCGCCCCGCGAAACAAAATCTCCATGCACATAAAATAAAAAAGACCGGTATTTACTTGCATTGAAGCCATCCTTCCAGAAAGGAGCTACAATCTTCCAATCCAGTCTGCGCACACGCGTTTGTTATCACCCCCCCTCTCCCCCATCATTACAGCGAGTGAGTGGAGGATTGTGGGAAGTGTGGTTCTTAAAACGCAGTGCCGCCAAAGTGCCGAGTTATCTCATCTAGCTTTAAGGGAAGAATCATCCATGATTGAGGAGTGTGAGGCAGCTGGCAGAGAGCCATCTGGCCCTGTGGGAGCTGGCATGGGGGCCAGGACAGTTTTTGTTTCGACCACACAGGACTTACAGGAGAGGTGCCAGTGCCTTCTAATGGACTTGGCACAACATCTGTCAGATCTCCAAACAGTGCCAAGATACGACAATAACAACAAGAACAGCAACAGCGGGACACTGCTGTGTAATGACAAGGTGTGGAAAATAGAATAGACAAGTTAGCTGCTACTTCTACTGCTAGTATAGTAGTAGTAGCAGCAGCAGCAGTAGTAGTAGTAGTAGTAGTAGTAGTAGTAGTAGTAGTAGTAGTAGTAGTACAGTAGTTGTTGCAGTACTTTATTGATCCTCAACAGGAAAATGCACTGTTACAGCATCAAAAGACAACAAAGTAACACATGTCCTTTCAGGTTAGCTACAGTATACTACTGATACAAAAATGAAATAGGAAATAAGTACTTGCATACAGGAATATTCTCCCATGTGGTTTTATTCTCTTTCAACGTTTGATCAAAAAGGTCTTCACCATGTCTGACAAAGACCCTTTTTGATTGAAAGGTTGCATTCTCCAGTGTGCAGGTACATTATATATGTGCTCTTGCACTCTTCAGCAGGCTGGCATACTGTATGTGGATGTGCATATATCCTACCAACCTTTATACAGTAGAATACAGTCTCGGCCTTCGACTATCATGTTTGGTTATATATTATTGAACAGTCCAACTTTGGTACACATTACAAAGTAAAGTTTAAACTGTCAGTGGAATAGTTCTGTAGTCTGTTGAGAAAACATTTCTGTGCAGTTTAAGCAGGTCAAATCTGGGTTCTCATACAGTAGAGCTCTATTAGCCTGAATGCATGTTTCCTACTTACTATTACTTATTTAAATCAGTTTATTTTACTTTGATGTGAGCAAAGCTCGTAATTGCATGTACCTCAGTCATCATGTTTCCTTGATTAAATTTTTATACAAGTATGAATTATACATCACTCATGTATAATGCAGTACTGAAATATAATTCTCAAAAAACTAAACTTTAAGTCATTTTTCTATTTAATTCTGTGATAAGCTTTATCTGTTTGATGTATTTGGTGTGTTTGGAACAAACTTTGTGGTTTCCACACGTATATTTACAAACACAAGTAATGAAAATGGTCATAATATCAAATACTACTCTCAACCTACTCTCAGCTAAATTAACCACATTTAATCTCTACAACTTGTCCAACGGGGACCACGGAACAGCCTTTGATTCTAACCGTTTGCTCTTGTTTAGCTCAGGATGAAATGTTTTTAAAGTCGCGCTGCAGGGGCCTGTTAGAAGTCTGTTTGCCTTGCTCCTCCTAGCCTGCGGCAAGGTGGAGAGCAGGCCTAAGCACAGTGCATCTGTGGATAAAGTCATAGAAACTACATCAGCTACACAATAAAAAATACATAACATCAAGTTGTACTAATGATAAGTAATTTGTTTTCATGATATGTCAGTATTTTTGGAGGAAATGACTATAATTTAGATAGAGGACCGCACAACAGTTGCTCCTTAAGTGTTTACTGAGTAGGCAAAAAAGTACAACGTTTCAACCTGTGGTAGGTCTCTATCAGCAGCCCTGATGAAAACCTACCATAGGTCGAAACGTTGTACTTTTTTGCCTACTGTTGTGCGGACCTCTTTCTCTTTCTCAATGATACCACATTGTCCAGCACCAGGTAGGTGTGCTTAGCAACCTTCTTTCAAAAATAGAATTTAGATTGAACCTTCCCAAACTATTGTAGTACACCCTCACCTCAAATCAGAATGACTTCCACTGTGCACTGAATATAATAATGAATACAAATTGATTACACTTAAAGTTAAAATGACACCACAGGGGCCATGAGGAGAAGCCATACAGAGAGAGAGAGAGAGAGAGAGAGAGAGAGAGAGAGAGAAAGAGAGAGCAGACGGCAGCAATATGATGATAGGTTGGGTGAGATGATAGGCTGGGTGAGAGGAGGAGTATCTTCAGCTGGCACCCTGCTGATTGGCAGTGGGGAACAGATGGTGGGGAGAGAGGAGCTCTAACTAGGATGTGAATGCAAGGTAAGCAAAAGAGAAGCCGAGTATTGTTGAGCTATAAGATACTACTAACATAATTTAAGCATAGCAGTGACTCTCGAACCTTGTGCCTTCTTGGTGAGGGAGCTGATGTTCGGCTCCCACTTGAGGGTGATGATGGTGCCCAGGAAGCGGAAGGCCTCCACAGTCGAATGGGGAGTCACCCACTTCTTTCTGTCCACAACCATCTCCACTGTCTTTAGAGTGATGAGCTCCAGGTTGTTGTGGCCGTATCGGGACATCAGATGGTCAATCTCCCACCTGTAGCCAAACTCGTCCCCCCTCAGAGATGAGCCCAATGAGGGGGCTGTTGTCAGCAAACCTCTGGAGCTTGACTGGCTGGTGACGGGAGGACAGGGAGAAGAGTAGAGATGAAAGGACGCCGCCCTGAGTGGAACCGTTGCTGACGGTCCGGGAGTCAGGGATGTGTTTCCCCAGCTTCAAATGCTGCTTCCTGCCAGAGAGGAAGTGGTGATCCTGGGAAAGATTATCCTCCATCTGAGCCGGGATAATGGTATTAAAGGCGTTAAAGTATTGTCTCGTGCCATGGCCTAGCTGCTGGACAAACTTATTCATTTAGGTAAAGATGTCTTGAAATGCTGAAGCATATGAAAATGATAGACATATCAACGCCAGCTGCATCAAAGCAGGAATCTGTACTGTCCAAAGGCAAATATTAAATTGTACTAATACGTCCGCTTTAGTTATGATTGCAGTGCAGTCACACAGTGAATGAGTCCACTACACAACTGACAGGTCTGTGCAGGTCCATATCTAAGCATTCTTGGCTGTCCAAACCCCAATATGGGAATCCATTGTGAACAATTAAATCCCAAAATCATCCCATTCTCTATGCAGTGGTCTGTGAGAATACCAGCTGCTAAGGTCTGTCATGGACGTGAGCTCCCCAGAAAAAAGCCCAGAAGTGCACAATAACTTCTGTCAGTTTCAGAGAGAACAGGTTGCCTGTTTCAATTCCAGGTTGCCTGTTTCAATATCTATGTGGTTTGTATGGCTCTATGTGCTACTAACCCTGTTCTGCCTTCTGCCTTCCCTCTCCCTAGTGCCTCTCCCACTCCCTCCTATCTTCTAACCAGGTCCAGTGGATGCCCCACTGTCACCAGCAGACCTCCCGGAGTCCGATAGACACCCCCGTGTCTGCTGTGGATGTCGTAGCATGTCTGTAGGATGTCCTCTCTCCTATGATGCTTTTTTAGCCTCTCTTACTCTGAAATGTAATTTAATGTAATGTATTGCTTTATAAATGTTCTTAGCCGGTAGACAAACATACTCCTGGAGCTTGCTCGATCGCCTTGTTGAGAGGGGTCAGGGAAGAATTTTTACAGCTCACTTATCTGGCCCCCGGGTGATTACTGTTTTTTTTGCTTCCCTCTGGAATATGTAGAGAGTGGGTCGTATGCCCACCTCCCTTGTTCTCTGTAAAGTGCATTGTGTTGCCTCTGGGTATGAAATGCGCTATACAAAAAAAACTTTGATTGATTGATTGATTGAACAGAAAACGAGAGGAGAGAGACTGCTTGGATTGCCCTGCAGTCCCTTAGGGATAGTCAGTGCCCTTGAAAAGGCCGGGTCTGTTAAGGAGAGACAAAGGGGAGTATTGATAAAATTACTACAGCTCATAGCAGTCAATGCAGCGTTGGAACTAGTCATGCAGCTCTCACAAGGGCTGGACGATGACTCATCTCTGTGGTATGCAATAATCTGATATGAAATAAGATGTTGTTCTGTCACAGTTTTTTACTCACTGGTGACCTTAAAAGAACCCACAAAAATTCAGAAGTATTCAGTATATTCAGCACACCTTCCGAAAGTTCTCCATATTTTCTGTCTGGCTAACACCATCAGCTCGCACTCTGTTCCCTGGAATCTCTGGAATGATCCCCCTGTCAGAATTTCCATCCAATCAACGAGCGACCTCAGCACTGCATGCCGTTGTTTTCAAGTTTGGCTCGGTTGGTAAAAAGGCAGACTGAACATGACCACGATCAAAATGAATCAAAATGAAACAATGTATAATTTTTTGCATTTAGCCCCCGGGACTAAACCGTGCTAAATGCGCGCTTCATATTTGAATACGCCCTAAAACAAAACAAAACAAAACATTCACCACCCCATTACGAAGGCCCTAAAGACATTGGATTGGTTCTGTATTTCAGGTTTTTTTCAGTCTCTCAAATTGTTTCCGACCACTTTTAGTGAAGAAGTCTGGACGAATGTCTGAATGTCTTCAGTATCTAGTTGAGCTACTCTCCTTGAAGGGTTAAGGCTCCCATAAGATTTCAGTTCCACCACAGACACCGTTATTTTATTGTTGTCATCGTTCACAGAGTTGAGACCTTGGCTTGGATGTGAAGGAGTCAACTGGGTCCTCTTTTTGTGTTCTCTATTGGCGCAGGTGTGATACAGAACCCTTCAGGATGTGTTATACAGTACCTTCTAAACATGTCTGTACTACATAAACAGGATGTGATGTCACCTTTTATTCCAGATAACCTTCATACAGTAGGCTCAGTCCATTCAAAACTGGTTTCACAGTAAATACTGTATATCCACTTGTGGAAACACTGGTCTGGACTTTTGCCTCAAGCAGGCCTTGCAACATCAAACATCATGCTACTTTGAAAGGACAGTGGCAAGAATCTCTTCAAGATTTCCCCCATGTGCTCCATCAAACAGAACGTCTGTGTCAGAATGGAGGGTCCTTCCGCCTGATTTCCAGTAAAGATATTTTCCTGCCAGAGTATTAAACCCATGGGGTTTGTCTGGGCGCTGTCCATTCCTGTCAGACAAACATCATCTATATCATTGCTTGTCAGCTGTCCCTTGTCACAGTTCCCAGCTTTGAATTACATTTCAACCAAGAGAGAGCTTGAAGTTATTTTTCTCTGTGTGTCTGGCATAGCTTCTCTGAGCCCAGTTCTCTTGTCAGTAGGTTACAGGGCAGGTATGCAAGGTTGTTTGTTGCGTTTGTTGTCTTTTAGTTAATATAAATTAGTAAAGACTCCCACACACTATCTTTCACCTCAATGAGAGAACTTTATTAGACGTTTCTAATACAGAAACTATCAGTTCTCTGACTGAGGTGTGTGGGAGTTTTTATTTACTAAATTATATGAACTAAAAGACAACAAACGCAACAAACAGCCTGCATACCTGCCCTGAGTTTTTCTTCTACTATATGGGACTTACAGTAATTTAACGCACCTATCTGTGCAGGTGCAGGAACGGCTCTCCAAGGTTGTAAATACGAGTGGGAAATAACGATGATACCCGAGTTTATGAGTTGTGACGTTTCATGGCGTTCTCGACAGCAAAAAATGGTGGAAAGAATGGAAACCCTGGCAGCAATTGACGGTAAAAATTGATATAGTTTGTTATTCTGTTCTATTGCAGTCCCTTTTCAACCTAAACGTCTATCAATCACAAACACAGATGTTAACAAGTCTAGCTAAGCACATTTGAGCAATATAGCTAGCTAAGCAACTATTAGCTAATTATACAGATAAGGGACTTGCTTTCGCTGATTATAAATCACCCACAGAAAAACATCCATCATCCTGGCGTTCATGTTTGTTGATGTTTTGTTGCTCTTTCCGACCAAAAGCGCTTGAATGCGTGTATGTCGTAATTACGACTTCACGACTGGTAAATACAAGCTTCCGAGGTGCACATGAATGCAGCATTAAATCCATCAAGTTCAATTGTGTTAGGAGGACCTATGGCTGCTCTGCTTGAGGGTCACATGACATCTGCCCACAGTGTTCCCGTGTAGTTGGTGAAACTGAATTAACACAGCCAACCTGTGAGAAATGCAGAGGGGGCTAAATATGTCTCCAGGCCAGGATGTTGATTGAATATTTATAGATTTGCATGTGTAATGAGATCCATGGACTGCTGACTTGCATAACCCTCTGTTTGGAACAGGAAACTCGTTATTAAATTTAGTCGGTCCCAATGTTCCATCAATAACCCAATGTATAAATGCTACTGCATGCTTTCCCACCACTCATCAGCCAGCATGGGAAGAGACACATACTGTACAGTAGGCCTACAGTACAAAACAGGTAGGTAGGTACAGTAGAGTACAGCAGGTAGGTAGTAGAGTAGAGTACAGCACAGGTAGGTAGTAGAGTACAGCAGGTAGGTAGGTAGGTAGTACTGTGGAGTACAGCAGGTAGGTAGGCAGTACAGTAGAGTACAGCAGGTAGGTAGGTAGGTAGTACAGTAGAGCACAGCAGGTAGGTAGGCAGTACAGTAGAGTACAGCAGGTAGGTAGGTAGTACAGTAGAGTACAGCAGGTAGGTAGGTAGTACAGTAGAGCACAGCAGGTAGGTAGGTAGTACAGTAGAGTACAGCAGGTAGGTAAGTAGGTAGGTAGGTAGGTAGTACAGTAGAGTACAGCAGGTAGGTAGGTAGTACAGTAGAGTACAGCAGGTAGGTAGGTAGTACAGTAGAGCACAGCAGGTAGGTAGGTAGGTAGGTAGGTAGTACAGTAGAGCACAGCAGGTAGGTAGGTAGTACAGTAGAGTACAGCAGGTAGGTAAGTAGGTAGGTAGGTAGGTAGTACAGTAGAGTACAGCAGGTAGGTAGGTAGTACAGTAGAGTACAGCAGGTAGGTAAGTAGGTAGGTAGGTAGTACAGTAGAGTACAGCAGGTAGGTAGGTAGTACAGTAGAGTACAGCAGGTAGGTAGGTAGGTAGGTAGGTAGTACAGTAGAGTACAGCAGGTAGGTAGGTAGGTAGGTAGTACAGTAGAGTACAGCAGGTAGGTAGGTAGTACAGTAGAGCACAGCAGGTAGGTAGGTAGTACAGTAGAGCACAGCAGGTAGGTAGGTAGTACAGTAGAGTACAGCAGGTAGGTAGACACAGGTAGGTAGTACAATAGAGTACAGCAGGTCAGTAGGTAGTAGAGTAAAGCAGTTAGTTAGACACAGGTAGGTAGTGCAGTAGAGTACAGTAGAGTACAGCAGGTAGTTAGTACACTAGAGTACAGTACTGAAGATCATCACACCCCAATGATTACAGTTTATTAAGGTTTACAAGGGTTTGGTTGGAGGAGCAGTCATATTTCCCAGGGGTGAGTGAAGGGAAGCAGCTTGTGAGAGTCAGACACGCTAGACTGTGTCAGACTCACAGAGAGACATGCAGCGTAGGAGCAGCACAGTAAGACCTAAACTCTCGAGCCAAACACCACCACATGTCCAGCACTGAGCTCATGCTACACAACCGGTTTGTGAGCTACCATGTCATGATGGGTCTGTATGTTTACTACACACTCCCAGGATCATGTGTGAGAGAAGAATGCATGCATTTCTGTATCAAATCAAATCAAACTTTATTTGTATAGCGCATTTCACAGAGGCAACACAATGCGCTTTACAGAGAGCAATGGGAGGGTGGGCATAGGTCCCACCCCTACATATTCCAGAGGGAAGCAAAAAAACAGTTTCACCCGGGGGCCAGAAAAGTGAGCTGTAAAAATTCTTCCCTGACCTCTCTCAACGAGACGATCGAGCAAGCTCCTGTATCAGCCACTAATCTACTATTTCTGCTGAACTCACTTGCTACATAAAATGCTCAATGCTTTGCAACACGAGCAGAATTCTATTCTCAGAGGTCTAATGAAATGACAAAGAATTGACCTTCAGGGCACTGGGGACCGATACGTTACCACCAGCCCCATTGTAATTTACTGTAAAGCTCTGACTGGAATTATAAGTGAGATTGGTCTCGGACAAAGTACATACTATACTACTTGTACTACAGTATGTCCATACTATGTTCATCCTTTCAAGGTTTACAGTTCAGAAAGGCAGTGGTTCTTCTAGGATTGAAGATGGGTAGAGCTACTCTACTCTGTGTTAAAGGGATGAATAAGCTCAAATGATGATGATTGTGCTTTAATTTCCCACTTCTACTGGTAATTCAAGCTTTCAGGCCTGATGGTAGGGAGAAAAAAAGAATGCCCAAAATGTACTGTATTTAAAACTAAGAGGTGCTCTTTGTGAGATGGGATTTAAGTCCATGTAAGCAATAGAGCAGGTTAAAAATAGATATAGATACAGGTTAATAATAGACCTATTTATTCTTGCATCTCTGGCTTAGAAGGCAGCTGTAGCTCAGGAGGTAGAGCGGGTCGTCCAATGATCGTAGGGTCGGCGGTTCGAATCCCGGCTTCTGCTGTCCACATGTTGAAGTGTTCTTGGGCAAGACACTGAATCTCAAATTGCTTCCAATGAGCAGACTAGCACCTTGCATGGCATCTGCCATTAGTGTGTGAATGTGTGAGTGAATGACAGGCCATTGTAAAGCACTTTGGATGAAAGTACAGTCCATTAAAAAAAAAAAATCAGAACCTCGAGAGATCTTTATTTGGCCACAAGTGACACACACAAACACATGTGAAATGATTCCCCGCATTTCTCCCATCCAAGATGTCCTCCTCCGGGGGCAGCGAGGAGCAGTGGACAGCCATCATTCATGGCGCCCAAGGACCAAGTCCAAGTGCTCAGCCCAAGTCCTGGTCAGGGACCGGACTGCAGTGTTAATTTTGACAGAAGATTTTGATTTAGTTTTAATCATAGTCTTTTAACTAAAATACTATTTAGTTTTTGTAATATTTTAGTCATTTAAATTAATAAATAGCACTAAGATTGTAGTAAACTTAATCTACAGTAGATTCAATTTACTAAAATCGAATGGGTTTAGTGTTTAGTGTAATGCATTATTTAACAATTTCTCTAGAATTTCCAAACTCATATATACTCCTGGAGAAAACATCTATTAGACTGATGGACAAAGCTACTGAATTACATTTCTAATGCTGTGTTCACACCGGGCGCAAATTTTTCCTGTGGCGCAGCGAGTTTACATAGAAAGTCAATACAATTCGTGCGAACTGGGCAGCGGGCGGCACGGGCGGCGCGAATCGCAGAACTCGGCGGCGCGACGGCCAGGATTCGCCGCGCGGCGACATTCGCAAAAGTTCAATTTTTTTTACTTTCTGCGGCGGATTTGCGTGGCGACCCATTGATCACGCGGCGAGATTGGGCGAACTGGGCGGCGCAAATTTTCTCGCTGCACCCAGTGTGAACACGGCATTAGCGCTCTCCTTGCCTGTGTTCAATGCATGAGTCATGACTTTCACAGAAATCTCAGCATTCTGATTGGCTCTCTTCCCAAATAGTCCCATTTTCCTCTAGTTTTCATTTGTTGACGAAAATGTCAATAGTAATGTGTTTAACTAAAGCTTGTTTTGGGTTACAAGCTGAATTGTTAAATATTACATCAAATCCTGGTCTGGCGACTCAACAATATTGATATCCTTCTTTAACAAATGTGAATATTTCAGTTCGGTCAGGAAATGGATGTTGGATTATGTTATTAGTTTGTCTCATTTCTGTGTCTTTCTTTAGACAGACCTACATGAAATCAGCTGGCTTTGTTGAGAGCAGAGCTAGTAGCGGTTCTTGCACGTTCTACCTGGGGTGGCAGGGGTTCCAGCTGGAATATACAATACACAAACAGCGTGGCAACTCGGGTGGCAAGGCCTTTTTCAGGGATGGCAGCTTCCACCACCCCCCCTAGAGCCACCACTGAGAAGAGCACATTTTCTGTCACAAAGCCTTTTCTAAGGTGGCAGGGGTGTGAGTTTTAGCTGAATCTGCTGTGGCAAAGCAGGCTACTGTGTTAAATTGGATGACATTCTCCCAGCAGCATGTTAAACCATGTGTAAAATCCTCACTATGGGTTTAGAGAATGATCCTTGGCTGGAGACACTGCCTGGCCTTCTGTCTCCAGATGTGAATGGTCACACTCCTGATTTCTGTAGGCTACACCACTCATCGGTCATCGCAGCCCTGAGAGGAAGACTGATAACATCCTGGCTGTCTCGTGCTGACCTGCCACCGACCTAACACTGACCCTCTGTCTCTCTGACATCGCTAGCCATGGCCCTGCTCGCTTCCTGTACACCATTCACTGTTCATGCCACGTGCTTGTTGCTTGGTAAACCAACTTAGATTCATTCCTGACTGAATGGTATTGTGTGATTCATTATTTGTGAACTGGAGATAGCCTATACAGTTGGCTATATCTTGTAATTTCCCATATTCACCTGGTGACCTGGCACATGCAACAAAGTGAGGCAAGGCGATTTCCCTCCACCGTCTGATCTATCTCCAGCACATAGCCTACAAACATTTTGTCAGAAATATGTATTTCCCCTATATGCAGCAGTAGGCTATTAGCCTAACCGAGGAGAAAGAAATGCAAAAAGTAAATAATGAAACAGGACATGCCTAAATGTAGTTATCCTGTCCTGCTATAGTTTTAAAGACAGCAGCCCGATAACACAGTCGGTTGTAATAGTTCCTATTTCTGTGATGTGACATAGGGCCCGGCTGACCCTTTCAGCACCTCCCACCCCCATAATGTGTAAACAGTATGTAAACAATGTGTAAAACCAGCTAACGCTTCACAACATTATCTAAAGCTTTAATTTTCAAAAACTTTAATGTCAGTTAAACTGAAAACGTTGAACTCACTCACTGGACCGTATGCTGGAACTATCATTCAAGGTGTTTGCTATTGGCGATGCGTCTTCATCAGTCATAAAGCGTGGGCGGGACTCTGCTCTGCAGCTCGGGAGAGGAACAGAGGCTGAAGCAGCACTTTCTCTCAGCGAGCATCTCTCCTCAGCGCTGCTTCTGCCCCCGAATCTGCCACAACAGCGGGACTAGACTTGACTGGAAAATCGAATTCGTTCCGAGTAGCTTACTCAAGGACCCAATGTAGCCTAGCCTAATTCCCATCAGTTTGAAAACTCAACACTATACCTGGATAAACCAATATCTACACACACAAAAAGAAGACAACGTGAGCGAAGTGCCTGCATAGTTGGCCGAGGAAAGCGACAAGAACATGATTCTTAAACAACACTTGATCTTCGTCCTTTACAGCTTCAGCTTCACTAAAGGTAGGCGCTGTAGCCGTATTACCTACTGGAGTCGGGGCGTGGTGGTGCACTCAAAGGTGTAAGATAAATTCTGCTATTCATGTTCATGTGTAACGAAGTCATTGACACATTTTATTTAAATAGCCTATACATAAAACGTCTGTTTTTGTTTTAAAATGATGCATTGGAGGCTTCACTACGGCGGGGAACACACCGTGGTAGCGAGAGTTGTGCGTGACACCGCGACTGGTGTGATATTAACATGACGTGCCACCTACATGACAGGTGTACAAGTTTCATGCATAGTCTGCTTTGAGGGTTGGCCTGTCTACATCGCCACCCACATCGGCGTTTAAGGGGCAACTCGTGTCGCATGCCCCTTAGGCGTGGTGGGAAATATGTAGGCTATGCATCAAGGTAAATTAAAATACATTGTTGCCTAATCTATAGAGAATTCAGCACATCTAATAATGAGCTTAAAGCCGATTCTTGCTGCAGTGATTCTAAAATCTAATTTCGAGCCTATTGGTCTACTGTTATTCATTTCACATACAATTGACAGTCGTTCCTGTGAGTAGTAGGACAGTGTAAAGTGTTCAGACAGTGAAGTCAGGGGGGCTGAATCGTGTGGGGCTGAATCGTGTAGGCTATATTTTTGATTCAGACATCGAGGCATTTGCGGCAGTCTGCATCTTGGGGTCGTAGTAGCATAAGATTTTCTTCAATGGTCAAGCACTATTTTTCAAAGATGAATGAGTTTGACAATAGCCTAATACGTCTCAAACAGATTCCTAGAATGTTTCTGTGGGATTTTGAAGGGCGCAGTCATGTTCAAGTTCATATTCGGAGCTGTAGGCTATATGTAGCCTATGCTTGACTTGCGTAACTTTGGCCAAGAGGGGAAAAAACATAGTCACCGTGTGCACACTCGAACATGGCCTACAATAAGACGGAGAGATAATGTAGGCTACATTTTCTGTTTATCGGCCACGCCTTCTTGTCACAATCCCCCAGCTCCCCAATTCATTCGGTCCGTCCCGCTCCTGGAGGCGCAGCCACCGCCCTCTGCCACTGCGTAGCAGACGAGGGGATTATTAACAAAGTCCTCAGACCTCATTTGTTGAGAATGATTGAGAATGATGTTGACTAAATCCTATAGGTTTTAATGTCACCATTTGCTAGGAATAATAGCATACTCAACTCAACATGACTAAACCCCTTTGCTAGCCTAATTGAAAGTGCTAGAAGAAAATGTTTGCGATTTGTAGGCTATACTCCAGCAAAACATTTATTTTAACTCTAGTCTTTTTGTATGCTATTGCAGAAATAGAGTAGGCTACGCTATGTCAATGCCTACATAGAAAAACACGAGTTGTAGGCCTACATTCTTTTTTTTCAGTCAAAGCAGTGGCTTGATACGTAGACTTATTTGGCACATTATACAAATCAATGTAGTTGCCCTGATGTGTCCCAACTTTGATGGCTACCACAGGCTTCCACTACTGTAGTCTACATCTTGCGGCACTGTCGAGAAATACCTCAAGTGTGGGCTCACCTGTGGAAAGGTCATTCACTATCGATTGTAAGATTAATAACTTCGCCCTGCTTGTCTTTTAATCATTCCATTACAAGTAGAATTTAATCTTGAATTTGAGTTACCGGCACACATTGCATAGTAGCCTATCTAATGTTGACTATTTTCCAATACCAGGTGGATGTTTTTAGTCTGACTGTTATTAATTTCTCCTGTGTAATAACACAATTACCCAGCTGCATATCACATTGCTATCAATGTATTAAATACACAGCTGTTCTATAATTACCTGCAGACTCATTCACATGCAAACAGGTTAGTCTAAAGCTACAGTATCTACGCCTGGCACATTCTCTCTTCACTGTGCAAATAGTTGGAGATAACAACCTCCAGCTTTCCTTGGGTTTGGAAAAATCAGTTATATTTTTTAAATGGTCTGCGCTTATAAGCCTATAGCGTTTTTTATCCAAAGCCAACAACGGCCTCTCATTCACACACCAATGGCGGCATGCAATTGGGAGCAATTTTGGGTTCAGCGTCTCGCTCAAGGACACTTCCGACATGTGGACAGGAGAGCTGGGATGCGAGCCGCCGACCCTACGGTCAATGGACGACCCGCTCTACCTTCTGAGCTGGAGCCCCAGGCTGTAGGTTGGATCTAGGTCTTCAATGATGAATAGAGATCGTGGAGAAAAGTGAACCCCAGAATGTCAGCCATTTTAAGAGGCGGGGGCTTTGGAGGAAGGCATGCATGGGTGCATCCCCTGTGAGCTGTGTAGTCGGTCAGTGAAGCTGCTGGGATAATGTGGTAGGCAAGGCTGAGAAAATGTGTGTGTGTGTGTGTGTGTATGGCAGGAGGCGGAGGTGCTTCACAATCCATTCAAGGATTCCCACTCCCCTCTGCAAAGGGGTAGTTAATCCCTGCACAACGGCTGTAAGCTGCTGGCCATGGAGCTGCGCTGTCCACCACCACATTGGACTAATCCAGTTCCAGCAGCCGCCCTGCCTGCTCGGTGTTGACAGATACACATCTGCATGGATGAGCCTCAAACCAGAGGCGAATGTGCTCAGACAAGTGGGAAATGGAAATAAAAGATTAGGCGCTAGCTCTGTCTCTCTGCAGAGCCAGACATGTTCTCTGTCGTGGCTCCTTCATTACCAGACCACCTCCCGTCCTCTGGACCTCCTACTGTAGCCCTAACCCTTGTTTTCATATGTTCAGCCCTGTGCAGGTTAAGATGACATCTTAACACAATGAGGTTTCTTAACACAATGATAGTTTTGGACCAAAAGGGCACTAAGCTTGAAGGTTCTTCTGCTCAGGGTTCTTTTGCAGGCGGCCTTCGTCCGTGTATTCTGTCCAGAGAATGCCCTCATATTGGGCTTTCGTCCGTGTATTCTGTCCAGAGAATGACCTCATATTGGGCTTTCGTCCGTGTATTCTGTCCAGAGAATGCCCTCATATTGGGCCTTCGTCCGTGTATTCTGTCCAGAGAATGCCCTCATATTGGGCCTTCGTCCGTGTATTCTGTCCAGAGAATGCCCTCATATTGTGAGACAGATTCAGATTTCTATTTGGCCAAGGAGGCAAGGAATTTGTCTAGGTTTTATTTCTTTATCTTATTCCTCTAACACTACAATACAGTATCATAATAATTTGCCCTTTTCAATTCATTGGAATCATTTCTGAGTTAGATTGTGACAGTTATCACTGTAAAAAAATAAAAATAAAGGAGAGATAATTTGCATGATTTAGAAATGTTGAATACAATTGATAGCTGATGTGCAGCACTGGGTCGGGGCCGGGCGGAGTTAGAGGAGGAAGGAGACAGATGGCAAATATATGAGGGTCTAGGTGGACACATACACAAACTGGTGCAGGCATAATGTTTTACTGTTAGGAGATGGAACCAGGTTTGAGGTTGTGACATGGTCACAGCTCTTTTCTGTCCGGGCCACACAGTGAACTGACCACCGACATCAAGATTGCTCATATTTCGCCATAGGCTCAAACTCACCTCTTCAAAAAGTACTACCAGGATTGTCCCTCTTAAGCACCTATTGCTTTTTTTATTAAGTTATTTTTTACTTTTGCACTTTACCTTAAGCATTAAATTATACTCTTAGTCACTTGTTTAGAAAAGAGATGCACTTGTGAGTTCTGGTGAATAGTAGTACACTAACTTGCAATTATGTAAGTCAAGTAATAAACATTTCAGATAAATGACTAATGTAATGCAAACAGCCAAATACATGCAATGCCGTTGCTAACTATCCAAATAATGAATCTTAGCTGTGTGTTGCTAAAAGTTGAAGATTGTGGGTGGATGTCATATTATTGGTTGAAATTGGTTCAGTCCAACTACTGTACGTAAGCACACATTTAGTTTTACAAGAAAAACATGATTGGATTTTGATAGAATACTGTGGCAACCCGGGGGCCCTCACAACCCAAAGTGGCCGCTAGCTGTGGGACTGCAGTTCCCAGAACCCCACAGGTTGTGGGTTAGAGAGCTTAATGACGACCTGAGCTGATTGTCCACACCTGCCTCAGCAATCAGCCACATACCCTCACCAAAGAATGGAAAACCCAGGCCAGATGCAGCCTGGGAGAAGAGGGGTGAGGCAGAAAGCATGCTGCCTCATGTGTGGATTTTGTTTGAGATCTTTCATTTGTAACACTAAGTTAAGTTTATTAAATTATGGTCTTGGAAAATACATGAGCACACCCTCATATATTTGTCATTGTCTCCTCGTCTTTTTCCTCTTAAACCTCATGCACACTTCCTCATAGTTTTTTTGTATTGTGGGAACCCAGGGGACAGGGAAGACCACACATGCCAAAATGGCAGTGGCACACAGAGACAAGGCAAGCAAGTTGCAGAAAATAGCCAGAGGTTGTCTCTTTAAAAAATATTTTTAATTAATGGTTTAAATCATGTCACAGCACAATGCCTGAGTATGCAATAGCATTTTTATTCGGCATTCCCCTGGGCTTGCTCGTTTTGAGCTACCTGCCATGCAGACCCGTTCCCAGAATGAAATGCCAGGGGGGGCATTCAATATGTTAGGGGGGGCACACACAAATTGTTTGGGTGCTTTTAAGCCCGTTTTAAGTAGTTTTTCAGCCAGATTTAGAGGGATATCTCATTTCTCATTGTTATTCTAAGTTCTCACCGACACCTACCTCTGTGTGTTTTTGACATAAGTCTATATCTATCTGTCTGTCTGTCTGTCTGTCTGTCTGTCTGTCTGTCTGTCTATCTATCTATCTATCTATCTATCTATCTATCTGTCTGTCTGTCTGTCTGTCTGTCTGTCTGTCTGTCTATCTATCTATCTATCTCACCATTACCATATCTTTGGAATGTCTCCTCACTGCTCTGAATTCATCAAAACTGTCAAAATACGTTGATTGCTGTTATATGGAGAATATGCAAAAACATTTTTGTAAAACCTTTTTAAATAAAAATAACACTAAACATATCAAGTCCGTCATAAGTGATTCAAAGTGCATGCAAAAGGGCATCCCTGTTGTGCAAACAAATAAACAAGTTTTCCCAAAAGAAAATTGCAGCTTATGAAACTAGCATCTTCAGCCTTATTATACGAGTCACTTAACCAGCCAACTCTCCTCTCCAGATAGGTGGGGTGACCTGAGAACCTAAACCCTGGGTGGATAATTGTCTTGGTAAAGTTAAAACACGTTAAAAACTATTGTAATTACTAAGATGTTTTTATCAAGACAACTAAGCCCTGGCGTCTTGTGGTAGAACCGGGTAAGTCAGGACCACCGAAGCATGCGC
The DNA here is from genome assembly GCF_949987555.1 of Borostomias antarcticus. Taxonomy (NCBI): domain Eukaryota; kingdom Metazoa; phylum Chordata; class Actinopteri; order Stomiiformes; family Stomiidae; genus Borostomias; species Borostomias antarcticus. The sequence continues at coordinate 28,643,308 of NC_140234.1, forward strand.
ACAGCGCGCACAATTTTGGGGGGGATGTACTTTCATCTGATCCATCTGACCCTCTCCTTGCTAAACTCGTCAAGGAACTTCTGCCGATACTTGACCCCCATCTTCTTAACATCATGAACACCTCTCTCTCTTCCGGGGTTGTGCCCTCCTCTTTCAAATCTGCTGTTGTTAAACCACTGCTTAAGAAACCAACTCTCGACCCTGATGTTCTTGACAACTACAGACCCATCTCCAACCTTCCATTCCTCTCCAAAATTCTGGAAAAAATAGTTTTCAAACAATTGACCGATTACCTCAACTCTAACAATCTCTTTGAGCCCTATCAATCTGGCTTTAGGTCATTTCACAGTACTGAAACTGCCCTCACTAAAGTGATAAATTATCTACTCATTAGCTCCTCCTCCTGCTTGATCTCAGTTCAGCATTCGACACAGTCGACCACTCCATCCTGTTAAACCATCTATCAACCCACCTCAGCATCAGCGATTCTGCACTATCTTGGTTCACCTCTTACTTAACTAACAGAACAGTGTGTCTCATATAAAAGCTCTTTGTCTGTTCACTCTACAGTAAACTCTGGCGTTCCACAGGGATCAGTTCTTGGCCCGCTGCTTTTTTCATTATATATTCCTATATGTATATTCCTCTTGGATCCATTCTCGCTATGGTATTCAATTTCATTGTTATGCAGACGACACTCAAATTTACATACCGCTCACTCCCGATGACGATTCACAAATCATTAATCTTGAATCCTGTATACACGCTGTCACAAGTTGCATGTCCCACAACATCCTAAAAACTTAACCCAAATAAAACTGAGCTGCTTATTGTGCCCCAAGAACAAACTCCCTCATCATGCAGACCTCAATCTCACCTTAAATGATTGCAGAATTACCCCTAGCACTATGGTTAAAAACCTGGACATCCTCCTTGATTCCAGTATATCCTTAAATGCTCACTTTCAAGATATCTCCAAAATAGCCTTCTTTCACCTCCGTAACATTTCCAGATCCGATCGATCGATGATAACCACTGCTGATGCCAAAACCCTGATCCATGCATTCGTCTCATCCAGACTTGATTGTTGTAATGTCATTTTTTCTGGCCTACCATATACACTACTAATTAAAGCTGCTACGCAGCGATGAGGCGGGGCCAGGCAATTTCAGGCAAGTTTAGGAGCAATAAGCGAGAGAATATGAAGACAACAAGAAAGTTGACATTCCAATGTTCATTTTGCATCAGTGGAGGATTGAACTTGTAACCTCTGACACCAAGCAACATCCTCTATCTCACTGAGCTAATTAGCAACTGACGTTTGGCTTCACAAATTGACTAAGCCAGTCACCAGGGTGTATGATAATAGGTTATAAACTGTTTCATCATAAAACACTGAACGTGTGGTATATGTAAAAGCCCATGAAAAAATGTTTGTTGATTAAAGTATTCACACTGAAACAAAGGATATAACAATAGAAGTTGCATCATATAATGATGGTATGCCCTTCAAAATGTGGATGAGTGGCTGAAGTGATCAGAGTCTCATAATATACAACAAAGGAAAGAGAAAGCTGTTGACAGTACTGTGTATTGTAAAACATTTTGATGCATTGTAAGCTCAATTTTAATGACAATCTGGTCAATGAGTTTGTGAATGACAGTCTGAAGATCCAGTGTAGCAAGTTTGGTGTTAATTGATTGAGAAATATGAGATGAGATATGTTCATTTTTACAGGTTTTGTTTGCTTTTCTTCATAATTTAACATTAACTTCAGCAGCAGTGTGCTCAGTCAGTGGCCAATCAATGAATTTAGTCATTGTAATCCTCGGCGGGGGCTGGGTAAGGTTGCCAACAGCGATGTCTGCGATTGGTGGAGCTTGCGTGGGATTGTGAGTTATGTAGTTTTCTCAGTATGAAGTGTTGGTTTCAGAGGACAGAATTAAACAATTTCTAAATAAAATTCTGAAATAAATCACACTACATCTACCCTTTCATGAAAATTTTGCCCTGATTTTTCATGAACATTGGACATTTATTGAGCGAGAATTTGTAGTAAATGTACAGTATTGCTAATTGTAAAACATTTTGATGCATCATGCACTCAGTTTTTGATATTTCAAAAATCTGTCAGGATCGTTTGGTGTGAGCTGTCTGATGATGCAGTGTGTGCATTTTGGTTGCAATTGGGGAAAAAAAGTGGGAGGAGTTAGGTTTAGATATGTTCTTTTCTATTGACCGTTTGAGGGTATAATTCAGAATACTGTAAAAAAAAACATTTTTTTTACATAAAATTCTGAAAAAAATCACACTACATCTTGGATATGTTGCCGATATTGTCACTTTTTATGAGGATGATCAGACATTGATTTTGCAAGAAATTGTAGGAACTGTATACAGAACTGTTAACAGTAAAACATTTTGATGCGCTGTGGGCTCAATTTTTCATATTTCAAAAATCTGTGTGGATCCTTTGGTAAGGACAGTCTGAAGATACAGTACATCAATTTTGGTGTCAATTGAACAAAAAATGTGGGAGGAGATTTGATAGGTTTTACAGTTTATGAAAAAATCTGAGTGATGGACTTCAAAATTCCTGCAAGGTCAGAGTGTATGAAAGTTTTGTCTCACTTGGGACTACATTGACATGGTGGTGATATTGACATTTACAGTGATAGCACCTATGGCTGATTTGTTATGATTTTTTTAAGTTTTAAACTTTAGACTGTTGCTGTAGCGCCACCTTCAGGTTTATTGACCTACAATGCAGGTTGAGGACTTTGGGTATAGTACTGGAGCTATGTGCAAATTTTGGTGATTTTTTGTCCACAGGAAGTTAGACTTCAGTGGAAGATGGAGTATAATAATAATAAGTAAAACATTTTAATGCATTGTAAGCTCAATTTTGATAATTCAATAATCTGGTCAATGAGTTTGTGAATGACAGTTTGAAGATCCAGTGTAGCAACTATAGTATTAATTGATTGAAAAATGTGGGTCACAGGTTTTGTTAGCTTTTTTTTTTCATAATTGAACATTAACTTCAGCAGCTGTGTACTCAGTCAGTTGCCAATCAATCAATTTAGTCATTGTAATCCTCGGCGGGGGTTGGGTAGGGTTGCCAACAGCGATGTCTCAGATTCGTGGAGCTTGCGTTGGATTGTGGGTAATGTAGTTTTCTCTGTATGAAGTGTTGGTTTCAGAGGACAGAATTAAACATATTTTTAAAAATTCAATTTTTGAGATAAAATTCTGAAAAAAATCATACTACATCTTGGATATGTGGCCAATGTTGTCACTCTTTATGAGGATGATCAGACATTGATTTGGCGAGAATTAATAGGAACTATACAGAACTGTTAACAGTAACACTTTTTGAAGTGCTGTGGGCTCTATTTTTCATATTTCAAAAATCTGTGAGGATCGTTTGGTGAGGACAGTCTGAAGATACAGTAGATCGATTTTGGTGTCAATTGAACAAAAAATGTGGGAGGAGATAGGTTTGATAGGTTTTACAGTTTATGAAGAAATCAGAGTGATGGACTTCAAAATTCCTGCAAGGTCAAAGCGTATGAAAGTTTTGTCTCACTTGGGACTACATTCACGTGGTGGTATTACAGTGATGGCACCTATGGCTGATTTGTTATGATTTTTTAAAATTTTAAACTTTAGACTGTTGCTGTAGCGCCACCTTCAGGTTTTTTGACCTACAATGCAGGTTGAGGACTTTGGGTATAGTACTGGAGCTATGTGCAAATTTTGGTGATTTTTTGTCCACGGGAAGTTAGACTTCAGTGGAAGGAGAATAATAATAATAATATAGGCAAATACAATAGGGTTCCGGCAGCTACGCTGCCTGGCCCCTAATAATAGTATAGGCAAATACAATAGGGTTCCGGCAGCTATGCTGCCTGGCCCCTAATAATAAAACCAAGGTATACACTCAACAAGGGAAAACAAAAGCCAAAGCTTATTACAAGCTTAAACTGGCACAGGACAACACCAGGTACAACGCACAGCTGCAGGAAATAATGAACAGACAAAGAACAATAGGTGAGCTACATGTACTGTAGGCTATATATACACAGACAAACAAGATGGGTGGAAACCAATCAAACAATCAGTGGCACAGGCGTCCTCTCAATAGCTGAATCCCAATCTGAGTGCACAAACCACCCTTGCGGCCCCTCGCACTTGCGGCCTGAGGCCTGAGCACTTAATTTACGTCAGCTAGAGCCAGAGGGTGCAGGGCCGTGAATTAAATGGGACAGCACTTCCAGCGGTGTGCCAACGATTCCCAAGCCAGTTTAGCTCAATGCCCCTCCCACTTCGTTTTCATTGGCTGCCGTGTCCCTCCACACAGAGGCTGCTCTGACGCACTCCTCAGCTCCGCTCGGCTCTGCAAATTGACGTCTGTTTTAATTTAATAATAATTTAAAATTTATGTTGGGTGGGATATGTTTGCAGCATGTGGATTTCAAGATAAATGTTGTGTTATCAACAAATGTCATCATTTATGTGTGATGCACTCGGATCATGACTCGGATGCACTCAAGCACTGTGTCACATGAGACGCGGTGGACTGTGGGTATTTTCTGCTCCTAAGTCCGCGAAATTGCGGTCTTTCGGTAAGTGCGGTTAAAGTGCGCAAAATGGCGGCAGTGGCGCACTTGAGGACCTAGCAATTCCGTTTTGGGACTACCTTGAGCCCTTGTGGACTTGGTGGGAACGCGCATGTAAGGCCACAAGGCCGCGAGTGCTCTGCACTTTCGCCTAAGTGTGCGATTTGGGATTCAGCTAATCAGAGTCAATTTAGCCGGTTGTCGTCCTAGGGTCCGCTATCTGGGCGGCGTTGCCAACAACAACATCTCTGATTGGTGGAGACATTGCTGTTGCACTGTAGGATTGTGGGTAGTGTATTTTGTCCTGTATGAACAGCAGTAGTTAGAGGGGGGAGACTTCAAAATACTGTCAAAAATACAGTTTTTGAGATAAAAGTCTGAAAAATGTCACACATCTACCATATCATAAAAATGTAGGCATTTTTTCATGAACACTGGAGATTTATTGAGTGAGTATTTGCAGTAGCCGTATACAGTGCTGTTTATAGTAAAACAAAGTTTGATGCGCTGTGGGCTCAAATTTTTATATAAAAAAAATGTGTGAAGATCGTTTGTGGAGGACAGTCGGAAGATGTAGTGTAGCAATTGAGGTGTCAGTTGAGCAAAAATGTGGGAGAAGTAGGGTTTGATAGGTTTGACAGTTTTTGAGAAAAACAGAGTGATGGGCCTCATTCTTGCCAGCTTAATGCATTTGGAAGTTTCTTCTCACTTGGGCCTACATGTTGGTGGTGGTTGCAAAGTGATAGCACGTACGGCTGATTTGTTATGATTTTTTTTTTTTTTTTTTTTTACTTTTGACTGTTGCTGTAGCGCCACCATCAGGACTATTGGCCCCCTATGCTAGTTGAGGACTTCTGACATAGGACTGGACCCTATGTGCAAAGTTTGGTGATTTTTCATGCATGGGAAGACTTCCTAGGAAGAAGAAGTAGATTCAGATTCAGAATATTGGCAAATACAAGAGGGTTCCGGTAGCTGAGGCTGCCCGGCCCCTAATTATTATGTATCGTATCTTTGGATAGTGTTGCGTTTGGACAATCTGTCATATTTCCTGACAAGTGTGGATCAGAGGGTCAGCTGAAAATGGATGCCTTTTACACAGGGGAGTCCGCTGACAGGGGGATTTCATAATGTTGTGCTCTGAGACTCAAGGCTGTTAAGGTGTTCATATAGCTAAACAGTAGGACATTGGAGACATTTTAATTGGTGCATTCATCAATATTTCTATCAATTTGTTGTGTACGGCTGGTTTTCGCCTGCTGTATTAGGCTGGGCTGGTAGAAATAACAGATGGTCAGGCTTTCTGTCATGTAAAGTTTCACACTTCTTTTTTGTGCCCTCACCAAAACAAAACATGATGATATATTTTAGGGCGTCTTTGTCATTCAAGCAGCAGATCTGTAGTGGACCATTAGGCTAAAAAAATAAATAATAAAATCACACCCGCAAAGTGACCGGTGCAGGTTTATGAGAAATCACCTCTGATCTTAAACAGCTGTCACAGCCCCTGGCGCTGATTGGATGTGTTGTTTCAATAGGCTACTCCTGATTGGTCTAAATCTCATCCTACTAATGGACATATTTTCTACAGGGGAAACAGAAGCATGCGTCCACCGTCCTATGCAGTACCAGAACAGAGTACTCCAGCCATGGTCCTATGCAGGACCAGAACAGAGTACTCCAGCCATGGTCCTATGCAGTACCAGAACAGAGTACTCCAGCCATAGTCCTATGCAGTACCAGAACAGAGTACTCCAGCCATGGTCGTGGCGTGTGCAGTACTAGGCAGGATTGAATGATCGTGATATAGCACCAAATGCATGCTTTGGGTACTGTAGCTAGCTAACATTGGCTGGGATGGTGCATCGCCATTCAAGTCGCTAACAGCGTGAGGTGCACTTTAGGACAGAGGAATACAAAAGAACAATAAAATCAGGACAAGACATGACATTGTATTTGACCTAAAGGGCACAAGGGATCTATGCTTAATAAAACAGGGCAGACTCGACATACAAGTACAGAATACAGGATAGTCTAAACTAGTCTTCATACATGCAGATCATAAGCTCTAAACTCGTCTTCTTAAAAATAGACATACAGATCATAATGGCAAATTTACGTCACTTATACAGTATATCGCTTTTATCCAGAGCTTTTTACAATAGCCTCTCATTCAACCATTCACACACACATTCACACACCAATGGCGGCCAGCTGCCATGTGTCATAGAAATTGTAGTCTCATCACCTCCCTCAACCTTTCACATAGCTGTGCTAATCTAATTCATGACAGGATGATCTCCAGGAGGTCAACACACTTAGACGTTGTCTACTCCAGAATAACCATCCTTTGTCCCATTGTCCCTGCAAGAATTACCGCCTTTTCTCATGTCACGTGTCTGTATTCTCGACCACTGTTGATGACGCCTGACGTGTTCAATGGGTTAGCCAATCACATCCTGGAAGCGCCATACCTGTGTATTGCTTGAATATAAGGCCGCGCAAGACCAGACTGGGGCACTTCACTTGGATAAACCACTCACGTGCGTTGTCCTGAAGTCCTTGCGCTCGTATGTTTTCTCAATAAACCAGACTTGACCTGTTGCAAGGTGCTAGCCTGCTCACTGGGAGCAATTTGGGGGTAAACTAGTCTTCTTAAAGGTAGAGGATCCTGGGAGACTGATTTGTGTGGGCGCACAGCAGTTATCTACACAGTCAATAGCTTACAAAATAGATGCTGCTCTGTGTGATATAATGTACTGAAAATGCCAATAAGCAGCACCTGTGAATAATATTCCTTGTAGTCATTGTAATGTGTTTATCTGAAGGAACTGGAGAGCCATGGTGTAGTTTATTACTCTGCTGTGTACTGGGTTGGAATGCCTGGGCTCATTGTGTTTTTTTTCAGCGACCTCTACATTCAGCATTTGGCCCAGAACGTTTCATTTTATGCCTGTTTGCAGTGCCTTTACCAATCTTCCTTGGCCGTCGTCTCTGTTGAAGTGGCCAGCTGCGAATAAGTCTCTGAATCTCATCTAGGCTGCGTGATGATCTCCTCTGTTCTCCCCTCTCGGCTGCCTCTTTCAGCAAAGTTAATATTTTTTGTTCCGAAATGGCTGCCATACATCTCTCCATGACCCCATGGGCAGCCGATCTGTTTAAGGAGATTTGTCATGAATGATGTTGTGTCATCTGAAAGTTGTGTTTTCTGTTCCCAACTCAGAAGCTTCTCTGATCATTGGAAGGATTGATATCTTCATAAAAGCAATGCTCTCTGGTAGGGCCATCAGCTTGCAGTGTTTATGCATGCAAGACAAATGTAGGGTGTAAAAAGAAATATTGCGAGCATCAATCTGCCATTCCTGTAACAGATGTGCATTACTGTATCTGATCTGCTGTGGATTGCTGGCTGATTTCTAAATGTAAAAAAAAAGGAACTCTTTAAGTTGTCATGTTGTAACCAAACACCTGAGCGCACATACATGTCATTGATATTGATCTACAGTATCTAACATGTTTGTTCAAAAATTAAATTAATAGAAAATCATGGAGTGTAATAAAAGACTATATTCCAAAAGACAAGGACCACTTTCCTTCATATTCAGTGTAACTCAGACAAAATTATGCATGGTGAGGGGTCTTTAATTTACTCTACAATACAGATCTAAACTTAGAATGAGAGGCTAGTGGATTCATCTGCCTCCAGATCGCTGTCTTGAATTTATCACCACTGTAAAACTGCCTCTCTCTACGTGTGGGTGGCTTGTTCCAAGATTCTGGACATTATGCATGCATATGATTTATACAATGCAAGTACACAGCCCACATATGTTAACAGGAATGCTCGGTGAATGGGAATGCATTATACGTACATCAGTAGTGCTCAATTGATGGCAGATGATGATGTTTGGCACTGGTCTATTTATTCACTGTAGCCTTGAGTCAGGGACATTAGAATGACCTTGTACACGAACCTTCCATTTGAATTGAAATAAATGCCCAGCCTGATATGGTATTGTTTAATAGTTGATTGTACTGTAGTGTTTTAATTTCATCCATGCCCAGACTCAGAATAACCAACTACTCTTGGCTTGAAAGTAAAATGCTGTTAAGAGAACTTTACTTTGGAAAAATAGCACAAAAGCACAAAGTTCAGTTGATCCATGTCTATAGGCTGTTATTGATTTACTCTTTGAAGCTTTCCCATGGGTCTCTAAAGCTAGAGTGTCAACACTGAATCCAGGCAGATTTGCAAATGAAGGTGGGGAAACACGGAATCTCCATGTCCTCATGAACAGGGATCAGCAATGAGAATGAGAGCTGCATATACGTAGATTCTGGCAGTGCCAGTACTCAGAGTCAGGGAGCAGGTTAGTACTCAGTCAGGGAGCAGGTTAGTACTCAGAGTCAGGGAGCAGGTTAGTACTCAAGAGTCAGGGAGCAGGTTAGTACTCAAGAGTCAGGGAGCAGGTTAGTACTCAGAGTCAGGGAGCAGGTTAGTACTCAAGAGTCAGGGAGCAGGTTAGTACTCCGAGCCAGGGAGCAGGTTAGTACTCCGAGTCAGGGAGCAGGTTTGTACTCAGAGCCAGGAAGCAGGTTAGTACTCTGAGTCAGGGAGCAGGTTTGTACTCAGAGCCAGGAAGCAGGTTAGTACTCAGAGTCAGGGAGCAGGTTAGTACTCAGAGTCAGGGAGCAGGTTAGTACTCAAGAGTCAGGGAGCAGGTTAGTACTCAGAGTCAGGGAGCAGGTTAGTACTCAGAGTCAGGGAGCAGGTTAGTACTCAAGAGTCAGGAAGCCGGTTAGAACTTAGAGTCAGGGAGCAGGTTAGTACTCAGAGTCAGGGAGCAGGTTAGTACTCAGAGTCAGGGAGCAGGTTAGTACTCAGAGTCAGGGAGCAGGTTAGTACTCAGAGTCAGGGAGCAGGTTAGTACTCAGAGTCAGGGAGCAGGTTAGTACTCAGAGTCAGGAAGCAGGTTAGTACTCAAGAGTCAGGAAGCAGGTTAGTACTCAAGAGTCGAGAGAGGAAGCATGCTTTGCTGCCTAAGAGCAAGAGGGAGAGGAGGAGAAGGTATGAAGGAAGAAGAGACAAACTAGAAAGGAGAGAGATGCATAGAATGTAGAAGGAGGTAAATTGTTTGTCTGCTGTAACTTGTGGATTGATTAAGTAAAGAGAGAACACGTGTGATCGATTTCAGGGTGTGGTGATCTTAATCCACAAGCAATTAACAACAATTCCCTTATGTTCCATAAGGGCTACCAGAGTAGCCACAGCCTCTTATATAAGTTATTATATACGAGAGAGAGACGCACACACTGGAAACGGCTGTGTGAGTTCAAAAGCCTCCTAGGAGATGGTTCTGTTATAATAACAGGAAATTATCCCTTGTTGTATCAGGTCCTACAAGGTCTAAGGATGGCCCATATCAGGACCTACAGGGTCTAATGACAGCCCATATCAGGACCTACAGGGTCTAATGATGGCACATATCAGGACCTACAGGGTGTAATGATGGCCCATATCAGGACCTACAGTAGGGTCTAATGATGGCCCATATCAGGACCTACAGGGTCTAATGATGGCCCATATCAGGACCTACAGGGTCTAATGATGGCACATATCAGGACCTACAGGGTGTAATGATGGCCCATATAAGGACCTACAGTAGGGTGTAATGATGGCCCATATCAGGATCTACAGGGTCTAATGACGGCCCATATCAGGACCTACAGGGTCTAATGACGGCCCATATCAGAACCTACAGTAGGGTCTAATGATGGCACATATCAGGACCTACAGGGTCTAATGATGGCCCATATCAGGACCTACAGGGTCTAATGATGGCACATATCAGGACCTACAGGGTTTAATGATGGCCCATATCAGGACCTACAGTAGGGGCTAATGATGGCACATATCAGGACCGACAGGGTCTAATGGCGGTCCATATCAGGACCTACAGTAGGGTCTAATGATGGCACATATCAGGACCTACAGGGTCTAATGATGGCCCATATCAGGACCTACAGTAGGGTCTAATGATGGCACATATCAGGACCTACAGGGTCTAATGATGGCCCATATCAGGACCTACAGGGTCTAATGATGGCACATATCAGGACCTACAGGGTGTAATGATGGCCCATATCAGGACCTACAGGGTCTAATGACAGCCCATATCAGGACCTACAGGGTCTAATGATGGCCCATATCAGGACCTACAGGGTCTAATGACGGCCCATATCAGGACCTATAGTAGGGTCTAATGATGGCCCATATCTGGACCTACAGGGTCTAATGATGGCCCATATCAGGACCTACAGGGTCTAATGATGGCACATGACAGGACCTACAGGGTGTAATGATGGGCCATATCAGGACCTACAGTAGGGTCTAATGATGGCCCAGATAAGGTCCTAGGGTCTAATCATAGCCCAGGTAAGGTCATACGGTAGAAGAAGAAGAAGAAGAAGAAGAAGAAAAAGAAGAAGGTGTTTATTCATCATACAACAGCACACATCAACACACACGTGCAATGGGCGACACATGGGAACACACACACACATCAGGGTAACCAATGAAATTCTTCTCCTGCGCTTAACCCATCGCATCGTCCTTCCCCCAAGGGCATGAGCCGTGCCTGGGGACCAATCCTAGTGCACCCGACAGCGTTAGCCATCTGTTCTTCTGCATGTTTTTCTCATTGGGTTCTTTATGGGGAAAACCTTTGCGAACATGGGGATAACATGCAAACCCCACACAGAAAGGCCCGGGAGATACCCCACCTGGCTACCTGACAATCCTGGGGGGAACTCACCCTCCACTGCTAACAGCGTCCCAAGCAGGAATCGAACCCAGTACCTTCTTGCTTGCTATGAGGCCCAGATTAGGCCTTACAGTAGGGTCTGACGGTGGCCCAGTGTGAGGATACCAGTGGGTATCTGGTGAGCTGAACTACTGGAGCTGTGAGATCCCCAGGACAACAGCCACTCTGAGCCCCAGGAGGAGGATTCCTCCCTCCATAGATACAGGGGCCATATGGATTCGCTGTGGAAAGCTGCCTGGCAGTCAGTTTTCAAATGGACACATAAAGGCTTTGTGCTCGGAGAGGATGAACTGTCATCCGCATTGGTGGATGGGAGAGAGGCGCCTTGTTAGAGAGATATTTACGCAACACAGGGTAGCAGTGTTGTTCATCTACACTGTACACTGTAGATTCTACAGTGATGTACAGGTATTACAGGCTCCAAGGGAAACTGTTTGATATACAGTAGCAGTAAAAAGATAGGTCACTTAAACCAAAACATTGTTGTATGGTATGATGTACCAGTCCCTCCAGTATTATGGATACTATAGTATTACCACTACGCTGTACCTCTATGATACCGTTTGAATCCACCTCTCCACACATCCACTTGTCAATGACTGTACTGATATTTTGTAATCAGGATTGTAATACAGTATTGCGCAGTATCTAGAAAATTATGTCCTTCAGAGATTAGTGGCCTTTCCTGCGGACTACTAAAACTGGTGTTTGACCTGCACAAAAGCATACAAAGAATCGAACTCTTTTGCACTAATGAAGAAACAAGCATAAACATAATATGTTATACATTATGGGTGGCTGTGGCTCAGGAGGTAGAGATTGGGTCATCCAATGATCATAAGGTCGGCGATTTGAATCCCGACTCTTCCCACATGTCGATGTGTCCTTGACACTCCAAGACACAGTGCATGGCCGCTGCTGCGATTGGTGTGTGCAGGGACGTGCACTGGATGTTAAAGGGGCAGGGGCAAAAGTTAAAAAAGGGCACTTAGGTTATGCCTAAGTAAAGCACATTTTTACCTTAATTAGTAAAATATGTAATGTAAATTAATAAACAAAGTAGGCTACTACTAGCCATAAATATTTAGCAAACTACCTAGCTGCATATCCTACTACTATTATACTATTATTAATTACCTAGACTATGGCGGGCCGCCATAGTCTAATTTGTCCCGCCATAGTCTCATAAATCAGTATTATTATAAATAATTATTTAGGCTACCGAAAGTATTTGACTTCTCATAATAATATAAATAAAAGATCTTTAACGCCGTTGTGTTGTGTGCTGTGCAATAGGCTACTTCAAGCATCTAACACTCCGTCAGCCAGCCAGCCCCTCCCCGCGTGCCGTACGCGCACACTCACTGACACTTGCTGCACTCGCGCTGGAGTTTCTCAGAAGCTGGAAGAGAAGGAGTATTTTGAGGACTCATCGTTTGAGGTAACTTTAGTTACAGTATCCACTGTAGTTGTCCATTAGTCCAAACATAATTTAGCCTATGTAACGTTATATCTAGCTAGCTAATGTTAGCTAATTTTCCAGGCTAGCTAGACTAGATTATCAGCAGCGACACTGACAACTAGCATTATGCCGGGTGCACACTAGAGGATTTTAAGACCGATTTTATCTCCGGGGGGGGGGGGGGGGGTCAAGGCTTGTCGGAACTCATTATCTGGCCAAATTATCCTGTAGTGTGAGGTGTTTACCGACCTAATCTTAACGTTCCCGACTGACCGGAGTCTCCTTAATTTGGAATCGTAAATATCAAACATGTTTGATATTTATCCTTGGGACAGCGATGGAATACTGAGCGGAAACGCACAATAGCCAATGAGATCACATTTCCCTGGAATGAATCGCCACTCTGAAATCGTATAGTGTTCGGTCCTGCATCTTGACTGAATCGTGGAGTGTGCGTTCTTACGATTAAAATATTTTAAAATCGGTTAAGATTATCATTATGTCTGTGGTCTCCCACGTTTATAAAATCGGTTAAGATTTGAAAATCCTCTAGTCTGCACCCGGCATTAGCTAGCTAACAACATAACGTTAGCTAGATAGGTTTGCTGGTAGTCAGGCCAATATCATTGAAAAGCTACTGTTTTAAACTTAAAGGAGTAGTAAAGGGAAAATGCATGTTGAGCCCTGTTTTAAGGTTACGTGTGATCATATACAATGGTTCAGATCAAAACATTGACAAAGCTAGCATTTTCGAGAAAGTTGATAATTGCTCTACCACCATTTTGCTCATACAATGGATGTGGATGGGCATCTTGAAAAATCATTCAAAAACATGTTAAACTCGATTTCAAAGACAAGAAACTCACCTAGGTGTTAGTTCTGACATATAATTCGCCATAAAGTAAGATTCTAGTTCATCTGCAAAGGCCTTTTTAAATATTTAGCATATAACTATTTAGTCACAGCACATACGTGTGTAAACTTCGGCAAACTAGGTAGCCTAGCAACATAAACAATAACAATAGCTACCGTAAGTAGTTCCGCTTCCTGAATTCCCTCTGCGGATTGATCTACACATCTACAACGGTCGCTTCAATACAAGTCAATGGATTTCATAAAATGATCAATAAAACCCTACAGGATTCATACTTTGCGGCGAATTTGATGTCAGAACACCAACGGACACCAATTACACCCTCGGTGAGCTTCTTCGAGAGTTTAACATGTTTTTGAATGATTTTTCTAGATGCCCATCCACATACATTATATGACCAAAACGGTGGTAGAGCAATTATCAACTTTCTCGAAAATGCTAGCTTTTTCGACGTTTTGATCTGAACCATTGTATATGATCATAAGTAACCTTAAAACAGGGCTAAACATGCATTTTCCCTTTACTACTCCTTTAATATGTTGGTACTCTTGATTTTCTTTGAGTATTTTTAAATACTTCAAGAAGAGAGAGAGGCGAGATGAAGAAGAGCCTGAGGTAACGTTAGCTAGCCAGTTAGGATAACATAGCTACGTAGCATAAATGCCAAGTCAATATAGCCAAACAGATTATTCATAGGCTTTTGTCTAAAAATAAACTGGATTGACTTTAACAGTGGGATGTTTATTTGTATCAGAAGAGACAGCTTCTTCGGAGGAGAGGCCGTCCCCAGCTGAGTCTCACAGAGAGCACAGAGAGAGAGAACTGAGAGAGAGGGAGTAAAGGCTTACTTCCAAGGGAGTAAAGGCGGGGGGGAAAACGGATTGGAAATGTTCTAAGCGAACTAAATCCTAAATATGTAGGCATAACCATAACAGTATATCTGTTCTTTGAATGTCATGTGAGTGCAGTGCTTAGGTCTATATGGTACTTCATGCATCACAGTTCTTACATTACATCGTGCCTGGTGGGTTGAGGCGGGCGGGTTTAGTTCGCTTAGAACATTTCCAATCCGTTTTTCCCCCGCCATTACTCCCTTGGAAGCCAGATAGCCTGTAAGCATTTTCCTGCCATACGTTGGACCAACCTAATAAATACATCAAAGTAAAATGAGTGACCGCATAACAGGTTTAGGCGCTGACTAGGCTATAGGCCTACAGTACGTAGGCTTACCTCGCGAACTGCTCTAGCCACCTCAGTCTCCAGTTGGTCATGGGTCAGTGGACACCTAATTAGGCCATGTTGTGAGCAAAATTGCCGGACACTCCTCGCACAAAATCCTCTGTGTTGACCAAAATTATTTCTCAGAGTGAATGAAATCTGTTCGTATGACATATTATTATTTACCATCTCTTCTATATCCCGCGCAAAACTTTCCATAGCTGCTATAGACTAATAAACAACAATAAATAATAATAATTGGTATTATTATTATTATTATTAGTAGTAGTAGTAGTATTATCAATAATAGCAATAATAGTAATACTAATAATAATAACAATAATAATAATAATAATTATTATTATTATAATACAACTTTGTGATATATGAATTACCACATAGGTAATGTAGTCACCTGACATTCAAATAACAGATATAATGTTATGGTTATGCCTACATATTTACAAATTAATGTTTTTTTTAGGGTGCAAGAAATCTAAATCCAACACCCTACATGGCCAAATACATGGGTCACAAGATCTGATCAACAATGCCTGTAAAGAACAATATTAAGATATATGAAGATGTATGCATTTTGCTTCCCTCTGGAATATGTAGGGGTGGGACCTATGCCCACCTCCCTTGTTCTCTGTAAAGTGCATTGTGTTGCCTCTGTGTATTAAATGTTTTTACAGCGGGGTTTATTAGGCTATCAATTGTTGAGAAGAACACTCTTGAATTATTTCGGTTGATAGATATCAATTTTGAGAAGTGGTCTTTCCTTGAATTTCTTATTGCCTTATAAAAGGCAAAGAGATGTTCTTTGAGAATATGGTGGACCTGTAGCTTGGTCTTACGCCACATACGCTCAGTTAGTTAACACACACACGAATACACACAGACATACACCAGCCCACTTCCGGCTTTAGGCCTGGGCCATAGCAAACACACACAAGTATTTGCCATGTCTCCCCTATGATGTTTTTTATCCTCTCTTACTCTGAAAATGTAATTGAATGTAATGTATTGCTTTATAAATGTTCTTAGCTGGTAGACAAACTTGTTGAGAGGGGTCAGGGAAGAATTTTTACAGCTCACTTATCTGGCCCCCGGGTGATTACTGTTTTTCTGCTTCCCTCTGGAATATGTAGGGGTGGGTCGTATACCCACCTCCCTTGTTCTCTGTAAAGCGCATTGTGTTGCCTCTGGGTATGAAATGCGCTATACAAATAAAGCTTTGATTGATTGATTGATTGATTGATTGAACGTGACACATGCCAGTTATCTTTAGGTGACAGAACGGAATATGCCCATCAATTTTGTTATTCATTTTTAAGTACCATAATACTGCGTTTTATATGTCCAAATTTCGCATTCTCCAAGCTCACCTCGTTTTGTGGGCGTGTCAAAGAAGGCGTGTCAGTCAGAAATGATTGACAGGCCGCGGCCCCAACTTCCACACATTTGTTGTTTGTAACCACAGTTACCTCGACACCAAGAAGTGTGCAGGCATTTACAAAGTCCTAATATAAGAAACATAAGATGTCACACTACCTTTTAACCCCCAAACATTATAAAGATACAGGCCAAGTAGAAAAGTACAGCAACAGTAAAAATTGGGCACAGGCTAGGCTATTCTTACAGGCCCGTAACAATAACCAACCCCTAACCATATTAGGCTAACGTTAGCTAGCTAGGCCTCTCGCTTCCCAAGTGTCTGCGTTATTCTTATGAAGTCGTACAGTATGACGTCGTATAAGTCAGTACCTACATTAAAATGTGTCTCTGGCCTATTGTAGATTGGCTTTGTGTTGACCTGATGTCCTAACGCAGACTAGCCTACTACTTTATAGCTAATGTCAAAAAACATTGCGACATTATTACTTGGACAGGTACAGTATAGACAACTTACCTGGAATATCCTGCAGATTTTTTTCTGACGTCATGTCACTCTCTTTCAGGCTGAGACGTCTGGTCTCTCTAAAGAGAACATAGTAAGGCTTCATGTCGTCCATCTTTCTCACACATGTGCTTGCACCTGCTGCTCAAGTCCCATAATGCACTCAGAATTATACATTTAAAATAGCTATTGGGAATATATAAAAATTTGTGATTTTGATGTTTGATATTTCATACCCCAGACTAGTGGGGAAAACGAAAAATGACTTCATTCTCATTTTCCGACTTTGCATTTTAAAACGGAAATCAAATAATCTTTCTTTTGTTATCATTGAAATGGAAATCGATTAGCCAGAAGATCCACGGACCGCTGTGTGAGAGTCCACTGTAAAGCGCTTTGGATAAAAGCGCTATAAGTGCAGTTCATTTACCCTTTACCATTAATTAACCGAACCATAGAACACATACTGTATCTTGCAAATGACCATGGAATCACAGTATAGGCTACAGCGCAGAATCACAATGGATACTGTACATCTCTCAACTAAACCATTCTACCTTTATTATTACTACCTATTAGTCTTTACCTGATTCACTGCAAATGCTCTTTTCTACTTAGAGTAAGTAGGTTTTCACGTCTTTCAAGTTTGTATGCATCTAAAACTGACCCAACCGATGTGTGTTAGAATATATTTTAGACTAATTTTGAAGTTTAAATGATAACTATGCTGAGCTGATTGTATTTTAGGTCTTTGAATAATTGACAGTGTGAAATATGATTAAGTTAGGAATGGCAGACATTTTAATGATTGGATTTCCAATTCATACAGTTCCATCCCTTTCTGTCTCCTACTGCTAATTTGCATTAAACTCAAATTCACTTTTTCATGTGAGGGGTAATGGATTACCTACACAGTATGTGGACCTCTGATTATATCAAGCAGTAATTGATTTACAAAAATTGCATTGCCAACCCTGATTAGGATCTGATCACAAGCTCCCTTTCTGGAGAGCGTATGTTCATAATGACTGGGGCACAGAGAGGTGCTGGCGGTGACCGGCTGGGGACAGCTCCACCCATGTACTTAAGTGGGAACATTTGGTATGAATAGTCTTTCATCACCACATATTCTGGTGTTAAAAGACATTAAATTAATCTGCCGATGGCAGTTCACATTATGATAAAAGTAAGTTCCACCGTCTGAAATTAGTATTTATAAATGCAGTTCTTGCATTTATGTTTATCAACTGAGGAATTAAATATCATTGTTACACGGATCCCAGAGTGCACATAAGAGCCCCCTGCCTCTCTGCGTGGATAGAAACAGCACCATAAGGTTAAATAACCTTTTTAGAGTGCTAATGAAACAATCAATCTTGGGCATTTCATATTCCCTCAGCACATTTCTGATAATTGGGTTTCTCTTTGTTATATTATCTTTCAGTTCCATCTTTGTATTTCTCTAGCCTGTAGCAAAGCACTAACATTAGCCCCCACAAGAGCCACGCAGGTTGCCCGCTGCCATATGTGTGTGTGTGTGTGTGTGTCTGTGTGTGCACTGTATGTGTGTGAGAGGCCAGGTGTGTGTGTGCACTGTATGTGTGTGAGAGAGGCCATGTGTGTGTGTGTGTGTGTGTGTGTGTGTGTGTGTGTGTGTGTGTGTGAGTGTGTGTGTGTGTCTGTGTGTGCACTGTATGTGTGTGAGAGAGGCCATGTGTGTGCACTGTTACTGTATGACTGAAGGGATGTAGGTTTTGCTGTGGGTCTAATCCAATTCAATCCTGACTACATGAAACAACAACAACAACCTATAGCAACCGCTCGGCTGAAGACGATTGTGATATACAGCGTTTTTCCTCTATCCCTGAATGGTAATGAGTCCAGCCATACCTTTCTCCAGCGCTGGCACAGCGTAAACGAAGTGAGGAAATAGGTCTGGCTATATGAGACTACTGTACTGTAAGTGTGAAAGAGAAGCCATAAGCATTCAGGAATCTGTCACCAGCCATCATTCACACATTGACAGAATTGTCATCTTTCACACCGTCTTTGGAGAGGACCGTATCCTTAATTGCTTTTCTTCTGAAGGAATTCAGATTCATTCCTTGACCGCAAGCCAACCCTTGATCAACAAATTTACTTCATTACTGTATTTAAATTGGCAAGCCAAATCCTCTCCATTCTCTCCCTACGACTGACTGTACCAGTAGCACTCTCATCCGAAGAGCAGAACCACTCCCAAACAGCCACTGCTGCAGTAGCCAGTACAGACGCCAGACAACAATAGCATGATAACACAGGAAAACTCTTAAATCAGCAACAATTTACAGTATATCCACATTTTAGGACATTTTCTAGAAGAGGCTTTATACTGTAAATGGAAATGTAAGGAGCTAATCAGCGGTACAGTACTAGGCTCAGCAGTTCCAGCGTTAAGCAGTGCATGTTGATAATGATTAACTGTAGAACTTGACATGCTGCCTATCAGGGACATACAAGCTGATATCTTTCACACAAGCTTACCAGTGTTAGGAGTCCCAGTCAAGTTACACCCAGTTATGTCGGTGCGTTCATTATTACCACTGATCTACAGGAGATTAAATGGGCTGCTTATGAATATCAAAGAGTGAATTATCAAGCATGACATAAACAGGCATAATTGGACCATCAGTCAAGTAAATTAGTTATGGATCTCTCTGTAATTGACCCCCTCTGTTATGGATGAGGAGAGGAATTTGGCTCTAAAGAGAGGCATTTTCTTGAGCTATAGAATTTTTTTGTCTATCAACATTTTTCATCATGGTTAATGTGATGTGACTTGATGTGTCCCACTCCTTTACTTTTCTTTAGATTGCTGGCAGCAGAGGGGGCCTGTGTTCATAAGCACCACAGACAGGCTGCTCATAGACACCACAGACAGGCTGCTCATAGACAGGCTGCTCATAGATACCACAGACAGGCTGCTCATAGACACCACAGACAGGCTGCTCATAGACACCACAGACAGGCTGCTCATAGATACCACAGACAGGCTGCTCATAGATACCACAGACAGGCTGCTCATAGACACCACTGACAGGCTGCTCATAGACACCACAGACAGGCTGCTCATAGATACCACAGACAGGCTGCTCATAGACACCACAGACAGGCTGCTCATAGATACCACAGACAGGCTGCTCATAGACACCACAGACAGGCTGCTCATAGACACCACAGACAGGCTGCTCATAGACACCAAAGACCGGCTGCTCATAGATACCACAGACAGGCTGCTCATAGACACCACAGACAGGCTGCTCATAGACACCACAGACAGGCTGCTCATAGACACCACAGACAGGCTGCTCATAGATACCACAGACAGGCTGCTCATAGACACCACAGACAGGCTGCTCATAGACACCACAGACAGGCTGCTCATAGACACCACTGACAGGCTGCTCATAGACACCACAGACAGGCTGCTCATAGATACCACAGACAGGCTGCTCATAGACACCACAGACAGGCTGCTCATAGACACCACTGACAGGCTGCTCATAGACACCACAGACAGGCTGCTCATAGATACCACAGACAGGCTGCTCATAGACACCACAGACAGGCTGCTCATAGACACCACAGACAGGCTGCTCATAGACACCACAGACCGGCTGCTCATAGATACCACAGACAGGCTGCTCATAGACACCACAGACAGGCTGCTCATAGACACCACAGACAGGCTGCTCATAGACACCACAGACAGGCTGCTCATAGATACCACAGACAGGCTGCTCATAGACACCACAGACAGGCTGCTCATAGACACCACAGCCAGTTCTCTGGCTGTTCGCTCTGAACTGTCTCTATGTGATGAACTCAAGGGGTAATCAGACTTCCAGGACATTTGGAGAAGATGTAGGTTGTTTAATGGTTAATTAAATCACATTACCTTTATTGATGATGAAAAGGGTCATTAGTTGGCTAAGCCTGAAGTAATGAATCATTGTATAATAGTGGGGGTCTAGACTGGTGGGATCTAGACTGGTGGGGCCAGACTGGTGGGATCTAGACTGGTGGTATCTAGACTGGTGGAGTCTAGACTGATGGGATCTTGACTGGTGGGGCCAGACTGGTGGTATCTAGACTGGTGGGGTCTAGACTGGTGGGGATCTAGACTGGTGGGGATCTAGACTGGTGGGGCCAGACTGGTGGGGTCTAGACTGGTGGGGTCTAGACTGGTGGGATCTAGACTGGTGGGATCTAGACTGGTGGGGCCAGACTGGTGGGGATCTAGACTGGTGGGGATCTAGACTGGTGGGGCCAGACTGGTGGGGTCTAGACTGGTGGGGTCTAGACTGGTGGGATCTAGACTGGTGGGATCTAGACTGGTGGGGCCAGACTGGTGGGGATCTAGACTGGTGGGGCCAGACTGGTGGGGATCTAGACTGGTATGATCTAGACTGGTGGTTGTCTAGACTGGTGGGATATAGACTGGTGGGATCTAGACTGGTTGGATCTAGTCTGGTGGGACCAGACTGGTGGGATATAGACTAGTGGGGCCAGACTTGTGGGATATAGAGACTGGTGGGATATAGACTGGTGTGATCTAGACTGGATGGATATAGACTGGTGGAATCTAGACTGGTGGAATCTAGACTGGTGGGATATAGACTGGTGGAATCTAGACTGGTGGGATATAGACTGGTGGAATCTAGACTGGTTGGATCTAGTCTGGTGGGACCATACTGGTGGGATATAGACTAGTGGGGCCAGACTTGTGGGATATAGAGACTGGTGGGATATAGACTGGTGTGATCTAGACTGGATGGATATAGACTGGTGGAATCTAGACTGGTGGAATCTAGACTGGTGGGATATAGACTGGTGGAATCTAGACTGGTGGGATATAGACTGGTGGAATCTAGACTGGTGGGATCTAGACTGGTGAGGTTCTTGACTGGTGGTGGTCTAGACTGGTGGGATCTACTATAGACTTGTGAAGTCTAGACCGGTGGGATCTAGACTGGTGGGGCCAGATGGGGACACACTCGTTGTGGTTCCCAGGATCTCTGAATGCAAATCCCCCCTGACCAATTCACTCAAGAGAGCCCTAAATGAATTTGACACACTGTATCAGAGGGGATGATGACAACAAACGGTCTTCCTTTGGTGCGGGGTGATCTGAATAGATGCTTGGCCTGCTGTTCTCTCAGCCACACCTGAGTGAGCTCTCAGACAAGCTTCCAGACACTGTTCAGTGAGCAGTCAGGCAGGCATCTGGCAGGCCCTCAGGTTGTTATGCCTCCCGAAGTCAACTGCGGAGCCTGGTCAGCAGGCTTGGGGCGAGGCTGACTCACCAGACACCGTGTCTCCACCCCAGCGAAGACCTGCCCAGCGTTCATTGTTTTTGCAGCACAGGAGTAGTGGTGCTTGATAACGTCGCACTTTTCAGAGGAGAACAGGAGCAGAAATAATTACCAGACACATAATGCTGCTTCTATATTACCTCAGGACCTCTGCCCTCCTCTCCCAACACTCCATCTCATTCTGTAATGAGGTTAGCGCTCAGATACTTCACTCTGTCTGGACACAGCTAGCAGATACACTGGGCATTAACCTTGTCTGGCCAGTGTTACAGACCGACTTGTGATCGATGAATTATGAAATATAGTATTATATTCTTTAGATTCTCCAGTCAGTTTTATGCAGTATAATGATCACTGCAGGTCCATTTGTAGCATGTGGATTATATCTTACATGAGGAATTGTATCTTTGTGTGGTTGTGATACTGATGTTGATGTTATGATCCATGGGCCTATCAAGTGCCAAAGCATGCAATATGAATTCATTGGAATTATACCATGTTGATTACAACTGTTAATCAGAATTACCAGCTCTACAGAGAGAGAACTGTGAAATAAAATGGTGTGATGGGACAAATCTAAACACAATATCCATTATTAAAAACGCCCTAGTTTGAAAGGGGTAAATTCATGGTGTGACCCATGTTTAATTTTTGTCATAGCCATGCAGTGTTAACCTGACACGCCAAGCTCCATTGGAAACTGTTTGGAAAAAGGCAGGCACTTTCAAAAAACACAGGCCAGTGATTGGATGAACCATCTGTCTATCACTGTCTATCACAGGCTAACTTCAGTGCTTCTTGCTATCGTGACACCTAAACCATGCCCGGCGTAGCTGCTAGTATTTTTTCACAGAACGCTGACAGGCTCGATCTTTCTGATCCAGCACAAACTGATTGATCGGGGGTTTTTCAGACTGATCTGCAGAGAGAAACAGAATGTGAGCTCGCGAGATCAGGGTGGTCTCACAGGGCTAATGCAGTGTTGCGAGAGGTAATTGAGCAGCACTGTTCCTCCAGTCAGGCTTTAGCTGCTTGCTCCTGTTGTCAGACTGGGCTGAGCTGGGCTAGACCCACACGGTGGATATCTGTCACCACCATTACAAAAGCTTAGCACAGGGGGAGGTTTTCTGCTCCGTCGCTTGCACAATCCTAGACTCTAAACACAGCTTCTAGCAGTTTCTAGCAAATATCATCTTAACTGTGAGCATGGAGAGCTGAAATTCTAAATAGATTTGATGTGTTCATGTGGTGGCAGTATTGATATGGTCATTGTGTCTATGAGTGGGATTCGCTCACAATGCCTGCACCATTTGAGATTGTTTAAGCTTTCCATGAGAGCTGTATGCAGAGTTAAAGGGGTAGTGTGCTATTTTTGGACATTTAGCCGTATTTGTGGTCTGTCGACCATGAACCTGAAACAGAGAGACATAATTTCACTGATCGTTCCAGTATTGAGCTAGCTGCAGTTGTTCTGCAGGCTCTCCCTGGGCTACGATGAAAGTCAATGGAGTATATGTACATTTTCCAAGACGGGAAGCACAGAGTGTAATCTTACTAGTTTCAGTATGCTTCCCTGTGAAATGTATTGCAATCCGAATATATTTACTTGTTTGGCATGACTTGGACTTGAGCATTTCCCTGGAGCTTGTTTTCACTGCTCCCATGAAGGACTATGTACAAGCCATGCCAAACACCTAAAAATATATTTGGATTATGATACATTTCACAGGGGAGCATACTGACTGTTACGATAAAGTAAGCAAGTACCTAAGTAAGTAAGTATATTTTATTTATATAGCACCTTTCACATTCAGGGGTCACAAAGCGCTTCACAAATCATCAATAAATAAAAACAATGGCAAAAAGCACCAAAAACAACAACAAGGACAAACATAAAAGAACACAGGAGGCTAGACAAAGGCTAGTCTGAAAAGAGAAGTCTTTAGCTGAGTTTTAAAAGAGGCCACGGGACAGAGGTCCACTGGGAGGGTGCTCCACAGTCTAGGGGCCACACCTAGGAAGGCTCTGTCACCTTTAGTCTTTAGCCTTGAGCGGGGGACCACCAACAGGCCCTGGTCAGACCACCCGAGAGACCTGCTCTGCTGTAGGGAAGGATCAGGTCACAGATGTACGCAGGTGCCAGACCACGCAGACCTCTAAAAGATTACACCCTGTGCTTGAAATAGATTGGTTGCGGCAACTTTGTTGGGGTAATTACAGAGTATGTCATTTTTATATCTAATAGAGAGACAGAGTGTGTTGTTGTCACTTTATAGCCGACTTAAATAAGGTTCTTATTTAACAAAGCTTTTAGGACCATATGTTTTATGAGTTAATCTCTTTCTGGGTGTCATTCCATTCTCTGTACAGTTAGCTGCTAGTTAGCATTGATGATCGTCCTATAAAAGGCGAAGTCAAACTTCCAGACGGATGTCAATCTGATTTATTAAGATATCAACATGTTTAGTGTCCCACAGCTATGGGATAATGCTTCCCGTGCTGTGCTTTAGTGTTTAGGAGCCAGTAGACCCACTGTTAATGTCCCTGCCAGGGTGTGGCAGATGGCGAGGAGATATGCCTAAAGACAAGTCCCTTAAAAGCATGTGTTAGCTGCCTTGAGGACATGCGCTACAGCCACTGTATGCATGAGTCAGTATTATGGGATATATCTGCTTTGAGTGATATTTTAGTAACCCTTGTTCCCTAGGCAGATGGACCATTTCTTTGAGGTTTGTGTGTGTGTGTGTGTGTGTGTGTGTGTGTATGTGTGTGTGTGTGTATGTGTGTGTGTGTGTATGGGGTGTGATTAGTGCCAGCACACCATACGGAAACGCTTGACTTGCGCCTACTTAAGAAGACGCGATGACATCAAACGTCTAAACGCACGTGTATAATTTCCATTGACAAACAATGGAGAGACAGACATCTCATAGCTGTAACGTACCTGTAACGCAGACGCTGTGCACATGTTGTTTACACGTATTGCGCATCGTGTGCGTGACGGCAACACTACAGGTTAGATGCGCCTCACATATGCGACACCAACACTACACATGACAGTTTGGTAAAATCATAGATGTACGTACGTACGTACGTCTTGTAATGTGTGCAGAAATTGCATAGCGACGTGTCAAACGTGCCAGTGCCTTGCTAGCGCAGCAGACGTGTAAGGTCAGTTGCCTTTAAATCATAGCTGGTTCTAATCTCGTCCTTGCCAATTGGTAATGCATTCTCAATAAATGGAATTCGCACATGTTAAGCAACTTGTTTTTAATAAAGCCTAATATCTGAATGACTCTTTCTTCGCAATTTAAAACAAATGTTCAGATACACGTGTTTCTTGTCAATAGAGGGCGCTGCAGCACCGTCAGCACCAGTTCGAACAGCCACAACCTTATTTGAAAATGTAGCGATAGTGGAGATAAAACGACACATATCTAGGAAATGTTATGCAAGGAGGGTCCTGGAATTTGATGGAGTGCAAATAAATATTCTTAATTTTTATTCAATATGGACAAATGAGCCCCGCTCGCAGCTTCTAGTGCCCGCTGACTTAACACGAGCGTGCAAACGTTACATGCATGCGCGCAAAAGTGGCACGGCACTTTTTACACGTCACCCTCTGAGAATGCGAGCGACTCGTAACGCGTGCGTATATGCACGCCTATTAATCAGCTCGCCAAAGTACCTTTATACACGCAATGCAGGCGACGAAAGCACTGAGTGTTTGTTACGCTGGCACGAATCACACCCCATAGTGTGTGTGTGTGTTTGTGTGTGTGTGTGTGTGTGTGTGTGTGTGTGTGTGTGCGTGCGTGTGTGTGTGTGTGTGTGTCCAGGAAAATCTAAACACTCCAAAGAAAGAAGAATGGGCATTTTAATTCTTAAGCATTTACTTAGTAAACAACATACTGCTGAGCCCAAGACCAGAGCATTCTGTCTCCCTGATTATGGGTCTGTTCTGGGGAGAACTGATCCAAGTGAATTGGCTTAGAGGGATGTTGAATAATGCATAGATAATGCACCATCATAGCCGATCATCCTTCCCATTAGGTGATCAACCAACAGTACAGTCAATAAAGAAACAGAAATAGAAACAGAGGCAGATCTGGAAACATCTGGAAACTCGGCGGGGCAGCCACAGGGATTACTTGAGTTTTAAATTAGTCCACAACACCCTGATATCCCCTAACCCTAACCCTTAACCCTAACTCTAATATCAGAATCCATCCATAATCAGTAATATCTAAATCAAACCCTAAGAGTAATGACATTGTTTCTTGGGCTGTCAAACGATAAAAAAAATCGAATTAATTACCTGATCTGTAATTAATTAATCGCGATTAATTGTAAATTGATCCTATATATTTTTGCTGACAAAAGACCCCAAATGAAAATATTTCAATAGACCTTTCCGACATATCAATCACATGGAGAATACCTCCTCAACCTGAACACCCCTCACCCTGAACACCCCGAGCACCCCTCACCCTGAACACCCCTCACCCTGAACACCTCTCACCCTGAACACCTCTCACCCTGAACACCCCGAGCACCCCTCACCCTGAACACCCCTCACCTTGAACACCCCTCACCCTGAACACCTCTCACCCTGAACACCCAGAGCACTCTTCACCCTGAACACCTCTCACCCTGAACACCCCTCACCCTGAACACCCCTCACCCTGAACACCTCTCACCCTGAACACCCCTCACCCTGAACACCCCTCACCCTGAACACCCCTCACGCTGAACACCCAGAGCACTCTTCACCCTGAACACCCCTCACCCTGAACACCCCTCACCCTGAACACCTCTCACCCTGAACACCCAGAGCACTCTTCACCCTGAACACCCAGAGCACTCTTCACCCTGAACACCTCTCACCCTGAACACCCCTCACCCTGAACACCCCTCACCCTGAACACCTCTCACCCTGAACACCCCTCACCCTGAACACCCCTCACCCTGAACACCCCTCACGCTGAACACCCAGAGCACTCTTCACCCTGAACACCTCTCACCCTGAACACCCCTCACCTTGAACACCTCTCACCCTGAACACCCCTCACCCTGAACACCCCTCACCCTGAACACCCAGAGCACTCTTCACCCTGAACACCTCTCACCCTGAACACCTCTCACCCTGAACACCCCTCACCCTGAACACCCCTCACCCTGAACACTCCTCACCCTGAACACCCCTCACCCTGAACACCCAGAGCACTCTTCACCCTGAACACCTCTCACCCTGAACACCCCGAGCACCCCTCACCCCAAGCACCCTTCACCCTGAACACACCTCACCTTGAGCACTCTTCACCCTGAACACCCCGAGCACCCCTCACCCTGAACACCCCTCACCTTGAACACCCCTCACCCTGAACACCCAGAGCACTCTTCACCCTGAACATCCCTCATCCCGAGCACCCCTCACCCTGAACACCCCTCACCTCGAGCACTCTTCACCCTGAACACCCCTCACCTTGAACACCCCTCACCCTGAACACCCCCACCTTGAACACCTCGAGCACTCTTCACCCTGAACACCTCTCACCCTGAACACCCCGAGCACCCCTCACCCTGAACCCCCACACCCTGAACACCTCTCACCTTGAACACCTCTCACCTTGAACTCCCTTCACCCTGAACACCTCTCACCCTGAACACCTCTCACCCTGAACACCCCGAGCACCCCTCACCCTGAACACCCACACCCTGAACACCCCTCACCTCGAGCACTCTTCACCCTGAACACCCC
Organism: Borostomias antarcticus; assembly: GCF_949987555.1. NCBI lineage: Eukaryota > Metazoa > Chordata > Actinopteri > Stomiiformes > Stomiidae > Borostomias > Borostomias antarcticus. The sequence goes on from NC_140234.1 coordinate 28,671,324, forward strand.
TCACTCTGAACACCCCTCACTCTGAACACCACTCATCCTGAATACCCCTCACCTCGAGCACTCTTCACCCTGAACACCCCTCACCCTGAATACCCCTCATCCTGAACACCCCTCACCCTGAACACCCCTCATCCTGAATACCCCTCACCCTGAATACCCCTCACCCTGAACACCCCTCACCCTGAACACCCCTCATCCTGAATACCCCTCACCCCGAACACCCCTAACATATCATAATGTCTACTGGGCTGGATGCTTTTACAATGCATATTGATATATTGATTCTGATATTGCCACTGATGTGTCTTAAATGTCCTGGTTAATAGTTACACATTAGGAGCAACTTTCCTGTACTGTAAGTGCTCTTGTGGGAGAGAGAGTGGGGATCTGAGTGGTCTGAGCATCTGCACCCAATTGCTGTGCTGACGTAAGCCATCGCTCCCCTGTAAAGCCCCTCTTAGCCTGCTGCTGATGAAGTGAGTGCTAGCAGACCCCCTAATCCCAGGGCTGACTCTCCACCAGTAGAAATCCATTTAGAACTTGCCCACTGTTACACCGGCTCCCAACACAATATACTTACTCTAATGCGTGTTCTGCTGAGGTGGACTAAATTTCTGAGCTATTTTCCCTTATTTTAGTCATAGCAAATACTTGTTTTTGCATATTGATATTCTGACAGTTTCCATATTTGCTCACCTCTGCAGGACCTACACCTTAAATATGCAACGACTGGAGCTTAATGACCCTCATGTGAAATAAAAAGTGTGGTGAACAACAAAAAAACAGACAGAGGAGGAAAAAACCTGACTCCCTCAGAGGAGAGAGGAGGTGAGGAGGAGAGAGGAGGAGAGGAGGTGAGGAAGAGAGAGGAGGGGAGAGGAGGTGAGCAGAGGAGGAGAGGAGGTGAGGAGAGGGGAAGAGAGGAGAATAGATAAGAGGAGGAGAGAGGAGGTGAGGACAGGAGAAGAGAGGAGGAGAAAGGAGGTGAGAGGAGGTGAGGAGGAGGTGAGCAGAGGAGAAGAGAGGAGGAGAGAGGAGAAGAGATAAGAGGAGGAGAGAGGAGGTGAGGAGAAGAGAGGAGGTGAGAAGAGGAGGTGAGCAGAGGAGAAGAGATAAGAGGAGGAGAGAGGAGGTGAGGAGAGGAGAAGAGAGGAGGTGAGTAGAGGAGGTGAGCAGAGGAGAAGAGAGAAGAGATAAGAGGAGGTGAGTAGAGGAGGTGAGCAGAGGAGAAGAGAGGAGAATAGATAAGAGGAGGTGAGGAGGCGAAAAGAGGAGGTGAGCAGAGGAGAAGAGAGGAGAAGAGGAGATAAGGGGAGGTGAAAGGGAAGCTTATTTGTCAAGTATGCTTTAGAAGCTCTTATTAAGATAGAAATGATCTGGGAGTCATCCAGAGAAACGTGTGATGTGTTATCAGTAATTAGGAGAGCAGACACGCGGTGTGCGTAAAAAAAATACTTACAGGGGTCATCCCCTCTCAGCGGGCAGCACCGGGGGGCAGGCTTTACTAATGAGATGTCACATGTAGAGGATTAGTCTTAAGAGTGAAGGAAATGTAGCTGGTATACCTTGTCACTATTGTGTGTTCTGTATTCATTTCCAGGGTAGTGAAGCTGCAGTATTTATGCATATCACACTAGCTTAAAGTCGCACTGAAATGAAAAAAGAATTCTTTCCCATTTTGGTTCACATAATTGGTCATAGTGTTCACCTATTCAACGATGTATGCCAAAAAAAATTACAAAATTCTACTTTTGTTGTACTTCTGTTGTAATTTTATATCAAAGTATATAATTTCTTACTTCCTGGAAAACTGTAAGTCACGTGCAATGACGACAAAAATAGATTTTAGGCCAATAATCTCATGACATCCACCCGTCAATCAATGCTATCCTTCTATCGAATCTGTCTAAAGTTCTTAAAACCCGTCCACTTGTCAATGTTCCAATCAGATTCTCTAAACGATATGTCCCACCCTCATAGCTTGTTTGCGTCGGAAATACGTCAAACTACGGAAGTTAGATGATCTCAAACGTCCGTTTCTGTGCGACTTTAAGGGGAGATATGTATCTATTGTGTTGCTGTGCAATTGTTTCCACCAGGAAGTATTTTTCACTAGTTGATGGCACAACTCTTTCTCAGTAACGTACTGTACCAACCGCAGTAAATGTAGATCTGGGAATTTAAGCTTTGCTTGATGCTAAAAATAAACAGTGGCCTTTTAGAGCTTGTTCTTTTTGACAAGGCATGAAGGGCATTCATTCTTTTTTGGGGAGTGGGGGGTACTAATGGGGGCAGCACGTAGCTCAGGAGGTAGAGCAGCCGGCTGGGGATCACAAGGTCTCCGGTTCGATTCCAGCTCCCTGAGTGTGTCCTTGAGCAAGACACTGAGCCCCAAAATCGCTCACGTGCGGCACAGTGGCGCAGTACCTAGTACTGTCGCCTCACAGCTAGAAGGTCTCCGGGCCTTTCGGTGTGGAGTTCGCATGTTCTCCCCATGTTCGCAAGGGTTTCCCCCATAAAGAACTCAATATGGAACACATGCAGAAGAAGAGATCGCTACGCTTGGTTGGCCCCCGCGGGTGCGGCCCATGCATGCTGTCTACTGTCTGCTCCCGGCTGCTCTTGGGGGAAGGACGACCGGATGGGTTAAGAGCAGGATAATTTTTTCATCGGTGGACGCTCCAGCCACGTGTGTGTGTGTGAGTGTTTGGGCCGCCTACACCGTGTGATGTGGGCATGTGTCTCACAAACAAATAAAGACGTTTGTTTTGTTGTTGTTTGCACCATAGAGAACAGAGGCTAAGCTTTGAGAACTCCATTTTTTAATTTGAACTACGGTTACCCCCGCCGCAGCGACAGTGCGGAGATGTCATGTTTTTCGGCGGCGTGAGTTTGTCCATCCATCCGTCCTTTTGTTGGTCCAAAGCAGGGGTCCAGAGGGCCAAACAGCAGCCTTATGAAAGAAAAATATTTTGCTATTTACTGGAAATATAATGTAATACATCAAAAAAAACATTTCCATATATAGGAAACTAACGTTATATTTTCCAATATACTGCAATATATAAAAAGCGGCAGTTCCTTATGTATTATTCAATATATTATGTATGTATCATATATTATTCTGTATATTTCCTATATATTTTACATACTATAATATATTGACAGTTAATATATAGGGGAATATATTGTCTTTGCATTGGGGCAGCCTCTCCAGAATGATGATTCTGTACGGCTGATCACTGTATTTGATCTCTTAATACAGACATCCTATATTGCTGTGAGATCATGTTGCTTGGTAAATGGACTGCACTTATATAGTGCTTTTATCCAAAGCGCTTTACAATGGCCTCTCATTCACACACACATTCACACACCAATAGCGGCAGCTGCCATGCAAGGTGCCCGCCTGCTCATTGGGAGCAATTTGGGGTTCAGTGTTTTGCCCAAGAACACTTTGACATGTGGACAGGAGGAGCCAGGTTTCGACCACTGACCCTATGATCGTTGGACCATGCGCTCTATCTCCTGAGCCACAGCTACCACAGCTGCTTGTGCTCACCACATGATTTGTGTTAATTCAATAATCATATAACTTTCCCTTTGTCAGCCCTGGTTTGCAACCAACAGTAGCTGATGGTTGAACAAGGCCTATGTGCACTAGCCTTTAGTTGTAATTTGGTTCATCCTTAGATCATGAATATTGATTTACTCATCAATAAGCATGACATGAACATGATTTCCAGATAAATAGTTCTGTTCAACATGAATTTACCATTTTTCATTTTTCATTTCAAACCTTTATTTCAACTCGTTAGACACTGAGGTTTCCCTCATTTGCGGTGTCGACGAGCTAACACACAATCATACACAATCATAAACAAAACAATTAAGGGAGAACAATAATAAAGAACAACAACAGAAAAGACTAACCATCAGAAAGGACTAACAGTACAACACCTATTTAGCCTCATGGTTCTTACTAATAATATTTACTTTAAATACACTGCAGTAAACTGTGCCTGAATATGTGTCCCTCGAAAGTCAACTAATAAGATATGCAGCTAAGATTCATTTCATTGATAGTTTTCAATTGTTTCAGCAAGAGCGTTGGTGTAAAGAGCAACGTGACCATCCATTGCTCATCCCTCCCAGACACCATCACTCTTCTCCTTTCAGCCACAAGATGTCCGTCAATCTCTCCAGTTGTCAACAGATGCGACAGCAGGATCCATCGCTGCCTGGGTCCTTGGTTTATCAGTTGTGATTAGAACTAACTGCTGTCCTGAGGCAACGCTCCTGGAGAAGTTCAGGTTTTACTTCAGGAGAATATCAATACGGCTTTTCCATGGTCATGTGGTGTTGGAATCATATATATCTGGCCTTGCCGGAGGACCTCTGATTTATTTAGTATTCAGTGATTTGACCATAATCTGCAGTACTAGAACCGGTAGTAATAATTCAAAATAATTATAATAATAATAACAATAACAACAACAATAATAATAATAACAATAATAATAATAATAGTGATAATAATAATAACTATTATTTATTGTATTACTATTATTATTGTTATTATTATTATAATTATTACTGTTGTTATTGTTATTATTTTTATTATTATTATTGTTGTTGTTATTAACATGTTAGTTATAATTATTATTACACATTATTAATTATTTTTTCTCTTTTGTCATTTGCTAATGATTATTGCTAATGATATGGTATGTGTTTGCCTGTCATAGAATGGCAATTTATTTACATTTTTTATATCAGTTAGTTTATATATTGGGACATTCTGAGCATATCTGAATGTGTCCGCCCCAATATATATGGTGGTTACGGCCTAGTATTAACCTACCAGAAATGCAATTCTCACTGGGAGTTGTTCTTCTACTCCGTATGGCAAGCCGTCATTGTGAGGCTGACCTTGTTAGTTAGTAGACAAGCCCTTGTTTGTCAGACTCTCCCCCTCCATGGATCGCCACCAGTACTCAGCGACAGAGATTATGTATGTGCTGGCGATAGCAGTAAGACCAAGGTCAGAGGTCACATTAGCTCGTAGGGACGAGGTGACAGCCAGGTGGAAAAATACTGTTTAAATATGCATAGATGTGTGAAGGTATTCACACTAGCCTGTTGAGAATGTCCTTGATAGGTGTCCTGACATCACTGAGAGGATTACAAGGTGAAGATCATGCTCTGGTTCCTAAAAAAAGCAGGCTGAGTCTAATCTAGTCTTTCATGTGGCCAAAGTGCTGCTATGATGGCTAGGATTCAATCAGTGGCTTCTTTGGTTGCACTTTTCCAATGGCAATGAGGTTGATAGAACTACAGGGTGATTTGGTGTGCATTGGAGGTAGTGCTATTGTGTCAGCATCACAGACACCTCAGTATTGTAGGTGTTCTGGTTCTGTTGTATGTGTTGTGGTGTGTGTTAGAGAGTACCTCTTATTTGATAATTGCTCTTCATCAATAGCGCTGGAGTAAGACAGGTGTGGATGTGATGTAGAACATAAATGGCTTATTCCACTGCAATGTCTCTAATTACTGTAGCAGGGTCACTGTGTTAAATTCCACATCTCCTGTACAGCGTCAGGTTTTTATGCTGTTCTAAGTGAGAGCAGGCTTCTCAGGTGAGCTATCTGTGCATAATTACCTTGAAAAAACTGCTAACACTTCAACATCGCAGTGCAATTAGATCACATTTGCATTTTAATGTAGCTACATTTTATTATTTCCTCAGTTTCCTATGTAATATGCCTTTCTACTGTATATATCATGTATATATCATGAGTAGTGCTGACAAAACATGTAGTAAAAAGATGAAATGCTCATCTCAGCGTGGGGACATTAGGGTAAAACGTCACTTCCAACACATTCATGTTGTCACTAATTCAGAGGTTTCAAATGTGAAACCCTGCCTGTCTGTATTCCAGCCCTGTACTACTACAGTACTACTACACCTAACCTGTCTGTCTGTGTTCCAACCCTGTACTACCACACTACACCTCACCTGTCTGTCTGTGTTCCAACCCTGTACTACCACACTACACCTCACCTGTTTGTCTGTGTTCCAACCCTGTACTACCACACTACACCTCACCTGTTTGTCTGTGTTCCAACCGTGTAGTACCACACTAGACATCACCTGTTTGTCTGTGTTCCAACCCTGTACTACCACACTACACCTCACCTGTCTGTGTTCCAACCCTGTACTGCCACACTACACCGCACCTGTTTGTCTGTGTTCCAACCCTGTACTACCACACTATACCTCGCCTGTCTGTCTGTCCAACCCTGTACTACCACACTACACCACACCTGTCTGTCTGTGTTCCAAACCTGTACTACCACACTACGCCTCACCTGTTTGTCTGTGTTCCAACCCTGTAGTACCACACTAGACCTTGCCTGTCTGTCTGTGTTCCAACCCTGTACTACCACACTAGACCTCGCCTGTCTGTGTGTCCAACCCTGTACTACCACACTACACCTCACCTGTTTCTCTGTGTTCCAACCCTGTACTACCACACTAGACCTTGCCTGTCTGTCTGTGGTCCAACCCTGTACTACCACACTACACCTCACCTGTCTGTCTGTGTTGCAATCCTGTACTACCACACTACACCTTGCCAATGGAAGCTTGAAGTGGTGCAACATCTGGATCAACACAACCACATCAATATTGTTGTCATTGCAGAGGACAAGTATAGTACGATGATGCCCGCCATTCCTCAAAGCAATATTTTGTCTCACCAGAGTAATGCTAACATGGCTATGAGATTATTATCTCTCTTGGGAACATCATAGACCTAAACAGACAGGAAGGTACTTCTCAGCAGCTGAACTGAACATGTGGTGCATTAACATATTCTGTAGTAGTAATGACTCAAAATTAACTTCTAATGAAATCCCAGGAATTCATGGTTACAGTAAATAAAAACAATGATAGGTTATTTTCATTGACTTACTGTAGATTGAATTACTTGACATTGCACTCCTTCACTGTGGTCAAAATGGAAATATGAGCTAGTGAATTCAGTTTAATTCAATTATTGTTTAGTTCTTATTATTGTGTATAGTTTTTTGCTGTTATTATTTGCCAGGTTTTCCTGAGAAACTATCCCATCTAATACGATTCCATGAAACAGCCTGGTTTGTGTTATTGACTGTGTTATTTCTGTTCTTACCCTGCAGCGCTGCAAATTAGATTTCCCTCCACTCTGTCTTGCATTGCAGGCCATAGTGTCTGAACTGAAAAAAATACTTATATATAACATTCTCCTTGAGATGGGCAAAGATACATCAAAATGTACCTTGTTACTAAATGCAAAATACCCCACAAATAAATGTATTTAAATAAAATACTGGTGCCAGAAAATGTATCAAGATAAAAATACATGTTTTGTATTTTCAAAATACAGGAAAATACATTACATTGGTCATTCTGAATTTGTATAAAAGTGCACAGTGCCTGTTGGAAAAGCACAATTATCTACCTATCTTTATCTTTATATTTGCCTTCAGCACTATATTGTGCTCTTAGTCCCTAGTTTCAGCAAGGAAATGCACTTGTGAGTTTGGGCAAGTCGCTTTGGATAAAAGTGTCAGCTAAATGACAGTAATGTAAAGGTAATCTATCTATCTATCTATCTATCTATCTCTCTCTCTCTCTCTGTCTGTCTGTCTGTCTGTCTGTCTGTCTGTCTGTCTGTCTGTCTGTCTATCTATTAAATATCAATGATAAAATCTTTGACCCATACAGCAAACTGTGGGGCTAGGTATAAATCGAGTGAATTAATTAAAATTCACCATTCAAATGATCACCTCAGATGTAAACTACACACCGAAACGAATGCTGTTGTTAAGTCCCAAATGAATGGTGATCAATGGACAGTTATTATAAGTGCTAACGACACTAATCGACTCCAAACTGCTCAAAACATGGCTAGCTAGATTCTGTAGGCCGAGAGGAATCCAATGATGTCCACCTCTTGACATTTAGTTGATTTTACTGACCGATTGACCAGAATATGACCAGTTTCATTCAACAACTGTACATGATGAACTGTACAACAACTGTACATGATTTTGGCTTCCATGCCCTCCGACGTGAAGCCGAACGGTCCCTGCCATTTAAGATAGATGGCAGAACATTCCGATTTGTATAATTTACACAAGCCTCTAGTGAGTTTGAACCCTGCAGGAAGGAAGAACATGAAGTAGAATGGTACTTTATCTAAGCAAAATTGTAAAATACTACTACTACTACTACTACTACTACTACTACTACTACTACTACTACTAATAATAATAATAATAATAACAATACTACTACTACTACTATTACTAATAATAACAATACTAATACTACTACTACTACTACTACTACTACCACTACTACTAATAATAATAAAATACTGAAAATAGTATGTCTTGGGGGGGGGGGGGGGGTCGTGGGGGGACACCAGCCTTGCTAATGAGTCTGATGGCCGTGGGGAAAAAAGCTGTTTTTGTGGCGCGTGGACCCGGTCCCGATGGACCGCAGTCTCCTGCCAGAGGGGAGTGGTTCAAAGAGACCGTGACATGGATGAGAGGGATCGGCCATGATCTTTCTGGCCCGTTTTAGGGTCTTGGAGGCGTGCAGGTCCTGTAGGGAGGGCAGTCTACAGCCGATCAACCTCTCAGCGGAGCGGATGATGTGCTACAGTCTGCCCTCGTCCTTGTCTGTTGCGGCTGAGAACCAGATGGTGATGGAGGAGGTGAGGATGGACTTGATGATGGAGGTGTAGAAGAGAACCATCATTGCCTTTGGCATGTTGAATTTCTTCAGCTGCAGGAAGTACATCCTCTTCTGTGCTTTATTTTTGCTTGCTTGATTGCTTTTTTTGTGTTTTATGTTTTATGAATCATGCAGAAAGTATTTTGAGTATTTTGAAAATATAAAATTACTTCACTTTAAAGTATTTTGTTTCAAATTACATTTGAAAATATTCACCTTGGTCAAATATCAATCACACAATACTCAAAAGTAGTTGAAATACATATTTCAAATACAAGTAACAGAATTACTGCCCATCTCTCCATAAGGATGTACAAGCAACACGACACAGTGTTATTGAGACAAACCCCACCCCAACAGACAGTCTCCCATTGATTACTATTCTAATCAGTGCGATCTATGAATGAAAATCTATACTTGGTTAGAAGTTAGATTTCAAAGAACACGCGATGTGGTCGATTCAAGCTGGTTTCAAACAAAAGACGATAGTTTTATTCCATGTTACGATTTGCAAAACGGACAAAAAAAAGTGTTTCCTACGCAGAAGTGAGGGAATGAATGAGGGAGTCAAGTCTTATAACGTGGGAGAGGAAGTGACGTCAATCAGGAACAAGCGGTACAGGGGGAAATGATGTCACACAGGCACAAATGGTGATTTTCTATGAGAACGGAGTGAAAGATAGTTTCACAGAAGTTGTAAAATAATTAACTGAAGAACAGTCAGGTAGGAAAACAGAAAGGAACAAAAGGTGTGGGTAACACATTAGTGAGACTGAAATTTAATGAACAGATCCATACTTCTCTCTCAGTTAAGCATTGTTCAGTGGCTCCTAGTTGTCGACTCTAGTACTATCTATCATAGCTAGGTACTGTAGGTTCTTAAAATACTGTCAAATGATTTTTCATTCATTGTACTTTTCATAATAGAAAAAACATCACCAACGGTTTATTATTCACACAGAAGCGTATTCAGGCATCATGCTGATCTAGAGGACAGCCAGCCAGCCAGGCTAACGACAGCTACAGTAAACAGAACTATAACTCAGATAATCAAATTATGGGGAAACAAATGGTTTCATTTGCATGTTTGTCTTAAACGCACACTTTCCTCACTGATCAGTTTCCTGAATTAGCATTTATATATATATATATATATATATATATATATATATATATATATATATTTGACCTTGGGACAGCGACTGCGTCCTCTCTGTGGCTTCACACCTTTAATTATGTCATTAGTTTTGCTCATGGTTCAGCCTCCTCCATCACGCCCTGGTCTGCTCCGCCTCGCCCATCACTTCATGGCTGGGGGTGATTATGCACAATATCTGCTTCTGTCTTATTTACTCCATAATTGTGTGCTGCAAAATGGACATACAGTATTTTACCCAATCTCACTGACCCTGTTTAGACTTGGGTTTTAAAATGTGTTTTGGACAATCAGATCACAAGTCAAAATACAAGTGTAAACGGCCACCAAAACTCATTGTGAAACATTTACTCAAAGCGCTTGCCGAGGTGGACTGTGACGCATTGACTAGGACTAGCTACTGATCACGCCGTAGCGGGGGCGCTGCAGTCTGAACGCTAATGCATACTGATGCGTTCCCGACAAATTAAAAGACGTCGTCAATGCAGGATCATTTTTCTCCTTTTTCACCTTATCCTGCGCTCTTTTGCAAGTCGCAAATGACTTGTCCTATCAATCGAAACAGGAATAGTTCTACTATGTTCCTTAGTTCTTCAAACATTTTCAGTTGCTTTCATGCACACTTTTATTTTTTATTTTATTATTATTATTATTATTATTTATTTTTTTTTAATCCGCTCGAAGTCAAACCGACTGATTATTGATTTGTTTACATTAAACAGCTACTGTATGTGACCACACATGCAGGCAGGAGTGAGTGAGTTACTGTGGTTACTATATGAACACAAGTGGTCAGCTGGGCGCATTTGGAGACGCATGATAGACACAGGTGTAAACGATAATGTCTCGCTGTGCACCTGTGATCTGATCGTTCAAAAGGCATTTTAAAACCAGGTCTAAACAGGGTCACTGAATGTATGTCTGTAACAGCAGCTCAAAGACTCAAGTCTTGGAGCATAGTGGTTAATGACTTAAGACAATCTTTCTACAATATAGAGAGTGTAGCCTAGAGATGGATATGGTGGACTTCGGGGACTCATGTTGAAAGCATCAGCAACGTCGAGTTCACATGAGTTCAGTGGAGAGCCACAGTACCAACTCAGACTTCTACACAGGACATGATGATACACACTATCCATCTAAGGATAGACATAGCAATGCCTCACTGGTAATTGCTGTGGACATTGTGGATGGAAATGTTGAGACGTCCAACAGGGGAAAAAAAAAATAGCAGCAGTTAACCAATTGTAATCTCTGTGTGTCCCTACAACGCTCCATCACTGGGTTTCAGAAACTTTTTCTGACGTTTTAAATGTATTACAGAGTAGTCCAACCGCTTAGGCCTAATTATTAAATTCAAGCATCTCTGCTGGATTGGTGTTTATGTTGTGCTTGCTCTTAAAATCCCATAACCTAATAACATTATTTTCCCTAGTTATTCTCTTCTGAATGAGCTGAAGGACTGTTGATTTAAAATGGAAAATACCCACATCTGTGTATACACTGTAGGTCTAGAGTAGACAATTCAAAATTCAATCTTTTGAAATTGGTCTCAATGCCTGAAACGCATTGGCAAAAGTACTACTTGTATCCTCACTTACAATTGGTTTAAGATTAGTCATAACCACAAACATCACAATGGCAATTCGGTGGACCAAATACCTGATGTAGCATTCCAGTTTTTCCTGTGAGGTTGACCAGGTTTCAGCTTACAACATCCCCTGCTGGTCCATCAGAATACATGTGATAAGAAATATTTAATTTTGTGATTGGATCTCTCCATTAGATCCAGGAATACACCTACTGCTTCCCACAGGGAGTGATTGGACAGAAGTGATGTAAAGGCAGGGAAAATTAGATATGATTGGATATATGATCTCCTTGAAAGATTGTCTGAAGCCAGTCACTGACTTCTTTAGTCATGCATTTACATTAATTATTGCATCTACTGAGTCCTGGGGCTGTCATGTATAATCACATTGCAGTTAGCCAGTTTCTCTGTAAGGAGACATCTGTCTCAAAGCACCAAACCTACAATAGAACAAAGCACATTTTACAGCCTGAAATGAAATGAGATAAAAGTGAATGATGGACAGCCAAGGACTGGGCTGCCTGGTAATGGAATCCAGGTAGACGGGTCTGGGCCAGAAAGAAACAACAACACAGTTACTCTATATGAATGCACTCTCTGCTCATTTCTATGGAACACATGGAACCATCAGTCTGGAGGGAGAAAATGGACAGTGAGCTTAAAATGGACAAACAGTTTTATGCTGTGGTCAGGTCTAGCTTTTTTAGCTGAAGCAACTCTCTAAAGTCAAGTCTTTTCTTTCCTTTTGTGACTTTGAGAGAGTCATGCATGCGTTTGTGTTCACCCGCCTTGGTTACTGCTGCCCGGCTCTTGACAGGGACACGTAAACCAGAACACATTACTCCTGCTCTCGCCTCCCTCCATTGGCTTCCTGTGCAGTTTAGGATTCATTCTAAGATTGTATTGTTTGCTTATAAAGCCTTGAATGGTCTGGCCCCACCCTGTCTCACTGACACCTTACATCTGTACATCCCACTACGGTCTCTCAGGTCGGCTGACCAGTCGCTCCTCGTCATCCCTAAATCCAGGCTAAAGCACAGGGGGGACCGAGCCTTTGCCGTCGTTGCCCCCAAACTCTGGAACGAGCTGCCCCCCCACATTAGTGTTTAAGTCCCGCCTTAAAACCAATTTGATTTCCCTGGCGTTTTAATACTAAGTATCCGATCAGCTCTTTTTTAAAATTATATTTCATTATGCTTCTATTGTCCTATTGTGTTGTATACTGTGCTTTTTCTATTGATTGAAATGGAAAGCACTTTGGTCAACTCTTGTTGTTTTAAATGTGCTCTATAAATAAAGTTGGATTGGATTGAAAATATTTCCCTTCAATCAACAAACTCAACAAAAAAAAAAAAAGTTGGTCTCTCAACCCTAATCTGGGTCGGCATTCACAAAACATTTTAAGGCTAAAGGTAGGTCCTAACTCGCCGATTTAGGAGCAACTCCTAAAAATAATGGGTGTGTCACTCCTCATTTTAGAACCCCTACATTTTTGGGGATAAGAGTCTTTCACAAAGGGTTTTAGTACTAAAACCAGCTCCTAAGTCTAGGAGAAGTGAGAGGCAGTCAAGAGGACTTCTAAGTCACTAAGACCTACAGTAGTGTACTCACAAGCGATCTGGACATGACTGCACCTGGCAATCCGCTTCATAATCGCGCCATTATTTTTGGAGACATGATGTGATGCAGAGTTGCCTTAACCACGATGTTATTATGACCATAGTAGAGCTAGTAAGGGACCCAGTCACTTCACCAACAAACAGGAGATACTGACCACGCTACTTGGCCATGGGAGATGTGCTATGCAGCGTGGATGAAAGGAGGAGAACCAGCACACTTGTGTGCTCCAGAATAAACTTTCCTTTGACAACATTTCAAGCGTCTGCTCTTCGTCAGGTCAAATTTCAAACAATTGTGTCCCACCCATATAACTAGACACCCACAGGTCACATCATCATTAGTGGGTGAACAATACTCAATAATAAACGATGGTCTCAATAGTGGGGGGACTCACAGAGAAATCATAATACCTTTCATAATCACACATAATTATACCGTGTCACGCGACACATGCGTGTGCACGACCGCTTAACAGTTATCAAAGACTGGATGTCTGGTAACTTCCTCCAGCTTAACCCTGAGTCTTCATCATAGGCCCTGAGAGCATTTCTGAGAAAATACAGCAGCGTATTGGTCCATTAGCAGCAAATGTTACAGTAAGTGAGCCTCAAAAAACGTATGAGGCTTCTTTGACCAACATGAACTTTGAACTGCATGTAAACAAGTGCATATTCAGAATCCGAAACCGTTTATCGCCATGCAGTTTTACAACGTGCTAGGGATTTTCTTTCCGGCGAGGTGCATAACATTTAGACAACATTGGACAGGGTGCAGGGAGGAGACAGGACAGGGCAAAGACAAGACAGTGCAAATGGCAAGTACAAAAGCTAGTGCAAAAAAAAAGGATAAGCTATGAAAAAAAAGAAGAAGAAAATAATGTACCAAATGTAGTGCAGTCAGTGTATATACAGTGAGTATGCAGAGTGTAGTGTGTAGGTGAGTGTGTGTATGTGACTATGTGTGTGCGGCCTGATGTGTGAGTGCGGGGCGTCATACATTGACGTCCTATACATACATACATACAAGTGGTCATGTGTATGTGGTTGTGTGCACCGACAGATACTAGGGCTGGGACTTTTGCCCCAAAATCATATTCGAAGTTCGTTTATTTATTAGTAATAATATTCGAATATATTCGAATTATTATTAATAATATTTTTACCATTAAATTCTTACAGAAAGACCTACCTAGGTATTAAAATAAAGTTGTGCACATTCTGTCCACTAGTGGGCATTGTATCATAGGCAATATCGATAAGCAATGATGTTTTCAGAAGCAAATACAAGTCTTTGTCAACAACCGTTCTTTTAATTGATGTCAGACCCTGGCTTGAACAGTAGGTTTTCACTGTTTGACAAAAATAAATAAAAATAAGCCAGTCAGGCTAGGTACTGAAAGACAAATAAAAGATAAATAAAGGTAGTAGGATGTATATCCCATTAATCAAACATGTAGCCTAGGCTAAATCAGAACTTGCCATTATGGGCTATCTGGCTGCAGTATGTAAGACTCAACAACCCTCGTCAACCAGGAGCCGGTTGCACCAGTCATTACTAAGTGGTGACTAGGCCTATAACCTAAGTGGTGACTAACTCGAGATTTGGTCACTACTAAATTTAAATGGGTTGCACCACTCACGACTAGTTCCTACAACTAAATATGTACACCACCCTGGGAGGTGGTGTAAGTGATGACTAGTGCGAGGAAGTAGCGTCTTCAACTCTGCTATTAGGACGGAGGTGGGCTGAAACATTGTAGCTAAATCTGTCGGTGGAAAAATTATTTTTTTTAGCAGATGTCTTAGTTATATCAAGATTAAGCTAACTATTGGCACCGGTGTGCTTATTGGTGTCATATTTAATAAGTTTGAGTAATTTCACGATCGAGCTAGCTAACCACCTTTAGCTCAATTGGCTCAGTTGCTGGTTAGCGATGAGAGGGGGAGTCCCAGCCCAGCTGATAACCCTCCGTTGCGGGTTGGGGGGATGCAACGGTCGGCTGGGATCCTCATAGTTAACCAGCAACTGGTCAGTGGACTGTACCAGGCAGCCTACGTTATGTCTGAATCAAAGGTTATCAAACAAGCTTGGGAACTAGCTGGCTAGGATAATTTAAGCATAACAATCCAACGGCTAACTCCCCCAAAAGAACCCCTCCACTGCACAAGCACCAACTCCAATAATAATAATAAGCACAAGCTACCGAGTGCAACGTTAGCCTTGCTAACGGAGATAATGAATTTGGAGGAGAGTGTAGCAGCTGGTGCTAAACGAGGCAAAGGAAGAATATTTTGTGGACTATTATCACATCCATTTCACAGTTGGGATTATACAGAAAGGTGAGGATCGAGCCTGTGTTGGATGACCAACTCAAATGCCTGGCTAGCTCAATATTGTTGTAAGTTTAACATGAATCGCATATGCGAGCCGGAGCCCGTCGCTTTCACTGGATGACTCGTGAAGCATGCTACATTTATCTCGCATACTAAACATGTTTTCGTGGAGTAGTACAGGTATGTACTAAATCGTATGTAGTAGGCGAGTTGCAGTATGTACTATATAGTATGCAATATGGACATTCGGACACGGCCCAAGCTCCTTGGTAAGGGCTGGGTAAGGGCGATCAACCTCCTTGTTTACATTTTTACTTGCTTACCGATTGGCTATTTGGATCCTGCCGTCTCAGTCATACAACGACTATTTTTTAGTAACTAGTTAGTAGTTACTAGTTAAAGTCCCAGTTAACCAAAATCAGAGATTTGCTTGAAAACACATTCTATGTGTTAGTGATGCATTGCTGATAACATGTAAAAATGGGATGAACCATGTGTAGTACTGAATTGTGAAGTTAGACCAGTTTTGTGTTTTTGACCAGTTTTGATTTCTGGATTTTCTGGGCGGGCTTAAAATGGTACTTGATGACGTAGAGCGGTGTTCTTAGCATATCCCCGCCCTAACACTATATAAAGCTAGAACGGATTTGAATCTTCGGTTCTCCTGCTCAATCTTGAGTCTACAATTAGCTAGTTGTAACCAGCAGTCTAGAATTAGCTAGTTTTTCTTAGTTAGCAATGCCTATGCATAAAACTAAACGAAAATGCATCCTTCCTGGATGCCAGCAGGAATGGGATGATAAGGTCTCCTTCTTTCAACTCCCGAGTAAAGCTGAAATGAGAAGCAAATGGTTAGCATTTTTGAAGAGCCATGGTGTTACAGAGGAGTCTGTCACCGCTAGCGCCCGCCTCTGCAGCAAACATTTCACTCCCGAAAGCTTCTGCAATTATAATATGAGGCTTTTGGGTTTCACGGACTCACGACTGGTCCTGGTGAATTCAGCGGAGCCAACCATCTCCCTCCACGGCCTCCATTCTCCTCCTGTCGCATCAACCTTTGGTGCCGACACCGCTGCCTTGTGTGCTTATAGCTAATTAACGTTATAACGTTAGCTAGGTAACGTAAGCAATAGGAAAATGCACTGCTACGTTAATATACAAAATATCTGTCTTGACATTTATGTGGTAATGTCAGCTATGATGAATTATATGTAATCTTAGGAGGAATTATAGCTAACATTAGCTATGTAGTTTTTTGCAGATGGGAGTGTGTATATAACCTTAGTCTGGCTAACATAGCTAGCAGCACCGACCAGGCGACCACACACCAAATAACGTTACGGATGATATATTATGACTATAAGCGTTAACTATACAGAAACTGCCTGCCATATTTGTGGCACCTGATGTGTGTATGGGTTCACCGGTAATGGTTACAATTTCTCCAGCGGGAGACCGGGAGGCGGGAGCGAGGGGGATGTTTAGGTAGACCAGCTGCAGCTGGAGAAAGACGCACCCTCTCCCAGTGAAGAGGTGCTCGGCGGCTACTGGCTGAACATTCCAGTTCTGTTGGATATGTTGCGGGAAAGTTGAAGCCGAGTGCTCGTTATTCTCACACATAACATTGCCAACGAGAGTGGATCTGTCCCGATTATCAACTCCGGTAGTGTACGCTTCTTCGCGCTATCAGCGCTGTTCAAGCCAGTGACTAAAAGGTACATTTTAAACAACTTTTTCCATTGATCCCAAGGGACGACAGGATCGCCTGGGAGGGATAGGAATGGGTCCGGAGGTGGCAGGGAGAAAATAGGGACAGACTCATACATTCCTCGTTGCCTGTTTTTGTATTTTGCATCTAAGGGCAGTAACACTGGCGCGTTGGTATAGAGTAGCTACATTTTTACCTGTGTTTGTCAGGAGGTAGGTTAGGAGGAAGCATCTGTGCGTTTGACTCATTAGACAAGTGTAATTTCAACTCCTCTTTGTTTTCACAAAGCTGTGCCTTCCTACCACAAAAGAGACGGCGTGCCAGTGTGACAATATGCAGACCAGAGAACTGTACTATTTGACAGGTTCTTCCCTCCACACCCCCTCCACACGCAATTGGGTGGCTTCGGTGCCTTCAGCAGACACTCCCCCACAGTCTCAGACCAGAGCATGCTGCTGATTTTCAACCGATTTTGAAGCCTTATTTTATATACTTAGCGACATTTTTAATCACTCAGATTTGGCTGGCTGGTTAATGACATGTTTTCCTGTGGTGTATGAAGCTCATAACAAAAATTTGAACTGGGTTAACCTGAACTTTAAGACAACGCCTAAATTGCCGTGGTGCAACCGAAATAAGATACCAACTAATATGCGACTAACTAGTAGCAACTAAGAGTTTAGTCAGTGTTTAGGCGTGACTAAATGCTTGGGTTTAGACAAACTGGTGCAACCCAGTCTAGGGGTATAGATTTCGATCTCCTCCAGCGTGATTGTGGGCGTTGGCGAGGCCATTGTTCTGCTAACTAAGTGCTAACTAACATCACCTCCTACAGGTCCAATAGCCTTGCTAATGAGCTCGCGATTGCAACTTCACCAGGCGTGAAAAACCCTCTGAATCTGAATCAAAAGCAACGTTTGCTAGCCAACACATTTACAAAACTTACAGGTTCGAATATTAAGGGCTGCCTAATATTCGTTCGAATACCAGTATTTCTGTCAATATTCGAATTATATTTGAATCCCGAAGTTCGGACTCCCAGCCCTAACAGATACCGACAGAGCCTCTCAGTGGTGGTGGAGTCTGTGATGGGGCGAGCGGGGAGGGGGGGGGGACACAAGCCTTGTTGAAGAGGTTGATGGCCGTGGGAGAGAAGCTGCCTCTGTGTCGTACAGGTGTGGTCCACAGCCTCCTGCCCTAGGGGAGTGGCATGAAGAGATTATGGCCGGGGTGGGAGGTGGGATTTCTTCAGCTGCCTCAGAAAGTATATCCTCTGCTTTGCCTTCTGTGTAAGGGAGCTGGTGTTTAGTTCCCATTTGTGGTTCCGGGAGATGGTGGTGCCCAGGAAGCGGAAGGAGTCGACAGCGGACACTGGGGTGTGGTTCAGTGTGATGGGGGGAGGGGGGCTGGTTTCTTCCTGGAGTCCACGATCATCTCTACCGTCTTGAGAGTGTTGAGCTCCAGGTTGTTTTGGCCGAACCAGGCCAGCAGCTGGTTGATCTCCCACCTGTAGGCAGACTCGTCTCCCTCTTAGATGAGTCTGATGAGGGTGGTGTCATCCTCAAACTTCAGGAGCTTGACAGACTGGTGGCTAGAGTTGCAGCTGTTAGTGTACAGGGAGAAGAGCAGGGGGGAAAGACCGCAGCCCTGGGGGCAGCCGGTGCTGATGGACCTGGAGTCAGAGATGTTTTTGCCCAGCTTCACATAATTCACATTATTGTTTCCTGTCAGACAGGAAGTCGGTGATCCACCTGCAGGTAGAGTCGGGCATTTGCAGCTGGGAGAGCTCGTACTCCAGTGTGAGCAGGAGGATGGTGTTGAAGCTGTCACCGCTAGCGCCCGCCTCTGCAGCAAACATTTCACTCCCGAAAGCTTCTGCAATTATAATATGAGGCTTTTGGGTTTCACGGACTCACGACTGGTCCTGGTGAATTCAGCGGAGCCAACCATCTCCCTCCACGGCCTCCATTCTCCTCCTGTCGCATCAACCTTTGGTGCCGACACCGCTGCCTTGTGTGCTTATAGCTAATTAACGTTATAACGTTAGCTAGGTAACGTAAGCAATAGGAAAATGCACTGCTACGTTAATATACAAAATATCTGTCTTGACATTTATGTGGTAATGTCAGCTATGATGAATTATATGTAATCTTAGGAGGAATTATAGCTAACATTAGCTATGTAGTTTTTTGCAGATGGGAGTGTGTATATAACCTTAGTCTGGCTAACATAGCTAGCAGCACCGACCAGGCGACCACACACCAAATAACGTTACGGATGATATATTATGACTATAAGCGTTAACTATACAGAAACTGCCTGCCATATTTGTGGCACCTGATGTGTGTATGGGTTCACCGGTAATGGTTACAATTTCTCCAGCGGGAGACCGGGAGGCGGGAGCGAGGGGGATGTTTAGGTAGACCAGCTGCAGCTGGAGAAAGACGCACCCTCTCCCAGTGAAGAGGTGCTCGGCGGCTACTGGCTGAACATTCCAGTTCTGTTGGATATGTTGCGGGAAAGTTGAAGCCGAGTGCTCGTTATTCTCACACATAACATTGCCAACGAGAGTGGATCTGTCCCGATTATCAACTCCGGTAGTGTACGCTTCTTCGCGCTATCAGCGCTGTTCAAGCCAGTGACTAAAAGGTACATTTTAAACAACTTTTTCCATTGATCCCAAGGGACGACAGGATCGCCTGGGAGGGATAGGAATGGGTCCGGAGGTGGCAGGGAGAAAATAGGGACAGACTCATACATTCCTCGTTGCCTGTTTTTGTATTTTGCATCTAAGGGCAGTAACACTGGCGCGTTGGTATAGAGTAGCTACATTTTTACCTGTGTTTGTCAGGAGGTAGGTTAGGAGGAAGCATCTGTGCGTTTGACTCATTAGACAAGTGTAATTTCAACTCCTCTTTGTTTTCACAAAGCTGTGCCTTCCTACCACAAAAGAGACGGCGTGCCAGTGTGACAATATGCAGACCAGAGAACTGTACTATTTGACAGGTTCTTCCCTCCACACCCCCTCCACACGCAATTGGGTGGCTTCGGTGCCTTCAGCAGACACTCCCCCACAGTCTCAGACCAGAGCATGCTGCTGATTTTCAACCGATTTTGAAGCCTTATTTTATATACTTAGCGACATTTTTAATCACTCAGATTTGGCTGGCTGGTTAATGACATGTTTTCCTGTGGTGTATGAAGCTCATAACAAAAATTTGAACTGGGTTAACCTGAACTTTAAGACAACGCCTAAATTGCCGTGGTGCAACCGAAATAAGATACCAACTAATATGCGACTAACTAGTAGCAACTAAGAGTTTAGTCAGTGTTTAGGCGTGACTAAATGCTTGGGTTTAGACAAACTGGTGCAACCCAGTCTAGGGGTATAGATTTCGATCTCCTCCAGCGTGATTGTGGGCGTTGGCGAGGCCATTGTTCTGCTAACTAAGTGCTAACTAACATCACCTCCTACAGGTCCAATAGCCTTGCTAATGAGCTCGCGATTGCAACTTCACCAGGCGTGAAAAACCCTCTGAATCTGAATCAAAAGCAACGTTTGCTAGCCAACACATTTACAAAACTTACAGGTTCGAATATTAAGGGCTGCCTAATATTCGTTCGAATACCAGTATTTCTGTCAATATTCGAATTATATTTGAATCCCGAAGTTCGGACTCCCAGCCCTAACAGATACCGACAGAGCCTCTCAGTGGTGGTGGAGTCTGTGATGGGGCGAGCGGGGAGGGGGGGGGGACACAAGCCTTGTTGAAGAGGTTGATGGCCGTGGGAGAGAAGCTGCCTCTGTGTCGTACAGGTGTGGTCCACAGCCTCCTGCCCTAGGGGAGTGGCATGAAGAGATTATGGCCGGGGTGGGAGGTGGGATTTCTTCAGCTGCCTCAGAAAGTATATCCTCTGCTTTGCCTTCTGTGTAAGGGAGCTGGTGTTTAGTTCCCATTTGTGGTTCCGGGAGATGGTGGTGCCCAGGAAGCGGAAGGAGTCGACAGCGGACACTGGGGTGTGGTTCAGTGTGATGGGGGGAGGGGGGCTGGTTTCTTCCTGGAGTCCACGATCATCTCTACCGTCTTGAGAGTGTTGAGCTCCAGGTTGTTTTGGCCGAACCAGGCCAGCAGCTGGTTGATCTCCCACCTGTAGGCAGACTCGTCTCCCTCTTAGATGAGTCTGATGAGGGTGGTGTCATCCTCAAACTTCAGGAGCTTGACAGACTGGTGGCTAGAGTTGCAGCTGTTAGTGTACAGGGAGAAGAGCAGGGGGGAAAGACCGCAGCCCTGGGGGCAGCCGGTGCTGATGGACCTGGAGTCAGAGATGTTTTTGCCCAGCTTCACATAATTCACATTATTGTTTCCTGTCAGACAGGAAGTCGGTGATCCACCTGCAGGTAGAGTCGGGCATTTGCAGCTGGGAGAGCTCGTACTCCAGTGTGAGCAGGAGGATGGTGTTGAAGGCAGAGCTGAAGTCCACAAACAGGATCCTGTCATAGGTGCCTGCGTGTTCCAGATGCTGAAGAATGTAGTGAAGGAGCCATGTTTACTGCGTCGTCCACAGACCTGTTGGTTCTGTAGGTGAACTGCAGAGGGTCCAGGAGAGGGTCTGTGATGAATTTGAGCTGCAGCAGAACAAGACTCTCAAAGACCTTCATTACTACAGAGGTCAGAGCGACGTGCCTGTAGTCATTTAGGCCAGTGATCTTTGCCTTCTTGGGGACAGGGATGATGGTGGAGGTCTTGAAGCAGGCTGGAACATGGCATGTCTGTAGTGAGGTGTTGAAGATGTCAGTGAGCACTGAGGACAGCTGATCAGCGCAGAACTTCAGCATGGAGGGGGAGACAGAGTCTGAAGACCACGACAGACTGAACATTATGCAGTGGAAAGGCAATCACCATTACGCGTGGGAGCGTACTTTGTATTTATAAGAAACAATGGTTGTCCAAATAAATACATGGGTCCTTATGAGAGCGGTAATACCTCACTCATACCAACTGCCATCGTCCAAAAAGAGCTATGGGTCCTCTACATCAGCCATTCTCAGCCAGTGGGCATAAATAAATGTTTTCAAGAACTCACATATATATATATAAAGCATTTTTGCAATTGACTATTCTTGCCTAATGGATGATCCAGCCTTGGCTTTGGTTGGCTCCCATGTGGTCATTTTTGAGAGACAAAAAACAAGGAAGTGTTTTGCCGGTTGTCAGTACAACACGGTCGTTACAGCTTAATCTGTCCATGGTATAAAACATATTTTTTCCAGAAAATATCTTAGTTAATTCAAGATTGATTGATATAGGGGAGCAGTTTTGTATTTATTTAGTGACGTGTATTGCATTTGCCAGCGTAACGCACAGAAGAAGCGAAGCGTTAGGGAACCCCTCTAGATGACGTCACGTGGCGTTGCCATGACAACGGGGTGTGCGTGTGTGTGTGTGTGGGGGGGGGGTGCTCACCTGATGTCCGTGAGTGACTCGCTAACCATCCGTGACTGTGTGAGTGACTGATCTGAAATAGCAGTGCACTGTACCACAGCACCACTAAGTTCAGGCCACACCGTAGGGAATACAGTGCACATATAAAACACAATACAATGACCAATAAAAAAAGAGGCACAATGCAAATGACTGTGGTGAGTGTATGTAGCCTACAGTGTGTGTAAGGTGATACAGGGTTAGGGTACAGAACAGCTATAGTGATGGGGGTTTAGGGTACAGAGCAGCTACAGTATAGTGATGTAGGGTTAGGGTACAGAGCAGCTATAGTGATGGGGGGTTAGGGTACAGAACAGCTATAGTGATGGGGGGTTAGGGTACTGAACAGCTATAGTGATGGGGGTTTAGGGTACAGAGCAGCTATAGTGATGGGGGTTTAGGGTACAGAGCAGCTATAGTGATGGGGGGATAGGGTACAGAACAGCTATAGTGATGGGGGGTTAGGGTACTGAACAGCTATAGTGATGGGGGTTTAGGGTACAGAGCAGCTATAGTGATGGGGGTTTAGGGTACAAAGCAGCTATGGTGATGTAGGGTTAGGGTACAGAACAGCTTAAGTGATGTAGGGTTAGGGTACAGAGCAGCTATAGTGATGGGGGTTTAGGGTACAGAGCAGCTATAGTGATGGGGGTTTAGGGTACAGGGCAGCTATAGTGATGGGGGTTTAGGGTACAGAACAGCTATAGTGATGTAGGGTTAGGGTACAGAACAGCTATAGTGATGGGGGTTTAGGGTACATAGCAGCTATAGTGATGGGGGTTTAGGGTACAGAACAGCTATAGTGATGTAGGGTTAGGGTACAGAACAGCTATAGTGATGGGGGTTTAGGGTACATAGCAGCTATAGTGATGGGGGTTTAGGGTACAGAGCAGCTATAGTGATGGGGGTTTAGGGTACAGAACAGCTATAGTGATGTAGGGTTAAGGTATTATTATTTAGATGAAAATTATTTAAGAGAATGATATGTCTATAGTCAACAGAATGTGGATACAAAGTTTATGATATTTTTAGTGTATTTCTGTTCATGATACTTTATATATTGTACCGTACTGAGGATCTATGGATATGCAGTTTTTTCAATCCTCACAACGTTGAGTGATGATCCTCCCTGGTTAAGGTCTGTGGACGGTTTGTAGTTGAATGCTGTGTTATTCTACCAGTCTCTCTGGAGCAGACAGATGAAGCCAGGTATGGGCTCAGACGGGGGCCAGTGGAGTGTGCCTCAACCCTGTCACTTTGATTGAGTGAATACATTGTGAGAGATAATGGAAACTTTCTATTCAGCGACGCCTGGAATAAAGAGGGCCTTCCTCCTCATTCATCAACATTGATTACTGTGGGGGCCCGCGGTCTGGGAAGAGCCGGAGAGCACTACCTTTCACAAAGACTCTGCTGAGTCGCAGGTAGAGAAATTAGACAACAACAAAATAGGGCTGTTAGAAGGCCTCACCCCGATTTCGTTAAAGGTGAAATACGTACAATACCTTCAACATCCAAAATATTGAATCTCTGAGTATATGGGACATTTTAGAAATTTAGAGAAAAGCCTGAACCTTGGTACTGATAGCAGTGACTCAGCGTTAGGGTTAGGGAGGCTGCTGCAGTTCATCACCGAAGATAGAAATGCGATACAGTGCAAAGGACCTAAAACATTAATGGTGCAGTCGGCACCGTGTTAGATGAGACATTATACAACGGTTAGTTCTGGTTCTTGATTCAGATTGGCTGGAAGCCGTGTTAAAATACTTTGTAACACACACCTGGGACCGCATATCATTCCATTTTCAGTATTAACGCGCCTCCCATTTGATCCAATGCATTGTAGTTGTTGTTGCTTGGCAACCCTTTTGTTAGGGGAACTATTTTGCGCGGCGGAATTGACGGAATGATGCTTCGTTTTGAATAAGGCCGTTTCAGACGGGGAGCGATATTCCGCCTGCGTTCTCGCTCGGATCAGCGGGGGCGCACGCGTCCTGCGCGCAGTGGGGAAAGCTGACTACAATTCAGCTCTTATCGCGGGCGGGCGTGTGCACGAAACGAGCACGCGCGCGACAATTTCACGGGGTCGCGCCCGCTTGCCGCTCCGCCCCAGATTGTCCGCGGCTCCCAAATTGTCCGCTCGCCTCTCTCATTGAAAATGAATTACAATGCGCGGATATCGCTCCTCGTCTGAAACGGCCTTTAATGTTAATATTTTACATTGCTGTGTGTTTAGTTTATACTAATAGCTGTAGTAACCATTGTATAAAAGCAATAAACCACTCAAGGCCGTGTGTTATAGTGATTTTATAACAGCTAGGGGGGTTTTAGACCTGGTCCAGGGCGATATCCTACGTATAACACCCTGTTACTCTCAATGCAATTTGCCTATGAAAGCGCTTCATCGGCCCGGTCGTCCGACTCTACAGACAAAACCGTTTCGTTACTCACCAAAGTAAACACATCGTTGGAAAGATGAAAGCCTTTTCTCCTAAAGCGCTTCAGTTTGTAGTCCCCCACCTTTCAAATAAAGGGCAAATTTGTACACTTAAATGTTTTATATCCACAGCGCATCGACTGTCTTCTTCTACCGGCGAATCGGCGCTCTCCGCTTTGTTTAGACTTCTCACTGCTGCCGCCCATTTCGGGGATGATGCATTACATCTTAAATGGTGTTGAGAGACTTTAAGATGTAATGCATCATCCCCGACATGGGCGGCAGCAGTTAGTAGGCTAAACAAAGCGGAGAGCGCCGATTCGCCAGTAGAAGAAGACAGTCGATGCGCTTTGGATATAAAACATTTAAGTGTACAAATTTGCCCTTTATTTGAAAGGTGGGGGACTACAAACTGTAGCGCTTTAGGAGAAAAGGCTTTCATCTTTCCAACGATGTGTTTACTTTGGTGAGTAACGAAACGGTTTTGTCTGTAGAGTCGGACGACCGGGCCGATGAAGCGCTTTCATAGGCAAATTGCATTGAGAGTAACAGGGCGTTATACGTAGGATATCGCCCTGGACCAGGCCTAGGGGGGTTTTAGGCACTCCACTTCGCGTCGTGCCTAACAACGCCCCCTAGCTGTTGTAAAATCACTATAACACACAGCCTCTCATGGTTTATTGCTTAAATCTGAAACGTGGAAGAAAGAGTTTATGCCTCTGGGGGCATCATGTAACAGTGATACATGTATTATAACTGTTAATGAAGCCACAGCTTCTCCGGCTGACTTTAGCACTTCTGCCTGCAGTGATGGTTTGATCGCTGCTCCATTCACTGCTCGGGACGCTGGTATTGGTCTGTTCACACGTACGGCGATGTAGTTGTTGTGACAGCTACCCCCAGAGGAGGGCTCTCTCTGTCACTGCTCTGCTTTTAAAGCTGTGCTGGCTTACCACCCGCTGACAGGGAAACATGCCTGCGATCTGGGACCAAGGTCATGGGACCAACTGTGGTATCAACAGTTGGCAGTCTTTCATAATTTGCATCAGACAATTAAGTGATATTAATTATTCCCCTAGAGTCACCACACTAGACACCCACCAGTGGGAATGTCTGCAGTAAGCCAAGATAAGCTGAAAGTCATATCTCTGTTGACTGGTCTGTCGAGCTTAAGATAACTCTCACCCAAGGGTTTATAACACTGCTCCAGCCTCCAAGTTTTTCCCCTTTTCACAATCATTAACATTTATTTGGCCCCTACTTGAATTGCTGTTGGTGTCAACTTCTTACTGAAACGTTGGCAACACTGTCCCCTACACAAGCTTTGGAAGCTGGCCAGCATGAAGCCAGCTAACAAGGCACACATGAACAAGTTAGTGTTACTGGTCAGGCCACATTTAACCACTGTCCAGTGGCAAATAAACCAACAGTATATTTTTACATTAAAATGTTGTTTCGGTGGAACAAGAAGAAACAGGAGGTCGGTTTATCTGTCACTTTGTCTTCTGTACTGTCAACATCACCCATGCACCCTGGTACATCGTCAGTTGCATGGACATCTGTTCACCCAGGCACCCTGGTACATAGCAGTGAGAATGACGACCAGCTAGAGGTGCATCAACGATGGCCATGGACTGTATGTAGAACACTACATTCATTACATTCATCCTCCTGGAGATGTTGGAAATAAATGGTTGTCAAACAAACTGCTGCAACATCACGACTCTGGGGTGTGCTCTGTTTCTGCGCACTTTTAGCATTCTACCCTGTTCTGGGACAATTTGAAGCACACGGTACTTGGATTATCAATTTGTAAAGACCTGTTTATTTTGCCTTTACAGTAAACAGCCTTGCTTCAACAAACATCATTACACAGTACATACAGTAAAGATGAGCAGGAAATAAATCATGCAAAATCTCATGATCCATAAACAGAGATAAAGTGCTGAATATCTCAGCTGATCTGACCCTGTAGCTGAAACTATTTCTGGGGAGACGTCCTCATGCCTCCTTAACACCATTAAATCTCTTCCCTTATGAAGCAGACTCTGTGGTCTTGCGCCAGCGAACACCTGCAGAAATGTCAGTGTTTTTCTCTCAAGGAGTAAAACCCCAGAGGGCCACTTTATGCTAATCTTTGTCAAAATCTCTATTATTAGTTGTCAGAGTCACCATGCTGCAAGCTTAGCACATGGACCGTGACAGTCCTCCTCCTTCAGAGGGGTATGTCTTCAGCCAAGTGTGGTATTATTATTAAGACTCCTCGCTGAATAAACTACATCAACTCTAGTTTCACTCCTGGTCATTCTTATACTGACACACACATCCACTCGGACAGAAGGACATGCAAACTTTATCTGACCTTGAGAGAGAGAGAGAGAGAGAGAGAGAGGGAGAGAGAGGGAGAGAGGGGAGGGGGGGGGGGGGGGGTGAGAGAGAATGTAATTATTTTACACATAACAAAACACATTATTCATTCATAGTTAATTGATTAATACTTGCAATCGCATAAGGTAAAATACTGTTGTGGTTAAATTAAGATTTAGTGTGGTTATTTGAACTATAAAACAACCTCATTTGTATATATTCCATAGTAAGTGACATTTTCATCATACTGCATTTCTTTATTATGATCTCACTGAGCGTGTGGACTTGAACACTATTCACTATCCATATTACTCTGACTTCAAAGGCATCATCGGCTCCTGCCACAAACAGGAAGCCTATGGACAGGCATGTTCTGAGTAATGCTCCTATTTCAGCTGACAAGCAGCTTATTAGACATGCTGGAAGGTGAGTAGGAAGACAAATATGTCCTTCACAGTACACTAGATTGTAACTATCACGTTCGCCAAAACTAGCCCAGCACAGTCAGGAAAACAGCGTGGCACAGCGGAGGGAGGCCCGGGCATCGGGGCTGACCGCCAGTGAACGAGCAGGGGGTCAGACAGACTGAGCGAGGTGGCAATCTCTTACCTGCTCATGCTGCTTGGCTTGATTAATCCCTGGCTGCGCTGCAAATCAGATTTACTGTGTGTGTGTGTGTGTGTGTGTGTGTTTGCCAGATACAGTAGTTAAAGATATTGCTCTCCTTGATGATGTACCTCTGTCACATAACTTGGGTTTTAATTTGCTTCAATTAGACCCTCTCTGAAGGAGAATCAAATGGCTTTAATTGAAACATAAGGTGCATTTATCGATTAGCTGGTTTTCATTTTGATTGGATAACTGTTTAAGTGTCCAGCACAGCCTGGCTTTCTGATCCAGCTCTTTTAGATCGCCATATGCTCGGGCGCCATCACAGGAGCTGGCACTGGAGCAGTCCTAGGCTGGTTCCAGCAGCAGGACACCACACAGCCCAAAGATGCTACATCATTGGCCAGATACAGTAGAAACACCATTAGGTACAAGGCTTGCACAGGCAGTTGGCTGCACTCAGCATATCGCTACTGACTGGAAAGTTGTTTCTACCGACGGCCTTCACGAACATCCTGCTTCTCCATTCCATCTCCTAGCCCTGACCATGATGGCTTGCGCCACACTAGTCCTGCATCTTGTTATAGAAGTTAGTTCTTACTATTAAGAATTGAGAGAAAATGCTTCTTCAAATCATCAGAGCTGGAGTTTATTATTATTATTATTATTAGTAGTAGTAGTAGTAGTAATTTATTTCAGTCTTTAGCAATTGACACACATAGGCATTGAATGTAATATAAAAACAAAAAAGAAGATTGAAGATCTCTTGGAATAAGAAAACCTGTGGGTTTCTACTATAGAAGGCTGACACCTCTGAGTTCCCAGGAAACCTTGAAATCTAACCTCTGACCTCAGCCCACAGGCTTATATGGACTTTTAAAACTCCTCATTCACATCTCCATTCATGAGCTGATTGCAAGACAGAGGCTTCACCACAAGACAGATGCTTCACCACAAGACAGACGCTTCACCACAAGACAGACGCTTCACCACAAGACAGACGCTTCACCACAAGACAGACATGTAGAATACAGTGACATGTGGTTCACAGCCAGTCGGGACAGCAGACCCTTGAGAAACAAATGGCACACACACAATTTAGATGCTTTGATTTGGATCCACAAAAGAACAACCTTTTTTCTGATCCAAACATTTAGAGGAAGGTTATACAATATGCTGGCTAAACCAGACACTGGATGCACATATGCTTAATACACAGAGGAGTAGAAGAGGTCATAATGATGATACTCTAACAGGTGTAAGCAATAGCATGGAAATAGTCAACGCTCAAAGATAAATGAAACATCTCCTTCTCCAGATAGAGAGGCTACCAATAGTTGCTGAGACAGAGCAGTCTTTTTGCAGCAGTCTTTTGTAGTCCTCCTAGTTGTAGTCCATGGAGCACAAGTCTATGAACATGCCCCAGACTCCCAAACACAAGCACAATCAGTTGGTAGTTGTATCCTAGGGCCTTAAAACTGTATCAAGGGCTGGTATTTCATGAGTTTGAATAT
The DNA here is from genome assembly GCF_949987555.1 of Borostomias antarcticus. Lineage (NCBI taxonomy): Eukaryota > Metazoa > Chordata > Actinopteri > Stomiiformes > Stomiidae > Borostomias > Borostomias antarcticus. Next base: position 28,700,930 of record NC_140234.1, read on the forward strand.
GAAGCAAGTGTCCACATAAAGGTCAAAAGAACATTCTTTTTCAAAGATAATAACTGATTTTCTTGATTCATTAATGAAAACACCATCTGAAGTATGTGGGATATAAGCATATCATTTTCAGTAGAATTGTGATCAAACCAGTTCAGTTTTACAGTGCTGTGCTTATACACTGTTGTTGTTTTCTCCCGTACTTCTCTGATGCCCTTTGAGACCAGGTCCACCAACCGGTCAAGCCTGGCTACGTCCAGTCCTTTGTAATAGCTACAGCCATTTAGGATGTGTCCCATTGTCTCTTTATTTCCTGGAGTTGGGCGTGGGTGTAGGACACAGTGTGGGTCATGTTGTGATGGATACCAGATTGCCAGGTTGTATTTTGGTGGCCTGTAGGCAGGCCTTGATGGTCAAGATAAGAATGTCCTCTCCGATGGTGGTGTTTGAGAGGATAGTGTGTGACAGAGAATGATTAGCAAGGGGTAAACAAGCACGTTTTCCTTGTAAGCTTAGGCTACTCCAATGCTGAGCACTCTGTGAGCGCCTCATTCTTAATATCGAGGCTCTTGCTGTCGTGGTTGACAGCTCGTGCTGTGCGCCGTCCTCCCGCTCATAGGACGCTCGCGCACACATGAGCGGCCCTGTGATGATGCCGGTGTTGAGTGCCACAGCGGTGCCGTCGCGCGCCGTTCATTTCTGCTGTATCGCAGAGCGGTGGCACAAGTTGTTTAGGTCCATCCAGTCTGAACGCACACCGAATCCCATGGTTTTGATATCCAGTTTTCTATTGCCCTTTATTGTAAATCCCAGAAATTGCGGCTGGTTCTCCTTGGCAGGTGGTATTTTGCGTTGCCGCGTATGCAGGCCAGACCTCCATCCCCGCGGGGTTGGGAGATGATGTTGCGGGTTGAGTGGGTGTTCAGAACCAGCCGTTTCCTCACCAAGCTCACCGTCTTGTTATTCAACTCTGCCAGGGTGTTCTGTGGTACATTGGTGTTTGCAAACAGATGTTGAATTTTTGTGAGTGCGAGTTCTATGATTGCTTGTAATTTCATTATTATAGGGAGAGGGGATACATCAATAAGGTTGAGTCTGACAGAGTAATCGTGGGTCAGCTCTCAGACCTGCTCTTCCCAGTCACCTGCGACATTGAAGTTATGGCCTGGATATTCTTTAATAGATGCGTATGGGTTTCTGCATCTTAGTGAAGGAAGGGGGCCTGTCGGATTTGGCTTTGTGCCACCGATTTCCTCCACTGCGTCTTTCATAGAATCAGCCCATTTAGAGTGTTTTACCTCCAACCTTGACCATTGGATAAACTCCCGGGTGCGGGAGAGCATTGCATGGATTACGCCCTCGTCCCGGGATGAGATTTCAACATCATGGGTGTGTCCCTGCTCTGGGTATGGGGATCTCACCCCTTCTGGTGCACCGGCGCATCCATTTCAGCCAGTGGTTGATTTCCAAGAAAGTTTACCGCACTCCAGGGACATCCGAACTTAGCAGAGTCATGTTTGAAGTCATCAATAGCTGTCTTCAGACAGAATACATGCTCATTCATGCCCCGGCAGCTAATGTGGGCTTTTTGAACAGATGATATAATCCCAGTAGGCCTATAAGTGAGCCAAGGTAGAATGCGGGCTAGCACACATTTCATGAAAACTTGATAGATTGTTGGTAAAAGTGATATGTCTCTCCGTATGGAGGGGTCATCCGGGATATTGCCTTTTTTGCCACACACAAACCTGAGATGGTTCTTAGGGCAATAGAACAATGGAACAGGCTCTCCCTGGCCCATGTTATGACAGGAGAGAGGGTCAGAGATGTGTGGCCAGCAAGGACAAGAGGTCAGACAAAAGCCAGAGACAGAAGTCCTGCATCTCCATTACATCTCCTCCTCCAGGGGAGGCATATGTACTGAAATGTCATACGCAGACCCTTGAAATATCAGTCCAGGAGTGCCCTACAGTACATCTGTTTCCCAACCAATCTTGAACTCTGACCTGTCCACTGCTGCCCCAGACCCAGGCCAATGCTCTCTGCTGGTTGGCGTCGCTGAGGGACTGAGATTGTGATTAGTGAAGCCGGCCGGTCTGTCCTGGAGACAGCCTGCTTTCCCCTGATAGGCACATTAGTGCCTTGCACAATGGCTAATGGTGTTTATCATTAGTGACAGAGCATTGCGGCATCGGCTGTGTGTCTCTGCTGGGGCTCTCTGATGAGCTTCCCCATTTACAGAGGAAGGTAATGATCTCTCCATCCCCCACTATGGTAATTTGTGGATTACTCCACAGGTACTTACCCTCCTGCATGTCTCCTCTCTGAAACCACTTCTCCTCCTTGGCTGCAGTGCTGGCAGGCCAACGCTAGCACTAGTGACAGCATTCCAACTAGACCTGTAACAATTATTACATAATCACCAAACCACAATTTTGTGACATAATCGCAATTATCTTTTTGAACCGTGATTATGTTTTTTTTTGTTTTTTTTTGGCGGCTGGTCAATAAAGGGCGATGGGGCACCGCCCTGCGGTGGTGAAAAGTGAAAGTTTTTATTATTATTATTATTATTATTATTATTGTTTTATATATATATATATATATATATATATATATATATACATAATAATTACTCATTTAAAAAAAGTTGTGGTCATCAAAGTTATGGTCTGGTGGTTTAAAAAGTACAACACTGTGTAATATATATAAAATATAAACCATTACGTTTGTTTATATCTCTCTTCTGTGAATGAGACCTTAGCCCAGGGACAATAGATTCTCAGCCCTTTCCAGTGCATTTAACAAAGCGAGAACATGACAATGGGATAGTAACGGTTAGCGGGAGTGGTTAAGGAACAAAGCGCAATGGAGTGCCGTTACACCCCGCTAGCCACGTCGATATACTTGACATCCCACAGCTTCGAGTTCCATAATGCTTTTATACAACAGTTGCCACATTTATCTGTCAATATTTCAAAAAGAAAGACAATACGAACTTTAAATAAATGTATTTTTAATGGAACTATGTGTTAATCATTTGCGGATACTTCTGCTGAAAAGGGAACGTAGCGAGGCAATGACAATGCTACAGCAGATCTTTGTAAACATTGATCTGGACACTGCCACGGCTACTAATAAGAGGTGGATTGATATTAAAAGATGTGAGAACATTCCATTTTAGCGTGGGGCCATTGTGGTTATCGCCACGGCTGGAATGCAAACTGACCAATAGAGACAATGGACCAGATCTACAGTATACCGTTGTATAATCAAAAATATCTCATGGGACTGAAGATATTGTCGCCCCAAGAAATAATATTTCCCCAAGCTGGACTGCATTCTCTCTCATTGCGCCCTCAGGCTGCTTGATGCCGTCTCACTATTTAGCAATGATGATGAAAAAGTACTTGTCGTTGTAAAATAATGTGTTAGTTACGTTTTCTAAGATTAGTGTAGCTTATTGTCATAAAATCTGTAAGGTTCTTTATTATGATCTCCATGTCTGATAAATGGATGAGCAGGTGATGCTTGCTCACGTTGTCTAGTAACATGAGCTATGCTTGCTAACGTTAGTGCAACACGTTAGCTAATATACGATTAGTTGTAATTGCCATAAAGATCGGAAGGTTTTTTGTTAGCTATGATCTCCATCCTTAATAAATAGATGGCGAGCAAGCAGGTGACGTTTGCTAGCTAACGTTAGTTAGACAGTGCTAGCTAGTAGTAGTTAGCTAGCTAGCTATGTTAGATAGCTAGTGCAGCACATAGTAGCTAACGTTTTACGTCTGCTATAAAGTTAGCTCCATAACCTAACATGATAGGATTCATTAGCATTAATAGCAACTAGTTCGCTTGCTAAAATGCCCGACAATTTTTAAAATGTTTGGATGCTAGCTAACTAATCAGCAAACTAGACTGACGTTATTCCACTAGTTTGACAGAGCGGTGTGCTGCTTTGCCATTTGCTCTCCATCACTAGACTGCCCCAAGGCCTCTCCTCACCAGACTGCCTCAGACATTCCAAGTCCTGTGCCCTCTCTTTTGAGGTGAGTGTGTGAGACAGCATGTTTGTGGGTTACTAAAGTATCCTCTTTCTGAGCATGTCAGAGGCCATACACTGTATTCTGTTGTCTCACATTCTTTGTCATTCACAGGCAATCCTGCAAAGTCTACAACCACCAGCCTCTGTCCCAGGCTCTCTCCATCACCAGACTGCCCCAAGCCTCTCCTCACCAGACTCCTATGCCAAAGTCATATGCCCTCTTTAATTAAATAATGTTAGATAACAATTGTTGGTGTTTCACCACACCTCAGCACCATAACTTAAATAGGTGATGATTTTTTTTAAAGAACAGGGTAGTACACAGAATTACATTTTCATGTATGTGAAAATGGAGCTACCTATCGTCCAGGTCACAGAGATGCTAACAGAGAGCAGGGGTGCTCTATTATCAGAGAGATGGTGTTTGTCAAAACATTGTGCTCTCCGGGTGATGACCGGCTGGCACGGTTTATCCGCCTGGTAGCTTTAGTGCAATGGATGGTTGTGATGAGTTTTGTCACATCTTCCCGCTGTAGATGAAACTGCACTGATAGCATATGTGTCAAAACACAGTGAGACAAATATGTCTGAACTCTCTCCATTATGCCAAATAGGACTGAACTACAGATCTGAGATCAGTCTCACTGCCCTTGATGAGACCTCCCGTTGCTTTGGGATGGAGGGTTCCAGAACTCTGCAGGGTTCCAGAACACACTTATTATACTGGGTGCTTTATTCTGCTTTATAATTGATTTCCTGGGCGTCTTGACCATGTCGGTAGTCCCCTCTGGTTCCAGCAAATGGAGATAATCTGAGGATGCTCAACGCCAGATTGCATCTGTTAGTGATGTTATCATGAACACTCAGCTTTCCATCATTTTGTAAATATCTAATCAAGCTGTCATCATAAAAATGAGAAGCCTGCAGAAAAATCTATTACATACAAATGTATTATAAAATGGCAATTCACTTATGAGTCAATCATATCTGGGTGTGTCAGAGCTGGAAGCTCTCCTAGTGGGCGTTTTTCCAGACTGGATGACCTCATGCAGCGTGTCATAGTGTCTACATGCCCCAGCCCTGGGCCTGGTGTGGGGAATCGAGGGAGCAGCACACTGGGAAGTAGAATGCCAGGTCAGGAAATAGGGCTGGGTATCGATTCGAATTTAAAGAATCGATTCGATTCCGATTCACAAGGTTCAGAATCGATTATCACAATTCGATTCGATTCAATATCGATTCGGTTAGTGTTACTAAAACCTGTTTTTTTAGCTGTAACCTTAATTACATGACTGCCAAGTTATGCAACACATCAATACTAGGGCTGGGTATCGATACTGATTTCCAAAAATGAAGGAATGAATGAATAATTGAATTAATTAATTACCTATTCATTCCTTCATTTATTCATTAAATAAAAGATCGATTTTGGGATTCATAAATCGATTCTGAATCATTTGATTCAGAATTGATGAATCGATTTTTTAAACCCAGCCCTATCAGGAAACGGAGTAGAAGGGACGGGTCAAAGCTGTTTTTGATTGTTGTCAGATATGAAAGAACATGTTTTAGTGATCTGGCCAAGATCTACTTCATCCAAGGCCACATCATTTTGTATTTGCCCTCTGCTCTCTGCGTTCTATATTTTGCACTGTCCTGTCTGGTCCTTGCACCCTGTCTATTGTTGTCAATCCATCAGTGTGACCAGATCAAATCCACCAACTGACCAGAACAAATTCCTAGTATGTGTAAAAACATACCTGACAAATAAATCTGATTCTGAATATGATTGTATTATATATTATCACACAATTCTGGATGGTGATATGATTGACAAAGTGATGCATTTTGTACAGAGCATGAGTGTGGGAAGCTGTTTTAAAAAGCCTTGGTCCAAGTTCAGACAGGGAGAGCGAGCTCCAGATCTGCATCAGGGCCCGAGGCTCCTCTCTCTTAGCCCTCGATTTGACCTGAAATCTTCAAAAAACGGCACACAGACCTCTGGGAAGAGGTAATGGGTTCTGGCTATTTAAATAAAATTCACTGCAGCTGAGGTGGAGCTCAAGATCTTTATCCATAAAACTGAACGAAGTACAAGTTTAGATGAGGTGAGCCGCGGGTCTCATTCTCTGTTCATCTCTAGAAGATACTTATTAGCTTCTTGAAGGACAGAACGCACAGTAAATAGATTTGTTGATTCTCTAATAGTCTTATTTGTAATTACATTTTAGGTTAAGCTGCGAACTCCCAGCAATAGTATATAGATATATAATCGACTTTAGAGTCATTATTCACAGCTCAGTTTCCCTGTGCGTAGCCTACTGTACAGAACATCTGTTCACATATTAAGATGCAGGCAACGTAGTATGTGTGATGGACTTCATTTCACTCTGTGTTGTGTTTTTTGCTGTGGCACACGTTCGTTTGACCCATGTTAAGGGATTGCCCAAGGTGGGATTGTAAGCAATGTTTTTCTGAGCTCGCCCGTTTGCGAGACAGCGATCTATCCTGCTACGCCACTGAAAAGCTAGATGTTCGATGACGCAGCCGGGCGGTATTTATGCTAGGGGAGTTATTTTCACTTCTCGACAACGACTGTACTCTAGCCTCCTTCTTACACATATGTACAGTTTTCTAATCATATTATCCTAGGTTGACTGAAGTATCTCAAAACCTGAGACCTATAAGGTTAGTTTCATCCGTTAATAATTCTCCACTGCCTCTGGCATGGTTATTATTCGAGTTATTGATGTGAGTGTATTTTCTCCACAGTCTTACAAATATCAACATACCATGCACATAATTATGGTGCCTGTTTCTGTGTGAAATTGTGTATTTATTTATTTATTTACTTAGGAAATTAGATGCATTTATTTTAACGGATGCTTGTTCTGGGGAAGCAGCCAAAGCTCAGCCTGATTTTCAGGCTTTTCACAGACTGGGGGCTTGGAATTTGTTGTTAGACAAACAAAATTGTTCAGTTGCTACATTGGTGAATAATTATCTCTGCTCAAATATATTATGCAATTGCTGAATTTATCTTGGGACATGCTCGGGAAAAAAAGGTTTGGAACACCGGAACTGGAATTGTTCTGTCTATCCTCAGTCATAATAGATGAGAATAACTTGTTTACTACTTTTCATGATCATAGCTTGGAAAGACTACTGACATTCAGTTCAACTTTTATTGAAGCTGGTTTTGATTGATATATTGATTTAAAAAAAAGAAAAGAAAAAAAAAGAACAGAATTGTCTCAATGAAAATAATGATATTTAATATAATAGTTAATATAATTTGATAATAGTAACCTATATTTTTGTGTTGAATGGATGTTCAATCAGCAACCATTCACTTCATGTTATTAAATGTTCATAGTCATTTATTGTGCAACCTGAGTATATGATATACATGTGCAACATTAGAATAATAGGCTTGGTGTGAGCTGTCTGCCAGAGGAATTATCATCTTAGAGGAACATCTGACAGAACATACTGTAAGCTCTGCCCCCTATCTGCAGGATGGTGACTGAGCCCACACCCCAGCCAAGGGTGGAGATCTGAGATATCTACAGACACGAGCACAAAAACAGCAGAACTAGGAAACGCAGGAGTCCTTGTAAATAGTCGCTGTGTATCAGGCATGAGTCCTTGTAAATAGTCGCCGTGTATCAGGCAGGAGTCCTTGTAAATAGTCGCCGTGTATCAGGGAGGAGTCCCTGTAAATAATCACTGTGTATCAGGTTTGCAGGTTTGCTATTGAGGGGATGTGAGGTGAGTGATGTTTGCTGAGCATACGTGTCCCAGTTTTTCCGGTTGGTTAAATTGTTGTAAAAAACCTATTTGTGTTGATTTCAGGGCTTTTAATAAACCAGGCCAAGTGATCATCAGACCCTTGAGATTTGACAAGTCATGCCCTTTATAGATATTAATGATGGTCTTAATTGTTAAGGATGCCTTCACTATCAATCTTAGTAACTTCCTCTACTCCCCAAAGCAGTTTTAAAATTCAAGAGATTAGTCACGTTTGAAAGAATATCTCCAAAGGTGACAGCATTGTAACTTTCTGCTGAGAAGAAAGATGGCGCCAGGCAGAGGTTTAAAGAGTGTCATTGATAATGGAGTCAAAATGACTGTGATTAACCAGGCTGGAAGGAAACTAGAATTATGTGTATTTACTGTTCCTGTGACGGCTCCCAGTGATCTGTTTCTAATCCAGACAGGTGCCTAATAAGATTTCATCACAGAGGGGGAGAGATTATGTCTTTGTGCTCAGATGGCAATGCTGAGGTACACATCACTGGTTTATTTATTAAACGGTTTGACACTAAGGTCCCTCCTCAAACATTTACTGAAATTGCGGCCTTCCGCCTTATGAATACATTATCATAACATACTGGAATCATATTGATGTTGTTTATATATTATATAGAATTTGGCGTATAGTATGGCTTAAGGGATTTTCGCAGAACCCAAGGCTCTCAGTCTGAAAAATGTATTTACATATGGTAGTCGCTTGGATGGCACACACTAAAGCTCAAGCCTCTGCTTCATGTTGCACACATCACATCAAACTGATATTTATAGGCTGGATCATCTTTTCAGCTTTATTTGCTCACTTTTTATAAATAAATAAATACATAAATACATAAAGAAAGAAAGAAAGAAAGAAAGAAAGAAAGAAAGAAAGAAAGAATGGCAGTCTTTCAACCACACAGATGTTTGTGTTTGCTATCAGCTGTTAACAGTGCAGGCATCCCTGGTTCAGCAGCTGGCTGTTCCTCAGTGGCCTAGCTCAATCAGACAAGGCTTTCATGTGGAGGAATTTGAATATTGACCTCTGTGGGTCAATGGCGCTTGGACATGTTCTGCTGGTTGCAACACTAATATCATCTCAAGGCTTAACAGGGAATTTATTAGTGCTGCTGATGTATTCATTATGAGTTTCTACCTCAAATACAGATTGAAAGGTCTGAGCATTCTGGAGGTGAAGGCAAGGATATCTGGAGTGGAGTAAGGAGCTAGGGGAATTAGAATAGCACCCCCCTCTGTAGTTTTGCAATAGAATGCCGTCCACAGCTCTAAGACACAAGAAAGCTGCTTTGAATTAATTTCTAAGATGTCTGAAAAATGATAAGCTTCATCAGTGCTGGGGCCTAGTGCCAGGAGGAGCATAGTGATGATTTACCCATAATAGTCTTGCAGATTAGCTGCATAAAATAACAGATTGGCTGCCATGAATAATGTCCTTGTCGCGTACATGTTTTTTCCACCTTAGAAACATTGAAAAACTGAGGTCCATCATATCCATTCAGAGTTGGAGATGATCATTCACTCCTTTGTTTCATCACGCCTGAACTCACTCTTCACCTGCCTCAGTAAGTCATCTCTAGACCAGTATACAGATTACTTTTGACTAGGTACAGGAGGTTTGGAGGTTAATGAAGGTATTAGGACTGGGTATCGTCACTGATTTCCCAAAACGATTCGATTCCTATTTTCAAATTCCCAATTCGATTAAAACTTTGATTCAATATCAATTCGGTAAAGGATATTTCAGTTACAACACCAATTTGGCTTGATATGAAATTCTAGATTCTCAGAGAACTAATGCTGTAAATTGTACAAGGAAGAACTCTCTAACCTGGTGTATTATTACAAATATTAATGTTTACATACAAATTGACCCCAAAGCAGTTATATTAATGTACTTTTTAATTAAGATGACCAGCACGCTACAGCAGTCAACACAATATAGCGCAAGTTGTGCGACTCTGCAGATGCTACAGTCAGTGAGAGTGACCAGTCTGGAGGACTGAGTGTCTTTCTGTGGACTCTTATTTGAAACTTCCGCGAAACCAGAAGTTAGTGGCGCCTTCTGTCAGCTAGCTATGTAACAGTTAGCTGTCTTTTCAATACTAGCTAATGCCTGCTAATGATCAGACTGGTGATTCAGATGATCAGAATGATTATTACTAATGTGTTAGCTAGATAGCTAAATGATATGAACTAGCTACTGGCAGTAGATAGCTAAACATAAGCTAGAGTGTTAGCTACTTTGCTAGCTAGCTCAGCCCTAACGTTGGGAAGGGGCGCCGTTAATGCCCACTCTGACAGGATGGCGTCACAGAAAATGTAAATGTATAAAACCAGACGTTTGTAGCTTACTTTGTAGCTAAAAATCCTCTAAACAATTCAGTTTTTCAAATCAAACGGTGTTGTGTCAGTTTTAAACTGGGTTGCTAATTTTGACGATAGCGCGGCAATTTTGAATACTAGAGATGGGCTCCATTAACACCTATTCCACCCACTCCTACAGTATGTACAGTAACGTTGGTACAGTAATATAGAATTCTCATACAATGACGAGGCATCGCTAAGCAATATTTTCAGGGTGGCACTTCACAGAATTCATAGTGATGATTTGAGGTTGTTTTTATATAACTAAATATGCACATAAAAAGCTGAAACTATATGTCATTGTAGGAGAGTCAGTTACTTTTCCATTGCAGTTGTCGTGTCGCATGTCGCTAGCATAATCGTGTCACAGCATTAGGGCGTTAAGACTTCCCCACTCAAGCGGGGCGCTAAAAGCACCCTATAAGCTAGGTATCACCCCTACATAAACCTCCTTACACTGGCTTCCTGTTAGTTTTAGGATCCAGTTCAAGGTTGTTGTCCTCCATGGCCAGGTACCTGCATATGGCCACTGAGCTTTTGAATCCGTGGTGCCAAACCTATGGAATGCCCCTCCGCAGGATTTAAGAGCTGCGGCCTCTGTGGACATTTTTAAAAGGCAGCTAGACTCATCTGTTTAGAAAAGCATTCGTGTGTGTCTATAATTTTATGTTTATGTCCTGTGTCTAATTTATTGTACTTTTATCTGATGTTCTCTGTGTTTTTAATTCTGTGAAGCACTTTGTGACTTTGTGTCTATGACAGGTGCTATACTAAATTAAATAAAGTTTACTTACCATTAAGCATACAGACTGTGTGGAATGTACAGTACAGTAGGTCTATTAAAAGCGCATTAGGAACAGGTAAAATTGCACATGCATGGGACAATACAGAACATATCCTGCTCCTCCTTCCTGGATTTCTCTATTGCATGTGTCACTTGATCACTGAACTTTCTGTGCGTCATTGACGTCAGTCTAACCACATCCTCCAGTCTGTTCCATACTGGTTCTGGCGTCGACTCAGTAATTAATGTTCTGAACAGAGTGGTCATTAGGGGGCTGCTCTCTGCCTCCTGTTCAGTCTCTGCTTCCACTGATTAAGCTGTTTTGCAAAGTATTCTGCAGGGTTTCAGTGTCAGAGATACAGTAGGCTCAGCTTAAAGGACAATGCTCGTTTTTGACAACCTGGACCTTATTTACGACATATTATAAGACGTTTGACTCACCGAGATCACTTTGGTGTAGTTCGGAGGCATGTAGAAGAAATTTAAAATCCAGCGCGAGCCAGTATATCCATGTAATGGCGGTGGTCGGGGCACTTAGAATGCAGTTTCTAAAAATCTATTTTTTGCCGCGAAACGGTTGTTTTCATGAATCTGTCTTGATGAATCGCTAGTTGTGCTTACATAGAGCATAGGCCATTTGTGGTTTTCACATGCCATGATCTTTAGAAACGTCTTTCGAAACGAAATAGCTTCCTCACTTGCTCCAGCACTAATGCGCACAGCGCGCAATCGTTGCTCCAGCACGCTGTGCGCATGCGTGCTGGAGCAAGTGAGGAAGCTATTTCGTGTCTAAAGACGTTTCTAAAGATCATATTACAGAGGCATGTGAAATACCACAACAGGCCTATGCTCTCTATGTAAGCACAACTAGCGATTCATCAAGACAGATTGATGAAAACAACCGTTTCGCGGCAGAAAATAGATTTTTAGAAACTGCATTCTAAGTGCCCCGACCACCGCCATTACATGGATATACTGGCTCGCGCTGGATTTTAAATTTCTTCTACATGCCTCCGAACTACACCAAAGTGATCTCGGTGAGTCAAACGTCTTATAATATGTCGTAAATAAGGTCCAGGTTCTCAAAAACGAGCATTGTCCTTTAAGAACTTTGGAGTCAATTTGTATGTGATATTCATTCAATCTTTATTGATCCTCGAGAGTCGATTGAGAGCAAGCTCTCATTTACAATGTCGTTGAGAGTACAGTATATCACATAAAAGTGCAGAGCGCAGGGCAACAATAACACAATAAACAAAGAAAACAAAACAAACAACATTAAGAAACACGCATTCAAGAATTCTGAACAATTTTCTTTATCACTAAGTGATTTTAAAAACAGTTGCAGATTGTGTGATGGTTATTGGTGATTAAAGACCTAAATTGACTAGCGGATACCAGTGTGTTGAGTTTAAGGGTGGTTTGTAGATCCATCAAGTTCCATGTGTTGGAGGCAGAGAAACTAAAAGCGGTCTTCCCGAGCTCAGTGCCAGTTCTAGGGACCTGTAGAGTGAGCCAGTCTTTGGAACGAGTGTGATGGGATCCGACCGACCAGTTCAGTAGTGTGGAGAGGTATTGTGGGAGTTCACCAATAATAGCCTTGTATATGAATAGATGCCAGTGCAAGCTACGTCTCTCCATCAGGGAGGGCCACCTAACCTATTGTAAAGGACACAATGGTAGCTATCCCCAGTAATGAACCTGAGGGCAGAGTGATATACAGCATCTAGAGGTTTAAGAACAGAAGGAGTAGCATGTCTATAGATTACATCTCCATAGTCTAAGACAGAAAGAAACACTGCTTCTAGAACCCCTTTTCTACTAATCTTAGGGAAATTAGCTCTGTTCCTATACAGTACAAAAATCAGATATTCTTCTCTCAATGCTGCCCACAGTCTGTATTGATAGGGATTGAATTCAGTTCCATCTGCATGGGGCAGACTCATCCAGTTACTTTCACTTGTGCGCAGGATGTTTTCTGTTGTTGGTATGCCAACCACTTTCGCCCACAAGCTCTTTATGTCCCCAAGGGCACTTTTGATTGTTGAAAACATTCCGAGGACCACCTTCCCAAATATTGTACATGAGGAGAAAAAAAAGGTTGTCTGTCACTTTGCACATCCAAGGGCGAGAGAAAGTTTCTATCCGAGGGAACGTTCGCTAGCAGGGTGCAGTACGTTAGCTGAACACATTCGGATGTGATTGGCGCAGTGATATTCCAACGTAACTGGGCATTGAAATTATGCATTTTAACTTGACATTTTGTATGTGTGTTCTTGAGTACATTTAGATATAAAATAACTAACTTTGTAAATTACCAAGCTTTATTTCTTTTCTTTTTTTCTAACCATTTGGCGCTCTGCGGACCACCAGTGGGCCACGGACCACTGGTTGTGAATGGCTGCTTTAATCCACTGGCTAGCCCCGTCGTGGAGGTCTGGGAGTCTGGTAATCAGCCCCTCCAAGTCTGCTGTCCTCCAGGGTGTGTAGTGCCCCTGTGTGCCCTTATCGGTTTCCCTCCTAACACCATCCTTTCCTCTCCTTCCTGGTCTTGTATTCTAACTCGTCTCACCCATCCTCCTGCATCTCTACATTGCTCCTGATCCTGTTTGTCCAGATCCAGCCAATATGACTCTCCTTGTCCTGTTTCTCTGGCAGACTTCCCTCTCCGCATAACAGTCCATCACTGGTGCTTTCTTTCCTATCCTTGATTTCTTTCCAGTGCTACATTGTATATTGCCGGCCCCCTTTAATGGGTCTGGATTTAGTGTTGAGGGGGGAGGCTTGGGGGGGGGGGGGGGGGGTTGGGTGAGTAAGGCTTCTACTGCTGGGGCACATTCTCATCGCTGTCCCTGCTCAACTCAGTATCCCCCATAACGTGAACACTTCCTGTTCTGTCCTGATACCTTCATATTTTCAGCTTTTTATGTGCAAACGACCTCGAATCGTCATTATGAATTTTGTGAAGTGTCACCCTGAAAATATTGCTTAGAGATGCCTCGTCATTGTATGAGAATTCCATATTACTGTAGCCTACTAATGTTAGGAGTGGAATGGTCGTTAACGGTGACCCTCTCCAGGATTCCAAATGGCAGTGCTATCGTCAAAATAAGCAAACCAATTTAAAACGGACATAACGCTAGGATGTTAGGATTGAAAATTGGAATTGTTTAGAGGATATTCGTTTAGGTTAACAGGGCATACTCTTTTACAGTGTACATGTACAGGTACAGTATGCATCTGACAGCCAGGTGTGACAGCAGACCATGGATGCTGTCTGCCAGAGCACAGGTCTACCGCTGGGGTACTCTGAAGGGATTGAGTCTCACCCATGGCCCAGCAATGGTGACGCTTATCACAGAATTATATAAAGGACAGGGAGATGAAACACCCAGACATTCACTAGGTTTTCAGAATAACTCAAAACGATAAACATGTTTAACTAATGTATTCTGAAACACATTGGCTTAATACTACGGCAGACATACAGTACATAGTTAAAACAAAGTGTGTTTAAAATGCCCACTGATAATAGAACATCAACAAATTGCAAAGGCTGTTACTCCTATTGCAGTAACAGTCCATATTGTCTGAGTGCTGTTTGGTCTAGACATGAGTGAACCCCAGACCTTGTGGACTGTAGACATATATGCTTACATACTGTTTCTGAGGGGCCAGAACATACTCAATCACAGTGGGACCAGAGTCCCTTTGAATGATGTGCTGTTTTCATGCGGTAAATGGTAAATGGATTACACTTATACAGCACTTTTATGAAGCGCTTTACAATGGCCTCTCATTCACCCATTCACATCCATTTACACACCAATGGGGGTAGCTGCCATGCAAGGTGCTAGCCTGCTCATTGGGAGTTATTTGGGGTCCAGTGTCTTGCCTAAGGACTCTTTGACATGTAGACAGGAGGTGGGACCAAAATCATAATTCTTAATCCTGCTGTTCACTGCTATCCCAAAATGCTGCTCAATGCTCAAACTCAAAATGAAATGCTTCTCTGGCCTACCTTATTTTATTGGTGGTTTTATTTCATTTTTTTAAGAAAAAACCATCATGAATATATATATATTCTGAAAACAGATCAAAACATCACAAAGCAAAATGGCTGGCAATGATGAAACAATCAGTCTTTTAACCTGCCAATCAGCAGTCCCCTAAACCGTCTGAATTCTCTGATTCTACATAGTCTAGCTACTGTGATATTATTTTTTTCTAAGCAAAGAGGGCTTTCAGTCAATTATAGGACTGGAGTGAGCAATTAGCTCTGTAAGCACATTCCTTTAGCTAGTCCCTTGCTAGGAGAACTGAAGGTCATCCATCTGTCCGGATCTCTTTTTCCTCCGCTTTGTGGTTTGGTTGCTTTTCCAATATGTGAGCAGAGTCATTCCGTTCAATACCGCTGCTCCGGCACTGCAGCTTGGCACAGTGATAAATCACAACACAGACAAACACTATTTGCATTCAGCCTCCATACGCTTCTTCCCTCTCCACGCTCTCTGTCTCTCCAGTAAAGGTTATGATCTCAGATCTGTTACTGTATCTGTCTTGTTTTCTCCTGGTAAACCTGAGTCGGCTTGAATGTGTTAACGTACACAGTGCGTGTTTGCATGTGTTGACCTACAGCGGATGTTTGCATGTGTTGACCTACAGCGGATGTTTGCATGTGTTGACCTACAGCGGATGTTTGCATTTATTGACCTACAGTGGGTGTTTGCATGTGTTGACCTACAGTGGGTGTTTGCTACCCCCTGTCCTCCCTGGCTCAGGATGGACGGACCACCTAAGTGTTTTACTGCCACAGGCTACAAAAAACACAGCCATTTGTGTAACACCATTTCTAGTGATTCCATTGGGCGGGATGAGGTAGCCTGGTACGACCATCCCGTTCTCGCGAGCTCACATTCTGTTTCACTAACGCAGAACGGTCTGGCCTTCGCCTCCTCCAGAGTGATTATGCCAAAATCCAGATCATACCGGACCAATCAGGGACTGCGTTTTAACTGCTGTCCCACCCCACAGTGGAAAGCAGCCCCTGATTGGTTCGTGTCCCTGCTGCTCGCTAAACAAACATGGCGGCTCCCGAAGCAACTAGTGGTAACGTTAACGTTAGAAGAATAAACGCAGCTATAAGTGCAGTTATTGCAGAAATAGACTTAACCACAACACTTAAACAAGAACATGAGTATGCACTAGCGGCGTTTCTCGGTGGAAAAGACGTTTTTGCCGTTCTTCCGACTGGTTTTGACAGAAGTTTGCTGAACGCTGATTGGCTGAAGGTGTTTGTCTGTCAAGGCAAGTACCCCCGCCCACATAATCGCTCTCTATGGGGCGAAGGCCAGACCGATATTGCGGAGCGAAGCAGTGAGCTCACTAGATGGGGATGGTCATACCAGGCTAGGGATGAGGTACAGGCGTCCTGTAGCTCAGGAGGAAGAGCGGCCGGCTGGGGATCGGAAGGTCCCCAGTGCCAAAGTGTCCTTGAGCAAGAACCCTGAAATCGCTCACGTGCGGCACAGTGGTACAGTACCTAGTCCTGCCACAGCAAGAAGGTCTCCGGGCCTTTCTGTGCGGAGTTTGCATGTTCTCCCCACCCATGTTCGTAAGGGTTTCCCCCATAAAGAACCCAATACAAAAGACATGCAGAGGAACTGATCGCTAATAAGATAGATCCTCGTAAAGGCGGACAGGAGCACTCTGATTGGTCCCCGGGTGCGGTTCAGGCATGCACCCTTGTCTGCTTCCGGCTGCCCTTGGGCGCAGAGAACATCGCCGTCAGCCTCCTGCATGTGTGTGTGTGTGTGTGTGTGTGTGTGTGTGTGTGTGTGTGTGTGTTCATGTCGCCCATTGCACGCATGCCACACCCATGCCGCTGGACATGTGGCAAAGGTGGTGACAGTCCTAGAGGTGCAGCCTGGGAAAGGTCTCTGTCGTATCAATCTGTCGCTGCAGCCCCCAGCAGTGCAGCGCCCCACACCCAGACTGCACCCTGCCTCACCCACACCCCAGACTGCACCCTGTCTCACCCACACCCAAGACTGCACCCACACCCCAGACTGCACCCTGCCCCACCCACACCCCAGACTGCATCCTGCCCCACCCACACCCCAGACTGCACCCTGCCTCACCTACACCCCAGACTGCACCCTGCCTCACCCACACCCCAGACTGCACCCTTCCTCACCCACACCCCAGACTGCACCCTGCCTCACCCACACCCCAGACTGCACCCTGCCTCACCCACACCCCAGACTGCACCCTGCCTCACCCACACCCCAGACTGCACCCTGCCTCACCCACACCCCAGACTGCCCCCTGCCCCACCCACACCCCAGACTGCACCCACACCCCAGACTGCACCCTGCCTCACCCACACCCCAGACTGCACCCACACCCCAGACTGCCCCCTGCCCCACCCACACCCCAGACCCCTCCTTCACACTTGACCCCTCTGCAGTGGAGGAGAGGGGGCACGCTGGCTGTGACCGTGGCAGTCAGGGCTCCTCGTGAAGACGGAGTTCATTGGTCCAGCCTGTCTGAGTTCATCGGTCCAGCCCGTCTGAGTTCATCGGTCCAGCCCGTCTGAGTTCATCGGTCCAGCCCGTCTGTGTGTCACGGAGTGCTTTGAGCATCCTGTGCTGTGGCCTTCATGTCCTACAAGCAGAGGTGACACACAGAGCAGTCCACAGAAGCTGCACCGGTCTAGTTCAATGCAGCGTGACGAGGGTACAGCAAAGTGGTGTTTAGAAGATTTTGTTCCCTTCCTCTGAATGATAGTAGTCTTAATCTGTGAGTCAAATGAGTCTACACTATCTCCGTTTTAGGGCTAATCTGCTTTGCCTCATCTTGTTTGAAAAGGAATGACAGTGGAGCGCTGATAAAGCCCATTCAAATGCAAGGCTGCCGCTTTCTCTGCCAACATTTAGGCTTTGTCTTTCCTGAAATACAGCACAACATGAATACTTTGTTAACTTCAGGCCTCCATCAAATAAATGAAACAATCTTTTAATCAGGCTTACGGTTGTTCTTAATGCCTCTGAATGAACTTGGTCGACAAACAGAGGCTTTGGCCAAAGGAGCATTATTTGAGTCATTGATTTAATTGCTTGAATAATCATTCCAGCTCTCCCTAAAAGAATAGTCAATACAGAGGCTGGTAATCAGTAGTGTTCTGGATCGTATCCCAGACCCTTCAGTCATCCACTGGGGTTGCAGATCGCTCTGGGCACAGGCGTGGTTCCTGGCCAAGCCTAACGAAGCGTCCTGTCCTCCTGGGGCACAGGCACGCTGCTCCATCGTCGTCATAGTCATAGTCATTTTATTTAAACACGCACCAAATGACACCGGTTTAGGGCGCACTGGGCGCGGACTCTAAAGAACAGAAACACATAAAGGTGACATGGCAAGATGAGAAAGGAAAACATAATAAACATGGGGGAAACCAACATTCCTAACTGCACACATTTAAGACAAACATTCATACTACATAAAAACACAACAGAAACATATCAGTAGCCTAAATTGCATCCCTCCTGGATGGTCTGAGCCAGGAGAGCTGAGCTCTTTGTGGAGGGATTCACCGTATCACCATGGGGGAGACGTGGCTGCTGGTCTGGGGTGTTGGTCAGAGCTGGTGGACTGCACATCAGGCATGCCCACCGTACAGTATCATTTAATTTGAATGTCAGTTGAATGTGGCTGGATGGATTAATTGGCAGGAGCCTGGTATTGTGTAACTAGATACACAAGCATTGGCTCCTAGCATTGGCTCCTTGTTTATTTACAATGTTCTGTTTATTCTGCATGTTGAGAGGTGACATATTGGAGAAATACATTACTGTCTGGCATTAAATTGAAACCAATCACAAACGTGTGTTATTGAAATGCATCCCACTGTGGGATTGAGTTTGTATGTAAGATGTAGATAGATAGATAGATAGATAGATAGATAGATAGATAGATAGATAGATAGATAGATAGATAGATAGATAGATAGATAGACAGACAGATAGAGAGAGAGAGAGGGAGAGAGTGAGAGAGAGAGACGGGGGGGTGTAGGGAGAGAGAGATGGGGGAGGAGGGAGGGGGGTGGAGGAAGAAATAGAGAACAGCGGAGTTAAGAGAGAGAGAGAGATAGGGAGAGACAGGGGGCAGTGCCAGGAAGCGCTGGCTAGGAAGCCCTCCCTTCCAGCCAAGAGTCTCTGGCTGCTACAGTGGAGAAGCACTCAGAATACACAGATTCAGAAAAAAATGAAATATCCACAGATTCATAACAATTAATCTGCCCTGCTTTTTCTTAAAATAAAATAAATCTGAGACCTGAGAAGATAAGCACATACACTTTGAATGACATGGTATATTTAGTGTGAACATTTTCAGAATTTTGTCTCAAAAACTGAATTTTTGACAGTTTTTTTAAGTCTGTCCTCATTTTGTCACCTCAAACTACTGCTGTCCATACAGAAAAAGCAATCATCCTCACTAGATGCCCGAACCACCTCAACTGGCTCCTTTCGATGCAAAGGAGCAGCGGCTCTACTCCGAGTCTCTCTCGGATGACTGAACTTCTCACCCGATCTCTCAGAAAGACCCCAGCCACCCTCCAGAGAAAACTCATTTCGGCCGCTTGTATCCGTGATCTCGTTCTTTCGGTCATGACCCATCCTTCATGACCATAGGTGAGGGTGAGGACGAAGATAGACCGGTAGATCGAGAGCTTTGCCTTTTGGCTCAGCTCTCTTTTCGTCACAACAGTGCGGTAAAGCGACTGCAGAACCGCACCAGCTGCTCCGATTATCCGGCCAAACTCCCTCTCCATGGTTCCCTCACTCGTGAACAAGACCCCCAGATACTTGAACTCCTTCACTTGGGGTAAGGACTCATTTCCTACTCGGAGCGGACAGGCCACCGGTTTCCTGCTGAGAACCATGGCCTCAAATTTAGAAGTGCTGATTCTCATCCCAGCCGCTTCACACTCAGTTGCGAACCTATCCAGAGAGTGCTGGAGGTCGCAGGCAGGACCACATCATCTGCAAATAGCAGCGACGCGATCCCCAGCTCACCAAACTGCAAACCCACCTCCCCACGGCTACGCCTCGATATCCTGTCCATGAAAATCACAAACAGGATTGGTGACAAAGCGCAGCCCTGGTGGAGGCCAACCCCCACCGGAAAGGAAGACGACTTACTGGCGAGGACCCGGGCACAGCTCTCGCTCTGGGTGTACAGGGATTGGATGGCCCTAAGTAGGGACCCCCTCACCCCATACTCCCGCATAAACCTCCACAAGACCTCTCGAGGGACCTGGTCGTAAGCCTTCTACAAGTGCAAAAAACACATGTAGACAAGTTGGGCAAACTCCCAAGCCCCCTCCAAGATCCTCGCAAGAGTGAAGAGCTGGTCAGTGGTTCCACGACCAGGACGAAATTTGCATTGTTCCTCTTAGATCTGAGGTTCGACTATCGGCCGGACACTCCTTTCCAGCACCTTGGGGTACACTTTCCCTTGGAGGCTGAGTAATGTGATGCCTCTATAATTGGCACACACCCTCTGGTCCCCTTTTTTGAATATTGGGACCACCACCCCAGTCTGCCACTCCTTTGGCACTGACCCAGACTTCCACGCAATGTTAAAGAGGCGTGTCAACCAAGACAGCCCCTCAACACCCAGCGCCTTCAGCATTTCTGGATGGATCTCATCAGTCCCTGGGGCTTTGCCACTGTGGAGTTGTTTGACTACCTCAGTGACCTCCTACAAGGAAATTGACGACCCCCCGTCCGGCTCTGCCTCGATCGTATTATTTTTATTTATTTATTTTCGTAGATGGTGGATTAGTCGGGTTCAGGAGTTCCTCAAAGAGTTCCTTCCAACGCTCAAGAACCTCCTCAGTTGAGATCAGCAGTGTCCCCTCCTTGCTGTATACAGCTTGGATGGTCCCCCACTTTCCCTTCCTGAAATGTCTGATGGTCTTTCAGAAACACTTTGGTGCCGACCGAAAATCCTTCTCCATGGTTTTTCCGAACTCCTCCCACACCCACTGCTTTGCCTTGGTCACGGCCGAAGCCGCAGCCCTCCGGGCCAGTCGATACCCTGCAACTGCATCTGGGGTCTCCCGGGCTAACATATCCCGGAAGGCCTCCTTCTTCAGTCGGACGGCTTCCCTGACCACCGCTGTCCACCACGGTGTCCGAGGGTTACCGCCCCTTGACGTACCTATGGCCCTCAGGCCACAGCTCCCAGCCGCAGCTTCAGCAATGGAGGCTTTGAACACCGACCACTCATGCTCAATGTCCCCAACCTCCACAGGGATGCCTGAGAAGCTCCGCCGGAGGTGGCAATTGAAATCTCTCCGGACAGGCTCTTCCTCCAGACGTTCCCAGTTCACCTTCACTACACGCTTTGGTTTTCCAGGTCTGTCCAGAAGCTTCCCCTGCCATCGAAACCAGCTCACCACCAGATGGTGATCAGTGGACAGCTCTGCCCCTCTCTTTACCCGAGTGTCCAAAACACATGGCCTCAGATCAGATGATACGATAACGAAATCGATCATCGACCTTCGGCCTAAGGTGTTCTGATGCCAGGTGTACTGGTGGGTATCCTTGTGTTCAAACATGGTGTTTGTTATGGACAAACCGTGACTAGCACAGAAGTCCAACAACAAAACATCACTCGGGTTCAGATCGTGGTGGCCTTGCCTCCCAATCACGCCCCTCCAAGTGTCTCCATCATTGCCCACGTGTGCATTGAAGTCCCCCAATAGGACAGTGGAGTCCCCTGCAGGAGCACCAAATAGGACTCCACTTAGGGTCTGCAAGAAAGCCGAGTACTCCGAACTGCATAAGCACAAACCACAGTCAGAGTCCCCCCCCCAGAACTCCAGCACAGAGGCGCTCAGCTGGGGGCTAGCTAGTATAGCCACACCTGCCTTACGCCTCATACCGTGAGCAACTTCGGAGAAGAACAGCGTCTGTAGAGAGGTTACTGTCACTGTGTTTGTGTTTTTTTTTGCTTTCCCTCTATATTTATACGTATACTTGACTATGAAATTGTCTAAAGCTGATACTGTAGGGTCCTTTCTGTATATTTTGGACATTGTATTGTAATTTTGCTTATGGATGCTTTTTTGATACAGTACATCTTCAAATGCACTTAGCCATTGGTAACTGATCTAGGAGGGCCTTTGGCCTGAGACTTTAGTGTTTTCTAAGATACCATGGAGTTTTGAGCATGATGTATAATATGTATGTATAAGATATGTACCATAGGTTTTTTAATACACTGAGTTAACTGTACCAGGAATCAGGTGACACTGATACTACTAATGGGTTTTACCTGTTTAAAAAGGGGTTAATAGTCTATCCCGTTAGGGTCATGTGACCTTCAGATATCATATTTAAAAGTTGGTGTGGCTATGTTTATTAAGTTGTCTGAGGAAGAGCGTTGTCGCTCGAAACTTCAAAACATTTTTTTGTCCATAAAATGATCTAAATGGGAGCTACAGTGTGCGGACTCTTACTTTCTTTTGTTCATATGCTTTTTTAGTCCAGCACCTGCCTTGTAAGTTGTTTTGGGATGTGCGAGACCCACTTCTGAGAGCGAAATGAGTGCCATTTCAAAGACACAAAATGTCTTAATTTGTGGCAAGACTGGGCAAATCAAAAGAGCATGTCATTCCAGGACAGACAGACCGTGTAGGGAAGTCACAATGTGCAAGCTGAAAAGGATTCGGATTTGAAGGCGTTCACCATTTTGACTGTCACTAATGAGGATGCTAAACTGTCTGTATAAAGCAACTGCCTCCTTAGCTGATGTTGATTTAGAGATGGAAATTGATACTGGGGCTGCAAGAAGTTATCATATCGCAGGGAACTTATACAGTAGGAAGCAATTCTCACCAGTGAGGGTTAATGTTAAGCTTAAAGTTTATAATGGAGGTTGTATTCCTGTTTTGGGGCAGATCACAGGCAAAGTGGTCCATGAGGGTCAAACAGAGGACTTGCCGCTTTTAGTAGTTGAGAGAAAAGGCTCAACAGTGGCAGGAATTTGCTAAGAAAAGACTCAACTGGCTGCAGATCTAGGCCCAATCCCAATACTCTCCCTCAGCCCTACCCCTACATTTGCACGTTCCCATGTAGGGTAGTGTGTCCCATTCCTTTTAGCTTCCAGGGCTAGTGGGCATATCGAGGGCTAGTGGAAGAGGGTTTTCAGATGCTGACTTGAAACCGAGGGGTAGATTAAATTCACACAATGCTTTGCAAACTGAGGCAGTGATAGGAAACATGGCTACCGGTGGGGTGAAAAACATCTTAAAGAAGTCCAATATCTTCGCAAATAATCATTAAAAAATGGTTACATCTGTGGAATAACTTTGTTTAATGTAGATGCAAAGGAATATGTCATTCGATTGTTATGACAGAAAAATCGCTTTTCACAATGTCAACTGCATTTCGGTTAGACTGCATTTTGTGGTCCCAGGCTACACTGCATGTTGAGTCTAATCAATAGAACTTTATAACGATTTAAGAGTGACAGTTGATTCCATGTCCTGTGTCTGAAGTCAGAAAAATAATCAGCAATTTTTTCTGCACTGCTCCGCTCATGATATCTGCATTTCTATGGGCAGGACTAATATCAATAGCCAATGTTGTTCTGTCCTGAAATTGGTCAGATTTGCCCATATAATAATAATAATAGTCAATGTTTGAAAAAGTGCATTATAAATAAAATGTATGATGATGATGATGATAATTATTATTATTATTAATAATAATACGGTCACACTTTACAATAAGGGTCACAAAAAACATTAGTTAACTGTTAACTAATGCCTATTTAGGGTTACGTTAGTTTACTAATGTTAATTAATACCTTAGTTAAGGTTAGGATTAGGGTTAGGGTGCAGTGTATTTTGGATGCATCTTCTTCTTGTGAAACAGAACTTCAAGGAGGCCAAAATCGTCGAATCATCAATTTATTGAGCACGCCTAACAGGGTCAAATCTTCGGCAATACTAAGGTTCTTTCACGAGGTGGCCAGCTTATATGTTCTGGCTTCAGGCCAAATATCACATGACAAACAAATTTGCATACAAGGAATATAAACATGGTCACAAATGGTTTTAACTAAGTTCTGACTGGTCAAGGTGTCAACTGGTCTTTGCATCAGCTGAGCTCTTGCCCCCCTTCCTCAGACAATGGGGCTGCTTGGTCCTTCCTGGGATCATGTTACAACTGTAGGCTAACTGACTTCAAAGGTGTTATCTTTATTGACTCAGGGACAAAGGAATGTTTACTTTAGGACAGAACATATGTTGTCACTAAAAACTACTTATAATACCACAGTTCTACCTAAAGTGAAGTTTATTCATTATTCTTAATAAATTGATTACTACATGAGAGTAATACAAATGTATTGATATAATATAGTATGGTACAGTATAAAAATATACTACAAGGGTTAGGTGAGTTAACCTTAGTTAACACAAATAACATTAGTAAATGGTTAATAGAGACATTAGTTAACTGTTACTTCATGCTTAATAATGCATTAACTAATGCTTATTAATGTACCCTTATTGTAAAGTGTTACCAATAATACTAATAATAACCCTAATCATCACCATCATCATCGTAATCATCATCACCATCATTATCATAATTATAATAATAATCATACTCATAATCAGCATTATACTGTGTACATCCCAGGAACTCCTCAGAAAATCAGGAAACTAATAGAATTCTGACTGAAGACGTAACGAGTGGTGTCCCATTTCTAAGGTAAAGATTTCAGATTTCAACCCCTACCCCTTGTGGCTCCATTGTGAAGGCCACTACCCAGTCAAGGGCACTCCAAAACTAGGGGCTAGGGCTAAGGGGGAGTATTGGGATTGGGCCAAAGTGTCTGAATGTAGTCACTTAGTGAAGTGCAAGATGAATACTCAGAGGTGTTTAGTGGGGAGTTGGGGACTTTTAAAGACATAAAAAGCCTCAATCCTGGTTAAACCTGATGTACCTCGTAAGTTAAGTAAACACAGACCCCTCCCATCTGCTATGAAAGATGGAGTAGAGAAAGAGCTCAAGAGGCTGGAGGAAGCTAACATAATACCTTCAGTGAAGCACAGTGAATGGGCAGCACCAGTATTGCCAGTGGTGAAAGGAGACAACTCACCCCGTCTATGTGGGGATTATAAAGTCTCAGTAAATCAGGCAGTTGAAACAGACACCTACCCCCTGCCTCATTTGGAGGGGCTTGTAGCAACCCTTAGTGGAGGTAAGGTCAAAGATAGACTTAGCAGCAGCTTACCAGCAGGTGTTGCTGGATGATGACTGAAAGAAATACACAACCATCAACACCCACAGGGGATTGTTTGTTTATAGCAGACTTCCCTTTGGAGTAATCTCCGCTCCCTCCATATTTCATCGGATAATGGAAAATCTGATGATCGACTCACCAGCGGTAGTTTTTCTTCATGCTCATCATTGGACACTCGGGAGAGGAACATCTACACAATCTCCAGATGGTCCTACGACGCCTCGGGGAAAACGGGCTGTGAGTGAAACACTCCCAGTTTGGCAAAACCCGAGTAGAGTACTTAGGCCATGTACTGGGCAAGGGGAGAGTTGTGCCGGAGGACCCTGTGCCAGCCAATATCAAGGAGCTCCAGGTCTTCTCGGGACTCTAACTATTATGGAAGATTCATGCCACAGCAAAGCAGTCTTGGCACCACTGTACAGACTGCTTAGAGGACAGGTATCTTGGAAATGGACTAATGTTGAACACTTTTGAGAAGTGTAAAGCCCTGCTGACTAGTGACAGGGTTTTAGCCCATTATGACTCCGGCTAATCTTATCAGTGCATGACTATCATATTGTCTGAACCTGATACAACCACTATTGAAAATGAGTCAGAGGATACTGGATCAGAGGCAGCACAGGTTGGTGGTGAAGACTGTAGCAGCGCTCAGGGAGTAGTTGACACTACTATGCAGACACCAGAACAGCTAGAGCTTGAACCCTGTGGCTCTGAGGCACTCAAGCCGAATGATTAAGCTGCCATTGGCGCTACAGTATATGCCATAAGACTGTATACCACTATAATGGACTGTGTTCAGATACATATACTCACACAGGCCGAACACTCATACCATATACTGTATAATAGACTGTTAAGAGCAATGTTGAACTAGGCCACATTATATTTTAGTTAAGAACTGTAGTTCAGTTAAGGAACACGTTTATTGATATTTTCATTTGTTGATGGCATCTTTTGTCCTCAGCAAAAGGGGGGGGGTAGTGGTATATTGGCCACATGATGTGTGAACACGGTCAAGTTCAAATACTGTTGTACACATGTGCTGTATTGTTCAGTCTGACATATGGTTGACTAAAGAGCTGAACGCATGCCTGGCTGCCCCCGTCTTGTTAGCAATATGTAACAATATCATATGGTGTTGTGGCAGTAGGATGATGATGTGTTGTCACAGCTTGGCAGCTAAAGGAACAGTTTGGCACCTAGAAGAACAGTTTAGCTTGGCAGCTAGATGAACAGTTGAGCAACACCCAGTATAATTTATTCATGGCTTCACTGGACTTTCACTCTCAACCATAAGAATCAAACCTCCTCTATTGTCAATCAATCAATCAAAGCTTTATTTGTATAGCGCATTTCATACCCAGAGGCAACACAATGCGCTTTACAGAGAACAAGGGAGGTGGGTATACGACCCACCCCTACATATTCCAGAGGGAAGCAAAAAAACAGTAATCACCCGGGGGCCAGATAAGTGAGCTGTAAAAATTATTTCCTGACCCCTCTCAACAAGGCGATCAAGCAAGCTCCTGGAGTATGTTTGAGATAAGAACATTTATAAAGCAATAAATTACATTAAATTACATTTTCAGAGTAAGAGAAGCTAAAAAACAACATAGGAGAGACATGGCAAATACTGGTGTGTGTTTGCTATGGCCCAGGCCTAAAGCCGGAAGTGGGCTGGTGCATGTCTGTGTGTATGTGTCTTAACTAAGTGCTACGACATCCACAGCAGACACAGGGGTATCTATCGGACTCCGGGAGGTCTGCTGGTGACAGGGCATCCACTGGACCTGGTTAGAAGATAGGAGGGAGAGAGAGAGGCACTAGGGAGAGGGAAGGCAGAACAGGGTTAGCAGCACACAGAGCCATAAAAAACAACACGGATATTAAAACAGGCAACCTGATTGATTGATTGATAAGAATCAAACCTCCTCTATTGTCCTTGGGATGCTCATGTTCTTGCAGGCATTTTGTTGCACTGTTTTTTTGTATTTGCACTGTTGTTTGTACTTTTTTGCACCGGTATGTCTTTGCCCTGTCCTGTCCTGTCCTGCACCCTGTCCTATGTCATCTAAAACAGCGTATGCCTTAAAGTGGCACTGAAACGAAAAAAGCATTCTGTCCCATTTTGGTTCACATAATTAGTCATAGTGTTCACCTATTCAACGATGTATGCCAAAAAAATTACAAAATTCTACTTTTGTTGTAATCTTATATCAAAGTATATCATTTCTTACTTCCTGGAAAACGGTAGGTCACGTGCAGTGACGACAACAGGTACCTTAGATTTTAGGCCAATAATCTCACGACATCCACCTGTCAATCAACGCTATCCTTCTATCGAATCTGTCTAAAGTTCTTAAAACCCGTCCACTTGTCAATGTTTCAATCAAATTCCTCTAAACATATGTCCCACCCTCAAAGCTTGTTTGCATCGGAAATACGTCAAACTACGGAAGTTAGTTGATCTCAAACGTCCGTTTCAGTGCGACTTTAACCCTATAATTCCTAGTATGTGTGAACCATATACTAATACTGTAAACAGATCTTGACTCTTCAGTCTGTGTGATAACATTGGTTTGTGAAACAAGAGCGACATTAACTTTGACAGATGTCCTGAGTTTCATAATTAAACTGCTCGTCCTCCCCGGAGCTACAGTACACATCTCTCAAGAGAGATGACTCGGGCAACAAGAGGAAATAATGCCCCTGGCTGTTTGCAGTATATCATGAAGCCACAAGTCACAAGCCAGTGAAGGCAACCCCCTGGCCCCCCCGAGACCACCGCTGGCCACAGGACATTATTACACAGATCCCCGTGGCCTGCTGTGATGGAGAGTTTGCCCTGCGGTGGTGCTACACAGAATGAAGAGCTATTACTCTCTGATGGTCAGTCTGTCAGTGATGTATTGTTCATAATTCAAAATAAGTGGAAATGTGTGGCTCTCTTTTATAGTGTTTAATATTTTTGTCACCCTAGGAGGTTGGCGTGAGGATGTCTTTTTAACTGCCAGCGAGCTCTTTCACTATCACAGAGGTCCTGAGATATGACAGTGTATCATTGTGTTTTGGCAGAATGATAGAAATTTGCTGGCATGTTTCCAGTCCCTAACTAATGTACCCTAATGGCATCAAAACAGTTGGTATTTTGTGAGTGTGTAGCTTTAATGCCAAAATAGAATTAAAAAAAAACACGGTGGGATGTTAAACTATCCCTTGTGCCAATAGTTAATAGGTGGTAAGCACTTACATGAGATTGGCCTTGTTATTGGGAGAGGCAGGCAGTTGACAGGTGGGTGTTTTTCAAGTGGGCACCCTCCATTATCACATTTCCATTTACACCCTTCCCACCCATTTACACCCTCCATTTAGACCTGTAACAATTATAACATAATCGCCAAACCGCAATTTTGTGACATAATCACAATTATTTTTTTGAACCGTGATCATGCTTTTTTTATTGCTTATGTTTAAACCGAGCACTAACAGTGTACAATTTCAGAATGGTTGCACTTCCAGACAGCGGCTGTTGTGTATGATAGGTTCTAGAAGCAAAATAGTTAACTAACGAAGCTAACAAGTACCTAAACCAAACCAAGCTTTGGTCTGGGAGCTGGGACTCAACCCTCCTCTCCGCTCAAGTTATCGCTCGCTCGCTCGCTCACTCGCTCGCTCGCTCACTCACTCACTCACTCACTCGCTCACTCACTCACTCACTCACTCACTCACTCACTAGCTCACTCACTCACACACAGTCCTCACTCACTCAAATGATTGGCCTTTGTTGAAGTGTTAAACAACACATCAGTAGCAAGAATAGGCCTTCTGTAGTTCCCCTGTATGTTTTTAACAGATAAAACGCCACAGCTCAAGAACCCTTCTGGTACCTAGAACCCTCCCACCAGGGCATGCTTTGCAAGCGCACTAAAACAAGAAAAAAATCACTAAAAATCACACAGGTGCATTAGGTCCTCTACTCAACGTACAAAGAAAAAAAGTCATTTTTTGACAATTATGTTATTAATCACTATTATTTCTGAGACAATTAATCATCTAGCAAAATGTGTAATCGTTACAGCTCTACCTCCATTCTCAACATTTCATTGATCAGCCCACTGTACCCCCGGAGGGCTCAATGGTGGATTCTGGTGACCCAGACCCCCCCCCCCCCCCCCCCTGCCCCCACACACGCACTTCTGTTCCTGATCTATTGATCTTATCATGATGTTTTTTATGGAGTCCAGCAGGGGTCCTTCAGCTTGAGCCATATCCTCTGGCTGCTTCTTTCAGCCGCTTCTGAGACTGATCTGATGGTCTGCCTGTGAATTCCTACAGTAGTTCTTTCATCTGATGGTAGAAGAAGACACAACCCCTTGAATAATAATGAGTAACTTCGGATAGATAAAAAATATTCCATTGCATTATGGTAAATTGTAAAATAGTAAATGGATTGCACTTATGCAGTATAGCGGTTTTATCCAAAGTGCTTTATAATGGCCTCTCATTCACACACCAATGGCGGCAGCTGCCATGCAAGGTGCCAGCCTGCTCATTGGGAGCAATTTGGGGTTCAGTGTCTTGCCCAAGGACACTCTTCGACATGTGGACAGGAGGAGCCGGGATTCGAACAACCGACCCTGCGGTCATTAGACAGCCCTCCTGAGCCACGGCCGCCCCACATTATCTGTGCCTTTCTGAATAACATATCTGTATTCGGGACCATCCCCACTGTGCAGGCTTTTCACAGGCTGCTCGGACACTGTTGGTTTTGAGTCTTCACCGATGCAGAACTTTGTGTCTCTAAGCACCCCTTAAAGGCCCTACGAGGAGTTTCGGGAAGCGGAAGTGTTTTCTGCCCAAAAAGACCACATTTCCCATGAGCCTCCCCGCGCACGTCGTAAACCTTAGCTACCTGAGCCGGGTGTTTTGTAGACGGAACGATGGCCACCGACGAGGTAATTACATAGGTCTTACTAGTAACGTTACTTTTGACAATATATAATAGTCATATTTAACTTACCTGCTGCTCGCGCTGTCTCTTGTCGGCGCCGTAGGCTACTGCAGTAAATCGTTTAGTCATTCCAAGGAAGTTCTGGACGACCCGACCATGAAATAATCATCTAAAAATAAACTACAGTAGGACCCCACCATCCGAACCTCAGAGATCCGAACCTCCCGGGCTACCGGACAGGCTTAAAAAACTTCTTCTTTTTTTTTGCCTGCTATCTGGTTACTGGTGGGATTTTCATTACAGTACTGAATCCTACTGTGAATAAAAACAGAACTGTATGTAGACCTACATGTTGCCTGTAGGCTGTAGCCTACTGTCACGTTTCATTTCTTTGTTACTCTAATGTCGAGCACAAAACGCAAACGAGTCTGCTGCGCGAGAGCTGCATTCCTTGGTAGCCAGAAAGCGCGTCAGCAACCTGAAGCAGCATCGAGTCATTTTTCGTTCCCAGTTAATGGACTTCAGGAACACAGACGTGTTGTGGGCATGTAGATTAGCCTACTAGACCTACTGTATTTGTTAAATAATAGCCTACAGCCTAGGCCACGTTAGCCTACATCGGTTGTTTTAGAGACTTTCTTTTAGGCTACAATAGCCTAAGACACGACAACTTGTCTGTCATTTCATTTATTTATTTATTGATTATCATTTGCTCTAATTGTTCTAATGTTGGGTTGTATTTAAGCTATACCATTTTGTTCTGCGAATACAGTAGCCTATCGATGCAGCGTACGCCTCATTTGAGAATAAAGTACTGTATTTGACCAAAGCACGCACTCAAGTGGAAATTTGGTTATTTTATTATAGGCTACTGTAGGTCTATTATAGGCTAGGCTATATGAGTTTAGTTGGCTATTTGATTGCAATTTTGATGCATTTTCAAAAGTAATTAAGGGTATTTATCGGTCTATTATGAGTCTATATGAAACAAGTATACCACCTATTGAATTTGGTGCATTTTAACATAAGTTTCAGTCATCCGGACATTTCAGAGATACGAACGACCTTCGGTCCCGTTGGGTTCGGATAAGTGGGGTCCTACTGTACATAGAAGAAACGACATTTGTCGAAAATGTACAAATAAACAAGTGTGGGTAATGTAGATTCACCCACATTAAAATGAGACTGTTTCGTAACCAAAAATAAACTCCTCGGGGTCCCTTTAACTATGGAGATGGTTCGAGATTTTCTTGGCTTGATTTTCCTCCGGGCCCACTTGTTGTTCTCCAACCTACCATGTAGCTGCCTGGTGTATGCTGTAGTAGTGGTCAGTGTTGTCATGTCGTCCATGCGTGCCTTGGTAGGTGGAAGACAGAGCCCAGCCTCAGGCTGTGACTACCAGAGCCCTAGCTTTACCAGTGCACTAACAAGGTGTTTCCAGCACACAACTGCCACCTCTTACAGTAATGTAGCTATGTTGGTCTACTGTATTTCAAACAACATGTACTCACCACTGGGCAGGTTGCTTAGAATCCAGATCTCTCAAACAGCACAGAGGTTTGTTGGTGCTGGTTCTAATGCCAATCTGTGGTATTGGGCAGGTCGTGTTCTTTATTCAGATTATAGAAGGCCCCACAGGGAGCATGATCATGATTGGGTTTATGTGGGGCAACAGCTGCCAGCTCTTTCCCCTCAAGCCGCTGTATTCTGCAGGGAGACTGGTTAGTATTCACTGTCATCACTCATAATCGAATCCCCATTTTTGACTGGGAAGCATAATAATAATTCTTAAGACTGTCAGCTTATCCCTGCTTGCTTCAGTAGACCAGTTCATTTAAGAGTGTGGGTTGTTACCTTCTTACAATGGCAGGACACACGCCGTCTGTGACCTTACTCTTCGTCTTGTTTAAACCTCATAGAGTCTGAGACGGAGTTGAAAGCCACACGCCACAGTCCTGTTGATGCACATTGATCTTTAAGCACAGGGTTCATTGACTCTAGAATGGATCATTTTTTAGATACTGTTATTTCAAGTGTTTGTGAGAATTAAAAAAAAAAAGTTGATGTTCGTATTATCGTCAGTCCACGGGATGGGGGGTGGATGATGTTCGTATTATCGTTAGTCCACGGGATGGGGGGTGGATGATGTTCGTATTATCGTCAGTCCACGGGATGGCTGGTGGTTGATGTTCGTATTATCGTCAGTCCATGGGATGGGGGGTGGTTGATGTTCGTATTATCGTCAGTCCACGGGATGGCGGGTGGTTGATGTTCGTATTATCGTCAGTCCACGGGATGGCGGGTGACAACAATGTAGAACTAGAAAGGTGGGCAGAGGTAGAGAGGTGGGCTAGCTGCTGCAGCTGTATTTAACATTACTGCTAGTACTACTCCGGACCGGCCAATTTCCATGCATCCACCGGCGAAGACCGTTCGTTTCTAGCCCACTCAGGGGCTTAATTGTGGGGTCCGTGGCATGGACAGTGGCGTGGTGGCGAGACTCCACCTCCTCAGGTCAGAGCCAGTCGGGGACAGTGTACCCCTCTCCGGGCCACCTACCCGCCCGCACCGGTGAAGACCATGTGTCTCTAGCCCACTCAGGGGCTGAGTTCTGGGGCCCGTGGCGTGAATAGTGGCGTGGTGGTGAGACTCCGCCCCCTCAGGTCAGAGCTAGTCGGGGACAGTGTACCCCTCTCCGGGCCACCTACCTGACTCCACCGGTGAAGACCCCACCGGTGTCTCTAGCCCACTCAGGGGCTGAGTTGTGGGGCTTGTGGCGTGCTGGTTAGGCTCCACCCCCTTGGGTCACAGCTAGTCAGGGACAGTACAGTGACCTCCGGGCAATTTCCATGCATCCACCATTGAAGACTGTGTGTCTCTAGCCCACTCAGGGGCTGAAAAGTGGGTTATGTGGTGTGAATAGTGGCGTGGTGGCGAGACTCTGCCCCTTTTGGTCATAGCCAGTCAGGGACGGTGTACTCCTCCAGGCTACCCACCGGCCCCCACCAATTGACCTTATTCACACGGCAGCTATTTCGCTCTTACGTCACGCTCAGGGTGGGAGAATGCGGAAGTATCCATAGACCATATAGTACAAGTTTGTTATAAAATAACACTTCAAGATTCAAAATAGTCAAAAATAACATCCAGAATACACTACTGGAATTACAAACTCATGATTACTGGACTCTGGTTGTTTTTCACCGTGGTACCCTAACCCTAACCCTAACCCACGTTATGAAATACATAGGAGCGCATTAGTCATCAGCTCATTCCCGTCCATGTATTTCATAATGTGAAAACTACCGCGGTGAAAAACAATCAGTCCGGTAATCATGAGTTTGTAATTCCAGTACTGTATTCTTAATGTTATTTCTGCACCTAATAGGTGTGGCTGCTTGTGCAGAATGTTAAATAGAGCCAGAATTTGGAGAGGAAATAAGAGGTAAATATAAGGTCTCATCTAGGGTTGCAAATTATAATAATTATATTTAATAATTATCTTTAATTCTTTTTTATTATTTTTATTTATATTTGTCTGTTTATGACCAGGTAAATACAGTTTGTATAAATAACCTCAAAATTCCCAGCTTATTCCTGTTAATTCACGTTAATTCCCATAAATTCCCATAGAAAGTTTCCAACTTTGAATATACCCAGAATTTTGCAACCCTTTTCTCATCCCAGTGCCCTTGGCCATGGTTTGGCACATATTGTGATTCATACAAAAATATATGTTACAGTCTGCGTTACAATACTGTATCATGTTAAACAAATTTTGATCTAAGTAGCCTCCCAAATATGTTAATTGTTTATTAAACAGGTGAATATTGTAACTCACCAGTGTAGTGATGGTTGTCGAATGCTTGACTGGTAGCAAACTACAGTAGGTTGCGTCTACTGATGGCTGGGCAAGTGGCTGGACTGGTGTCTGGGTTGACTGGTACTGTACTGTAGCTTGTGACTGGGATGGTGTCGGGGGTTCACTGGTTGCTGTGATGGTGTCTTGGCAGGCTCCACTAGCTTACAGTACCAGCTCCTCGATGGCATTTAGGCCTACCCCACACAGTGACCTAACGCCTCTTCCATAGGAGGTTCCGGTGACTGGGAGATACAGTATGCATTAGTTCCCTGCTCCATGGTGGATCCTGAGCCAGATGTCTGCTGCTGCAGTTATGTCAAGTAAAGCTTCTGGTGTCTAAAGTAATGGTACTGTAGACATACGGAGAGGAAAAGTGCAGTGAGTGCACTTTCTCCCTCCGAACAAGGAATAATGAAGTACATGTTCTGTGCTCCCTGTGGGAAGGCATTTTGGTTTGCCCAGCTGACAGTGTCTGATATGCATCCTGTCCACCAGAGCAGGGAACATGATTTATTTGCTCTGCTATTTTTTGTCAGACCTAATTGGACATTACATGCCTCACATCCATGACAAGTGAAAGTACGCCCAAAGTATATCTAAGTTCAATATAAGCCTTTTCCCCAAAGGGAGAAAAGGTTCAGAAAGCAAAGGAAGTATGGTAGTAACCCCTGCTTGTTCTCAACACAGGAAGTGGTGTAAACTGTGCTTTGTTATAGACCCATGAAGTCCAGGCTGCGTTCTGAATCGCATACGTCCATACTAGTATTGCAAAAAAGGATGTATGCTACTGTACATGCAGTATGGAAAAAATACCAGGATGTCCTACTACTGTCTAATGTTGTCTATCCATTAGTGTTCCAACTAAGCAGAACATAGGCTATTCCTAGTATGTGTAAAAACCTACCAGGAAATACAACTGATTCTGATGTCATGCCACCTGTGTCAACAAGTCATAGACGGTGAAACATCTCAATCGCCACCCATCTTAAACTGCTCGTGGTTTAGTCCACTTTCAACCTTCACTTTTACAGGTTTGGCTGTCTAAAGTGATGTTCTGACTGCAAAGTGTATGGTCTTATCTCACCCCCCAACTCGTAAACCCAGAGCCTCCTCTACTCTGCTGGGCTTTTTATGGTGTGTTGGTCCTGGAACAGATGTGGCAGTTATGTGGTTCAGGTATTGGAGCAGTTGGCATTAGAGGTCTGTGAGTAATTGTGCAGAACTTCATCAGCAAGATGCAGTCTGATCTGCACAATCTGCAGACCCCTGCTGAAATAGTAGCCGCACATTCCATTGAAAAATAAACAGGGTTTGCTGGAATAAAAGTAATGGATTAGGACTGTCACACTATAAACGTTAAATGCCACACTCAACTGTATTTGTAAAATGACAACAATGCATGACAATAGCAGTCCGTCTTTGAATTCGGCAAGTATAGACAGATTCTACTTGTTCTCCACTCGACTTGGCAAAGTCATTTGCTTCTCTGGTAAAAATCTTGTATTCCACTTTTTTTTTTCAATATGCATTGAATACATCACATTCTACTATTCATTTTTATAGGGGATAGTCTGGTCTTTAATTGAGCACACTGTCCACACAGACAGTAAATACAGAGATGGAGGACATGGCTTGCATGTTCTGTGACAGTGTGGAATGTGTGTTCTGTGACAGTGTAGACTGTGTCTTCTGTGACAGTGTAGACTGTGTGTTCTGTGACAGTGTAGACTGTGTGTTCTGTGACAGTGTAGACTGTGTCTTCTGTGACAGTGTAGACTGTGTGTTCTGTGACAGTGTAGACTGTGTGTTCTGTGACAGTGTAGACTGTGTGTTCTGTGACAGTGTGGAATGTGTGTTCTGTGACAGTGTAGACTGTGTTCTGTGGCAGTGTAGACTGTGTGTTCTGTGACAGTGTAGACTGTGTATTCTGTGGCAGTGTAGACTGTGTGTTCTGTGGCAGTGTAGACTGCGTGTTCTGTGACAGTGTAGACTGTGTGTTCTATGACAGTGTAGACTGTGTATTCTGTGACAGTGTAGACTGCGTGTTCTGTGACAGTGTAGACTGTGTGTTCTGTGACAGTGTAGACTGTGTGTTCTGTGGCAGTGTAGACTCTGTTCTGTGGCAGTGTAGACTGTGTGTTCTGTGACAGTGTAGACTGTGTGTTCTGTGACAGTGTAGACTGTGTGTTCTGTGGCAGTGTAGACTCTGTTCTGTGGCAGTGTAGAGTGTGTGTTCTGTGACAGTGTAGACTGTGTGTTCTGTGACAGTGTAGACTGTGTATTCTGTGACAGTGTAGACTGTGTGTTCTGTGACAGTGTAGACTGTGTTCTGTGGCAGTGTGTACTGCATGTTCTGTGGCAGTGTAGACTGTGTGTTCTGTGGCAGTGTGTACTGCATGTTCTGTGGCAGTGTAGACTGTGTGTTCTGTGACAGTGTAGACTGCGTGTTCTGTGACAGTGTAGACTGTGTGTTCTATGACAGTGTAGACTGCGTGTTCTGTGACAGTGTAGACTGCGTGTTCTGTGACAGTGTAGACTGTGTATTCTGTGGCAGTGTGTACTGCATGTTCTGTGACAGTGTAGACTGTGTGTTCTGTGGCAGTGTAGACTGTGTTCTGTGGCAGTGTGTACTGCATGTTCTGTGACAGTGTAGACTGCGTGTTCTGTGACAGTGTAGACTGTGTGTTCTGTGGCAGTGTAGACTCTGTTCTGTGGCAGTGTAGACTGTGTGTTCTGTGACAGTGTAGACTGCATGTTCTGTGGCAGTGTAGACTGTGTGTTCTGTGGCAGTGTAGACTGCGTGTTCTGTGACAGTGTAGACTGTGTGTTCTATGACAGTGTAGACTGTGTATTCTGTGACAGTGTAGACTGCGTGTTCTGTGACAGTGTAGACTGTGTGTTCTGTGACAGTGTAGACTGTGTGTTCTGTGACAGTGTAGACTGTGTGTTCTGTGACAGTGTAGACTGTGTGTTCTATGACAGTGTAGACTGTGTGTTCTGTGGCAGTGTGGACTACAGTGGGAAGACATAATTGATTAGGAGGTGGAGAACCAGGGTTGTAAACAGTACAACACCTGCTCCTGCTGTGTAGCTGGAGATGCTAGGTGTCAGGTGTGATTAGTCTACCTTGATGGATATCTATTTCCTTCTCTCTCAAATGCCAAGCACTGTACAAGAGGTTCAGTATTGTTTCCTTGGTCTGATTGTTCTGCCTGGTCTACAGTATATGAAGCACTTGGTACACTCTCCAGTTGTGTGAGACATCCAAATTAGAGTCAACTAGAGGGGCTTGCACTCAGAGAGTGCAGACCTCCGCCCCCCCCCCCCCCCCCCCCCCCCACTGTGCTCTCCTACTGGCTTTTTGAATTGGTTACTGTAGCACCACCTGTAGTTTCCTCTTTCTGCTTGACATCTTTCCTCTCCAATTTCCAAAACGTTGCTAGTTTTGTGAAGACTTCCCATTCACATTCATTAATAGCCAAGCAGAGCAGCAGTGGAGGGAGGAGTGGGCTGGTTCAGAGTCTGCAGACAGTAGTTTACAAGATGTACATTTGAGATGGGAGTTATACAGCCAATGACATGTTAAATCTATAGTCTATAGGCGAGATATAGTTTTCTATGAAGTCAATCATTTTAATGTGCAGACACTTTCATCCACCTGAAAGTGTCTGCAGTTTACTTTGAATGCAAATTGAGACACTAGTCTATATAACAGGTGTCACTGTGTTGCTTGGCAGTATTGCCTTTACACTCACTTGTCCATGCTGGGTTCGATCTTGGCTATACAGAAATCATCACACTTAAACATGGTAATTTAGCGGACTGTATTGAGGTAGCCTACAGAATGCATCGCTTCAACTATCCACACGAATGAGAAATAACGTTAATTAAATAACGTTATGGTGCATTCCATTTGTCTCGGGAGGTGTGAGTGGGAACTTGCAATGGTCACTCCCGAGGTGAGCATTCCAGTTGCAACAGCTGATCACGTTATCAACAGCTAACTAGTAGCACTAGCCTTTGTTAGCAAACTAGTTGATAACAATGCACTTAGTGGTATTGTGCGCACAAAACACCATAATCACCAATAGCTTTAGCAGCTTGTTTGTCGCTCTCTACACTGCAGCCAGTAGTCTCATCAGGCGCAAGGCGAAATTTAAATATTGCTGATTTAAATAATAACACTGCTGCAGCATCATCTTCCATCCGCCGGATGGAAAAATGATGGTAGGCGGGCTCTAGCGTTCAACCTTCCGGATCGAGCTGAAAAAGTAAATACCAGCCTGTTGACGCGAGCATAACTGATCATGGCTGGATCATGGATGTATTATAAGAAGTGGATAAGGCATGCAAAGATGGCGGCCCATTCAATCCAATGAAAGTTGCTAAGTGGCGCAAGAAGCAAGCCCCCATGAGCAGGAACAGACAGTTGTTGGCATAGTGGCCAAGCTCGGTATTGCAAGTGGCGCCAAGAACCTGAAACCAATGAGGAAACTGAAACCTAAATCCCCCACTACAGTGAAGTTACAGTAATATGGGTACTGTAGAGCCACCTATGAATAAATCATATACTTATAACGTTACATATGGGGGTCCGGGGGCACGCGGACCCCATATGTAACGCGACTGTAGAGCCACTTATGAATAAATCATATACTTATAACGTTACATATGGGGGTCCGGGGGCACGCGATTTTCAGGGACCACCTTCTCAAATTTGCTCTAGAGCGCATACTAGTGGTCAAAAACTATATTGGATACCTTTAACCCCAAACTACTCCCAATGAGCACACTAGCACCTTGCAATGGCAGTTGGCTGCCATTGGTGTGTGAGTGTGTGTGTGAATGAGAGACCATTGTAAAGCGCTTTGGATAGAAGTGCTATATACTATAAGTCCAGCCCATTTACCATTTATTTTAATTAATTTGTCTAATTGAAATTAACCTTCATTTTGTGGTCAAATCAGACCTTCGCAACGGCTTGCAGGGAGAGCACCTGGCTGCCTGCCTGAGGATCTCCATCAATGGGCAGAGCCCAGAGGAAGTCAACTGTAGAAGGGCAATATAAATAAAATGGCCATAAAATGTAAAATCCAATGCTCAGATTCAGGGTTCAAAGTTAGCGAATAAGGGGCGATACTAACTCATCATTCTCTCTCTCTCTCTTTCTCTCTCTCTCTCTCACACACACACACACACAAACACAAACACACAATCACTTCTCTCCTGCCTTCACTCAATGCTCATTTCACATGTCAACCATGTCCTCTTTCTTTATGACTCTGCTGTATGGGAGTCTCCCTTAGACTGTGACTACATCTGTTACTTGTGATACTGGAAATGGAATCTTTTAGAAAGGTAGATTTTTATTTGTTATCTTTGTCTTTGTAAATACAGTGTGTATATATCATGTTTTTTATGCAGAGTGAAACGTGTAGGTTGTAGTTAATGTGAAAATGCATCTAAATAGCTCAAGGTCAGGTTCTGAATATTAAAGTCCTGTCTCGTTTACCGTGCTTTGTGGGTGTGACTTCTTTGCCAATGTCATCCCCTTTCATAACCAAAATGTGTTTATGATTAAATTGTTATTCTAACTTCTTACTTGCTCTGCAAGTGCACCAGATTGATGCATTTAAATGTAAAATGTTCAACATTTTCTTCCGGGGGGGCATGCCCCCGGACCCCCGTAGAGGGTTTAAGGTCCACACCCCATAGTCTCACAAAATCCTGTGGGAAACACTGGCGTGGATGTGGTTTCTGCTGCATGGAGTAGCTAGGCTATTCAAAACACATTAATTCCTTCTACACTGCATTGGAGATACTAACACATAGAAGTTAAAACTTAACCTAACACATAGAATGAATTGCCAGCACGTCTTTCTATTAAGTTGGTTATGTCATTCGAACGACTTAGCTATCTCGTTCGAACGACTTAGGTATCTCGTTCGAACGACTAAGGTATCTTGTTCGAAGGAGAAAAACCTCTGCTTTTTTTGTTTTTTTGTTACCCTTCAGGGCTTCCGTAATGAACCGTTCTTATGCAGAAATGTCTTCAGTTTCCATGAAGATTCTGGCATTCACCAATGTTTTCTCATTTGGGATTTGTTCGTATGCAACAAATAGCTAAGAACAGAATCTATAGCTAAGAACAGCATCTACGAACACTGAAGAGCAGTCATAAGTACGGTAGGCTACATTTGAGTGTGGACATGTCATTGTTGATTGTGTTTACTTCAATTCTCAGTTGTATGATATCATAGGATTAGCAAACAATAATATGCATATCTTTTATAACATCTTTTAATCATTATTTTCTTTATTAGGTGTGAAACAAATTCTGTGGTGAACAAACGCATCATCAGTCAGGCGGAGGCTTGTCTTAGAACCATTCTTAGGAACAAAATGTACAAAGAGAACTTAGGAAGATATTAGTGAATGAGGTCGATTGTGTTTTGAATGTTTACTTGTTGGGAGTGCTGGAGAGAGAGTTCCTGGCAAGTCCTTTACTGAGTGCTCCTCTCACAGGTTTCAGGGAAAACCATGATAGTTAATCTCTCCCGACAGCCAACTCCGGGCAATAAATCCCAGCTGTGGAGGAGTAGACAATCTGTCCATCATGCCTGGAGTCTGATGGAGGGCTCAGCCAGAAACGTCACTTATCCCCCCCCCTCCCCCACCCCCCAGTTCCACGGCAACTCTACTCCGCCCTGGGGCTGAGAGGATACCTCTGCTCCAGTCTGTGATTGAGCAGCCCACTCCCGGGTGATGAATCCATCCCCATAGACACACCATTCATAACGGCCAGTTTATACATAGTGATTTTGTTAATGATGTTCATTTAATTAAGGAAACCCATTCCCCTGTGAAGTAATCAGCCCCCGTACTCTGACCATGGAGACAGTTCTCAGGTGGTATTCCAGGCGAGAGTGTTGTATTGTCTAGGGTGTTAACTGTGGCCAGTCTGGGATGACTGGTGAACTGACAAGGCTGATCAAATTGAAGGCCTTGTTTTTCTGTCTACATGGGGCCATGAGCAAATCTGATGATTGTTAGTCTATGAAAGAACGATCAGCAAGACTGTCATGGATATCAGTTTCAAAAGCTCAAAATTACTGAACAGGCTGAAAGGTACGTGGAAGAGAGTTGCTTAGTGTGGTTGCTGGAAATACAACATTAAGCTGAAGTTGTTGAATTGAGGATGCAAGAGCACCAGCTACAACAGTTAATAATCACATTTCCTCCAGAGTATAGAGGCAATCTGTGAATACATAATGGATACGGGGATAAACAGTCTGTTACAAACAACAGGCACTACAAGGCATTTTAGTTTGAGTTACTTGTAGTAAACAAAGCTAATTCCATGTTCTCTTGGTTTCAGCCCTGTGGGGATCTTGGGCTGAGCACTATCGGGTTCCATGCAATGCACTATGAGAGGAAAGCTTCCAGTGCCATGTGGATCAAAGTTATTATTGCAAATGCAGTTGCAGTGA
This sequence comes from Borostomias antarcticus, assembly GCF_949987555.1. Taxonomy (NCBI): domain Eukaryota; kingdom Metazoa; phylum Chordata; class Actinopteri; order Stomiiformes; family Stomiidae; genus Borostomias; species Borostomias antarcticus. The sequence continues at coordinate 28,742,552 of NC_140234.1, forward strand.
TGACCATCCATCTTATTTCATTTTCTGCTCATTGCAAAACAGTACACTTGTGAATTGACTTGTAGACTAATGTATAGCATAGGCAGTCAATGTCTTTAGATGTTTAACTTGCATTTTTATAATAAGGCATTTGATTGGAGGCACTTGATAATGATGAACAAGAATTAATCTGTATTGGACATGACATGAGAAAATAGAGTTTATCTACATTATTTCAGTACAGGTTGTCAGACTGCCTTGATTAGCTCCTTCTTTGAAGAGCACATGGGGAATTAGACTGGCTTATCAGGTGCCTGGGAGCCATTTCCCTTTGTAAATCATGGAAAACCCCTTACTGGTGGCTTGGGTGCTGGAAGCAGTCAGCCATGTCAGGAGAGGCTTCACAGATAAACTGACCAAGTCCAAAGGATGAATCTAGAACTGCACTGCCAATGGGAGATGACCTATTCATCATCATACAGTAATATTGAAGCAGCAGTGATGGTTGTAATTTATTCTGTCCTCAGTCTCTCCCCTACTGCCTCCTCCTCTAGTGGTGCTGAGCATTGTTTGGACTGGACAGCTGAAAAGCTGAAGCAGGCCTGTGGTGACAGATGAGGTGTTTGTTCTTAGCTGAAGATATCCGTTGTGATCTAGGCAAAAACAACAGATTACACATGATGGATGAATGCTGTGGGCTGCCTGAACCGCTGCAGGCTCCAAGGCCTGGAATGTTGGTGTATACCTTATGAGCATTCAATGAATCTCTCCTTGTCATAGGAACACATTGTTGGAATGTGCGTTTGTTATTCTACACTCCTACAGTACCACAAGCTCAATGAATATGGAGGATGTAGTCTGCCACAAGGAGGAAGTTATGTGCAGCTACTACAAGTATGTGTTTTAGCCAAAGAGAGTGAGAGAGGGAGAATGTGTACAGTAGGTTGGTTGGATGGCTCATTTCCAGGACTGTTTATTTAACAAATAACTAATAATGAAGGCCAAACAGGCCAAGTCAGCTTTGTATAAGTATCCAGTTCAGAAGCAAGTAAACAACTGGCTTCAGCTGTTTTGGGCCACGGTCGTCCTCATGCATACCAAGCTCCTGCGCTGCTTCAGAGACCTTGTTCGAGCTCATTTGAATCACTGTCAGCTGCTCCTCTTTTTAAGTGGAGCAGGCAGGGTGGTGGTGTTCGGAGCGAACATTACTAGTCCCTGGAGGCTAGAGTCCCATCCACAGAGACACAGGCACCTGGTACTGGGACACACTCTCTCTGGGACTCGAACAACTCTGCAGAATGATGTAGGACTGGCATTACACACTGGAAATAATACAAAACAAAAAGCAGAAAAATATGATATATTAATTGTATTTTTGCTCCGCTATCACAACCATTGGTTGAGTTGAACACAGGGCGTTCCAGCATTACGATACATTACATTACATAAGTAATTTAGCTGATGCATTTATCCAAAGCGACTTACAATAATTGACTGTAGGATAGTACCAGAGTTTTAAGCTGGATGAGAGCTGCTACAGGGAGCCAGTGTAGAGAATGGAGAAGGGACGTTGTGTGGGAGAACTTGGGGTGGTTGAACATCAGGTGAGCAGCAGCTTTCTGGACAAGCTTCAGTGGCTGACGCCGGGGCCCCAGCAAGGAGGGAGTTGCCGTAGTCCAGGTGGGAGATGACCAGGGCCTGGATGAGCACCTGCGCCGTTTCATCAGTGAGGAAAGGGCGAATCTTCCTGATGTTGTAGAGCAGGAATATGCAAGAGCGTGTGACTGATGCGATATGTGCTGAGAATGACAATTGGTCATCCAGGGTCACACCCAGATTCCTCGCAGTCTGAGTTGACATAACGACTGTGACTTCAATGGTGATGGCCTGGTCCTGGTGCGGGCAGCCCTTCCCCAAGAGGAACTGCAGATCAGTCTTGTCCAGGTTGAGCTTGAGGTGGTGTGTCGCCATCCACTCTGAGATGTCAGTCAAGCACCCAGCTATGCGTGTCTCCACTTGTGTGTCAGAAGGGGGAGACAGACTACATGGTTCCGACATCGACCCTCTCCATAGTCGTGTTTCCATTACACCTAGAATTGCGCAAAACCTAAATATCGCAATAAAAAATTGGTAATGGAAACACCTAAATTTCGAAAAACGTTTTTACGCTCTCATGAGGTGGTTTTTCAGAAGTTTTGATATAGAAGTGTATCGCAAAAGCATAATGGAAACACTTTTTTCGAATTTAGGCAGGAGAAGAAGAGGTAGGGTCATGTGATTTGCTCGCTTCAAAAAATGACGCAATATGCCTCCGGAGCAAGTGGAAGACCTAAAGCAACGATACGAGAAACGTGTGCTGTTTAAAGGACAATGCTCGTTTTTGACAACCTGGACCTTATTTACGACATATTATAAGACGTTTGACTCACCGAGATCACTTTGGTGTAGTTCGGAGGCATGTAGAAGAAATTTAAAATCCAGCGCGAGCCAGTATATCCATGTAATGGCGGTGGTCGGGGCACTTAGAATGCAGTTTCTAAAAATCTATTTTCTGCCGCGGAACGGTTGTTTTCATCAATCTGTCTTGATGAATCGCTAGTTGTGCTTTCATAGAGCATAGGCCTGTTGTGTTGTTTTTCACATGCCTCTGTAATATGATCTTTAGAAACATCTTTAGACACGAAATAGCTTCCTCACTTGCTTCAACACGCATTCGCACAGCGTGCTGGAGCAACGATTGCGCGCTGTGCAAATGCGTGCTGGAGCAAGTGAGGAAGCTATTTCGTTTCGAAAGATGTTTCTAAAGATCATGGCATGTGAAAACCACAACAGGCCTATGCTCTATGTAAGCACAACTAGCGATTCATCAAGACAGATTGATGAAAACAACTGTTTTGCGGCAGAAAATAGATTTTTAGAAACTGCATTCTAAGTGCCCCGACCACCGCCATTACATGGATATACTGGCTCGCGCTGGATTTCTTCTACATGCCTCAGAACTACACCAAAGTGATCTCGGTGAGTCAAACGTCTTATAATATGTCGTAAATAAGGTCCATGTTGTCAAAAACGAGCATTGTCCTTTAAGAGCGGAACCGAGGGGAAAGCTAAAATAAAGTTCAAATATTACAACGGTTTGTTTATTTAATACATCCATGGTTTACTTCCTGGTTGCGCTTTGTGTGAATTGTGTGGCGTCGCAAGACTAGACTACGAGAATTACGGCTCTTGCGCAAAACACCTTTCAATGGAAACACCTGCAAGTCGCAATTATACTTTGTCGAAACTTTATGATTTATCGCTTTTATTTTGTGAAAAAGTGTAATGGAAACACAGCTCATGTCACCTGGTAGGAGCAAGGAGTCAGGTAGGATGCAAACAGGGAGCGTGCAGAGCCAGTGACGCCTTTCTCCTCGAGGGTGTAGAGGAGGATCTCCACCCCCCCACCTGGACGGAGCATACCCAGCACCCCTGGGGGAAGGTTTTCAACCTGCGACTTTTCAATTACTGGCCTGAGACTCTCAACCACTGCGCCACATTCTTCCTCTTTTCTCATGTTTACTACTCTGTATCTAATGTTTTTTTTTCCAACCTTAATGTAATTCCACTGCGGAAATGCAAAATTTCCCCCTAGGGGTATCATTAAAGTACCTACTGTATCTACAGTATCTATCTCATCTGCAGCAGTTAGTAAATGCAAATCATATCAAGTGAGTTCACATGTACCCGCATTAAAATCGTATATCCAAAAGCTACCATTTGCCATTGTTGGATTGATTTAAGTGTTTTACCAGGACTCCACAGTAGTGAAAACTGTGTTCTGCTGTCATAGGGAGAAAGCATGTCTATGTGTAATGACATGTAGCAAGAAGACTGGCTGCCCTCAAAGCACAGGTTTGATGATAGCTTGTGATGGGCGGGCCAGGTGCTGGAATAACATTAGCCCGTCTGGACAGGTGGCGATGAGAGCAAGGGTGTCTTGGAGGTCCAGTAATGAGAGGTATGCCAACTGGACCCCCATCTGTTACCAGGCGCAGAGCTATGATCCATTAAATCTCTCCACTCTCAAGTTTTGTCACAGAGTTGGAGCTGTCTACCACACTAAGGTGCGATGGCAATCTTTCCAGCACCGCGAAGTCATTAAAGTCACAAGTTCAAACACATTGTTCTCAGCAGTGAGGTAGCAGTTTCATTGATGTTGGGGTGGGGGGTGGGGTGGGAGGATGGGGATTGGAATTATAATTGTAAATATACAATTATATGAGCTGCTGAACTCAGGTAGGAGGCACAGGGTTCCCATGTGTAAGCTTAGTAGATATACTGTAAGCACTCGTTTGTTCCTCTGTCAATTAAATTGATGAATGAGCTCCCCTCGGGGGTCAGACATAATAACGGGCGACCCTGATATAAGTGTATAAAGTGGTGGGTGGTGTTAGAATATTATGTACTGTAGATATTTGCTTTTGTTTACTGTATCGTTCTGGGTTGGGTATTTATAGTATTGCACTTTACTGCACTTGCACTGCGTTGTTGCACTGAGACAAATGTCTGTAACTACCTGTAAGTTTCTATATCAAAGCAAGAATGATATTGTGTCTCTGCACAAGATGTTTAGTGCACGGCGCAGAACTTACGGGGGTGCAGAGTAATCTGGATGGTAAAGAGCTGATTTCACACCAGGCCCTTTCATACTCCCAATGCGGCAGCAGTGAAGTGTGAATAACATATTAAATCTTTAAGCTGACATTGAGGCTGTCAGTGTCGCAGGAGGAAACGTAGCAAAGCAAAAATGACCTGTTCATTATGCACAGTGCCTCAGTCCATCACTGACCGCCCATCATTGGGCTGTGCCTTCCTTAAAGCACAGGCTTGTATTTTTCTGCAGTGAATGTGGTGGTATGAGCTAACCTTTCCCCCCCGGGCTGTTTTCAATCAATAGTAGGGGCACATTTGCATCAATCTCATTGACTCCAAGTTATTTCTAATCAAACACAATCTCCTTCTTTGGTTCTGTGGAAGGTACTTTCAGTTCAACGTTTTAATGATTTCCTTTCTTCCCAGCGATTGACCACAACCCCCCACCCCACTGTCCGGAAAAGGAAGGAAATAGGGAGAGTTTAGATAAACTGATTGAGAATGATTTGCCTCCATCATTGAAGTGATAATACAGTGAAAACCTTACTTTCTGGTGTTTTGTATGATATTGGTAGATAGGGGAATTGTGTGAACACCATCGAACTATCAAATGTGTGTGTTCTTTAGTTTTGGAGAACTAGATGATTTCATTTTTTAAGTCCCATTTTTGGCTCGTTTGTCGTGTGACTTCACACACGATAGAACAGTGCCACACCCGCAGCCCTGTCAGATGTGTACTCTTTCTCCCACACTCCCAGAGCTGTGAGGCGAGGTGGTGGTACTGGCCTGCTCATTTCCCCAACATGGAAATACTCTCTCTTCTCTATTCAACAGTTTTCCCTGCCCTCTTTTGAATTCCATGCTGTCTCTGTCACGTATCCAATCAAGCTCACCATTGCTGTTGTGTATCGCCCAACAGACCCTTTTGGTGAGTTCCTGGAAGAGCTTGACACACTAGTTTCGCACTTCCCTGATGATGGGTCCGCACTTATCCTTCTCAGCGACTTCAACATCCAGAGTGAGAAATTGGAACCTCTTCTCTCTTTCCTCTCCTCCTTCAATCTTCACCTCTCTTCTTCTCCTCCTACTCACAAAGCTGGCAACCAGCTGGATTTCATCTTCACTAGACACCGTTCCACCCCTAACCTCTCTGTCACCCCCCTCGATCTCTCTGACCACTATTTAATGTCCTACTCCCTCTCCCTCCCCTCTTCCCCTTTAATTCATCCTACTACCCACATGGTTACCACCCGTAGCAACGCCCGCTCGCTCTCCCCTACTGACCTTTCCTCTGCCGTTACCTCTGCCCTCCCCGACCCTGAATCCTTCTCTCTCCTACCCTCTGATACTGCCACTGATCTTCTGCTCTCTACTCTTTCCTCATCTCTGGACAATCTCTGTCCCCTCACCTCCAGGCCTGCACGCCCAACCCCACCTGCCCCATGGCTGTCGGACTCAGTGCGTACTGATAGACGGAGCCTGAGGATAGCTGAGCGTAAATGGAGGAAAGGCAGACTCCCAGAGGACCTTCTTAATTTCCAATCTCTTCTTTCCACATTCCCCTCCTTCCTATCTGCTGCTAAAGCTGCTTTCTTCCACTCTAAAATCCTAACCTCTGCTTCCAATCCTAAAAAAACTCTTTGAAACCTTCTCTTCACTACTCCAGCCCCCACCTCCTACTCCCAACTCCTCCCTTCTCCCTGATGATTTCGGCAACTTCTTTGACAAGAAAGTTAACGATATCAGATCCTCTTTCCCCCATCCCCCGGTCAACGCTCCGTGCACCAACCTCACCTCCCCACCGTCACCCTCTCTTCTCTCTCTGCTCCCCCCCTCCTCTCCACATACCGCATGATCCCACTTTTCTCCCATCTCCCCCAACAAGGTCCTCAACCTTGTAACATCTAGCCGCCCCACCACGTGCTCCCTAGACCCTCTTCCCTCGACTCTCCTTCAGTCTGTTGCACCCGAACTCCTTCCCTTCCGAACCCACCACATCAACGCATCTCTTGTATCAGGATGCTTTCCCTCCGCTTTCAAGACTGCCAGAGTCAGCCCCCTCCTGAAGAAACCATCTCTCGACCCTTCTGATGTCAAAAACTACAGCTACAAGCTATATTGTAAACAACAAGCTATAACGTTAGTCCAGGGGTCTGCAACCTGTGGCTCCAGAGCCAGAGCTCTTTTGCCCCTCTCCAGTGGCTCCCTGTCTTTGACAAAAATTATATGGAAATGAATAACTAAATAAATATATTACTATTAAATACATGTATGCATTACTAAAATAAATGGTCATGTTGGCATTCAAGTTAGATAACTAGCTAGATAGCAGCAGACTGCATAGAAATTCACCAGAATGCAAGAAATGTCATGTTTGACGCTCAAAATGTCCAAAGGGAGGACCTACAGTACAGTACAGACCCCCTCACACCCCTGCCTTAACGTGTGTCCCCCTGGGCGTGTACCACCAAGCGTGAAAACAAATATAGGCTAAGGGGAAGACATTGCCTTCATTAAGGCTCAAACATGTTTTGCGGCTTCAGTCATATTTTGTGTTTATTTTTTGGCCAAAAACGTCTCTTTTGATAGTAAGTCGGCCTGCAGGCCTACCTTCTCAAGACAGTGTGTCGCTACACCGCTCTCAGGACACACCATCGCCACGCTCAAGACACTTCAAAATAAGAGTCACACCACGCACCAAGATCTTTCAAAATAAAGGTTTTGTAGCATAATACAATACAAAGGCCTGCAGTGGAACATAGAACTTTCTATTACAGAAACAAAGCATCACTGCAGGCTATGGGTTTCAGGAGAAACTCGCGCTTTTCACACACGCACACACAAACACACACACACACACAAACACACACACATTGCTACAACATTAGTTAATTTAAATGTTGCCTGTGTGAATGACAGAATTCATCTGACAGTTTGGTTTACAGTAGGACATGTAGTGACTGTTGGGTAAGTGGATCTACACAGGTTGTGTTTGTGGAGGCTCTGCTTTGTGGAGGCTCTGGTCCAGTATAGGGGGTGGTTTTATTTGTCAAAATGCACATTTTACTATAATTAGGCATTATAAAACCATTGGAATATGGTATACATTTTATATATTTCCTCTGAGAGTTAACCCTCTTTAGAATTCCATAACTGCGACATGGGACTCAAGGATGGTAGTGTGTTTTAAAAGAGACTGATATAGGTCTGTACTGATACATGTCAGAAGAAGATAAACTGTGTGGGTGGATGTACTGTACTGTACATGCACTTGGACAGTATATTAGAGTCCAACCGATTAATATATTTTTTAATGTATTTATTGTGCAAACTAATTTGTAACAAACAGTACAAGTCAGCAGTAAATGGGAAGTTTGACAGTTTTAGCATATCAATAAGACAAAAGCAAAAATAAACAAACACAAAAATGAACAGCACTCAATGAACAGCGCTAAACTAACCCACCCACCCAGTTAACCACCCACCCGCATGTCCCAGGAGGTACAAAGGACTTTTCCTTAAATTACAAAAATAACAAAAACAAAATAAATGTACAATAACTAAGTAAAAAGTAAATAGCTAAGGACAGAGAAATAAATAGAGGTATTGGTCAGAATTAAGTGTCTATTGAAGTTAGAGAGGTAACATAGGAGAGAAAGGGGTCCCAAGTTCTGTGGAATCTTTTTAAAGATCCTCTGACCGTTGATTTTTTCTAGATGCAGAAAATTTCAACTCAATTTCAATTTCAACCAAGAAGTTGTGCCAGGGGGGTTAGGACTTTTCCAATGTAGCAATATACGACATTTGGCTATGAGGGATGCGAGTGAATTTAATATTGTCCTCCACCACCAGAATATCGGCCACCAAATATTGGGATATCGGCCACAAATATCGGCCCAAAATATCGGTGTCGTATCGGTATCGGCCACTGCAACGATCCCAAAAATCGGTATCGGATTGGCCTTTAAAAAAGCATATCGGTCGGACACTACAGTATATATTATTATTATTATATATTTTACTATAGTTTTATTGAGAAAGAGAGGCATTGACAAATACATTCATTCATTCTCAAATTGTTTTTCCTTTACTTTTACCCCCACCTCCCCCCACCACTCCCTCCCAAAAAGTAGACAAAAACAAATTATGATGAATGACAGAAAGGACACCATCACAATATATGTTGGGTTACCTGAGCTCTCGAATGGTAGGACCAGTAATTATAAAATAAAATAAATACATATAATCACACATCACAATCTGACACCTCAGCTGAACTAGGCGGTTCCATACAGTAGATGGCTGTATATGCGTGGCAGACAGGCAGCGAGGTATGAGATGTTGATCCCAAGGTAATGCGCTCGGCGCAGGCAGACACAAAGGAGAGTACTACGGTGACACTTCATTAGCTCATTAATTAGCATTAGCATTAGCATTAATATACCTGTACAGTATATTTGTATATTGCCATTAAACATGTGTATGGATTACATTAGTGAAAGGGTAAACCACACATCAAAAGCGGCTGTCTCCATTTCACTCAGCCCATAATGACCTTGGGAACGTCTTCTACTGCTGCCACCACTTCTATCTGGCTCTATATCTCTGAATGTCTCCAGGACATCTTCCCCCTTGCTGACATCACTTCCATCTGCTTCTTTAGCTCAGAGGCGACTGCTCAATATAAGCCTGACATGACAGATGAGTGTCAATTTAAAGACTGGCAGTCTGACCTAACAGTTCATGTAATTATACGTTTAACTTGGCACACTACAATTTCGATAAATAGTGTCTAAATTGATTTTTATCTGGCTAAAAAGATTATATTCATCATACATGGCATGCATTTAGTAGAACTGAGCAGTATTATCAGGGTGGCACAGCTGGGCACAGAGAACAAGGTCAGAAACCTTTTATATTGCAAAGCATTACAGCAGAAAAGTGTGGATCTGAAAGTGTAATCACCAGGGGTGACCAGCTACAGGGCCGTGCACAGTACTGGTATAAACAGCATGTAAACACACCAAGAAACAACCATCCCATACAACAGCTAATTTTATTCAAATGCAGTAAAGCTTTGAAGATGTTTTTCTTTTGTCTTTTATTCAGCAGAATAATGTTACTAATGAAGACATTAGGATGGTTTTTGAATGGTACTGTAAATATGTTACGGCTTTTTCCACCATGTCAAATGTACTGGAGTATTTAATTCAATAATTAGCTCCTGAGTTAGCAAGGTGGCAACCCCACCATACATTAACAATATACACACAGTGACAATGAAGTTATGAGGCACAAAGCTTGTTCTTCTCCAAGATCATTAGAAAGATGTGGTTTCCATTATGTGGACAAGATGGAGACATGGAGTCAGACAGTGTCATCATCACAGTAGATGTAGTAGGTGAGGAGGAGGGGAGATAAGGAGAGGTGAGGAGGTGAGGAGGAGGGGAGGTAAGGAGGTGAGGAGGAGGGGAGGTGAGGAGGAGGGGAGGAGGGGAGGTGAGGAGGAGAGGTGAGGAGGAGGAGAGGAGGAGGAGGGGAGGAGAGGAGGAGGGGAGATGAGAAGGAGGAGGGGAGGTGAGGAGGAGGAGAGGTGAGGAGGAGGGGAGGTGAGGAGGAGAGGAGGAGGTGAGGAGGAGGGGAGGAGGAGGGGAGGTGATGAGGAGGGGAGGAGGTGAGGAGGAGGAAAGAGGAGGTGAGGAGGAGGGAGGAGATGGAGAGCAGGAGTGAGGAGGTGAGGAGGAGGAGGAGGCGAGGAGCAGACAGCCCGCTGGTCCTCTGGGATACAGCAGATAAGGACTTGGGGATGTTGAATCCTGGATGGCCTCAGGCAGACACCAGCCCTCATCTGCATGCACAGTGGCGTTGCCAGGCATGGGTACAGGCATCTCATGCCAAGGGCATTTGAATACGGTGAAGAATAAAATAGCACACTACAAGATCCCTCTAATATTATATATTAGACATGAAAGCCTATCAAACACTGAAGCTGGTGTACTGGACCCATCAGCATTGTGTTATATATGGACTGGCTGACTCCATACAGACTGTATCTTTCTATTGCTTCATGTGATTTCAGTAATGTTCCACTGATAACAGATCGTTCTAAATATTTGTACTAAATTAGATAATTTGTAATGGACATACAGCACATAATGTGTTGTTGATACTTGTGTTCTAACGTTTTTAATGTCAATCAATTAATCAAAGCTTTATTTGTATAGCGCATTTCATACACACAGGTAACACAATGCGCTTTACAGAGAACAAGGGAGGTGGGCATCATTGGCAGGGTTCTAAGGCTGCGGTTCTACTGGCCTGCTTCTCTCTGCATGCAGTCTCCCACTGGCGTGGGGAGAAACGGGTTGGTCATTCATATTCATCTTTTGTAATTATGTTTTATTGTCCAGTTAATTGACACAGAGAAGGACAATGCCCTGGGCTGTTCTAAAAAGGACTAGAGGAAGCATTGAGTAGGATCTACAGGCCGAGGTTAGTCTGTGTCTTTAGAAATTGAATTAGCCATCTTAATCTTTGAGGTTGTGACGCTATTGAATTGGAAACATCTTGCTCTAGCTTTTATTGGAAAATTCACTTTGTGTTGATTGTTCCATTCACACAGCATGTTTTAAAACGGTTGTGCCTCAAACTCTTACATATAGGGAGATTTGATTGGAGGTGTCAGGTTAACGTCTGAATTGCTCATGAACAAATAATAGGAAGGTTATCATTGATCTCTGATCCCCCGCTGCTTCACCACAGACTCCACCACCACTGAGAGACACTGCCGACAGACACACGCACACGATCTGAATTTAAGCAATAAACCACGAGAGGCCGTGTGTTATAGTGATTTTATAACAGCTAGGGGGCGTTGTTAGGCACGAAGCGGAGATGAAGCTGACCAAATATGTATAAGTTGATTGGATGAAATCTGTAGGAGGAGTTTGTTAAAGTACGAGGCATGGAAATGGTAAAAACAAGGAAAAAATGGCACATTAAGAGCAAAATGGCTGACTTCCTGTTGGATGTTGGGTATACATTTTAGTGTGTCTCGATGAACTACATATGCCCACCGAATTCCGTTCGCCTACATCAAACTGAAAGGTGGGGCTCGCCATTTTAAATTTTCCAGGTGGTGCTCTTGAGCCGTTTTGTCACGACCATTTCCGTCGGCCATGAAATATCACATTTTTCACCGGGCCTGACGTATCCCAGTTTCATGCGTTTTCATCGATGTTTAGGCCGCCAAAAAGGCATTTGTTTGGGGAGAAGAAGGTAGGAGAATGTAGGAGAATAATAATCCTTACAATTTCAATAGGGCCTCGCACCGCCAGTGCTCGGGCCCTAATTAATGCTATATGGTCAATGCAGCAAGCATTATGATACAAACTAAGATGAGACTGAACACCATTAACAGTTTAGAACATTTTATTAGTCATACAAATAGTCAAACAAATAATTACTGTACAATGCAAAACACATTTATACTATACACAGGGGTGAAAATTAACTTTTTGGCTCACGTTGAGTCACCTGCCAAGGGGACTGTAGATGAAAAAATCTACCGGCAAAGTAATTTTTTTTTTCAGATAGCCTTCCCAAATCTAGTCGCCAATTGAACATTTTACCTTCATTTGGCCGGTGGCTGGTGTTAATTTTCAGCCCTGACTATACATATTTACAAGAATGAGATGTACATACAGTCTGTCACATTACGCATAGCCAGGAAAAAAAAAAGTATGTACAATGTCTGGCTTGCAACCCATTATCTGACAATTGCATCTACAAAAGTTCTAAAAACAAAAATGAAACAAAGTGCGCATCCTGTGGCAGGCAGACAGGGAACAGACCGTTGTATCCCACGAAAAAAAAAAAAAAAAAGGGTAAAATTATTAACAAAAAAGGCATCCATCCAGACGGGCTGGGAAGGGAGGTCTGGGGAGACGGGCTGGGCTGGAGGTCACCCTCATCTGAATGGAGGGTCTGGGCCGGAGAGGTCATCCTCATTTGAATACTCGGCTGTGGTCAGACGGGCTGTGGTCAGACGGGCTGTGGTCAGACGGGCTGCGGTCAGACAGACAGTCGTTAACGAGCACCAAACCAATGTGCATCTTAATATGCCAAGAAACTAGTTCTTGTGAAATGGCAATTTGAAATGCCGCTATGAAACAACATTTTGTCATTTTGAAGTGACCTTTCCTCAGAATCCAGACCGTAGAACCAGACAAATCTACGGGATGAAATCAGACAGGAGAAGAGGATGCAGGGAGGATGCAGAGAAGATAAGACAGGAGGATAGGAGAGGAGACAGCTTGAAATGGTTTGACTCACCTTTGTTTGTGTGTGTGTGTGTGTCCAGACTAGAGGAAGTCTAACAGAACAGTGAAATATATTTATTTTGGAACCAGGGAAAAATAAGGTTTTGATAACTCCCCCTAGTAAGCCATCCCGTTATTCCCGTGCATTTCAATGTTGTACACTATGAAGCTCCTGGTTGCTTACGTTTTTGGAATTTCCAATAACCAGTGGCCAATGTCTTTGAAAGTACCGTAATAGATGAAAGTAGGTCTAATTGCTCATTCAGTCATTGTGCCATGACTCAGCTGGGTGTGATCAGGTCTGCTGTTGCTTGCCTTTTTCATCCTCTGTTGCTCTAACTAGGATGAGACATGCACAGGGTTTCCTACATGAAGTGTTTAGATTGGAAAGCTAGAGACAAGATGAGAAAATTGAGGCAGGAATTGGATTGTGGTGTAGTCAGGAGATACACGCTGTGCTCCTCTAATGCTATCTCGGAGTTTCAGAAAACCTCTTTCCCTTGTGCTGTTGTGATTAGAGCGGTGAGCAGGAACGGCCAGCAGCACTTTATAACAGGAGGCGTCTCCAGCATGTCCAATGGGAGTCCCGAATGCTTGCGGAGGGGTGTAGTGTTTTATTTGGGTAATGTATTCAGTAATGTCTGCGACGCTGGAGGCATTGACCTTTGCTCATAGCTCAGGTCTCATCAGTAGTCCAGGGACACTATGCTGGACAGAACCACAGGTGAGAGAGAGAGAGAGAGAGGGTGTTGCAGTAGCCCTGCAGTACTGAGCAGGCAACATCGCCCGCTTCTGTAGTTGGACACTGTTCCAATGCTCTTCTCTGACCCAGGAACACAATAGCACCTTCTCACTCACTTTACCTGGCTCACTTGTCCTTAACGGTAGGTTATTGTAAGAATATTTCCGAAGAATAAGAAATATGACGTGTGTGTGTGTGTGTGTGTGCGCGTGCGTGCATGCTTGTGTGTCATGTGAGCTGGATATGATGAAGTGTTCCCTAGCATGGGGTTAGTTGCAGCCAGTTTGCCTTTTGGGACACTTGCTGTGTGACACTGGAAGAAGGACTGGAACCCCCCCCCACCACACACACACACACACACACACACACAGAACCCAGCAGAGAGACGGAGGCCAGCTCACTGTGGTAGAGGACAAACCTCTCCATGGTTGGTTAGACTGATCACCACAGGGACTGGCTCCCACCGTTTTCCCTTAGGCCCATAGCCCCACTTCAGAAATAGGTCTACGGGACAAACCAATGGGGCCTGATGTGCCACAGAGCACTAGAGGAGAACACGATGAAGGAACAGCTCATCAACAGCAGCAGCATATCAACTGACCACCCGGAAATCCCTGCAACATTCCTTCACTGTGTTTAAACACACAGTGTCTTGGTGCTGCGTGTCTTGGGGCATATCTCATTCATGAGAAGTTATGGTTCTGTTCATTCAAAGAAACAAAGTTGTTCTCAGGAATGTCACAGTGTTTATTTTCCAGATAGAATCGAACAATATGCTTCCCATACAGTATAGCACACATTTCTGACTTTAGACAGATAGGGAGTCTGTGATTAATAACTTCCATGTAAGAAGAGGACAGGGGGATAAGTGGTAGGGGCATGGATGTACCTTCCTCCCTGAACACTATAACAGACTTTTGGGGGGCTGTGGCTCCTAGACTTTGGAACGCGCTCCCACAGGATCTGAGAGCTGCTGCGTCTGTGGACAGTTTTAAAGGGCAGCTAAAGACACACTTATACAGACAAGCCTTCGAGTGCTAGGCCGTCTCTGTCTGACGCACTCTCTCCTTTCGGCTTGCCTGTTTTCTCCCTGGCACTGACTGCTTTTATGTCACTATGTTTATGTGTACTCTTTTTCTTTAATGTATTCAGTGCACTTGTATGTATCTGATTGGACACTGATGTTTTTAATGTTCCTACTGTAAAGCACTCTGTGCACTCGTGCTACGAAGGGTGCTATATAAATAAAATTGTACTTACTTACTTACTTACTTACTATAAAGTGTCATATTAGGTTCCATAATTGACGATAAGTGTTGCATTTTTCCAGGATTAGAAATAAAGGATCTGTTTCTCTTGCAGATACAGGAGATATACGGTTGAAGAAAAAAAAGCTTATCCTTCTTTGATATTTTTACCATTTCAAGTGCACCCTGTGCTGTTAGAGATGTCACTTATACTAATATTCACATAGCTGTACTAATGTTCCATGCTATTCATAACCAAGGGCATGCTGGAATATCTCACATGTGCAGTCCCTGTAATGTAAACAGGGAACATTGTAATGTCAGCAAATGTCTAGCAAATACATGTACAGTATTCATGTCCAGGATTATCAAAATGTAGGCAGGAGGATGGAGGCTGTGGACATTGTATTCTATGTGCTCCTCCTTCATACTGTACAACCTGTCTAATCTCCAACCTGTCTAATCTAACCTGTCTAATTGAATCTGATCTATAATCTGTCTAATCTGCCCTTTCCTTTCCCCACTCCCATGCTCTCAGTGGCTGCGACAAAAAACAAAGTGAAAGGTGAGTTATGCCTTCTGTTTCCATGCTGCATGATGGACACAGTTCCTAATAGACAAGGTCCAGACCAGGCCCCCAGGATTAGAAATCTAAAGTGAAGCCCTATAGGACCGCGCCATCTTTGAAAAAAACGCATCATTGATACCTTTGACATGCGCAATCAGTGGTATCAATGACACGTTGTTGTGGTCCACGAACTCTGTTCACAACAACGCATGTGAGCCCCCCGAGCTCGGCGGGTTAGCCGCGAACTTCATGCCGCAACGAGAGATCCCGTCTCTGGGTGGACAGCTGTTCAACTCGCCTGGGACCAGGTCCCCTGGAGCTATTTCGCCTGGCTGCCCATCGCGTTGTTGTGAACAGAATGAATACCACCTACTAGCAAACAAAACATGTTCAGTCACAATTATACTGTTATAATTTATGCCTGGATAAAAAAATATGTTTTCCAACGGATATATTTGACGAAAGTAGATTAATAAGCAAGCCGCTTTTCATTGCTAACTCAGAGCGGGGAGAGCCATGAACGCGCGTTTGCATTTCACATGAACGCAATCTGTTCGTGGACTACAAGAATGCGTCATTGATACCTTTGACTGCGCATGTCAAAGATGTCAAGATGGCGCGGTCATAAAGGGCTTCACTTTTTCGAGCAGTCAGTGAATGGAGTTACCCTATCCAGTTCTATTAATACATCCATGGTCCAGACCCTCGGTCTCCTCCCAGCCCCAAACTTACACGGGGATGCTGAATTAAATCAGCTAAAGGGAACTACAAGTATGAGGACTCTCTTTCCTTCATGCTATGTGTTTTGGTCCAGCGCCTGACTTGAAGGTTTGTTTTTGTGACTGTTTGTATCTCCCCCCAGGCCAGATATCATTACAGTCCTGTACACTGGCTGGCAAAAGACAAACCAGAGATGGCTGAGACCAGTGCTCCTTGGACGGCCTGTGTAGCGTGCTCTTAGTCTGTATCACAGGCTAGCAGTTTAAAATAATAATAATAATAATAATTTTTTATTTGCTTTGTTCATGGCAATTCATGAGCATATTTAAACAATTTCATGATCAGTTAACCCATGGCCGAAAAGCAGGAAGACTAAAAATAATTTAAATGTATTTATAAAAATGGTCGGTCAGTTACAGATACTTAACATATCAATACTTTAAAATAAAAATACTAATAATAATATCCAAAAATCATACATAATATAATACAGGACACCTATGCCATGCCTGAGCTCTTTATATAGATTAATTATTATTTCTACATTTGTAGAAATACTTTATTATTATTTCTACATTTGTACCACCCTTTAGTTCATTCTGTAGTGAGTTCTATCATTTGACTTTCCATCAACTGAAGTGCATAGTTTGTGCATATTGGTGTTTAAAATGTAATTCACTTCTGTGGTCCTGAGGCTTTTTAACCTGTTCATAACTAATACCATCTGTAGCTCCACTTTCTCTTTAAGTTTCATTATTCCACACTCCAACGTGCCTGTGGTGTTCTGTGTCACATCAATCATCTCCGTGTCTGGCTCTGTCGCAGCAGACAGTCAGCCTGTTGAACGATGGTTCTCGATTGGCTATTATCATTCATTCCATCCCACCTGATGCCCTCACGCTACTCTAAAGGAAATCTATACTTATGGTAATTGAAAAAATGTTCTCTGTAGATCACAGGGGTCAAGCATGTGTCCTTTCAAGGCCTTGTTATTCAAAGCAGCTATCGGACTGAGAGCAGACCTGGAGCTGTGCTGATCACTATCAATATGAAGGGATTCCTTGTTGTGTGCCACCAGTTTATCGCCTTATTGACTCGTTTCTCCATAACATCTAAAGCATATCTACGCATGCAATATTTATATTAATAATAAACTGGTCCTGGTACAAAATAGAAATGAATGTACAGTAAACACTAATTTCATCCAACGTCTACCTCAGCCTCCTAATGTGCCCCCGCTAGTAAGACTGTCTCTCTGGGGTTGAGGAAATATAAATTTTATGTTTGAAATTTTAAATAAATAAAAGAGCTCTTTCATGAGTCCACATCACTCTGTAATATAATAGTTTTGCTTTTTTCTTAACTTTTTCATATAGTTTTAAATTTCAGTTTAGTTTTCATTCGTTTTTAAAGCAGGTTTGCTTGTTTAGTTTTTATTTTTGGAAAAAAGCTTAGTTTCAGTATTAGTTGCAGTTTTTATTTTTTTATTTTTTTTCTGTGCTAGTCTTGTGAGACCATCATAATCTCGCGAGCTCACTTTGTTTCACTCCATGTGAAACAAACCATCTGTCACCTGTCAGGTTACAGTCAGGTTACAGTAGTTGTGATATAATTAATCAATAAAACAATTCAAAACGAAGCATCATTCCCTCAATTCCGCCAAGCAAAATAGTTCCTCTTTTCCAAGCAACAGATGTGTTGGATGGAATGTTCAGTTGTTTTGAAAAAACACAATAGCTGCGTTTCCATTACACTTTTTGGCAAAATAAAAGCTATATTTCTAAAGTTTAGACAAAGTACAATTGCGACTTGCAGGTGTTTCCATTGAAAGGTGTTTTGCGCAAGAGCCCTAATTCTCGTAGTCTAGTCTCGCGATGCCACAGAATTCTATACTATACTTCTATATCGAAACTTCTGAAAAACCACCTCATGAGAGCGTAAAAATGTTTTATCGAAATTTAAGAGGTTTTTCGAAATTTAGGTATTTCCATTACCAATTTTTTATTGCGATATTTAGGTTTTGCACAATTCTAGATGTAATGGAAACGCGACTAATGATAGGCCTACAATGCATTGGATCAAATGGGAGGCACATTAATACTGAAAATGAAATGATATGCAGTCCCAGGTTTGTGTTACAAAGTATTTTAACACGGCTTCCAGCTCCAGTCTGGCAACCTTAGGACCCCAGCAACACATTATCGACATTCTGGACCAATGACTTCTTAGCTTTGACAATCACAGCCTGGTCATTTCTGCCAGGGAGGTCTACACACACACAAGTTGGGAGCCTCCATGAGCCTTGATCAATAAGTGGCCGAGAGGTTAAGGCTTTGTACAGTAGTAATGATTTTTCGTCCTGGGTTCGCATCCCAATTAAAATGATTTTTCCTAGAGAACGTTGGCTCTTCATTACAATGAGGAGTTTAGATATCAACAATGTCAATGTCACAATTGTTACAATGTCGGCTTTAGATATCAACTTTATTTGCTGTTTAAGCAACCAATATTATCTTATGTTTCTATGCATGTAGAACAAAATAATATCCGATTCATGAGAAAAAAATCAGAGAAACATTGACTGTATAAAGAAAAAATACATTTTCTTAACATACTACATACAGTATACAGTACAGTACTTCTGTGCAGGGGCACAGCAAAAAAAAAAGGAGGATATCATATCCACCCAAAATACTAGGCTTGTACTATATGAAATGAAAGAGACTAAAACTAAAAACATTTTCTCTAGAATTTTTATTTAGAAAACTTATTTTAATTTTAAAAAGTTATCGTTTTTTATACAGCCTAGTTTTTATTTTTATTTCAGTTAACTAAAATGTTTTTTTCACACCTAGTTTCAGTTTTTTACTTAGCTTTCGTTAACTATAATAACCTTGGTAGTATTTCATAATTAAGAACCCATTTTGCCCAAATTCTCCCAATCAGACAGAACAGTGGAGAGTACAGACAATAAGTTCTTAACTTGGCAGTCATGACTACATGAGTTATGAGAGCAAAAGCAACACCTGGTGCATTAGGAGGGATGCTGTCGCACACGCTGCCCCCTCTGCAGGATTCCGGTCCTAAGTAGAAACATTTCACTGTTCATCTGACCTGAAGATCATTTAAAACCTCTCTCCTGGGCTGCTAGACGCATTTTCACTGTGGACTAAGCACGGGGAGAGGATTCCGTTCTAATTTAAACAGATTTCTCTACTGTATGTTTGGGGGTTTACTGTACCTATCTAATTCCCCTGTACCTACAGTACCTAATCCCACTCAGTCGGAGAGTAGCCCACTTCACTAAAAATGATGTCAAATTGCTGCGATTAAAATGATAAAAAAATTTGATTAATGCTGTCAACTCTGCCGTATATTCTGTACTATTACTATATCTGCTAGGTGCTATATTATATGTGTTATATTTACCCACTATTCCCTTGTACTGTAACTTGGACTTGTAAAAATATGCTAGTATACAAACAGCACAGCACCATTTACATACTAACAATAATGTTACAGGTGAGTTTCTTACAGTTAATGGCCTTCATTTACCTATCATCCTTCATGATACCGTAGGTACATCACTCTATCAGTTAATGACATCCTTCATGATACTGTAGGTGCCAGACTATAGAGACGCATACCTGCCAATACAGGATGTATCCCTGTCTATCCACATCTAACTTTCAGGTTCAGATTTTTATTTCACCTATATCTTAGCAAGGGGGCCTAGCAATACTGTAAAAAAAACAAACATAATGTTATCTGTATCAAGCAATAATATACATGTTCACACTACAACACAGAACAACTTGATATAATAATAATCAAAAAGCTGTACAATACAATACTGTACATGTGTTGGATTTTTAAAACGTGCCCGGTGACCAGGTCACCTTTTTGTTATCTTATCTACTCATGTGTTGTCAAGACCAGGTGGCAGTAGAAAGCAGTCATACATCCAGTTAGCTTTGACAACTCCACTCTTCTGTTCGCAATGAAAGCAATGTACTGTACAAATATGTCAAGTATTGACAGTAAACATCAGGTTGGATAAACAGCTTTGATTTTCATTTCATATGAAAATGAAGTTATTATTCTGTAATGAATGGAGGCAAAGGTTATTTGTTTGACTACTTTCAGAGTTATTTGTTTTCCATTCTTGTTCCAGCCTGCAGTTTATTCTGCGGTGGTGCGCTTGACTGCTCCCTATCCATTCATCAAGGCACTGATTTCCATTAAGCAGTCAGCTGAAACTGAAAAGGCTTTTGGGGCGCTATTGCTCATTCTTCCACCAATAATTCTGGATTATCTTCAAACAGAGACGTTTCAAACGTATTCGGCCTCAAATTCTGTTTCACTGCCTATAAGGGGAGATATTAATTAGTCCTTCAAGATAGTACATCTTGATGCAGAAAAGCTCTAATGCACTTTTAATGGTGGTAAAATATGCTTTTTGTGACATGATTGGGAGTCATTGTTATGCCATTACTTCAACCTTACTAGACAGTATACTGTAGATATCCATGTTTTTATTTCCAAAGTAAGAGATAGCTCTTCTCCAGTAAAATGTGCAATTAATCATTCTAATAAACTCCTTATCAAGAGTCGTGAAGATTGAAATTTTGTTCATATTCTTATCTTCTATTTGGAAACCATAATAAATACTAGAATCATATTCCTGGCCTGTCATGCAGCCTGACCTGGGGGATATGGGGATGTGTGTGCTGTGCAACCATTTTAAACCATTTAACACTGGGTCTGTGTTTTGCATTGTTTGTTCGATCATTGTAACCATAACGATCAACCCAAACAGTGCAAAACACAGACCCAGTGATAAATGTTTTTTATTCTACCAGTGCACTCTTATTCTGGTCTCTGACTCCAGGGGCGGGGATCCTGGGGGGGTCAGGGGGGACATGTCCCCCCAATATTTGAGATCATTAAAATTGCCCCCCCACCCCAATATTTAGTTTGGGGCAGTGGCATTCAAATGACCATACAGCCGCGTAGGAAGATGTCCCCCCCCCAAAAAATAATCTTGCAACATTTCAATGTAAATGTCCCCCCCCCCCCCCCCCCCCCCAAAGTTGGATACAGATCCCCGCCACTGTCTGACTCAACAGGCCCAAAATAGTTACTTTATCAGCCATAGCAGACAAACAGTTAAAGGCAGTACACCTGAATACTGGAGCTAATCCCTGGACTCAGGGTGATACCGCGGCCTCTCTGCTTTCTGTGGAGTGGACACTTTGCAGGAGCACTTTAGAACCAGCTCTTAGGTCTTCCTCACTGTCATCAAAAAAGGCATTTTGAGAGGCGAAGGCACTTTCGTCGTGGGAATGGAAATAGCTTTGAGTTAGTGTCCAAGCAGGCTAGAAGAAACACACTTTTGATGCACTGTATTTCATTGATTAGGAATGATTATCAGATGCTATAATTTCACTTCTTGGTAGCTACTGCGGATATCTATACTATGCAGGTTCAAATGGCTCAAATGGAGTCATTGCATTTCCCCAACCCTTTTTTCCATTAAACCTGATTCTAGCTGTAAAAAGAATGGGCCTCATCCACCAATATCTTCTTAAGTTCCGTTCTTAAAATTCTTCCTAAGAGAGTTTATAAAGAAATCTCCCGTCTGATTCACGATGTGTGTTCGCACCTGCCTTCTCTTAAATGAATGCCATGGTTTCGCAAGTTGAAAGCGTGTGGCCACTCACCTGAATTAGCATAGGTAAACTCCCGCTAGCCCCATATAAGGACATGCAACTACAGGGTTGTGCGCAGATATCACCTCTGTGAATGACTACGAATTACTATGAGTAATTTGCCTTGGTGCATAAACATAGCAAGACAGAACAGTGCAAAATGTCGAAGTGATAGAATACAATATACAATAACCTACAGTCTGCAAAAATGTAGGCTCTTAAATAGCCTACACAGCTGTCAACGCGGCATGCTCAAACAAAAATCGAAAGACCGGACTCCACCTGTCATATTTAGGAGCGTCAGTAAAATGCATGGAATGATATTACCCTACTAAGAAGAAATGCCTCCTAAGAAATTCTTAACTTTGTTGGTGAATGAGGCCCATTGACTACAAATTCTAATGCAGTTCTTATTTTAGATTGTATTAACTACCTCTTTGACTGAGAAAGCCTATCGACTAGATCAGGGGGATAATTATAATACAAATCACAATGTCTCTAAAATAATTATGTAGTATTAAAAGTATAATTTGCTCAGAGTCCGGAGACAGTTGTGGCACGGTCCAGATCTGGACCGGAGTCTGGACTTTGAGAATGGATGGACTAGAGATGGTTCAGGTATTATTACCCTTTAAATTAAGCTATAGTTATGCCCTGTCTTTCCCGATTGTAGACCTAGCAAGGAAGGTCAAACGTGAGACCTTTGCCCATCCCAGCAGCCCCGGACCCCATGTGACCTGGAACTAATGAGGCAGACAGCTGCTCCCTCAGTGTCAGAGAGCCAGCCAATGTCACCTTTACTACGGTATGAGCCTCATTCACCGGGGACGCTAGCATGACTTTCTCACAGTGGCGAGCCAGACAAAACATGCATAATGAAGGATTATCTCATATCCAATAAACCCCCCTAACTTGCCCATACCCAAACAGAAACACCCAGAGAGAGACCCTTCCCAAGTGGAGAAAATCTGCCCAAGCAGAGACACCCTGTTGACCCTGTTGGAGACACCTCTTAAAGAGACCGTGTTAGAGATACCCAGTTAGTAGTCTCAAAGCCAGACCCATGAGAGTTATTTGGCTGATATGCTAACTATATTACTGCATGCTGCAGATCTCTCTATGGGTCTGGGACACTTCATGCAAAAATCTGGTGTTCAAATCCTGGCAGTTCATTGGTAGCAGTGGAATTCCAACGATACCACTTTCTCTCTGACTTTCGCGATCAGGCGTTTCCTACCCATCGATACGCCAGGCCCATCTAACCTGGGCTAGCGTTCATTTTGACCCGTCGGTATGCCCTCAGAACACCAGCTTGGGCGGCGAAGTGACTCCATTATGTAGTATGTGGAGCGCAGTGATTCAACGCGATATTTGAGTCTGGCAAGAGACTACCCTGTTAGAGACACGCTGTTAGAGACACCCTGTTAGAGAGACCTGTTAGAGACACCCTGTTAAAGAGACACCGCCCAAGAAGAGACACCCTTTTAGAGACACCCTGTTAGAGAGACCCTGTTTGAGACACCCAGTTAGAGACACCCTGTTAGAGACACCCTCTAAGAGAGACCTTATTAGAGAGACGCTGTTACAGATACCCTGATAGAGAGACCCTGTTAGAGACACCCTGTCAAAGCAGAGACACCCTGTTAAAGACATTTGAGTATTATGCCATTAAACTTAGGTGTTTAAACTCTGTAGTCGCTATATAAATAAAATGTTTGATTGATTGATTGATTGATTGAGACTCCCTGCCCAAATCTTGTTAACTACAGTAGCTAGCACATAGTTAAGTCTCATGTTAGCAGACCTACCTATTAACTACAGTAATAATAATAATAATAATAATAATAATAACTAGAAAGTAAATTTCCTGTAGAAAATGTGAGGTGGGTTAGCTGCCACAGCTGTATGTAACAGCTACTGCTAATACCTATAAATCATAAATTGTCGGCGAGCTGTTGACGGGGGGTGGGGGGGTGGGCTGAGAGATAGTTTTTTATTTAGGCCAGTTAGCATGCCAGTCCACCGGGAAAACTCCCGGTGCTCCCGATGGCCACCCTGCCCCTGGCTAATACTACTACGGACCGGGCAATCTCCATGCACCCACTGGCGAAAACCTTGTGTCTCTAGCCCACCCAGGGGCCGAGTTGAGGTCTGTGGCGTGGTGGTGAGACTCTGCCCCCTCAGGTCAGAGCCGATCAGGGACAGTGTACCCCTCTCTGGGTCACCTACCTGTCCCCACTGGTGAAAACCATGTGCCTCTATCCCACTCAGGGGCCAAGTTGTGGGGCACATGGTGTGGCATGATGGCAAGACTCCGCCCCCTCAGATCTCAGTGGGTTGCGGGCAGTGCAGTGACCTCTGGGCAATCTCCATGCACCCACAGGGGCTGACCGTGTGTCTCTAGCCCACTCAGGGGCTGAGTTGAGTATGTATCATGTAGTATGGACATTCGGACACGGCCTAACCCTCTCCGGGCCACCCACCTGCCTTCACCAGTGAAGTCGTGTGTCTCTAGCCCACTCACAGGCTGAGTTGTGTGGTCTGTGGCATGATGATACTGTACCACAGTAGTCATAAAAGTGTGCCTGTACCTTTAAGACAGCCAGCTTGTGTCCCCAAATTCAAATCCTAACTGACACTCTAAACATCCCATCATTTGCTTCAATGGGAGTGCATGCTGGCTTCAGACAGCTCTCTCTCAAAAAGTATAAATGGTACAGCTTAGATATTGACACCGCAGGAATCCTGGGAACATGCATAATATGTCCTTGTTGCTTAGAAACTAGGCATGGTGAGTTAGAAAAGGGGTATGAATTCAAAATTGGCAGCAGAAAAGTTAGAGTGGAGAGCCATTCATTTCAATGGCGAGCATAGTTGTTGAACAAATCATCATACCATTTATCCGTATAGATTTATAGATGTATCTGTATAAAAACGACCTCAAATCATCACTATTAATTTTGTAAAGTCTCACCCTGAAAATGTTGCTTGGCGATTGTGTGAGCATTCCATTCATTTATGTCTATGACTGTAACCATTACTGTACATTCGGGGGCATTAATAGATACCCTCTCAGAGGATTCCAAACTGCAGCGCTATCGTCAAAATTAGCAACCCATTTTCAAACCGACATAATGCTGAGATTATGTCAGTTGTTTAGAGGACATTTTGAGCTACAAGGTATGCTACATTGTTATCACCAAACGTCTGGTTTTATTACATTTACATTTTTAGGGGAAAAAATGTGATGTTGCCTCAGAGTTGGCATCCCCAGGAGGAACAGCAGCTTAGTCTTGTCCAGGTTGAGCTTGAGGTGGTGTGTCCCCATCCACTCTTAGATGTCCCCCAAGCACCCAGCTATGCGTGCCTCCACTTGTGTGTCAGAAGGGGGAAATGACTGGACGAGCTGGGCAGGGCCGGCCCTAGGATTCTGGTGGCCCTAAGCAAGATTTTTTTTGGTGGCCCCCCAAAACACACATACACATAATGTAACAATATGTAAATATATATATATATATATATATATATACCCTGGAGTTGGGTGTCATCGGCATAGCAGTGATAGGAAAAGCCATGCAAGTGAATGACAGGACCCAGAGATGAAGTGTAGAGGGAAAAAAATTTAAGGACCCAGGACAGATCCTTGTGGAACCCCCGTAGTCAGACTACATGGTTCCCGACATTGTCTGGCCCGTCAGGTAGGATGCGTGCAGAGCCAGTGAGTGAGGTTGGAGAGGAGGATCTGGTAAACATGCAGTACAGACATGTTACCTATGTAGTAAGCCACTTTATGTTACTGTAGCTGTCCCAGTAATCCATTTTAGGATATATATATATATATATATATATATATATATATATATATATATATAACAAAACACAGAATAAAGTTAGCAGTTAACAGCCTACTAGAAAATATTAAGTAAACTAGGTATACTGTAACAGCCAAACAGAAGTAAGAAACAAAATGCAGAGAGCAAAGAGGGAGGGTGGGGGTGATGACTTGATTGGAGACAACTGGTGATACACATTGGGATGGAACTGGACATGAGGAAAACAGGGGGCCTCTCCAGGAACCATGGGGACCTCAGGAGGACCTCAACCTGGAACGGGGGGGGGGAACATTTTCTCCGGGACCTGGGTATAGTACAGTACAAGACAGAGAGACATTAGGGAGGAGAGAGGGAGACAGTTAGTAGCAGCACTGGGGCTCTACAGGGATCAGGGGGATGTCAGGGGGACCTCTACCGGACACAGGGTGGCTTGCAGGAAACAGGCGGATGTCCACAGGATCTGGTTAGAGTACAAGAGGGAGAGGCACTAGGGAGGAGAGAGGCAGAGTAGCATGCAGAACAACATTTAACAACACACACCTTAATATACACACAATGCACCGTAGGATATACACAACATCATGCAATACACTAAACATGTTAGCAGCAAGCCGTGGGAAAATTAAAACCAATCAACAAGCCTATTTATGTACAGTATCTGTCTATGTACTCTACTCTATGCAGCCGGCTTGTGAATCGGGCTCTGCAGCAGCGGTAGTGAGATATTTCAGGCCTGTATAGGCCTGTATATGTAGCTGACTATGCTACTCTATGCTGGGAATATAAAAGTAGGGAACATAAAAGCAGTAGCTAGCACATCACTCTGGTCCTCCCTTCTGTCTCACTCAAGGAGGACATGCTCCTCTAGGGTACGGTTGGCTGCTCCTGTGGGTTAGTGTTAGGCTGTGTTTCGTTTTTAGAGCCTTTTTTGTGTTCCCTCTGCCAAAGTCCAATAAAACCGGTAGGGGGAAAAAATGCCTCTGGATACAATTAGGGGCGCTTCACAACGATAATCTTCACAAATGTGGAATAAGAAGGTGGAAGAACCCAGCGAGGCTGTCTGATTAGACCTCGTTTGGAGGCTGTTGGTGTTCTCTGTTGGGAGTGCCTGTGTCTGGGTAGACTAGATAACCACTTGGATTGAAGGTCCACAGTATCTGGGATTATGTGTCAATTTTACCACCCAGCTGCAGTTGTGGACTCCTCGGCAGAACAAGACTACCTCTAATTAGGCCATGCTACCAATTAGGATGCCCGAGTAACGCTCAGAGTTGTAAAACCCAACACTCTGACTCGAGCTCTTGCCACAGGCATTACATTCACTGCTTGAACACAGACTTGTGCTGATGATGATTAAGCGTGTGTTTTGTCTCATGATGGGGTGATAAAGCTGGTTAAAGTTGTCATTGAGAAGCTCCTTTCAGGAATAGTGAAAGGGTTCTCAGAAACATCCCCTGTATTTTGGGAGTGTTTGTGAGAGTATGGAAAGGCCAAGATGAGCATCGTCTGGCCCTCTGTCAGAAAGCAACCTCCTGGGTATCCTGACTCGATGACTGCACCTACACCAGTGTTCCCTTCTGTTTCAGGCAGCCAGGGGCAGTTCCCCATCACCCAGAATGTGACAGTGGTGGAGGGGGGTTCAACCAACATGACCTGCCGTGTGGATTACAACGATAACACCTCCCTCCAGTGGTCAAATCCGGCACAACAAACCCTATTCTTTGGAGACAAGAAAGGTGAGTCAGATTTGGGGTCACTCAAAATGGCTGTGAAGATGATGAGAAAAAATTATAGCGATGAACTACACTGGTCTATTTCCTTTTTTATTATGATTATGATGAGCCTGTGAGTGTAATTTCATTTTGTTTGAGTAGAAAGTTAACATACTGTAGGCAGTTTTCTACATTTCAGGCTAGGAGTGTTTCTCTTTTGGGCTGTTGTGATAACAGTGTACACAATGTAATTGGATTATGAAGTGATTTGGTTTAATTAGCCTCTGAACTGCCCTTCATCTCAGTGCAGGGTGGATGTGGTCCTGGCTGAGAACACTGATGTACATTTATTCATGCTGAATAAGGGCGAGGGGCCAAGGTCCATTATAGCGGCCATTCACTAGTCGCATCCAATTTACAGGTGACAGGTGAAAGTCTCTGGAGTTTATATTAATTTAGAAATGGGGTGAAAATCAGTGACACTGCAGAGAGGTCCTGCAGGTATTGGAGGTGTTAATTTCATATAGGGCAAACTTTCCAGCAGCATTATCCAATTCATGTAGGCCTACTGTATAACTGCTAATACAATCATTGCTCCAGTAATTGAATATGAACTTTCTTTTGAATAACAATGGAAAGGAAGCTAGACATTTGAATGAGACAGGAGAATGAAGCTTGCATTCTGCTTGGGAGGAATGAGCTTCCTCACATGTGGTTAACTAAAGAGTAATGAAGTCTAAGGTATTTCATCAGATGGAATTACTACAGATTAGAATTGAATGAGAGTTAATTGAATCTGAATTGACCTTGAGAGAAACTACTTTACATTGTTGTTGATGAGCTTGAACTGAGTTAGCGGACCCAAACCATGATTTTAATTAGTTGTTTTTGACACAGTCTAATTAGTTTGACATGATTATCTTGAAGTAGGGGTACAGATGAATCTCAAGAGAGGGAATAAATGGTTGTGGATGGGGAATACATACAAGGGCACTAAATCTGACAGAGTACTAGGAAATAGAAATGTCTTGAATGTCCAAAAGGTTCCCTAAAATATCTCTTGAAAAAATAGCAAAACATGTATCTTATTTGGTATACAGCACCTGGGGGCAGTTTTACTGTAAATGTGACCTACCACCTTAGCACAATTGTTAATTACAACAATGGCAAATACTGAAAGCCTTCTATCTTCTCTTCTCTTCTCTTCTCTTCTCTTCTCTTCTCTTCTCTTCTCTTCTCTTCTCTTCTCTTCTCTTCTCTTCTCTTCTCTTCTCTTCTCTTCTCTTCTCTTCCCCTCCTCTCCTCTCCTCTCCTCTCCTCTCCTCTCCTCTCCTCTCCTCTCCTCTCCTCTCCTCTCCTCTCCTCTCCTCTCCTCTCCTCTCCTCTCCTCTCCTCTCCTCTCACGTGCCTATTCATATTCAAGCCTCCAACACATCCAGTCATTGTGTCTGTGTAAATCAATAGTGGTGATGATATGAGCTGATACAAGGTGTGGGGGGTATGGAAAACACAATTGCACGCATGCTGCTAGGCCCTGCCAGGCGTGACACAATCCTGGGCGATGCAGATGACAAAATAAATGTGCTTTGCTGCAGAGGTTGGCCAGGGCTGACTGAGAACGCTTCCCCCTTCATCTTCTCTTAAACAGCCAGACGAAAAGCTTGATTGGCACTGCTAATACAATGCCTGTGAGGCCATGAGAGATGGACGGCGTGAAACAACACAGGTTCACACTATGAACACGACAGGATGCCTGGCAGATACGCTTCTGTGGCTGTGCCAAGTCAGAAGTTAATTGCTTGGCAGAGAGTTATTCCTCCCTTGGTCCCAGTTGAAGCGTCAGCCTGGACCATTTTTATTTATTTATTTAACTACTCCTCTTTTGATGAGTAACCCTCAATAATAATCTTGCTAGTTAACGGACATAAGGGGGAGCAAAAACTGGCCCCAATTCATGTTTATGTTACTCCTACGTCCTTGCCTACATGAAAAAGATAGTTGGAGGCCAGAACATGCAGAGCATCATACGGCATCACCCTGCTGTTGTTGATCTCCTTGTCTGAGTCTCTCTCTCCTGTATCCTCCCTGCAAGTTTACAGCCCCCCTGGGAGGAAATGACAGCATGGCCATGTGTCCCTATTTGATTTACATCCAAGTGTTCACAGTCTAGTGTTTCAACTCTTTTTCTCCCTTTCCCAAACCTGTTTGTCATTCTGCACATGACATTTCAAAACACTTTACAGTCTGATCTTGTCTTGTAATGTTTGACTCGGAATACGGACTGAACCCTGAGATAAAGGTGGTAAAAAATACACCTGCACTGACAAGAAGAATAGTGAGATTCATCAAGAGCATAGTGAGATTCATCAAGAGCATGACGAGATCCAATGAGAATGGATCTTCTCATTTTGACCTCCCTGTTCAATCTGAAGTAAAAAATAGTGTTTATAAAAAGTGTAGCTATGCTTGCAGAGTAAAGGGGCATGTGTAGCTATGCTTGGAGTTAGATGTGAAATAGTAAATAGGGGAAATAGTAATCCCTTAAATTGATTAAATCCCTTAAATTGCTATGAGGACATTGAGGAAAACATGTCGAAAAGGTCAACAATCATAGGCCTATCATATCAGTTTTATTTAATAGCTACTGGGGAAGTAAGATGAAATATGACAAAATGCAACAGATGTAGGTTTTGGGGATAAGCCTTGTCATTACAGTAGTTTATTACTGCCCAATCAGTGGCAACGGATTTTAATCCTGTCCCAATCAGATTCAATCCAGACTACGAGAAACAACAACAACCTAGCAACCGCTCCGCCAAAGACTATTGTGATTGGTTTATAGAAATACAGTGATTTTTTCCCGCCTATCCCTGAATGGTAATGAGTCCAGCCAGACCTTTCTCCAGCACTGGCAGCATAAACGAGGTGTAGAGAGCTATGCAAGACTACAGACAAGGAGAACAGGGATTTGTAATGACGAATTTCAAAGACACTTCCAAAGACCACATTCGTACTATACTTGAACTATAATAACTATAATGTTGGTACTATACTTGAACTATAATAACTATAATGTTGGTACTGTACTATACTTGAACTATAGTAGTATAGCGGCGGTATAGCTCAGGAGGTAGGCGGTATAGCGGGTCGTTCAGTGATCGTAGGGTCGGTGGTTCGAATCCTGGCTCCTCCTGACTACCTGTCGAAGCGTCCTTGGGCAAGACACTGAACCCCAAATTGCTCCCAATGAGCAGGCAAGCGCCTTGCATGGCAGCTACCGCCATTGGTGTGTGAATGGCCAGTGTAACTGGATGAGGAGCGTGTTACAAATGCAGTACCTATACCTATACTGTACCTATAATAACTATAACATTAGCTCTATGCTTCCTTTTTTTACTAGGCTTTTTCAACCAACATGTGGGCTGCAAGCTGCTCATATATTGTTTTCTAATAATGTCCTCTTTATGTAATATCTTGACTTTATTTAATCTTTTTCTAAGATATTAGCCTTTCAATGTTCAAACAAAGATAATCAAGGACATGATGTCTTGTCCTGTTTGACTGTGCAGGATAGCTGACGGGCTGAAACTAGAGCCTTGCCATCAACATAGGGAGTCTGGTCCATGCAGACCTAACATCTGATGGATGTGACCTGTCATTTCCATGGACTGCTCTGTGACAGGTAGTCAAAGACAAGGATGGAGCAGAGGGGAGATGAATGAACACAGAGAGATGTTTTTTTGCCATGTGCCTTCCCTGTACCGACTAACACACAGGAAGGAGAGGCTGTCTATCCACTGCTCCCGGATCTGATGGCAGCTCAAAGGACCATACCGGTCTAAAGTAAAACTCACGCTAAAAGATATTTGCATTTGCATTTTCAAGTTTTACTTACATTTCAAAAGTTGAACGTGATGGCTTCAAAATATATTTTTAAATTGTTCCCTTGTGCTGACAAACTCGCCCCGGTTAGTTTCAAATAATTTTCAGTAGTTATTATTTTCGTTTTTACCCTCTTTGCACAGCCTACGCCAACGGTCTGTCTTCTTCCTGTTTACATGGCAGCCGTTGCTAGGAGCGCTGGGTAGAGAATCTAGTAATGTGTTATACGTTGGGTGAGTAGTAGGAAATCAAATCCTATTTAGACCGTTATGGTCCTTTAACATATCATTGGTGAGTGTCAACAGGAAGTGAAAGTGTTGGTCTCTTCCTATGCCGTAAAAGGCTCAGTCCAACCTTGTGGAGCTCTGTCTGCTTGTCGGAATCCCAAAGCTGATCCATGTGGGTTGGACTGAACACAGGCCTCATCTCCTATCATGCCAACGCTTTCCCTGGCACACTCCCCCTCATCCATAATGTATTACTGAGTCCTGGCAGATTGTTGCCACCTCAGAGGGTTAGAGGTATAGAGGCTTCAGACTGCTCTATGGGCGGGGGCTAGCAGGCCGCCATACAGATTCCATGCTCTATTTCTCTATCTCTCACACGCACACACGCACTCTCCCTTGATCTATCTGCCCCCTCTTTCTCTCTATCTTTCTCCCTTCCTTTATCTATCTATCGTCCCCTCCTCTCTCTCTGTCTATCTCTCTCTCCAGCCCATAGTGGCAGGTCCAATCGGCTAATTACACTACCTATTACTAGGCCAGATATGTTGTCAAAAAGGGATGATAGCACACTATAGGATCCCTGTTCCCCTACAGAGCACAACTACCTTAATCTAGCCGGCACAACCCCATTGCTGAGAGAACAGTGAGAGAGATGTGCCAACAAGGTGATGACTTCTGGCGTTCATGACTCCTCAGCATCCACCAGTCCATCATCGTTGTCGGCCAGCCCAGTCTCTCTCTCTCTCTCTCTCTCTCTCTCTCTCTCTCTATCTCTCGGCCCAGTCAGGATATGGGTTAAAACCAGTTCATTCTGAAAGATCAGTAGTAATCCTTTTGGCTTGCTGCTCAGCCAAACTCCCCACATGCTTGGGCGTCTGTTTCTGTCTCTTCCTCCTCCTCGGTCACTTGGTGTTGTGACCTTTCTACACAGACCAGACACACCTCCCTCAACTGCTCCACCCAGGGGCCGGCCGGTGTAACTACTGATCCACTGATACACATACGTACATATACAATATGGGATTTTAAAAAATATCCTTGGATTGGATGCACGTGGCGATTACAGCTTCAAGGCGTCTTGGGAAAGAAGCTACAAGCTTGGCTTGTTTCTGGAGATTTTTGCCCATTCTTCTTGGCATATCCCTGCATGCTCCATCAGGTTGGATGGGGAGCGTTGGTATTTTCAGCCATTTTCAGCTCTTTCCACAGATGTTCAATTGGATTCAGGTCTGATGGCTGGGTCTAGGAGGAGTCTTGTTGGTTCCAAACGTATTCCTTAATTGGAGTCTACCACAGGTAGAGCAAGACGTTGACCCCCAAAATCACTCACGTGCGGCACGGTGGCGCACTGACTAGCAAAACAGCTCATCAACAATACATGAGAATTAGCACTTAGCGCTGAAACAGCCTGACTACAGTACTACTAGTAATTTGTTATAGTAAAAAATAATACTTAGCCAACTCTAGAGGCATCAGTATACTTATTATATATATATAACTACTATTATTATGTAGTTATGTATACATAACTTATTATTATTATGTATACTTACTTATTATGTATACATAACTACTATTACAGGCAACGCTATACTAACCACCATTACAGGCAATACTACTGTGTTTCGCTGCAGCTTGGCAAGTCCCGCGAGAGGATTCCGCAGAGCCCGTTCACCGTAGACACCGTCTCTACCATTGAACGGAGATTAGCTAGGCTTGTTCAAGGGGGTGTCTTGTGTCTGTGGTGGGTTATACAGCTGTGAAGAAATCAATCTGGTCATGTGTCTTCTGGAGTATTATCCCTCTAATATGCTGGCTAATTAATTATTATTACTAAAAGGAACAAATGAGACTGGAGTTATCCAGTATCTATTCCACTGTATTATTAGCTTCTCTCTGTGCTGCTGTGAAACCGTAAGTCATAGTGTCCCTGTCCTTGGAGAATGATGGTGAGTGTCCTAGTGGTTAATGAGTGTCGTAGTGGTTGATGAGTGTCCTAGTGGTTGATGAAATAGACACAGTCGCAGTCTCTTCTTATAATGTGTAGTTATCTTGTATGCCCAAGGTAAATAATGATGAACTGCAATTTAATATCCATGCTCTTGCGCGCCCCCCCTCCCCAGTTTCACAAGTCACAAATTAAATCCAGCATTACATTGATTAACTGTATTCAGATTCACTACTTGCACCTCATCTACTTCCTATCTTCCAAATGTTTATGGTCCATAATTCATGACATTAAATAGGTCACAAAGCAAAATTGGTCTTAATTGGCTTGTAGTAATCAAAATGCTGTTAGGCTCTAAATGAATGCTCGGATGTGAGGGCGTTAAAACATTCATTAGGTCAGGAGATGGAGGTATAATTACCACACAATGCAATTACAGCACTGAGTACCTCTTAAAGCACATTCACACCATCACATTTCAAGGTGAATGTGTGGCAACTGCTTGCAATAGACACTGGTCCTGGTTAAGCCTTATTAATAGCGTTTTTAATACTTCTGAATTGCATTTCTCCCTGTCGCCTGAAATAAGGATAGAAATCAACTGGAACCACAATGGCCGCCATGCAATCACTGTGCAATGGCCACAATCCTTCACTATGAAAAATGGTGCAATGCAGAGCAATGCAATGCTCATTAGTGAAAAGTTGAGGAGGTGCTACCAAGTTTGCCAGCAGGCGAGAAGACAGTCTGGGATTGATTGAGAGGTGATATCCAAAGGTTACTATGGTCACAGTGGCTTGTGGCTTTCTCCTACGAACCTGTCATTTTACAGCTGTGAAAGGTTTTTTACTTGGATATCCAAAGGTTGAAAAATAATTCAATTCAATAATGTAATTACAGTACTAATCTGTCTAGATCAATGCAGTAGGTAGTCCAGGGCAGAGTGGGTACGGGCTGTGGGTGTGGATCATTTGATGCCTTCATCCTTTATTTCTGACTTGACTTTTAAGAGTTTTGCCCATAGAAAGAGAAAGAAGAGTCCTCCAGTTCCCTGCTGAACGTAAAGCCGTGATTCAGGCAGTGCCCCGACCCGATTAAATCTATTTCCCCACCCGGGCTATTAGATTGACCACTGTACGTTAGTTTGTACGTACGTGTGTGTGTATATTAGTCCATCACACATGTTGGGGTCTCAGTAAAAGTCTTAGTCTATTCTACTGCGGAGTCTGTCTACTTTCTAAATCCACAGAGCTTCGAGCTTGAGGTGAGGAACTGTTTTCATATATATTGTGCTCATTATTATTACTATTACTATCATCATATTGTGCTCATTCTAAATATTAGGATTCTCATAGGTTAGTACGGTTGAGTTCCATTGTGGGTACAATTATCATTAGTTATGATACAATCATCATTAGTTACGGTACAATTATTAGTTATAGTCATTATATTTCACAACATAGATCAGATGATTCTTATTTAAGTAGTTCGAGCATGCATAGATCATAGATAGAAGTATGGCTAGGTCATATACTGTATTGTATGTTTTCAAGCTGTGAAAAGCCATGCGTGGGGTAGGGAGTCTGTGGGATTTTGTTACAGGCGGCAATTTAGCTGTTGCGGAACCTCTCCTTCACGGTCCTGATGCTCAGCCATCCTTCTCACTCGCCTCACTTCCTCCCCGTTGATGATGATGGGGGCCTTTTCCACCTCTCCTGCACTCCACAATCATAGGTTGCAATTGGGATACCCAACTGAATGGGAGTGAATGGTGTGGTTTATTCGCAGTGCCTATAATGAGATGACATCAACTAAAAAATTCTGTGTTATTGTTTTGTGTGGGAAAAAGAGTTGTAGTGTGCACATCCAACCTATATTTTAGGCCAGGTGCTGGATAAAAAAGCACGATATATGAAAAAGAGGATATCCACGCACTGGATTAGAGCTCCCTATATTTTATTGAATGAGCAGCGTTTCGATCACGCAGGGTCTTCGGCTTCTGTTTTGCCTGAAGAAGACCCTGCCTGGTCGATATGTTGCTCATTCAATAAAGTATAGGGAGCTCTAATCCAGTGTGCGGATATCCTCTTTTTAATATATTGTTTTGTCCGGGTTCTGTGGGCCGAGATTAATCTATTGATATCCTTCTTGACATTTGCTCAATGTCCCTTTTAGATTGCTGAATAGAGTGGGATAAGCCCCCAACTGAATGGGAGTAGATATAGTCATTATACTTCACAACATACAGTAGATCAGATACTGTAGCTATAGACTAACTAGAAAGGGTTCTCAGAGAGCACAGACCTCCGCCCATGAATGCATGTCGTAGCTCTGTGCCTGAGAGCAGGACATGTTTGGTATTGCTGCATTCGTTACAGTAGGTGGAGAGATTTACGCCAGTCCAAACCCTGTCTCTGTGACCTTCCCACGTTAAGATATGGACGTTTCAGTCCCCCCCAATTAACAATGAATGGGGGGAATTTTTCGCTCCGGAGCCTAAGTCCAAAAAATGAATGGAGGTGAATGTGCGGTTGTATTTGCGTGGCTCTGTGGCGCCCCCCGTTGGCTCGCAGAGCGGGGCAGTTCCGTGCCCTCCGGGCTCTCCTCTCGCACACCCCAGTCCCCGTACCAGACCAGATTTCTCCGATTGTCGGGAAGGGTGAATCGGGGATAAATCGGCCCAAAAATCCTGTAGTGGGAGCCTGGCATTTGAGGGTAATCGTTATTTCAGCAAACTATTATTATTATTTATTTTTTTAAATATTTTTTTAAGGGTGCTGAGATTAAAAAAGCACCTGTGAAAAGAGCAAAATCTCCAGTGGCTGTTCAACTGTCTCCTCTTCTCATTTACTCTCTCCCCATCCTTCCCTCAAGCCCGGAAAACCAGTTAATTGAAGTAGCATCTGCTCAGCGGGATCTCTCTGGGAGTGCAGGCCCGAACAATGGCCTCCTGGAACAAGGCCCTTCCCTGCTCTTAATTGCAGCCACATGTGTGGTTGGAAAGAGCCCCCCGCCTGCACCAGTGGGATGGAGTGCAGCCAGAATGGCTCACACAGCCATTGATCAGGCAGGCACAGCCGGTAGCTACACACTGACCCGCTGGCTGGGTTGAGCAGGGGTTCCCCCTGGAGGGCTGTGCTGATGTGGGCAGGGGGGCTGGGGGGGTGTCCAATAGAATATCCAATTGAGGTGTGCTTTGCTTTGACATTATACACCAAGTACCATAGGTCCCTAAGATCCTCTGGCGCTGAACTTTTAATGGTTCCTGGAGCCAGGACCAAGAGACACGTGGAGGCAGAATACAGTTTTTACACTCCCAGCCTCTGGAATACCCTGCCAGAATACCTGAGGATAGAAAAGGGAAGCGAGATCTTGAGACATACCTTTTTAATCTTGCTTTCATCATGTACTTTTACCTATAGTAATTTATTTTTTTTATATTTTTTACACATACTCACTTTAATTTTTTTTACTATCTTTCTATTATCTTACTTTCTATTCTCTTTTACCATCAATTATTTGTTGTGTTTTATTCTCTTATTTTTGTCTACTATTTTAACTGTTTAAATTTTTTCTATACAGCACTGTGTGCAATTGTTTGTATGAACAGTGCTATATAAATAAAGTTGACTTTGACTTTGGAGATTAGCAGGGAAGCATAGGGAAGCGCTTTATACATACTGTTAATAAGTGCATAATAAAGGATTTATTAACCTTAATAATGCATTGTCTCGCTTTCGATCCACTACTGCAAAATTGCATAATAAGTGCATAATTAACTGCTAATAAATGCATAATAAGTGCATAATAACAGTCTATAAACAGTTAACAAACTTCTTATAAGTGCTTATAAATGTCTTATAATCTAACAATAAACGTGTTTATTATGCTATTATTAAACATGAATATAGTCTTATTAACACATAATAATGTCTTATAAGCATTTTATAAGGTCCTTATTACCTATTAATTAACACTTATTACGGATGGTTACTATAAAGCGCTTCCAAGCAGGGTCATATTATTCTGCTACTCAGATGCGTATAGAGTCAGGGTAGTGTTGTCATCCACTCTGCCTCTGTTCTAGTACAGCCTTTAGAGAGGAGCCACACTAGCTCACTTGTGTTAGTAACACACAGCGGCAGAGGCATTGACCAGAGGGGGCTTCACAACAGCTCTCCAACAGGCAAGAAGTCCTGTTACCCTTACAGAACCATGGCTGGGCTACTGATAAGAGCTTTTCTGTTTATTCTTTTCTGCTGACTATAGTCCTGTCTATCTTGACTGTTCTTAAGCTATTCCCATCTCTGGGACACATATGGTCAAGAATCTAGGAATAGAGAGCAGACCAGGTGCAAACAGTAAAGGCCAACTAAGGAACTAATGCACACAATGGATAAGGGTGTAAGACTGAACTATGTATAGAATCACCCACATCATGACTATAAAGCTAGCACAAACTCAATGTTATTTTGTCTGATCACACCGGGGATCTTGTACGCTGTTGTACTCAATAAATCTGATTGAGTCTGATCTACAGTTCTGCTCCGGCGTACTCCTTCTCCTCAGCCATTGAATCTTCAATACCAAACCTCCATCATACAGTATATCAGCTACTGAGACTGACACAAAGCCATGAAGCCCAGATCAACGAGTCACGAGGACGACAGCAGAGCACCCCTCTCCTGACGTGGTCTGCTGTGCAGGGGAATCAATCAATCAATCAATCAATCAATCAATCAATAAATCAAAGCTTTATTTGTATAGCGCATTTCATACCCAGAGGCAACACAATGCGCTTTACAGAGAACAAGGGAGGTGGGCATACGACCCACCTCTACATATTCCAGAGGGAAGCAATAAACCAGTATCACCCGGGGGCCAGAAAAGTGAGCTGTAAACATTCTTCCCTGACCCCTCTCAACAAGGCGATGGAGCAAGCTCCTGGAGTTTTTGTGGGAATGTGGGGGACACAAGGCAAACGTGAGCCAGCATGGATGGGGCTGGCTTGCAGGGGTGGGACTGGGGCGTCGAGCCTCGACCGAGGCTGGGTGCTGGGGTAACTGATTTGAGGCAGCCTTGGTAGGCCTCCATCAGAGGAGACGGACAACACATTACGCTGTCACGCCACAAGGCTGCAGCACACAAGGTCAGGGTGCAGATTTATGCCGCCTCCTAAGCAGAATGAACAGCGCTGGGACCATCCATGGCTGGGAGAAATGAACCTTTTCATCACATTGATTTCCTAAAGCACCGGGAAAAGAGCTTTGTCAGCCATTGGCATTAGGGACTGATTGTGACAGATCTGTGGGAAGCTCTTGGCTTCGGTCTGCCGAGGAAGGATCCCGGCCTCCTCCGCTGGCAGGCTGAGTAATAAGTAACACTTGTCTTTGGGTTATTCAAACCTTTTTACACCTCATGCCATCAATATGACAATGGTCCATCCATGGCTCCCACAAACCTGGATCACACACAGAACCCCCTTCTTGTAATAATGCTTTATTTTGTGAGTAACTTAGACTAGCAATGTGTAGGTCTGATAGTTAATACCACACTACATACTGGATCACAGTGATACTGTAGTAGCAGTAAATCAGTACAATATCTTGTTTTTATTGTGGATAAATGTTTGTGCTGTATTATTGCAAAAATAATCTAAGAGATACATGGTCCAAATAACAAGAGTTACATCTGAAAAGAGTTCATGAATATAAATTCAGCTATTTAGTCACAGTTTTGGTACTTAGCCAAAAGACCCGTTCAGTACACCTCGACCAAACACCAGCATCCCCAGAGCCAGAGAGCTTATCAGCATCTGGGTGGTTCATGAAATCGGGGGAGAAAAGCACAAAGCTCTCCTCTGCCTCCCCCTTTCCCGAGAGATAGAGGGATATGGGCCAGGGGAAGTGTGTCATCTTGTCCAAAGCTTTGATCCTCCTGTGCAGTGTGTTGCTTAGCTAAGACCACATTTCCTTGCCTCTGCATCCATCCTCAAAGGCTTGTTCTCTGCTAGA
Organism: Borostomias antarcticus; assembly: GCF_949987555.1. Classification (NCBI taxonomy): domain Eukaryota; kingdom Metazoa; phylum Chordata; class Actinopteri; order Stomiiformes; family Stomiidae; genus Borostomias; species Borostomias antarcticus. Next base: position 28,782,091 of record NC_140234.1, read on the forward strand.
GCCTCTGGGCATTGTGCAACTGTGTAACATTCTGGGATGCTGCACTACAAAGAACATCCAGGAAGCTTTTTTTTCTAGGATGCCGTTTACAATCATAAGACTTTTTCTAAGTGTTTGTTTTAAGCTCCAGAGCACGCAGTGAGAGCAGGGAGGCAGTTAGAGTGCTATTAAAGCCTGTAATTACCATTTAATACAGGGTTGTACATATCTTGTTCACTTCAGTGTACTGTAATTCCTAGATATTAAAGCCACTAATAACGAACTTGTACAACTTCTGTATTCCAATTTTCTATCTCAGTTAGTGCCCTAAACCTGTTTCTGATCTAAGGGCAGTTCTCCCATTAGGATTATCTTTAGAATGTCCATTTGTCCAAGAGATTACGCCACTGTGGTAATCAAGTGTGCAATTAGTGCAAGACCTTACCTGTATAAATCTAATAACAATTTTAGCCAATCTAATCTTGCGTTTTACATTACTGTTGTGCGTGGTTATCATTGAAATGTTCAAATTGCAAATTGAGCCTCATAGTAATAATTTTCAGAGAGACATTTTATTGTCTTTATCTGGAACAACTGCATACGGGACAGTGTGTCTGGGGCAGGGCTGCCCAAGTCTTCAAGGATTAAGAATGTCCCATTTATTAAATGAGAAGCACTCTTCTATTCTCCCGTGTGGATGCCCTCCTAGTGCAGCTTGTCTGTGTGTCTGCAGGAGAAACTTTTTTACGACCAATCAGTGACAGGTGATCAGTGACAGATGGCCTTTCTGGTGAGCAGCATGCGTGTGTCATGCATGAATGGCGCAATCCCCAGCGCGTCTGGCGAGGCCCCGCGAGGCCGCGCGATCTACAGGGCGCAGCGCACTTGTTGTTGAATTAGAGCATCCCTAGGCTATGGGAAAAACAAGGGGGCATCTGAAGTAGATGGACAATGTGGGTTAATGATTAGCATGTTTAGCAAGAAAAATGGGATGCATTTGGGATGCCAAAAAATGCAAAAAGGCATTTTTTTTATTGTGCTGCCTGCAAGTTGACTTTCAACGGCAGATTTTGACCAATGAAAACAGTTTTGTAGGAATTTAGTCAAAAAAGTATACAACATTTGCATCATTTGATGATAAACTTCACGTGTTGGTGACTTTTTCAATCAATGCAACGCAATGCAATGCAATGCTGACGTTAGAATTGAATTGCATTCCTTCGACTCACGAATGAAAGCGAGTGCGGGACGTCAGGCAATGACGCATGACAATGCGGCCGTTAGATTACTGTACGCGCCAACGCAAAACCCCGCCCTGCTGAGGACTGCGCCGCAGCGGACTCACAGCATGGTTCCCACTGCTTCTTATGGACTGGACTGCACTTATATAGCGCTTTTATCCTAAGCGCTTTACAATGAAGGCCTCTCATTCACCCATTCACACACACATTCACACACCAATGGCGGCAGCTGCCATGCAAGGTGCTAACCTGCTCATTGGGAGCAATTTGGGGTTCAGTGTCTTGCCCAAGGACACTTTGACATGTCGTCAGGAGGAGCAGGGATTGTTAGGACCCAGTCACACCTCTGTTCACATGTAGCCCTAACTCTAACCCAGAGCTAGGTACTGTAGCAAGCCAACGCTATAACAAATCTCATACTATATTTAGGTAGTCTCTAGACAAGCATGACATAAATAAATGTTATGTTTTAAATTATAAAATGTCCATATTACTGTTTGATTAATTGTTGGATACTTAGGGTTCAGGTTAGTTTCAGGGCTAAGAGTTTTACAGTGAATAACAGTCCTTATTACCTTGCATCTTAGTTGCAAGGTTAATATTCTGTGTTAGGTGAATATCCTAGGACATGAATATCCTAGGACATGATAAGATGAGACAAGATGCGTAGATTTGGACTTTACAACAGCAAGAATGTACAGAATAGATCAAAGTAAAGAATATACATACTGTAGAGGAGTAGAAAAAATATATACATACAGTGTGAATTAAATATAGAATATATATATATATACATACATACCTACAATATACATACAAGAGTAAAAGTATTGAAGTGATGTAAAAGTATTGAAGTGATGTAAAGCGTAAGATGACTTCTGTGCAATGCATTTCATCCTCAGAGTAGCTGTCCTCATTTTCCAGCCATGCGCCACTCAAGTGATTGACTCAATAATTGACTCTGAGTTGGTAATGGACTTTTGGGAAGTCAGATTGTCAACATATAGATCACCGTACATTTTAGTCAACATTGAATTTACAGTTGACGACAAGGACGTGGCTGGTCCTCAATTGACACAACTATCAGTCCTTCCTGTGATGTGCTGTCTGTCTTATCACAGTGTGTGTGTGTGTGTGTGTGTGTGTGTGTGTGTTTGTGTGCGTGTGTGTGTGTGTGTGTGTGTGTGTGTGTGTGTGTGTGCCGCAGCACTGAGAGACAACCGTATCGAGCTGGTGCGAGCGTCGTGGCGGGAGCTCACCATCAGTATCAGTGAGGTCACCCTGCCAGACGAGGGCCAGTACACCTGCTCACTCTTCACCATGCCTGTCAAGACCACCAAGGCCTTCCTCACCGTGCTGGGTGAGTACTCTGTCTCTGCTGTTCACAACTCCCCACCCGCACCACCACCTCCAACCACATTCAAGCCGTGTCTGACTGAATGCAAGGGACTCCAAGGGCAGCGTCTTAAGTGCACCTCAAAGTGCCATCATATACGTACCTAATATATGAGTGTCTCTTGAATCATTTATGAGCATTGCTTAAAAAAAAACACCCTGTCTATTTGAAATATTATGTTGACTTAGGGCTTAGCGTGGCTAACTTCACTCACTGAAAATGGGCTTCATTGACTCCTGGATTCATATTGATTGTTTTAGACAGAGAGGGAACCAAGGGTACTACGTTCCCACTACTTCTGTTAATGAGTCTATTGTCTGGAAATATTTGATCCAAATCTGCAGTCCAATTGACGAAGGTCAGTGCAGCGTATCAAAGAGACATAGAACCAAGAGTACTATACGCTCCCACTACTTCTGTTACTGACGCTGATGTCTGAAAATGTTTCATCCAAATCTACAGTCCACTTGACGCAGGTCGGTGGAGCGTACCAAAGAGACATACAGTAGTGCCCTGTGGCCCTGAGCTCTTGAGCTCTTTGGGGGCGATCACACCTGGGAAAGACGCTAGAAATGAGACGTTAGTAAAACTATTGATTTCCTATGATACGGCGCGTCTGACTAGCGTTCTGGCGTCTTTTTCGACGGGCATCTTTCAAGCATCTTTTTTGACGCGCGTTCTTGCAGGCGCGTCAGTTTTGACGCGCGTTTGTACAGTAGACGCTGAATAAAAAAAAAGTTGAGCTATTTTCAACGTTTGACGCGAGAAGCGCCATTTCGTCATCGTCATATTTGGCCCAGGCGTTTCAAGCGTTCAAGCGTCTTTGACGCGTCCGCGTTTCTAGCGTATTTTCCAGGTGTGATCGCCCCCTATGTGTTTTCTGTTGTTTTCCACCCTAGGGGTTCCAGAGAGACCTGAGATCACAGGGTTTACTAAGCCTGCCATGGAGGGGGACATGATCACCCTCACCTGCACCTCAGCTGGAAGCAAACCCGCCGCCACCATCCGCTGGTTCAGAAACGACAAGGAGGTCCAAGGTACTGATGAGGACAGAAAGGACAGAGACCCTGTAGATGTAGAAATCATGCTTTAAAGACCTTTGGGCTCACCTCAAAAAATGACTACAACAACGAAAAATGTCTAGTAGGACAGGGTCTCGAGTGCACCATGCTAGCCCTCAAACAAAATAAAAGCGATCACACACTCACACAAAAGATGACAACCGACGCACAGATGTTTCATTTACCTGAGTTCTTTGGACTTTTTGCGGTGTCCCGGCAACCGATGGAAACTCACTCCCGCCAGTGCAGGTAAATCCTTGATTCCACAAATTGCACAGTATTTTGGCATTGTGTTTTTCTTCAATAGGAAATATAGCTTGATAGAGGGTCTGTTGATAGAGGGTCAAATGTTCGCTCGAGACATAATGATGGCTACCGCTATTGTTCTGCTTGAATTCATGAATGTATTAATAGAACTGGATAGGGTCACTCCATTCACGGACTGCTCGAAAGAGTGAAGCCCTATTGAACCGCGCCATCTTTGAAAAAAAACGTGTTACTGATACCTTTCCGCAGTCAAAGGTATCAATGACGCATTCTTGTAGTCCACGAACAGATTGCGTTCATGGCTCTCCCCGCTCTGAGTTAGCGGGGAGTTGTTGTTCACAACAACGCGATGGGCAGCCAGGCGAAATAGCTCCAGGGGACCTGGTCCCAGGCAAGTTGAACAGCTGTCCACCCAGAGATGGGATCTCTCATTGCGGCATGAAATTCGCGGCTAACCTGCTGAGCTCGAAACAGAATGAATACCACCTATTAGCAAACAAAACATGTTCAGTCACAATTATACTGTTAAAACTAAGATGCCTGGATAAAAAAATATGTTTTCCAACTGATATATTTGACGAAAGTAGATTAATCAGCAAGCCACTTTTCATCGCTAACTCAGAGTGGGGAGAGCCATGAACGCAATCTGTTCGTGGACTACAAAGACGCGTCATTGATACCTTTGACTGCGCAGTTTTTTTCAAAGATGGCGCGGTTCAATAGGGCTTCACTTTAGATTTCGAATCCTGGGGGCCTGGCTGAATTCTGACTCTGTTCGCCTCCTCAGTTTCGCGCAATTCATGCTGGTCATTCAAACGAGTTAGCTATGTCATTTTTTCTAAGTGTATCTCATTTGAACGACTTACAGTAGCTGTGGCATTATTTTCTCAGTGTATCTCGTTCAAAAGAGTTAGATTTTCTTAAATTTATCTAATTTGAACAAGTTAGCTCGTTTTAAAGACTTACTGGCAATTCATCCAACATGTTATCTTACATTTTAAACAGTGTATTGTTGCATAATTTTGCCGTATAATAACATCTGTATGCTTAAGCATAAAGGTGCAGATTACATTTGTAACCCATACATTTCCGACATGCCCAGGGTGGCATTCAAACCTACAGTAGGTCTCCCGCGGCGAAGATGCCATTTTAACCAGCTACGTCGATGAAAATTTAACCAGCTACACGTCGATGAAAAGCTAGTTCTTCATTATTTTTTTTATTTTACCTTTATTAACCAAGGGAAGCCCACTGAGACCAAGGTATCATTTTCAGTGGTGTCCTGGTTACCCAATACATCATAAACAATACAAAACTATATTAAACCAATATAACAATATACCAACACATTCATATATTATACACAATTAAATACAATGACAACATTATCTAAAACATACAGACCTAGACAAAAATGTCCAAAGTGACTAAGGCATCCAATTTAAAATACTCCTGAAACCTATTACCTGCTCTAAGAGCACCATAACTAAAAGCAGTATTTCCCTGTCTGGTAATTGCTTGAACACCATGTAATAAGGGAGGTTAGGTGCCGTTGGCTAGTTTTTGTAAGATAGCTTTATACTCACACAGGAGTCATTACTGCACGCTCCTACAGGCCAGGGACAGCCAGCAAATTACAGTGGTACATTCTAAAATGATGAGCAGTAATAGAAAGGTGTAGTAATAGTAATAATACTGCTAACTGATAGTGTCAAGCTGTTTCAAAGTGGTAGGGGCGGCATGCATATAAATGGCTCACACACGCACACACACACACACACACACACACACACACACACACACACACACACACACACACACACACACACTAAACAAAGGTGAATCAAACCATTTCAAGCTGTCTCCTCTCCTATCCTCTCCTGTCTCCTCTCCTCTCCTCCTCTCCTGTCTCGTTCCTCTCCTCCTGTCTCCTCTCTACTGTATTTTATATATTTATTTATTTATTTAATATTTATATTTTTATATTTATATCAGAGGAGGCTCGTCCATTGAGTCCTCCTCAGTTTTTGGAGAGAAGAGAGGGATTAAAATATAAATATATGCATGTATTTATTTATAATTAATATTTAATATTATCTCAGTTTTGTTCATACATCAGGTTTTCCCTATGGATAAAACCCCATTATTGAAATTCTAAAGCTCCAACAGTGACATCTATAACATGCAGCTGGAGGACCCATAGATATCTATGGAAGGGAGGAATTCCTCCCTTGGGCGTGTCCCTTAGGGGTCTATCAATGTAATTTTTTTCATGCTAATTTGTGATTGGCCAAAACGCTGAAAAATTACCACTCAGTTCCACTGGCTGGCTATAGTCGGTAACGTTAGCTACGGGGGCTACGAGGTGCACGTCAGGCTACGGCATAGGCAGGCGCGCAGATTGGCTGGAGGCGCAAACTGTCGGCAACTCGTCCAAAACATTTCTAGAGACTGGGTCGCAACACCGGATCGGAGAAATGCACTGAACAGCCTGGCTCCTGCTTGCGTGAGAATTGATCGCTTTGCGGTGCTTATTCCTCATCCAGTGATGGATGGCTGGATGGAAAACTTTCAACTGAATTTTCATATTGTTCTGATAATTGTAGGCTATAGCAACATACTGTAAGAGTGGCAGCTTTGACAGCAACCCAAATGAGCTAATCCCATAGCTGTACCATTGCTAGCTAGCCAAACTGTTGGATACTGCATTTGCTATGCAACGTATTCCGTATTCCATTGTCCAACTGTTTGAGAGCCAGCACACCTCAGTGTCCCTTAATCATTTTTTTCATATATCACCTAACCTCTCCAGCACCTTACCAATATCAATTCTTTTCTCTCTTTAGAGAAGAGTACAATCCATTTAGTGATGTGACGTTCACAAACAATCCGATTCTTTTGAACGGCTCTTTAAAACGAACGATGGGAACCGATTCGCAGTTGTGGGAGCCGTTCTTTTTTCACACAAGCCATTACCAAATGAAATTATAGCCTAATCATTATTTCAGAATATACCACCAATAGAATTATATATTGGAGGTCTAAGTTTGAATGATTCTGATCCAAATTTTACTCTATCATTCCTCCCAGTGATTATTTCCCAGATAAAATGGGTCACCCCAACGCTGGCTTCTTAAAAATAAATAAATATAAAAATGAGCCAGTCTTTTGAACGGCTTTTTGAAAGGAACGGATCCTCAAGATCCGACTCCCTTCAAAGAGCCATAAATCCCATCTCTAAATCCATTACAACATGCTTACAATGTTTTATTGTTGTTTTCCATCCATCCATCTTCATCCGCTTATCTGAGGTCGGGTCGCGGAGGCAGCAGCTCCAGCAGGGGGCCCCAGACATCCCTTTCCATGGCAGCATCAACCAGCTCTGCCTGGGGAATCTTTAGCCGCTCACTGGCCAGTGCGGAGATGTACAGGTAGTCCCGCCACCTAGTCCTGGGTCTACCCCGCGGCCTCCTCCCAGGCGGACACACCTGGAACACCTCCCTAGGGAGGCGCCCAGGAGGCATCCTCACTAGATGCCCGAACCACCGCAACTGGCTCCTTTCGACGCAAAGGAGCAGCGGCTCTACTCCGAGTCTCTCTCGGATGACTGAACTTCTCACCCGATCTCTCCGGGAGACCCCAGCCACCCTCCGGAGAAAACTCATTTCGGCCGCTTGTATCCGTGATCTCATTCTTTCAGTCATGACCCATCCTTCATGACCATAGGTGAGGGTGGGGACAAAGATAGACCGGTAGATCGAGAGCTTTGCCTTTTGTTGTTTTGTAATATTTTATCATGAATATGATAAACAAATGCTGCATGTAGTTAAAGAAAGTGTTATTCAGTTTTTCATATGCTAAAATTGACTGTAAATCCACATTTTAAAGCTGATATTTCAAATAATAACTGACTGAGGGAAAGTGCCCCCCGGCGCCCATGGGCGGTTCGCCTCTCTTCCTCCTGTCCTCCTCAGTTTTTTGAGTCACCAGCCGCCACTGATATATATATATATATATATATATATATATATATATATATATATATATATATATATATAACATTTTATTTCGTTCTGTTAAAATTTTGTAAATACCTTATATTTCTTATAAATGAAGAGAATAAAATAGAGGTTTGATTGGATCTGTTGGGTGAGCAGCTGCCTTACTGTACTGAAAAAGGAAGTCAGTAGGATGGCTTTTTGCTACAGTATTACTGTAACCATGGATATTCGTAAATAGCATAAATGGCCAGTCTCCATGCCGACTGTCATTACAGCTTACACCCTTGCCCTAACTTTGGGAGCATCTACCGCAACGTTCAACATTTTAAGACATTTTCTCTGAGCATCGACTTGGTGTAGTACTGTAAGTTGCTGCACAAATACAACGCTCAGCTTATTCAGTTTGCATTTGAAAAGGACCTGACTCAAGTACACAACAAGTTCAAGGACAAGGATGAAAGGAAGAACGCGTTGATGATTCAACACTCAGAAACGCCTCCTTCAACTTTACTGAGCCAGAGGGAGAATGAGAGAGCGCCATTCAGAGAAGGCTAAGTTCAGATGTGTGTGTGTGTGTGTGTGTGTGTGTGTGCGTGTGTGTGTGTGTGTGTATCTTATTTGCAAGTGTGCAGATTGCATGCCACTGGCAAATATCCCCGTTTTAGCCATTGTAGGCTATCCCTGGCATCTATTCATTTTCTAAAGCCAATTGTTGACAAGACCTTGTCATTGGTGACAATTGTCCAGTCAGTGAATGCTTGCATTGTAATGCGCCAACTGTCTCTCCATGTTATAATGTAACCTCCTGCATTCATATTAAAGTGCCAGCCTAGGTCACCTGTTACCCCCTAGAGACCAAGAATTGTTTTCCGAAGATCCACTGTCATTGATAGAGCAATTACAATATGGAATTAATTATCTTCTCTAATCACTAGCACACAAAATAAATTTGCCTTCAAAAAGCATCTGAAACCATACCTCATGTACAGTAGATGACCATATGACGAGTCTCCCTTGACCGCCGCCCAGTCTCACCTCTGTCCTTTGTCAAGAGTTGAGTCTTACACTAATGTTCATGTGATCAGTCCTGATGTCTATCATGATTGCCCTGCTACTTTGTGCTACAGTACTGTATTATGTATGTCCATGTCTATTTGTTACTATGTTCAGTCATGTTATGTCCTTATATATGCCCATGTCATTGTGTGTACTGTATATGTGATATCAGTCATTTCATGTCCCTACATTAAATATATTGATATGATGTGCTGCTGTTATGCTGTGCGTACATGGCTATTTGCATGAGGTCAGTCATGTTGTTATGTCCTATGTCCTGTTATGTGTATATGCAAGTCATTATGGGTAAACTGTATGTGTCAATCATGTTGTGTATTAGGTGTGTGACGATACACTCATTTCACCATACGATACATGATAGTGGGTTCACAATATCGCTAATATACAATATATAACCATATTTTATACAAAACTTGAATGATGAAAATATGACTGGAAAAATAGTAATTTATTAGAGAAACACAAACTGCAAAGCAATGCTGTTATTTGCAATGCAGTTATTATTTCGTAATGTTTGTATAGGGGTTTTCTGGGTAGCAAAGTCGCTTTATATAAGTAAAAAAAAAAAAGATTGACAATTCATATCATGGCACGATATCACACCCCAATAGGCTATATGCACAACTCCAGTACTTCCTTCCTATTGGATGAAGTGATTAATCAGGTGCCTGACTGCAGCACAATGATCAGGCACACCTGAATAATCATTTCATTCAATAGTGTAAAACAGGAAATAGAGAAGCATGTCTAATTTCAGGAAGTACTGGAGTTGTGCATATAGCCCATTGTATATATTATATGATGTCAGTCATGTTGTCTTTATGTGCATGATGTGCATGTTTTTGTGTGTTTATGTGATGTTAGTCATGTTGTTATGTCGTTATGTGTATATGTGTACGATGTCCCGTAATTTATGTAATTTTCAATATTTTTGTGAATCCCAGGAAGATTAGCAGTCGTTCTGCCACAGCTAACGGGGATCCAAAATAAACAGAAACATAAATGCTAACAGAACAATGGATCAACAAAGTCGAGGATGAGGGCTTAAAAACACAGGGAGAAGAATCACGGAACGAGGGTTGAAGACAGGACAAGGGTGCAGACACAGGGAACGGGTGGGGAACTACAGGGATTGGGAAGGGACCAGGAACTAGCGGGGAACCTGGAGCTAGGGGCTAGAGCTGAGGGGAAGTGGGGCTAGGAGGACTGGGACCAGGATGGGAGCTGGGGACACAACAGGGCACAGGGAAGATAAGACAATGAATACTAGACAATGAACGACACGAGGGCATACAGTCCAGGGTGAGTCCAGAGTAGTCCAGGGTCCGTTCCATCCAGCATTTTAGAGCAAAAGTTGACATGCTGAGGATAATCTTTAGAATAATAAGGATTTGGGATAGGCCACCAGTGTGCATTTCTACTCCAGTGATGTGCTAGAAGAACTTTCTCAGCTACATTTTATGTTTGATGGTATTTTTCCATGTAATTAACTATGTCTGAGTAGACTGAATGTAACAGTTGCACTTTATTGAAGATTTGTAGCAGGGAGCATGTTCTAGGTGGCCCACTCTGCATCTGCCCAGCATGATTGATGGGAGAGGACTGTGATATGAGGCCCCGGTTGAGATGGCATGCACGTAGCCGGCAGCGAAAGGTCAGCTGTGAACTGGCACATAGCATCACAACCAGGCATGTTGTCATTCCCAAAACATCCTGAACATGATGTCTCTCTCCCACCCTCTCCACCATAGCAGAATGGTGAATCTGTTAAGTAACAGGAAACACTCAACTGGCTCTGCAAATGTATAAAATTTAGCATCCATTCCTCATCAGCCACAAACTATCACAGAAAACTGGGCAGATAATACCTTTACCACATTCAATTTAGCTTTATTAAATTTCAGGTCTCTAGCTCTGTCACTTCTCTTAGTCGCTTTGGATAAAATTGTCTGCTTAATTACTGTAATGTAATGTAAATGTAATGTAACAGGAAAGACATTTTTAATCAATAATGGGTTTCCCGAATGAGTTAAGAAGCACTTAACTTCAAGGGACTTCTTAACTCCCATGCACAGGGCTGCTTATGCTTGATTTAACTTTCTTTCTTTTTTTTAAGATATTTTTTAGGGCCTTTCAGCTTTAATGGACAGGACAGTTGCGAGAGACAGGAAATGTGGGAGAGAGAGAGGGGAGGACATGGGCACATGACCCGAGCCGGGAATCGAAGCCGGGTCTGCCGCACGAAGGACTAGCCTTCATATGGGGCGTGCCTTACCCGGTGAGCTACTGCGGCGCCCCATGTTTGATTTAACTTTCTAAATGGTTTTGGGTCAGTGAGTGACATTAAGGTACTGATAATTAGAGACAACAAATGTCAATATTCTCTCGCATCAGAGATATTTTTATCCGCCACTGTTTTCAAAAATGTTGCGTGGTTTTGGACACCACCACATCATGTTTGAAAGAAGCGCTGCAGGGCGCTGGGACGAAGCGCTCCGCAGCGCCCTGCAGCGTTTTTTTGCCAGAAAAAGGCGCTATGTGGACACGGCCCCTTAGAAGGGTTCCTTAAGAAGGTTCTTTATCGGGAAACCCGGCCAATTTTATTATTGGCACAATCTTGATTTCATGTTTTTAACTGAAACTTGGTTAGACCAAGGTAACAGTGCAGCTGTTCTTATCGAGTCAACCCCTCCCAACTTCAGCTTTATGAGTGAGGCTAGAGTGCATAAGAAAGGAGGTGAAGTTGCCATTTTGTTTAATGACTCCCTCCAATGTAAGCAGATATGTGGCTCTTCAGTTGAATTCCTCTTCTCAAGACAATTTTTCTAAACATCTACAGGCCACCTAAATACTGTCCAAACATTTTTGATGACTTTGCTGAACTGCTGTCTATTATCTGTATTGACTTTGACTGTGTGGTTATTGTTGGTGATTTTAACATCCATGTTGACAACCCCCAGGACAGAGGGGCTAAAGAACTGTCCTTGATAAATGGACTGACTCAGCATGTGACAGATCCCACACACAACAAGGGGCACACTCTTGATCATCACCAAAGGTCTGAATATTTCTAAGGTTGAGTTGTCTGATGTTGCGCTCTCTGATCATTCCTGTGTTTTTGTTGAGAGTACTATCTCCATGCACACAAATGTTCAAACAGAGGTCATCACAAAACGGTACATCACTGAAAACACCAGTGAAATATTTACTCAGAGTTTCTCGTCCTCACCTGCCGTCTCTTGGGTCTCAGTCAATGAGCTTGCAGATTACTTCAATTCTAAAATTACAAATATTATTGATGCCATTGCGCCCACTAACGTGAAGGTGGTCTCTGGTAAGAAACGATCTCCATGGAGAAACGCCACGCTGGTCAGAATAGAAAAAAGAGTGTCGAAAGGCTGAACACAGGTGGCAAAAAACATATCTCCATGCTCATTATGACATCTATAAAGAGAGACTTCGCATTTATAATTTGGAGCTGAGAAATGCACGACAGTCCTTCTTTTCTGACATCATCACCAAAAACAATAATAATGCACGTGCTCTGTTTGCCACTGTCGATAGGCTAACAAAGCCTCCTGTGTCAGTAGCCTCTGAACTTCTATCCACCAGGGCCTGCAATGAATTTGCCTCATTCTTCACTGACAAAATTCAGAAAATTAGACAAGCAGTCAGTTCCTCCATTTCAGGTACAGGATATGTGTTGTATCAGAGTCCCCTGAAAATCAATACCATGACACAATTTTATCTGATCAACCACAAAACCCTGGAGAACATCATACAATGTCAGAAATCCTCCTCCTGTTGCCTTGATATTCTGCCTAAAGGCTTTTTCAAAAATGTATCCAACTGCATGGCCTCTGATTTACTACAAATTGTAAACACATCACTTCTTTCAGGTGTGTTCCCGCAAACACTGAAAACTGCAGTCGTCAAGCCACTCTTAAAAAATAATAATCTAAACCCGTTTTTAAGTAAAATCATTGAAAAAGCAGTTTTTCAACAGCTGAACAATTTCCTGGCACTAAATAATTGTTTTGATATCTTCCAATCAGGATTTCGACCACACCACAGCACCGAGACTGCTCTTATTAAAACAACAAAATATAAACAGTACACACAAATTTACATCACCGTATCACCAGGGGACTATAATCCCATACAAGCGCTGAGTACAGTAAGTTCATTGAACAAATCATCGATTGGATGTACCAGAACATTCTTCAGGTCAACTAAACAAAAATAAAACTGAGGTAATTGTCTTTGGAGCCAAAGAAGAACAATTAAAAGTCAGCGCTCAGCTCCAATCAGTAATGCTAAAAACCACAAACGAAGCCAGAGACACTGCAGAGATGCAGTGTCAACATTTCCCATCCTTTGTCCAGCGAGGTACAATGGACAACTAGTTACTCACTGCAGCTACTCTCTGTTGTTGGTCCAAATCCCTGCTGAAATGTCCATAGCAGCAGAGATTCACCCTGTAAATCTGAAGTGAATCATTTCCTCCAAGGCACACATCATACTGTAGCAGCTACTATATCTGGGGGGAAAATATAATAGAAAGAACTTTGGAAGTCAAAAAGAATGATACCCTAATATGATTTAAGATCTGTGAAAGTGTCTTGGTGATGGTGATAGACATCATTAGATAGATAGAAATCATTCACGGTGTCATGTTGGAACATCCAGGATCTGAGGTCCTCTGCTCTTGGAATTAAGAGCAGGAACCCAGACTTAATCAGAGAAATCAAAGATTCAGATGTTGTGGTGTTGCAGGAGACATGGAGTAGAGGAGATGAGTCTACTGGCTGCCCTTATGGCTATAGAGAGATAGTTGTCCCATCCACTAAAATGAAAGGAGTCACACAGGGAAGAGATTCAAGAGGAACATTTTTCATTTGGTTAAAAATAAGGAAGGAGGCTATCTCCGCTGACAAAAACGTGTTTCTATGTGCCGCATATATTCCACCTTTCGAGTCTCCCTATCACAATGAGGACACATTCACCATTCTAGAAGAAGATATCAGCTACTTCCAGGCCCAGGGCAATGTATTGATCTGTGCAGACCTCAATGCCAGGACAGGGATAGAACTTGACACAATTAACAATCAGGGAAACAGATATGTACCAGGGAACATCAACATTCCCCTTCCCTCATATCCTATTAGAAACAATTACCATAAATCAAGCAACCAAACAGGAAAACAACTTTTAGAGCTTTGTCGCACGCTGGGTCTGTACATAGTCAATGGTACTGTAGACTTCGAATGATAACGGTAACGAACGCAGCAATGCCAAACATGTCCCATGCGGGAGGGGGAGTGCTAGAGACACAGGGGTTTGGATTGGGGTGTGCAGGGGTAGAGCCCCGAGTGCAGCGAACCACCCCCCCCCCTCCCCCCCCCCTGCTGGCTCTGACCCAAGGGGGGCGCCACAGAGCCCACCCTAACAAGGCCACCCATTCACCTCCATTCATTTGTACTTGCTCAGGAGGCAAAATGTCAGTTTAAGATAAGCAGATAGATCAATCGATAGACCATGACGGCTCCACAGGCACTGTGCACTAGTGTTACCAATGTTGTTTGTTTGTGTGTCTATGTCCTAATGTAAAGACCTGTTAAACTCAGGAGCCCTGGCTGGTTTCCAAGGGATGTCTCCCAAGCCTTTGAGGGGAGATCAATAACTGAGCCAAGGAAACCAACAGCTCACACCTAAACAATGTGCCCTCCTTGACTTCAAGTTTTAACTTAAGAGGCACTTATCTAAATGTAGAAGACATCACTGGGCAAGAAAACAGAAAACAAATCAATATGTGTTGCTGGTTAAAAGAGAAGAAAAAGTTTTGGAATGAAACGCACTGAGATGGAGTCAAAATGCAGTAGAGCAAGACGAGCTGAAGGCTTGGGGGCTGGACTGGTAATCCTATCCACATTAGATGCTTAGTCCATGCATGTTTGTGCTGACTGAGAGGTTTGGGAGACACTTCTTGTGGAGGCAGATGCACTCAGTCGAGACGAGGTCAAGGCTTTTGCTGTGAGCAGACACCCTCTCTCGCTTTGTTTCTGAGTAGTACTGTTCAAAGCCAAGGCTTTTATCCCACATAAGCCAGAAGTCAAGTCAGTCACACCCACAGAAATCTGTCAGAAAGTACAACAGAAACTAGAAATCACATAAAATTTCAGAAATATTCCTTTTCTTTTTTTGTCATTGCTCATCGTATTGAATATGAGTGATATATCATGAATCAATGAATACCACATACCCTGTATCAAGAAAAACTAGTTCAGCCCCCTCTCCATGTGCACTGCTTGTGTTTGCACAGGCACCAAGGAGGTGAATAGCTCAGGGAAGTCCTTCACAGTGAAGAGCAGCCTGGAGTTTGAGGTGGACAGGCGAGATGATGGCGTGGCCTACACCTGCAGTGTGGAGCATGTGTCGCTGGGCTCCAACCCCTACCAGGTCACAGAGGTCCTGGAGGTCCACTGTGAGTACCGACAAAGCTGCCAACCCCGGTCAGGCTGACCAATAGAGTAAACAAGCCTTACCCTGTCATCAAGAAGATACACAGAACTGGCCACTAGGGCGTCAGTCTTGGCCTGTTTAAGGTAAAAACGCTATCAGGAATAGGCAAATTGTTACCATCTGCCTTGCGAAGGAATTTGCCATCTGCCTCGGGATTATGATTACGATTTTGCCCTTGCATACAGCTGCATTGTACAGTATTTTACTTTTTTTCTTCATTTTTAAATCTTTATTTTTATCTTGTTTTATTGGGTTTCATCTTATTTTTATATTTTATGACTATTTTCTTAGGTGAAGCACTGCATTTCTATGTTGTAAAGCACTTTGAGCTTCATTTTTTTGTATGGAAGGTGATATACAAATAAAGTTTTGTTTTATTGTTATGATTATGATTATTATAGGTTAGGATGGGAGAAAAGACTTCAGATTCAGAAAAGACTTCAGATTCAGATTACCTTTCAGGTATAGCTTTAAATTTGGCTGGGATTAAGATAGGAGGTATAAAGTTGGGGATTAGGGCACAGGCAGGTCTGTTCAGTGATATAATTTAACAAAGCCATTAACTGATGGTCATACCAATGTAGTAGATCATTCTTCCATTGTGCCTTTCTCTCTAATGCTCCCCAGATGCACCCCATGTGGAGATAACACACTCACTGATCATTCCACAAGAAGGGCAGTATTTAAAACTGGAGTGTGTGTCCCAAGGAAACCCAATGTAAGTGGTGAATAACTGTCACTGAAATTCTGAATGTGATTCTACTAATGATTCTAACAATCATATCATTCTCCAGTGTCTGCAGATGAAGAAATGACATTGTTCTTGAAGGCATTGATGTATCACTGTATCACACGTACTGTATCACATAGAGACAGTTGATAATATCTAAATGGCACTGACATTTCTAAAGTTTAGGGCTTTAATTAAGCTATATCTCATGAGTGGGAATGCTGTTATATTGAATATCAGCAGGTTGTGATTTGATGGTAGGTATTGTACAATGCCTTCAGCCTCATACCTACGACCGAATGACAACTGGTAAATGGACTGCACTTATACAGCGCTTTTATCCAAAGCGCTTTACAATAAAGGCCTCTCATTCACACATTCACACACCAATGGTGGCAGCTGCCATGCAAGGTGCTAGCCTGCTTATTGGGAGCAATTTGGGGTTCAGTGTCTTGCCCAAGGATACTTCGACATGTCGTCAGGAGGAGCCGGGATTCAAACCACCGACCCTACGATCACTGGACGACCCGCTCTACCTCCTGAGCTACAGCCACCCGTAGCTGTGCTGATATAACAGCACTCCCTCTCGTGTGATATTGCTTAATATTCTCTCCGAAAATTATGAAAACTTTTGCATGGAAAAGTGTTTTCCATGCAATTGAGAGCAGTGAGACTGTCAGGTTGCTAGTATGTGTCTTGTCTTTCCTGTCCAGGCCAGAGCCAGTGCTGTGGTCTAAAGATGGAGGAGAGCTTCCGGACGCCGAGCGCATGATTGTGGAGGGCAGGGAACTGACCATCACCACCCTCAACAAGACAGACAACGGCACCTACCGCTGTGAGGCCAGTAACCACCTCGGGACCAGCAGTGCACAGTATGTGCTGTATGTATATGGTGAGTCCCTCCTAACCCTAACCTTAACACCAGCAGTGCACAGTATGTGCTGTGTGTATATGGTGAGTCCCTCCTAACCCTAACCCTACGACCAGCAGTGCACAGTATGTGCTGTGTGTATATGGTGACTCTCTCCTAACCCTAACCTTAACACCGGCAGTGCAGAGTATGTGCTGTATGTATATGGTGAGTCCCTCCTAACCCTAACCTTAACACCAGCAGTGCACAGTATGTGCTGTATGTATATGGTGAGTCCCTCCTAACCCTAACCTTAACACCAGCAGTGCACAGTATGTGATGTATGTATATGGTCAGTCCCTCCTAACCCTAACCTTAACACCAGCAGTGCAGAGTATGTAGAGTATATGGTGAGTCCCTCATAGCGCTAAAACCAGCAGTGAACAGTATGTGCTGTGTGTGTAGAGTATGTGCTGTGTGTGTATATGAGTCCCTCATAGCACTAAAACCAGCTGTGTAGAGTATGTGCTGTGTGTGTATGGTGAGTCCCTCCTAGCACTAAAACCAGCAGTGTAGAGTATGTGCTGTGTGCGTATCCTTCCTAGCACTAAAACCAGCTGTGTAGAGTATGTGCTGTTTGTGTATGGTGCGTCCCTCCTAGCGCTAAAACCAGCTGTGTAGAGTATGTGCTGTGTGTGTATGGTGAGTCCCTCCACCTCCAGCAGCCCTCTGTGATGGACGAGCAGCGCTCCAGTCTCAGCTCTGTCATGGCCAGCTCCCACCGTGACCAATGCTCGTCCCACATTGCGCACAAACAGGTTTAGAATCCACCTCACCCAGACAAACACCCACATGATCCAGTGTTGGCTCTGCTCTAGGTGGCCCAGTTTCACTCCCCAGGGCCGTGAGACGTGGCTTTAGCTTTTTTGGGGGACTGTTTCTGAGAAGAAGCGGGAAAAGTGCAAAGGATGCAGTATTTAGCGCAGTGGTATGAATAGAGATAGGCTCGCCCAGAGACAGCACAGCAGCTGGGAGACCCAAGGCCCCATGGCAGACTGAACACCATCATTAAGACTTCAGCAGCAGAGGGTGATAACATTTGTCAAAAGCAGTTGGTCTAAAATAGGAAAACAGGCTGTGAATATTAGAAACGGACACCAACAACCCCACACGAGAGTAAGTTTTGTTTGGGAGGAACTTATCCCAGCGTCCCAGAGATTTGTTCACACTCTAACAGCGAGAGGCTGGCTGGGTCGACCAGACAGTCTGATATTCTAAGTTTTGGAGAGACAGATCTCCCTGAAATAATAGAAAGCAGTAAAGACACGTTCTTCTCTCCAGCTTGGGTTATCTCGGTCTCCTCGTCCCTGGTTGGCTGCAGAGGAGCAGATTTATATGAACTTTACTGAAGGATAAACCCCTTGAGATGAATCATCTAGTTTTCAAGGGGGTCCTTGAAACACAGATACAACAACAGTAACATAAACATGTATACATACAAGTACAGCACCCACACACTCTCAACCTCCAATCCGCCCACACCACACAAACCATTTATAATGAATTCAACACAATCAGAAACATGAACAAGTTGTGTTCAGATGAGAAAAAAGTGACGTCCTAAAAATGTGCAGTGAAGAAATGGATCAGAGAGAGTTGGGCAGTCTATTCCAGTCAGATAGGGCTTTACATTTAGCCCGATGCCCAACTTCTTTGGAATGAAATTTGGGGAACAAAAAAAGAGGGTATTGATATGTCTAAGTGAGTATGAGGATCTGCATGGAACTAGAAATGGCTTTAGATAAGAAGGCTAGCTAAGAAAAATATTTAAAAATAAATTGCAGCCAATGAAAATGCTTTCTGGAATTTAGAGATAGCCTGTTAAGTGATTCTTACATAAGGCAATAATGTAATTGAGAAACTATTATTTTTTCTTACCTAAATGGTGAAACAATTTATTGAATGGTATAATGTACTTTTGGGGATGGCAAAATCAATATGGGACCTTAAGGAGATATTCCACCAAGATATTAAAATAGATCCACTTTCTCAAGTGGTGACCCATCATGAAAACTAATACTCATGTTATTACATGTGTGACATTTATGCCTAGCCCCAAGCAGCATAGTGCTTATTTTTTTCAATAGAGGTTTATTGTTGTAAAATAAGTTTTGGACTACATAAAATCATATTGAGGGGTGTTAGTCCAGGCTTGGGTCCAGGGGCGGGGATCCTGAGGGGGTCCCCCCAAAATTTGAAATCATTAGGTGGGCTAGCTTGCAGAAGCTAGCCCAACTTGTGATATTCCCACTATTTCTTTCTTTCTTTCTTTCTTTCTTTCTTTCTTTCTTTCTTTCTTTCTTTCTTTCTTTCTTTCTTTCTTCTTTAATAATAACTTCTTTATTATTCTAGTTCTCCCCAGTTTTTGTCTCCTTAAGTACTTCTTCATACTTTGTGCTAGAAACTTCATTCAAACTTTAAAATGTTCACGATGTTTAGCTCTTTAACGGATCCATTCAGATTTTTTATTTATTTATTTATTTATTTATTTATAGTTTTTTAGAAATGTAATTTTTAAAACTATTTTTTGTCCCATTGTTTTTAGAGTGGTGGCAGCAGTTGCTTTGAAAATATTCACACATTTTGTAAACTGCTGGCACTCCTACAGCTTTGACAGCTCACACACATATTATATATCAAAATGTATCAAATCTGTGCTGATTTGTACAATGTAAGTATCTAAGCTGTGTGACTTACAGTTTTCGCTGCATGACGATTTGTTCGGCAACTGCGCTCCCCATTGAAACATATGGTGCCGCACAAACTTTTGAGCTGCTAATTTTCCATTTTTACCCTTTTTCTAACTTGTTGCCATGCCTACAGTGTTTAAGCTATACGGACATATTATACATAGAAATGTTCTGCAAGTTCTCAGGATTCCTATGGTGTCAATATATAAGCTGTAACATTTATCGTTTTCACGACAGAGCTGTCTGAAGCGGACCATGTCTAGGATCAGAGTGTCAGTTGGGATTCTCATACACACACTCACACACACAAAGACATACACCAGTCCTGGGCTCAGATCCCCTTCCCCTCACCCTAACCCGGGTCCGTATCCTTTTCCTACCCCGATCCTACCCTTGACCCCTGCCTCTATCTGGGCCCAGGCACATTCACGCACACACAGACATACACCAGTGTTTGCCATGTCTCTCCTATGATGTTATTAGCCTCTCTTACTCTGAAAATGTAATTTAATGTTATTTATTGCTCTATTAATGTTCTTAGCCGGTAGACAAACATACTCCAGGAGCTTGCTCGATCGCCTTGTTGAGAGGGGTCAGGGAAGAATTTTTACAGCTCACTTATCTGGCCCCCGGGTGATTACTGTTTTTTTGCTTCCCTCTGGAATATGTAGGGGTGGGATGTCTGCCCACCTCCCTTGTTCTCTGTAAAGCGCATTGTGTTGCCTCTGGGTATGAAATGCGCTATACAAATAAAGCTTTGATTGATTGATTGATTGATTGATTGATTGGGATTAGAGTGGTGGCAGCTGTTGCTTTTTTTAAAAATGTGTGTGCATGTGCAGCCTCTCTTAAAGGTACAGGCACCCTTTTATAACAAATGTGGTAGCACAGAACTCAGCCAAAGTGGAATAGAGACACATGATCTTTACTGGTGGGGGCCGGTGGGTAGCCCGGAGAGGAGTACACCGTCCCTGACTGGCTATGACCAAAAGGGGCGGAGCCTCGCCACCACGCCACTATTCACGCCACAGAACCCACTTTTCAGCCCCTGAGTGGGCTAGAGACACACAGTCTTCAATGGTGGATGCATGGAAATTGCCCGGAGGTCACTGTACTGTCCCCGACTAGCTGTGACCCAAGGGGGCGGAGCCTAACCAGCACGCCACTATCCACGCCACGGGCCGCACAACTCAGCCCCTGAGTGGGCTAGAGACACATGGTCTTCACCGGTGGAGTCAGGTAGGTGGCCTGGAGAGGGGTACACTGTCCCTGACTTGCTCTGACCTGAGGGGGCGGAGTCTCACCACCACGCCACTATCCATGCCACGGGCCCTACAACTCAGCCCCTGAGTGGGCTAGATACAGACGGTCTTCACCGGTGCGGGCGGGTAAGTGGCCTACCCAGCTCTGACCTGAGGAGGCGGAGTCTCGCCACCACGCCACTGTCCACGCCACAGACCCCACAATTCAGCCCCTGAGTGGGCTAGAGACACACGGTCTTCGCCGGTGGGTGCATGGAGATTACCCGGTCCTTAGTAGTTCCAGCAGTAGCTGTTACATACAGCTGCAGCAGCTAGCCCACCTCACATTTTCTCCAGGAAATGTACTTTCTAGTTAAAATTGCCCCCCCCCCCCAATATTTAGATTGGGGTAGTGGCATTCAAATGACCATACAGCCTCGTAGGAAGATGTCCCCCCAAAAAAATACTCTTGCAAAATTTCACTGTAAATGTCCCCCCCAAAGTTGGATACAGATCCCCGCCATTGCTTGGGTCTGTATTATCCATGGTCTGTATTATCCAGGCTCTGTATTATCCAGGGTCTGTATTATCCAGGCACATCAGGGCTTCACCTGTCGAGCCTTAACTCCACCCTCTCAGTCAAACGCTGTTCGTCCTCTCAGCTACCTGAGAATGTGTCAGGTGGTCAGGGATAACAGGAATGACTGATATATGCTGCAGAGACATTTCTGGGGTATCTGGACCACGTTATCAGTGTGAATAGTAAATGAGCCTCCATGTAGATCTATACCCAGCCAGACCCAGTGCTGGAGGAGGACAGGCTGGAGATAAGCACTTAAAAGATCACTTACCAATAACAGCCTTTCTGTAGAACTATGTCTGGCTGCAGAATACTGATACACGAAGGCTCTATCGTCTAAGCTGTTCAACCTAACATGACCGAGAGCTGAGAAGCAATAAATGTCAATGTAATAACACACAGTCACAATTCATCACTTTCTGTAATGTCCATTATAATATATAGTCAATGAATCCAGAGAAAGGTGCATGTTGGCATCAGCAGCTACATGATAATGCCTCTGCCTGTGCTCTGAGAGATCTGATGGATGGAGGGTAAAACGCAAGCCTTTGCTCTCATCCTTAAAATGGTTGCTCGTTAATGTCGGTTTAATGTGAGCATCTGCTCCGAGCGCTCTGCAGCTCATGTTCTCATCCTCACCCATGACAAGGGTGAAGTCTGATCTACCACAAGACTCATACCCACAAATACTCTGGCTCA
Organism: Borostomias antarcticus; assembly: GCF_949987555.1. Taxonomy (NCBI): domain Eukaryota; kingdom Metazoa; phylum Chordata; class Actinopteri; order Stomiiformes; family Stomiidae; genus Borostomias; species Borostomias antarcticus. Next base: position 28,804,485 of record NC_140234.1, read on the forward strand.
ACGTTCTGTGTATAGACACTGGTCCTCATTCCTGAACGCAGTTAAGAAAAAGTTAAGGAGAAATTTCTTCTTAACTCCACGTACAAAGTTCCCGGGACAATTCTGCCATTCCTGAATGGTTTCTTGTCTGGGATTTGTTCTTATCTAAGAACAGGATTTAAGAAAGCGGAAATGCAGTCGTAGGTAGGCCAGATTGGAGTGCGCCCATGTTCGTCAGGGCTGAATTTATGAGAAATCCGTGGTGATTGCGTTCACATCAATTCTTTGTTTTTGTCCCCCATCGTTTCTGTTTCATTTACCCGACGCTCTCAGCTCAATGACTACATTACAGGCTTCCCCTCCAGCTCACCAGCCTCCCCCCTCCCAGCCTCTAGCCCCACATCCTCCCCCCTCTCAGCCTCCCCCCTCCCAGCCTCCAGCCCCACACCCTCCCCCTCTCAGCCTCCCCCCTCCCAGCCTCCAGCCCCCTCCCCCTCTCAGCCTCCCCCTCCCAGCCTCCAGCCCCACACCCTCCCCCTCTCAGCCTCCCCCCTCTCAGCCTCCCCCCTCCCAGCCTCCAGCCCCACACCCTCCCCCTCTCAGCCTCCCCCCTCCCAGCCTCCAGCCCCACATCCTCCCCCCTCTTAGCCTCCCCCATCCCAGCCTCTTTATGATGAATCCCAGCTGTGGACAAATGTCCCTTCATGGACAGTGACGGATGTGGTCAAATGTTAAGGCTCAATGTTGTGACCAAGTAGTATGTCCCAATTGGATGCATACTGAGTGGAAAGTACGTACTTCCTAGGGGCAGCTGTAGTACGTACTGGTTGCAGCCTGAGTCACGCTCGTGCCCTTTCACGCCCCTCTCTCCCAAACATGACACTGAACACACTGCTACTGATTGATGAGCTACCAAGCAGCATGTGAGCTAGAAAACAGTCGTTTTACAAGATGGACTCTCCTTACATCCCTGCATCCTGCATGGGATTCTTTGTATTTCCAGTATTTTTATTGAACCTTTATTTAACCAGGCAAGCATTTAAGAACAAGTTCTTATTTACAAAGGCAGCCTGGCAAAAAGCAAAAGCCTCTTGTGGGAAAGGGGTTAGGGCCTGAAAAATAAAACAAGGTTAAATATAAGACAGTTGAAGAAAATCAGCATACATTGACACAACACAACACGTATATAAAACAACATGCAACACTACAATGAGCAATCACCAGCACAGACATACAGCAGCAGCAAATGATCAGCAAACATGCAAGACAGTTAAAAAGACAGTTAAAGACGGCATACATGGAAGCATCACAATACCTATGGAACATACAGCATACAACTAAGCATCACCACCACAAACTCTTCTATCATACAACAGCAGCTAACACAAAAAACAGTTAAAGACAGCATACATGGAAGCATCACAATACTTACGTATACAGTACAGTATACACTAGCGTTTAATTGGTTTATGGGAAATGTTTTGATAAATAAATTAAGCAATATGGTTTTAAGAGGATTGTTGTGTACAAAACCAGTGTGTGCGTGCTGTAGTTCCAGCCTTGCCAATGAACAGGTGGTTTCCACTGTGGTCAGCCAATGTCACTGAGGCAACTTGCTGAAAGCCTTTTAATGACTTGAAAAGTACTGTAGCACTAGCTGTATGAGGCTCAAGAACAGGCCGAAGAAAATGCAATGGTTATTTGGAGTTGTACAGTAATATATTGCTAGTTGAGCCAGGTAAGCAGTTTCCACAGACGAGATTCTTAAATGATTGGGTGTGTGTGTGTCTCTGTGTGTGTGTGTGTGTGTGTGTGTGTGTGTGTGCTGTAGAAAGGTAATGGTAATGCATTGATGTTTGAAACATTTATACAATACTGTCCCCATTTTCCTTTGCTATGTAGATGTGCCTGTCTGCTTTTCTTCAGCATGTACAGGTAGAGGAGTTTCTGTGTGTTTTCTTCAGCATGTAGAGGAGTTTGTGTTTGTTTTCTTCAGCTACATACAGTAGGTGTTTGTGTCTGTTTTATTTCAGCTATGTAGAGGTGTTAATGTGTGGTTTTCCTCAGCTATGTAGAGGTGTTTTTGTCTGTTTTTCTTCAGATGTGTAGATGTGATTCAGATCAGGAAGGACGTGTCTGTGCCAGTGTGTCCTGTTCTGCTTTCACAGGGCAAGCTCCTGTTTCGGGGAATGTTCTTGATGAGTTACGCGTGTTTGTTCCTGTCAGTGAGCTTTTGTCTGGGTCACTGCGTTGTGTTGCCCACTGTCTATCTGTGCGTGTGAACACTGTTAAGAGCATGCTAATCTTCCCTGGTTCATTCCACCATTTGAACTGCATCTTTTTATTGTGATGTTGTTCCCCTGGTCTTCCCTTATTGCTGTCTCTGTCTGCAACCATGGCAACAGCCAAAGACTTTCCAGGGGCCACTACAGGTAAATACCACCCAGCCAGGTGTGAGACCAGCGTTACAGTATGTGGTGCTGGATCGAGCTCCAACCCAAGGCACCTTGTGAGCCCAACCATCTCAGCAACAGCACAGCATGAGGCCGGCCATTGTGTTGCATGGACGCTCACGCTGCTCCGCGGTACACACGCTCTCTCTGCACCCCTCTCTCCTCCTGCTGCGGCGGCAGAGCGTCCCTCTGGCTCCGCCTCCGCCATGTAGCACATCGCTCCGGCCTGCTAGGACCAGAACATCTCTCTGATCCACTAACCAGAACATCTCTGTGATCCACTACTAAACTACTGCTTGATATCAGACAAATACGAGTTTGTATTTTACCGTTTGACTTAATTGGATTTCATGTTGAGTAATCTGCAGTAAAGTATTGTAAACACGCTGGTAGCAAACTAGCCAGAGACACTAGTGTTGTCCTGGAGTTTTTTTTGCATGAACTTGCAACAAACAGTTCCCCCAGTTATTAACACTGCTAAAGAGATGAAGTACGTACTTTTCCTGGAACGCACGCCTGTGGAGTCCTGCAGAATTTTAACTGGGTCTATGTGGGTGATTTCGATGGTTATTCATGGGTTTCAAATGTAGTCCTCGTTTATTTGAAACACCTGTGTTGATCCCCAACATGGCAGGTCTAGGACTACATTTGAAACCCATGAATAGTAATTCCTTCCTGATCTCTCCATGTTATCTGACCACTATAGGGTTCAACAAGCACCATCAGCCACCTCAACCGGGCTTTAATCCTGTCACATCTCATCCCATTCTGAATGTGCTTGTTTGTCTGTACAATACTACATGCATAGAAGAGTCCTATTCTTCTCCAGCTTTGTCAATCATGTGCATATGTTTGCATTTAACTGGCATCACCACAACCCCTGCTGTACGTCTTGATCATGTTATCAGACCATTTCAGAGGTCTGTCTAGTTGTTTTGGTTTTCTTTCCTTGCATCACTGATAAAGGGCATTTTCTAAAAGGGAATGGATGTTAGGACTGTGTGGATCTACTGTATCATGACATCCAACTGAGGTCTTGATCGTTTAATTCAGCTCCGGATTGGACTAATTGGATTTAAACCGCTGTAGATTCACTTATATCCAAGTGCACATATATGTAGTAATTTGGTATCTGTTCATTTTTGGCATCAGTGAAAATATTAATATTGCTTAATATTGATATTTCTTAAAGGTGCTATAGATCTGATTTTTATGTATATCAAATCATTAATAATAATAATAATAATAATACCTCCACAGAGCTTGCTGCGGAAAGGTGCAGAATAAAAATATTGCTTTCCCCCCCAAAAAAAAATTGTATTATGATTTTTAAATTAACTTTTGATCTGTCTGTGGTTTGGTTCCCATCTCTAACAGGCCCCTGAGGCTGATCATAGTATTACGATGCCGGTGCCATGCACTATCTCTGGGTCAGCTGTGATCAGGAGTCCTAATACTATTGTCCAATGAGACTTGTTAGAGTTGTTTGTTCAAAATTATTTGTCTACATGAAAATGTTTATCTATAGCACTTTTAATATTTCCATTCTAACATATCTAGAGTTTTAAAATATTGGTAAAAACAAATACAAAATGTTTTTTAAGTCACAATATTGAAATCACATACTGTATCTGCACATGCCGTTTCCCAAGGATGCCATGTTTGAATGATGCACATTTAAATTGAACTGTACACATTCCTGGAGGAGGCCATATAGTACATAGAGGGATGTGCCTGAGCTCATGAAAACTTAATGTATTCAGCAAGATAGTGGAGAAATGTTTCACTCCCCTCCTGTTTTCAACAAGCCTGTCTGAAGTGTCCCAGAGAGGCCTGCCATGTTAGCTTAGTGAAACATTATAGTCATGAGATACTGTAGGGACTGTTGACTAGAATAGAGAAAACATGCTACTGTATACACCAGGGTTTCCCAACCTGGGGTCCGGGCCCCCCTTAGGGGGGCACCAACAATCGCAGGGGGGGCGCCAGGCCCCAGACAATTTGAGGCCTTAATATTAGCTAGACAAATATTTGTCAAAGAATCATGTTATTGACATGTCACACAGCAATTTTACCAAAATACATGATCATATCTGATTAAGGGTCAAAAAGCCTTGTATTTATGGCACTATAATACCATTTAAATTCAACAAATTAATCTTAGACTATGAATCGTGTCAACATTAATATTACCGCTACACTGGCGAAGCGCTTCATTGTACCCTAACTTATGCTTGATGGAATTTGCGCACATATGAACACACAGATGTTCACAGCGATTTCTTTTTAAATTATTTTTTTTTGGGGGGGGGGGCGCAAATTCCATCAAGTGTAAGTTAGGGGGGCTCCAGGGAAGAAAGGTTGGGAACCCCTGCTATACAGCAATATGATGCTGTTGTGGAAAATTGATGACTGCATTAATACAGTAGTGCTTGCCGATATTCTGGTGGTTCCATGTTGCATGGACTCTTAATGGAGATGAGAAATTAACTGCATGACCCAGAATTCCATCCGGAATGTGTTTTACGTGTGCACCTGCGAAAAGCATAAGTGGATGTGTGTGTTTGCTAATAACAGGGAGTAAATGAATACTCCAGTGCACATTTCCCTGGGTCACTTTGCAAGGCTGAGCACAAGCCACAGCCATTCATCAACAGGAGCTAATGAGAGCACACAAGTAGCACAGGAAAGACACAGCCACTTACACTTTATTACAGGACAGACACAGAGGCGAGCTCAGAGGCGAGTCCAACCCTCCACAGAGTCTCTGCCCTGAGTTAGCCTCCGGTTAAACTGCCTACTCCATAACAACCCCACCTTCAGAAACAATCCTATAGAACAGCAGATAGAGTGGATGCAGGATCTGCGCCTGGAGGGGGGCTGGGACAGAGCCTTAGGGACAGCTAACAGTTCTAGTCCCCTGAGACAGAGCAAGCAGTAGGGGACAGCTAACAGCTGCAGTCACCTGAGACAGAGCAGACAGTAGGGGACAGCTAACAGCTCCAGTCACCTGAGACAGAGCAGCCAGTAGGGGACAGCTAACAGCTCCAGTCCCCTGAGACAGAGCAGGCAGTAGGGGACAGCTAACAGCTCCAGTCACCTGAGACAGAGCAGCCAGTAAGGGACAGCTCCAGTCCCCTGAGACAGAGCAAGCAGTAGGGGACAGCTTACAGCTCCAGTCACCTGAGACAGAGCAGGCAGTAGGGGACAGCTAAGAGCTCCAGTCACCTGAGACAGAGCAGGCAGTAGGGGACAGCTAAGAGCTCCAGTCACCTGAGACAGAGCAGGCAGTAGGGGACAGCTAAGAGCTCCAGTCACCTGAGACAGAGCAGGCAGTAGGGGACAGCTAAGAGCTCCAGTCACCTGAGAAAGAGCAGGCAGGCTTTAGAATCAGAATCAGGGCTAAAACTTTCATTCCCCTTCTTTAAGACAAAGTAACTAACGTGGAAGCCAGACTTCCTTGCAAAGAAAAACAATTTTTGCAATACAGTTTAGCCTTCTAGCCACTTTCCAAATCCAGTCAGAAGAACAGCGAAAACCTCTTTTCCTCCAAGAAACTCCGCTAGTGCATGCTCTTGTTCTTGTTTTTTAATTGTTGTTGAGTCTATTTCTGCAATAGCTGCACTTATAGCTGTGTTTATTTGACTAACGTCGAGGAACCAATCAGGGACTGCATCCCCACTGGGGGCAGAGCAGCAGTTAAAACGCAGTCCCCGATTGGCCCATTATTTCGTAATTTATGGAAATCGTTCTGGGTGGCTAGAAGACCAGACTGTAATCGCAAAAAATATTTCTTTTTTTTGTGAGGAAGTCTGGCTTAAAGACTACATTGTAACAGTAAAATAGATTAATCTCTTCATAGTTTCTTGTATTTTATTTCTTCTTCCCTCTCAGTAACATTTTCTCCATTTACCCAAATTAACGACAGTCAGGCTGTTAATACAGGAAGCCGTCCTGGATTAGAGTTACGGTTAGCAGAATATTGTTTTAGTCCACAAGTGTGACAGCTTTGTCACTTTGTCTAGAATCATCAAATGGATGTTTCCATCAATTCTCTACAACGACCTTCTCCAGTTGCACAAAACAAAGTGAGGAAATCTATCAATAAGGTAATAAGATTTATTCTCTCCTCCTCCCCATCCCTTTCTACCTGACCAGATCCTAATGCACTAGGGCAACATGGACCTGACCATGCATTAATTGGAGGTGTAGTGGCAGTGGTCGTCTTCATCACCTTGTGTTTGATTATAGTTCTTGGGCGTTACCTGGCTAGACATAAAGGTAGGCCAATACTGCAGATGCTGCTTCTTCTTCTTCTTCTTCTTCTTCTTCTTCTGCCTCTTCTTCTTCTAGCCTTCCTCATATTGTAGTCTTGATGTCATGTAGAATATCAGAATATAGATCATTTCTGAGTGGTAACACTATTGTGTGTGTGTGCGTGTGTGTGTGTGTGCGTACGAACAGGGACATATTTAACACACGAGGCCAAAGGAGCAGAGGACGCCCCGGATGCAGACACGGCCATCATCAACGCAGAGGGCAACCATGTGCATGCAGAGGAAAAGAAAGAGTACTTCATTTAGACCTCTGTTTCCTTTTCCCTTCAAGTGTTTCATGACAACTGTCGCCAGCAGAGCAGCTTAAGGATCGTACGTTGGCTGGCCCAGGATCTATTTATTATTTTCATCTCGTTAAAAAGATCACATTAGGTTTGGCTTGTTTTACAAGCTTTTGCTGATAATGTGGCCTTCTCTATTTGTACTCTGCGGTCTCAGTACACACAAAACTCTAACCCAAACCCTGCTAATCCTAACCCAAATCCTAACCCTAAAACCCTGCTGTATAGAACATAGGCTCTTATCCAAATCTCTGTAGTCCGTTTTGATGTGACAGTGCCTAAATATACAGACATATAGGCATTTCTCAGATTTTTTGTCCTATTCCACAGAATTTTCATCAGGATTTTGATTTCTCTATCCCCCTCACTGTACCTATTATATACCTTTTTGCAGATATTTCCATCAGGAAGGAAGAAATGTGCTTCATCTCAAGTCGGAAAACCTTGTCTATGCCAATAATTTTGTTTTACGAGAAGAATATGTAAAATTCATCAATGTTCCAAATGTGAATCACGTATGAGGGATCTAGTATAGTAGTATATAATATAGGAGATCAGGTAAAATGACATGTTGTGAATAAAGAAAATCCACATACTGTAGAAGAGCCACTTTGACACAGAAGAGACATATTTACAGTAGATGTCACAAAGCACAATCCATATGATTTGTCTGTTCTCAACTCTCTCTTTTAGCTCTGTCTGTATATTCCTGCACTGTTCTTCTTCATGCTTCTCATCTTGTGTATTCATTACAACAGAGAAGCTATTAAAGCACAAAGTCCGACAACACAGATGGAGATACGCAAGCAGTTTAATGTCTCAGGATTTAAGAAGAGTTGAGTCAGTGATGGATTCAGATGAGCAGATTAAGATTGCATCACCCTTGGTGAAATAGAAAAAATGTTCAAGTAAATTCAATTTGGTCAATCTTGACTGTATTTCACATGTGAATGGAATATACAATTGAAGGATCAGAACCTTAAAGTGGTTCATTGTTTACTTCATTAAATTACTATGCTCCCTTGTTAATATTGTTGTAAAATACTTTGCTAATGTGGTAACTGGTGGACAATATTGTTGAACCTTCAGAACCATTAAAGGATAAGGACACTGAATTTCATGTTTAGCCCTATTCCTGGCTCCCCTGGCATGTATCTGACTAGTACAGGTTAAAATTCATCCGAATCCAAATTTCGCGGAGGTTTACAGCGTGAAGGGATGGCTGTTGTATGTTCGGTGAAATTAGTACTGTTTACAAGTTACTGTTATTTCGAAATGCAGAGGCGAAAGGACCTATGGTGTTTACAGGACGACATCAGAGCTTGGTAAGCATAAACCATGTAATTCCTGAACTTGAAATCCACGTATAGCATACTTTTTAGAGTTTTTCGAGTGTGACCATAGCTTTTTTTTTTAAGCTTCTGAGTTTAAAGTCAGAATTTCTGAGAAAAAAAGTCAGAAATAACTTCTGATATTAAAGTCAGAATTTCTCAGAAAAAAAACTCATAATTTCTGAGAAAAAAAGTCAGAAATAACTTCTGAGAAAAAAGACTTTAAACTCAGAAGCTTAAAAAAAAACTCTGTTGTTGGCCCTAATGCTCTTCCATAGATACATGCCAGGGAAGCCAGGAATAGGGCTAAACATGAAATTCAGTGTCCTTATCCTTTAATGACATTTGTACATTAGACTATACAGTATATCTATTTAAAGTATTCCTTCATTTATTTTTGTTATTTTTCATTGTTCAATGAAGATCAAACATTTGTTTTATCGCGAGGCATGTATATAATGTGTAAGTATTACATTTTGGTAAGAAAAAATATAGTTGTTAAAGCTTTTGATTTCAGATCATATCAATGCAGTCACTTTGACACTGGCAATTTTTTCATTCGTATGAGGAATTCTTTGGACTGGAATTTTAATGAATTGATTTTGGTTGATGGATACATTATTATGATTGATTGATATTGATTACATTATACTCTATTAATTGATATGATTCACATTATACAATAGATGTGTGAAGTTACTTTGCATTTTATAAGATAAAATCAAATCAATTATTAAAACCTCTCATGAAAACAATACAACAATCACCATTATGGCCTTTGAGTTTGCTGCAGTCCTGACATGTTGAGGCATTGGTGAATCTGACATCTCCCCTCAGTGTACATAATCACAGACGTCAAAACACATTGCCAATGTTCATACTTGTTGTTTTGTTTGACCAATTTGATGCTACAGTATAAATAACCCATTTTTGTATAAAGTTTTAATTGCTGTACTTGCATTGCATTTTAGGGTGAGGTTTGCTTTTTTTCAGTATTGAATATTCATTTTTCAACTATGCCACTGTAAAAAAAACTACAACAAAAAAGCTGAAGAAAAGTGCTAATTAAAATATGAACAAATTTAAAGCAGACCAGGCTCTTTCTTTCTTTTTCTGTCCATTTCAACTTGATTATTTTAGGAGAAAAAACCATGCAGGTGTGCAGTAGGCCTACAATGCTTTAATAAAAAGACAATTCTGAAGACATTGACTCATCACCAAACCTGCAATTGCTATTCCATACCATATACATATGAATAATTAAGCCTTTACTATCAATAATGTATGTAAATTGCCTAACTACTGGATTAACAATCGATGAAGCTCCTACAGGATGTTTGCCTGGGGGTCTCTACTCTAACCCTAACCCTATTACAGTATGTTGGCCGGTGAATTAACAATGGGTGACAAAAAGGAGGACTCAATCTCTCAAAATAGTTCCTCCATTTTGATGGTGTACCATTTCTTTATGGCATAGGAGGAGAAGAATTACCCCAAGTTGAATTCTGAAATGGTTCTGCACTGGTTGATATGGTTTTACCAAAGCAATACATGTCTCTAAACTGTCACATTTAGGTGGATAGGTAGGTAGGTAGGTAGGTAGGTAGGTAGGTAGGTAGGTAGGTAGGTAAGTAGGTAGGTAGGTACTGTAGGTAGGTAGGTAGGTGGGTAAGTAGGTAGGTAGTTTGGTAGGTAGGTAAGTAGGTAGGTAGGTACCTACCGGTTCCACAGGGATAGATTCCTAGGAATGCTTAGATTGTGCAAACAAAGATGTGCAAGATTCAAGATACAAGATTCCAGTGTCAAGTATCTCTCCAATTGGAAGTCTCAGTCAGTTGGTACAGTAGGTAGTATCCAAGCCAAGAGCCTCAGCACCCACCAAGCTGGTTCAGGTCTATTTGTCCCTCAGACAGAGGGATGAGTTGAGCAGTCTGATGGCAGCTGGTACTAAGGATGTGCTCTGTTGAGGCCCGTGGCAAAATCAGCCTCTGGCTGAAGGCGCTCCTCTGCTTGACCAGCAAGGGGTGAGCGACATCCATGATGGCCAGCGGTTTGGCCACCATTCCTCTCTCTGCCACTAGTCACAGAGTACAGGCTGACTGCCGGGATAGAGCCTGCCCTCCTGATCAGCTTGTCCATCCAGTCGGTGCCGCTGCCTCAGCACACGACCGCATAGAAGATGGCACTCGCTACAACAGACTGGTAGAACATCATTGCTGTATACATCAAAGGATCTGGGCCTGTTCAGGTAGTGCAGCTGACACTGTCCCTCCTTGTGTATAGCGCAATGTTTCCCACCCCTCGCAGCCTGTTGACCAGGTGCACTCCTAAGTACTTGTACTGTATGTGTGAACCACATCAACGTCAGCCCTCTGGATGGAGACAAGAGTCAGCGGAGCATCCTTCTGAAGCCCACCGCCATCTCCCTGGTCGTCGCTACGTTAATCTGCAAGTGGTTCTGCGTGCACCACTCAACGAAGTCCTCCACCAGGCGCAGGGACGTGCACAGATAGACACGAGGTGGTGCTAGAGCACCTGCCCTTTGCCCTCTGGACAAGGCAAGTGCCCTTTTGAAAGTTACTTTTATTTTATTTTATTTGTTTAAATATTTATTTTACAGTGTAGGCCTACTGTATGTGGCCCATGGTGACATGGATCAATTGTACATTAAAAGCGTGTAATAATAATGCCCCAAACTGCATTGTAATTTTGCCTGCCCCCCCCCGCACACACACGTTCCCGCGGCACACCCGTGCCCCTCCACTCCCTCTCTTCCTTTGTCAACGGTAAACGTGAAAAGCGGACACAAACGGAGGCGCGCTACTCCTCCCCTGCCCTTTCCCCATCCAGAGTGCCCGAGTGATGACAACTAACCAGCCAGGTAACACATAAACGAAACGAGTGCCTAAATTAGCCGACTGCCCACCTGCTTAACAAGCTAGACGCTAGTCATAATCAATTAATGGATTTAACGTTATGATGACCACCACACAACCAATGTCGGTAGAATTTGTTGTTGGTACAGCATGTGAAGCTAACAGTATACTTAAGCTGAATATTTAGTATTATGAAGTAATCTTAACCAAGTGTCAAGCCCCCCCCCCAACCCCCGTCAACAACTCACGCGACAATCAAAAATCTCTGTCAGTACCCCCCCCCCTCAACAACAACTCGCGCGACAATCAAAATACAAATTATCTGTCAGCACCCCTCCGCGCAAGGTGCCCTCATTTTTCACTGAGCACCTGCCCCCAAAAATGTCTGTGCACGCCACTGACCAGGCGCCTCTGTATTCTGTCTCCTGTCCCCCCTCACACGTCCAACAATGTCTCTGAGCTGTATCTGAAGTCAGATGTTTAGATTTGCAATTACATGCATTACCCATACCGGCTTGCAGCAGTAGAATGAGTGATGTTAGTAATGAGAAGCGTTGCTCCATGTCTGCAGGGGGACCAGGCCCCATCGCCAGCGGGGGAGCTGTGCTGTGGCCCGAGCTGTTGTGACATTCCACTCTGAAGCTCTCATTGACCTTGTGCATAATGTTGTTTCCCGGCAGACTAATGTTGCCATTATGTACACGCTGTCCTACCAACCATCTGCCTGATTCATAGGCTGCCTTGCCTCCCCTCTTGTCCAAATGGCTCCCAATGCCCACTTCATAATCATTACCACAAAAAAGCTTAGTCGATTCAAGCAAACATCAACTCTTAACACTGAACTCCTTTTCTTTTAACAGCCGTTGTGCTTTTAACACGCCATGGGAATGGGAATATGTTTTTCCTGGGTAATGTATAAGAGCCAGTAATAAGGAGGCCGGGCAGCTCAGCTGCTGGGACCTTGTTATTGCCACTATTCTTCTTCTTCCTAGGAAGTCTGACTTTAAAGCGCATTGTGTTGCCTCTGTGTATGAAATACGCAAAACAAATAAAAGTTTATTTGATTTGCCTTCCCATGCATGAAAAATCATCAAACTAAGCAAATAAGTCCAGTTCTATGCCAAAAGTCCTCAACTGGCATTGTGGGCCAATAGTCATGATGGTGGTGCTACAGCAGACATCTAAAGTTAAAAACTTATATATATATATATATCATAAGAAATCAGATATACCTAGCACTTTGCAGCCACCACCAAATGTAGGCCCAAGTGAGCAAAAACTTCTATATGCTTTGAGCTGGAAGGAATTATGAAGTTCATCACTCCATTTTTCTCAAAAGCTGTAAAACCTATTAAATCCATCTCCTCCCACCTTTTTTAGTCAAATGACACAATTGTTACACTGCATCTTCAGACTGTCTTTCACAAACTCTCCGTCACTGATTTTTAATCAAAAATTGAGCCTACAGTGCATAAAAATGTTTTCTGTAAACAGTAGGCTACTGTATGCAGCTACTGTAAATTATTGGCTAATAAATATCCAGTGTTCATGGGGGAAAAAAAATCCGAATTGTCATGACATGGTAGATTGTGAGAGTTTTCAGATCTCAAAAATATTTTTTGACAGTATTTTGAATTCTGTCCTCATTTTGTCTCCTCAAACTATAGCTGGCATATGAAAAAAATACACTACCCACAATCCTATAGTGCAACAGCACCAAGCTCCATCAATCAGAGACGTCAGCCTAAATGGCCATCCCTATGGGACTACATCCGGCCAAATTGATTGATTTAATTGACATACCTGCAGTCAATCTGCAATTAGCAAGACAAGACAAAAAACATTTCAAACCATAGCCAGTTTGGAGCAGATTAATGACTGAATATAATTTTCCTGGGTAATGTATAGGACACCATAATGTGAATATGATTTATTGGGTAATGTAGTCTATATGAGACAATAATGTTGAGTATGTTTTTCCCGTTTAATGTAAAGGATACAGCAATGTTGAACATGGTTTTCCCTGGGTAATGTACAGGAGACAGTCATGTTGAATATGGTTTCCCTGGGTAATGTATAGGAGACAGTACTATTATCATCTATTATCATAATTTGGTGGCCCATTATCAAACTGACATTCATGTATATATTGAAAAACAAACAAGTTTCCTTTAACCTTGAAAAACGAGAGCTTTACACTGGGCAGGGAGGAGATGCTGCTTGAACTCCCAGGTGACCTTTTGGGGCGGAGCTGAACAACACTGCACCCTGTGTACAGGGTCAAGACCAGGGGCCTCATTTATCATTGAGGTACGCCATATTTTACACGGTCATTTTCGCGATTTCAGGCGTACGCCATTTCCCCCCCCCACATTGCGATTTATCAAGCCGAAAGGGCGAAAATGTAGTCGCCTTTCTCCGCGCTTTTGTAGGACACCTCTCAACTTGTCCTACCGATTTACACGGTGTTCTACGCCCTTTTTGAACACAGGGGGAACTGGCGACGCAGGTGGTGCGTCGGTGAATTACTATGTTTGACGGAGAGAATAAGAGCGACAGTTCATGAACGCACAATCATGTAGGCTAATAGGCCAATTCAGCACCAACATATATCGCAATGCTAGATTAGACGTGTCCTCTAACCGGCTCATTCATGGTCCGATATGGATTTGTTCCCCAAACTGAACCTATGCGCTGTCCCAAACCTTTCTGCGCTATATGTCACACACCTAATGCAGGCACTCCATCAAACGGCAATAATTGACCAATAAGATTGTCATTAATATGTGATCATGTGGACCTGTTTGCTGTTTGGTAAGCATATAAATGACAGTCCTCCTGTGCGTAATGCGAGCCTAAATGAATCCGGCGCTACTCGGCCTACTGGCCGACGGCGATGGCGACTGCACCCACATAAGGGCACCATCAGTGAATGAATACGTCTATGTGAATCGCAAAAATGTGCACACTATAAATACCCAAATCATATGTGACGCCGACATGCTCATCACAAGTGTAGTGGCACGGTGGCCTGGCTCCACGCATGACTCATTCATCCTGGCGCACAGCACGGTAGGGGCTAGACTGGAGGCAGGCGCTGCGCGTGACGGCTGGCTTGTTGGTGTGTGCATAGCCAAGATACATATTCTTTGTCTTTTTTACTTTAATCTGTATTAGCATTTTCCATCCATACAACGACAATACAATAAAACATAAAAACTTACAATAACAGCTTATGGGTACTTCCATCCATGCAGCTTTTTTTTCTTACTCAAATATGACAATTTTAATACTAGTGGTATCATCACACTTCCTTCTATAATCCATCCATTTTTCCCATCTCCCTTCAAACTTTCCTTCCTGCATCCTCAATGCATAAATAAATCTCATAAATCTCCTCCACAACACCCACCACTGCTCCTTGGTTGGGGGTTCCACCTTATACCAAGCCCTCATTATTGTCTTTTTACTAGCAACCAATAGTACTTTCACTAGGTATCTGTCCCCTCCTTGTACATCATTCTGTTATGTTTGCCAAGATGTATATTCAAAGCTGATAAGAATGAGAACCAGTCAAGACCCCACCACAAAATGAGGACCCAAGCCCTCAGCCCCCTCCCCGTCATGAGGTTTACCAGCGGGGCCAAAGGGCCCACACTGAGGTCATGCGCCAGCTATGAAGACACAAACAAGTAAGGTTCACATTTCTACCATTTTATTGTCTGTTGGTGGGTGACTGTGTGAGGTGTGTGAGTGCGTTTGTGAGTGAATGTGTGAGGTCCGTGAGTGTGGTAGTGAGTGACTGTGTGAGGTCCTTGAGTGTGGTAGTGAGTGACTGTGTGAGGTCCTTGAGTGTGGTAGTGAGTGACTGTGTGAGGTCCGTGAGTGTGGTAGTGAGTGACAGTGTGAGGTCCGTGACAGCATGTGTGAGGGAATGAAGTGCAATGAGGATGTCCTGTTGGCTCTGGTGGTGTAGTGTGGTGACCTCCACCAACTGCTGCACAACTGCCCCACAACTGCCCCAATCCCTTCTGCCATTTCCCTCTGGGCCTCTAGGGTCATGAGCCTCCAGCACAGCGTCTGAGAGGAAGCCCAGCCCTCAGGGACCCTTGAGGCAGGGACGCTGGCAGCCGGAGGTGGTGGCGTGGGCGGTGGAGACGGGAGACGGAGGCGCTGGAGATGGCACTGGAGGTGGAGGCCGGTGTGCTGGAGGTGGAGGCACTGGAGGTCGTGGCGCTGGATGTAGAGGCTGCAACCGGCGGGGGCACGACCGTCAGGTCAAGGACCACTGCAGACTCCCCCTCCTCTGAGTCCCACCCCACGTCAGAGTCTGGAGAAACAATTTCAGTTATTTTCTTTGAGTTTGTCTGTTAACTTGATTATGCATTAAACATTTTATTGTGTAGCCATATTCAATTGATATGTTTTTCTGTTGGCAGCCAAATAAATGCTTAAGTGTGATTTACCGGTCATCTGTGTTATCGTTCCCTGTTTTTGGTCCTAAATCAATCATAGCCTACCACAGAATGTGTGGAATGTTTGCTTTCCTCACAGCCACATAATACAGAATGTCCGTGTAGCCTACGCCACATACAGGATGCACGAAACGTACAGTAGGCTACCTAAACTGTAGGAGCAATCAGACAGTAGGCTCGTACAAAAGCGTGTAAATATTCTCGTCGTACGCGACATTTCGCATTTTCCGCGTTTTCGTCGTACGCCATCTTTTACACCTGAATTTACACGCTCTTTGATAAATGAGGCCCCAGAACAGTCCATAGTGACAACCTGGAGGGGAGAAAAGTCATCCAAAACAGTTTACAGTAGTTATAGTTTTGTGTGTGTGTGTGTGTGTGTGTGTGTGTGTGTGTGTGTGTGTGTGTGAATAGTATGGAGGTAGATTTATATCATAAATACACACGTACGAAAGTATAATACGCAACCGTGTTTTGCTATCCATCCGCACACATCTCTCGAGTCGTGTGTCGTAAAAAGAATTAATGCGTGCGTGAGCAGATCCACGCGCAAAACCCCCTTTATACGTGCATAAACAGATCCACACGCAAGCGTGTTTTGCTATCGACCCGCAAATATCTCTCCATTCGTGAACCGTGTTTTGCTATACACCCGTAAACATCTTTCGATTCGTGCTCAACACCCCTCTTCGTACATATGCAAAGAGAATCCGCACGCAAACACCCCAAACGCTTTGCTTGCAAACTGGCAAGACACGCTTGCTCTGCTTGGATTTACGTATGTATTTTTGAGATAAACATTTCCCTGTTTGGCCGTCTCGATTCGTAACTCGTAATATTCATTAGCTGATTATAAGGCGCTATCTGATTGGCCGGTGACTGCCAATCATTCTAGGCTGGAAGTGGAGGTCGTTTGTAAAGTTATCAAGGGTACGCCGGTCTGCTGAATAACTTTTGCTAGCCGCTATCTGGTGTGAATGTCATTACGTTTACCATCTTAACATCAACCAGATGATCGGTAGCCTACTGTAACTGGGAAAGACATGTATTGATTTGTGAGTAACGTTGTGTTGTGAGCTGGTTCTCTCTATCTTTACGTTAGGCTAACTAACGTCAGCTAAACCTGTTTACCAGAGCTGTCGGCATTGAATAGGATCATGACGTTGAACTAGCTTTGGGAGTATTTTGAATGGGCAATAGCATGTTAACGTTAGCATATTAGCTGACTAGAAAGTCAGCATTACATTCCAGATAATAGTTGATCTTTAAGCTTGATTAGCAATCAGCACCCCCCTGTGTTAGGGTACATTGTGCTAACGCGGTGCCCTCTCCAGTTCTGACTGGTGTCTGTTGAGATAACGCTGCCGACAGATTTCCACCCGGTCTGTCCATTGATAAGGGGTTGTTTTTCTCTGTCTCTTTCGCCTGGAAATATAATTAAAGAAATCTTCAGTCAATGATTGTTTGCTTTTTAATTGTTAGTTGTTTGGGTAGGCCTACATTTGCTCATTACTAGCCTACCATATGCATTGACAACAGGCTACTTGTATATTAACATAGGCCTACACTACTGTAAGTAGGCTACTAATTGAGAGCCAGCTGACCTGTTATTTTAAAGGTCCATTGTTGGAAGGTCTACGAAACGAATGACTGTACAAGATAATGATTACAGTGTAAATCCTTTACTGTAATTAGAGTTACATGGAGTCCTGTATAACCTAGTGAGGTAAGTCAGTCAAGCAAATTGAACAGCTGTGTCTACTTTCTGTGACAGCTCATTTAAATCGCTGGTATAGCCTACTTATGTGTCCAGCACAACCAGCTAACGTTAGGTGGGCCTAAATGTCCACCTCTTTTAAACCATACCGATTCTGGTGAAAAAGTTGTAATTTAAGTCTTGTTTTTCTCCTGATGTCAGACATTTGAATCAATGGCCTGGTGATCTGCTATAGCCTACAATGCATCACTTGTCTCCCCGAGTTGTATAGGCTACTAGATGTCTTTTTCCCCCATTTCATTCAAGTTGTTTCAACTGTCGAGCTCTCAATCCATACTGTCTAGTATTCTACTGTAGCATTCCAAAATCAATGGCCTGCTCTGTCCATACCTCGGCTTGGCCATTGGTATGCATGATCTATAAGGTCATTCTGGGTAGACGTCATGTCTTTCTAGAAAGAAAACATGGCAATTATGGCTTATGGTGTCAAGATACTAGTTTGGACTGATTTGGGAGAGTAGGCCTTCATGTTTTCTGCGCCGTCTGCAAAATTAAATTAAACTCCACGATCTAGTCACTCTAAATGAATGTAAAGGCATGCTGAAACGGGACACTTGATACTTCACCTCTCCTGGCTCTGCTCAGTCTGTTTGTGAGTTGCATTAACCCGCTTTCAATATTCAACAGAGCACCTGACAACCCTCAATGTGCTGATGGTATGATGCTATGCTATAGCCTATATGACACCAAGGTTTTTTCTAAGTGGAATAAAGAAAACAAGCATTATTATTCTATGCTTTAGAAAAAGCATAGAATAAGGTGGCCAGGGGGAACAGGTGGCCAGCGGGAACTAGAACATGTGAAAACCTTATGGGTTATGGTTTCACTTTGTTTCCACATACTATGCTTATGAGTTCTGACAGTGTGGGTTGAGCTGGTCAAGTAGGCCATCATGTTTGCGGCACCATCTGCATGGAATAGCCTGCAAAATGAAATTACACTTCATGGTCTAGTCACTCTAAATTAATGTAAGGGTATGGTGAAATCTACAGGAATGTACTCTTGATAATTGTAATTGTCTTAGCCTAATTGAAATAGGGTTGTAGGCTATATGCGAGATATGGCGTGAGCATTAGGCTACTGTACTCTATTAAACTGTGTCAAAAGCAATTCAGTTGTAGGACACGCTTTAATTCTTTAATTGAATGTTTAGATTAGGCTACGACGATCATTAGAACACCTGTGCAGCGGAATGATAGTGTAACCAACGGGGGTAGGAACGCCCTGAGTGGGATTCGAACTCCGGTCTCCCGCTCCTCAAGCAGCCGCGTTACCCACTGGCTGACCCACTGGCGCTGCTGCCAACGGGCCTTATGAGGTAGGAACGCTACACTATACAAGTAGCCTGTTGTCAATGCATATGGTAGGCTAGTAATGAGCAAATGTAGGCCTACCCAAACAACTAACAATTAAAAAGCAAACAATCATTGACTGAAGATTTCTTTAATTATATTTCCAGGCGAAAGAGACAGAGAAAAATAACCCCTTATCAATGGACAGACCGGGTGGAAATCTGTCGGCAGCGTTATCTCAACAGACACCAGTCAGAACTGGAGAGGGCACCGCGTTAGCACAATGTAGGCCTACCCTAACACAGGGGGGGTGCTGATTGCTAATCAAGCTTAAAGATCAACTATTATCTGGAATGTAATGCTGACTTTCTAGTCAGCTAATATGCTAACGTTAACATGCTATTGCCCATTCAAAATACTCCCAAAGCTAGTTCAACGTCATGATCCTATTCAATGCCGACAGCTCTGGTAAACAGGTTTAGCTGACGTTAGTTAGCCTAACGTAAAGATAGAGAGAACCAGCTCACAACACAACGTTACTCACAAATCAATACATGTCTTTCCCAGTTACAGTAGGCTACCGATCATCTGGTTGATGTTAAGATGGCAAACGTAATGACATTCACACCAGATAGCGGCTAGCAAAAGTTATTCAGCAGACCGGCGTACCCTTGATAACTTTACAAACGACCTCCACTTCCAGCCTAGAATGATTGGCAGTCACCGGCCAATCAGATAGCGCCTTATAATCAGCTAATGAATATTACGAGTTACGAATCGAGACGGCCAAACAGGGAAATGTTTATCTCAAAAATACATACGTAAATCCAAGCAGAGCAAGCGTGTCTTGCCAGTTTGCAAGCAAAGCGTTTGGGGTGTTTGCGTGCGGATTCTCTTTGCATATGTACGAAGAGGGGTGTTGAGCAAGAATCGAAAGATGTTTACGGGTGTATAGCAAAACACGGTTCACGAATGGAGAGATATTTGCGGGTCGATAGCAAAACACGCTTGCGTGTGGATCTGTTTATGCACGTATAAAGGGGGTTTTGCGCGTGGATCTGTTCACGCACGCATTAATTCTTTTTACGACACACGACTGGAGAGATGTGTGCGGATGGATAGCAAAACACGGTTGCGTATTATACTTTCGTACGTGTGTATTTATGATATAAATCTACCTCCATAGAATAGCCTTTGGTAACACAAAAACTGAATCCCAAATCGCGCACCTAGGCGAAAGTGCAGAGCACTTGCGGCCTTGTGGCCTTACATGCGCGTTCCCGCCAAGTCCACAAGGGCTCAGGGTAGTCCCAAAACGGAATTGCTAGGTCCAAAAGTGCGCCACTACCGCCATTTTGCGCACTTTAATCGCACTTACCGAAAGTCCGCAATTTCGCGGACTGAGGAGCAGAAAATATCCACAGCCCACCGCGTCTCATGTGACACAGTGCTTGAGTGCATCCGAGTCATGATCCGAGTGCATCACACATAAATGATGACATTTGCAGATAACACAACATTTATCTTGAAATCCACATGCTGCAAACATATCCCACCCAACATATTTTTTTAATTATTATAAAATTAAAACAGACGTCAATTGGTCAATTTGCAGAGCCGAGCGGAGAGCTGAGGGGAGCGTCAGAGCAGCCTCTGCGTCGGAGGGACGCGGCAGCCAAGGAAAACGAAGTGGGAGGGGCATTGAGCGAAACTGGCTTGGCACGCCGCTGGAAGTGCTGTCCCATTTAATTCACGGCCCTGCACCCTCTGGCCCTTCCAGCTGACGTCATTTAAGTGCTCAGGCCTCAGGCCGCAAGTGCGGTTTGCGCACTCAGATTGGGATTCAGCTACTACAGTAGCTGTCTTCATCAGGGTTCTAAAGGGGCGGGGCTCCCCAGGGTACATTCAGGGAGAGGTGTGCAGTGCTCTTGTTTAGTCTCACGGTTCTGCTTTGGATTAGTGACAACCAGGGAAACTGGTCAAATTACACATCCAAGAACAGGAATGGGCCTCATTCACCAACAGAGTTAAGAATTTCTTAGGAAGCATTTTTTCTTAAACTCTGCTTACACCGTTTCCAAGAAGATTCTGGCATTCACCAATGTTCTCACACGTGGGAACTAAGAACAGAATCTATGAACATGGAAAAGCAGTCTTAAGTAGGCTATGGACTATTCGTGAAAAAAACATGTTCATTTAAAATTATTTGTGATTGTGTTAACTTCAAATCTACAGTTTAGAATGTAGAATCTTTATTTGTCATACAACACACAGGAGTTGTGTATAGCATTATAGGATTGCAATACTATAATATTTGTATAATTTATATTATAATAATGATTGTCATTATTTCTTATAATAATGATTGTCATTATTTTACAAAGTGGGAGTGCTGTCTTTCCAATAATATCCCTGATGCGCCGGGTCCAACTGTGTGCTCTTCTCCGGATACAGCGTTCTCTGAACGAGAAGGCTAATATGATGACCGGTATTCATTCACAGAAGTGACATATGTGCATGACCCTGTAGTTGCATGTCCTTATATGGGGCTAGTGGGAGTTTACCTATGCTAATTCAGGTGAGCGGCCACACGCTTTCAACTTGCGAAACCATGGGATTCATCACTAAGAAAAGGCAGGTGTGAACTCACCCAACGATTTATGAACACTTGTGAATCAGATGGGAGCTTTCTTTAGAAACTCTTAGAAAGAAATTTAAGAACAAAACTTAGGAAGATATTGGTGAAAGAAGCCCATTGTTCTAATAGTTGGTCTTAATCTTGGATTACCAGCAAAGGGCTTTAAGTAGAATTTAAGGAAATAACACTAATTCCATTTATTTAGACTATCCACACATGTTAATTGGTTTGTATAATCCATGGAATGATTTGGTGAGGAAATTAAAGGATAAAAGGATTTTAAAGATAAAGTAGGATTGTAAAATAAAATACTATTTATCCATCCTTTAATAACTACTGTAGAACAAAGTTTAAGAACATGTTTCTTTTCTGAATAATGTATTTCATGAGAGATGCATTCCCTCCGCAGTGGGTTAAATCCTTTTGTTCAGTAGACAGTATAATGTGTAATTACACAATCCTAAAAGCTACCGAAGAATGTTTGTTCCTAAGAGGTATTAGAAGAAAAAGAAAAAGAAGTAGTCTTTATTTGTCACACAGAACTTGACTCCAACACGTGTGCAATGGGCAACGCAGGAACACACACACACACACGCACACACACACACACGCGCACACACACACACACACACACACACACACACACAGACACACACACACACACACACAGTATTAGGGTTGCCTGGTGAAATTAGTTTCCTGCCTTTGACCCATCCTGTGCTGTCCTTCCTCCAAGGCCTGCCAGGAGCAGAGGGCGCTTGCAGGGGCCGCGCATGGGCACCAATCCAAGTGTTCTGTCCAATCCTGGTGAGGAACGGACAGGAGAGCGATCTGTTCTTCTGCATGCTTTTTTGGGCGGGGCTCGCAACACCCCTAGAAATGGCTTTGTCTGGTTATCCCTCCCTTACTCGGTCGGTCTGGTAAATGTTGGCCCGCATCTCTCTGTTGGCACCACAAGAGGCAGTAGTCCGTCCACAACACAAGTCTTTGCAGGGTTGTGGCTCCATGGGGTACAGCTACAGCTGTGTGGAAAGCCTTTGCTAACGCTAGCTGTGGTAATGTGCTAACTAGGAGTCCTGAAAATAGCTGGATAGGCATCACAGGCAGGGCCGGACTGGCCATGTGGCGTACCGGGCAAATGCCCGGTGGGCCGGACCTACTTGTGGGCCGATCTAAAAAAACGAGCTAACGAACGGCCCATAGAGCAGGGACAGCGGCCCATTGGTCCATTTTCTATACTGACACTGGGCTGGCCCAATCATATGTAGGCCCCACCCCTCCCTCTGTTAGTTTCAGGTGTCATTTGCGTGGAGCCTCAGCAGCACCCCCCCCCGTCCCCGTCACCAAATCGCGCAGCAGCACCCCCCCCCCCCCCCCCCCAGTCAACAAATCGCGCAGCAGCACCCCCCCCGTCAACAAAACGAAACTGAAGGTGTTCCATTTCACGCTTCGGCTCGGCTAGTGGGCCGACTGGGGCTACATTTCCCGGTAGGAAATATTCACCCAGTCCAGTCCTGTGGGCCGGTCTGGGCCAAGATGCCAGGGCTGAATTTTTGTCCCAGTCCGTCCCTGATCACAGGTAAGGAGTCATTGCTTGATGAGAATGTCCTGTTACATTACCTACATAGCGTTAGCTCCAGCTTAATGCACAATTTATGCCAAGACATTTAGTAGCTAGCTAGCCAGCTGTTCTTGCAACCTTTGCTAACGCTAGCGCATGCTAACTAGGTGGAGTCCCAAAAAATAGCTGGATAGGCCTCACAGAAAGGAATCATTGCTGATGAGACATGATGAGAATGTCCTGTTATACTCCCTGCATAGTGTTCGCTTCAGTTTAAGTATTGGTGGGAAGACACCTGTAGATAGGGAGTCATTAACAATGGCTAAAATGTCATAGGATACAGAGTCCAAAATAGTTTTGAAATAATCGGTGGGGATGGGATTCAGCTGGCATTTGGAGGATTTGAGTTTGGATACTACTTTTCTCAACATTTCTGTGATTTCATGTGTTTTGTGGACTTGGAGAAGACTTACGACCGGGTCCCTCGAGAGGTCTTGTGGAGGGTTATGCAGGAGTATGGGGTGCGGGGATCCCTATTTAGGGCCATCCAATCCCTGTACACCCAGAGCGAGAGCTGTGTCCGTGTCCTCGGCAGTAAGTTGTCTTCCTTTCCGGTGGGGTTGGCCTCTGCCAGGGCTTTGTCACCAATCCTGTTTGTGATTTTCATGGACAGGATATCGAGGCGTAGTCGTGCAGAGGTGGGTTTGCAGTTCGGTGAGCTGGGGATCACGTCGCTGCTATTTGCAGATGATGTGGTCCTGATGGCATCATCTGCCTGCGACCTCCAGCACTCTCTGGATAGGTTCGCAACTAAGTGTGAAGCGGCTGGGATGAGAATCAGCACTTCTAAGTCTGAGGCCATGGTTCTCAGCAGGAAACTGGTGGTCTGTCCGCTCCGAATAGGAAATGAGTCCTTACCCCAAGTGAAGGAGTTCAAGTATCTAGGGGTCTTGTTCACGAGTGAGGGAACCATGGAGAGGGAGCTTGGCCGGAGAATCGGAGCAGAAATTCTCATTGATTTATTAGGTTATAGACGCGGTCCGGATTGGATGGCTTCTGGGTCCGGATCCGGACCGCGGTCCGCCTGTTGGTGATGGCTGTTCTATGACCAAGGATGTGATCCAAAATAAAATAAATACATTTTGGATTTAATTGCATCTTTAAGTACCTTGCTCAAGAGCACAACAGTAGACAGTGATTGCCAATCATAGTCCCATACATATGTTCCATTAGTGGAAGCCCAGGGGAGCTTGTAAACAGAAGCCATGTCTAGGGTACTGCCATAAACTGTCTATATACATACTTCCATTCATACTTACTTCCATTCACACTCTTATTCATACTTAATTCCATTCACACTCTCATTCATACTCCCATACATAGTCCATACACACTCCCATTCATAAACCCATACACACTCCCATTCATAATCCCTTACACATTCTCCCATAAACACTCACAATTCCCATAGCGTCTCACTTTTAGAGTCCACACAGACTGTCAATTAACTACTGTAACAGTCAGTTGCCTGGATTGGGGAGATGAAAAGGACCAGTGACTGTAGGCTGTGTTGAAATCAGTCGTGTGGTTTTGTGCTCTACGCTTTACCCGTACAGCCCCCCTGAGCTGGTCTCTTCTGATTTATTCTATATTGTATTTTCAGATCTAATTAAAACAAACTTTTCTGCCTAGTGTGGCTGAATTCTCCATCAGTAGAGGCCCAGGAGAGCTCGTAAACAGCATCCTTGTCTAGGCTGCTCTTCGGGGGGAAACTAAGTACCTGTGGCATAAGGTATTCAAAAATAGTGTGCCATCTGTTTAGAGTAGATATTCCTCCGTGCAACTCCCTGGAGACTCAATTAAAGTTGGAATAGTAGTAACTAAGAATGATTCTGCGACAATCAAATGACAAGTGTGAAGGAGGGAACATGACAGCCATGAGCATGGAGTTGATCTTCCTTTTGATTTCATTATGGGATCAAGTGCTGCTGGTTCTCAACATGACTGACAGAGATAAATTAGCCTGATTGGTATGATCTTTATTATTGTGGTTGTTTTTTTCTTCATGAAATCCACGACTTGATTTCAATACAAGCATCTAATGCTGTAAATGAAAGGCAATACTGTAAATCTATATTATACTGCGCTCCAATCTTGTGAGAAATGTAATCCAATTAATCATGGTCCAGAGATTTTCAAGAGGTGACAAAGGCACCGAGTGAAAAAGGCTGTTTGATTTATAGTCTTGCAGCTGCAGCACAACTCTGTATGAAGAGGGGGGAGGAAGGGCCACTGGGATTGGTTTCCGATGAGTCTGAGTGCTTTCTGAGCAGAGCCCCAGTCATCCTTATGATGCCAGTCAGTGTGGCAGCAAGCCTCAGGGATTACTCTAGACAGACAGCTCAGTAAGACGACTGATTAAATACTTGTGAGAGGAGAGAAAATGTCTAATTCAACCATATTTAGTATTCATTGAGTAGACAGCCATACAAGAGTTCACCTTGATTGGTCATTGGGAGAGACAGTCTGGAATCCCAACATGCTGCTACACTTTTTTACATTGATTGTTGCTGATTGTGTTTTTAATTGCTTTGATTATCTGGTTTAGTTAGACAGACTGAAAATGGAAACACGACCAAGAGATTGAATAAAGCCCTGAATATGCAGAGATACTGGTGTAGGCCTTATTTCAATAAGCATTTTAATAGATTAACTGACCTAACTAATATCAAGATTCAACACATGGACATGAAACACAGAAGAAACAAGAAAAAGAATTCTGCGTCAAAAAACATTTGTGTACATATTTTTGGTAACATGCAGTTTTTAATCATGTTTAACAAATCGTATTGATACAAGGTTCACAGCACTGAACATTCTTGGGTGGCCCATTTTGCTGTAGACATTATCCAATACGGTTCTTCTTACGGACATTACATTATGTTCGAGTAGAATGACTGCTTCAAGCATTATTTATATCTAAGTAGGATACAACATAATGAATGCCTCTCTATGGCAAATCTGAGCATTACAGGAGCGAGAAGGTACAGAATAGATCAGAGTAAAGAATATACATCAGAGTAAATGATATACTGTCCATAGAAGAGTACACACTATATACACACAATATGTATAAAGTATAGAATGTATACATACATACAATCTGCTACAATATACAAACAAGAGTATAAAGTAAAGCTGTAAGTGTAAAGTGACACGAGACATGGGGGGTGGGGGGGCGCTCAGGCACTGCTAAAGTGTCTGATGGCCGCTGGCACAAAGGAATGCCTGAACCGCTCTGTGTTGCACCTCGGTGGGATGAGCCTGTGGCTGAAGGTGCTCCCCATCTGCCACAGCTCGCCATAGAGGGGATGGGAGGGGTTGTCCAGGATAGACTTCAGTTTGTCCCTCATCCTCCTCTCCGCCACAGTCTCCAGGCTGTGCAGTTGTTGCCCCACGACAGAGCTGGCCCTCCTTACCAGCTTGTTCAGCTTGTTTCTCTCCCCAGACCTGGTGTTGCCTCCCCAGAAGGCAACAGCAAAGAACAGTGTACTGGCTACCACAGACTGGTAGAAAATCCTCAGCAGCCTGCTACACACATCAAAGGACCTGTGCCTCCTGAGGAAGAACAGTCTACTCTGTCCCTTCCTGTAGAGGGCATCATTGTTGTCTGTTCATTTTGTAGTAGTAATTACAGTATCATTATTATACAAGGCAATCCTCCTTATCTTTTTTATAGAGCACACTGAAAGCTAAAGAAAAAGTTGTAAAGTTGTTGTAAAGTATACGCACATAATTGAGCAAAAACATCCAGTTGCTACAAGTGATCCAAGGCAACCAGAAATTATGTGTGCTACATGCCAGCTATAGACAGATGCTAACCTTCATGATTAGACACTCTACAAGACTTCACTACTCAGAACGAATCCAATTATATGGATCACCAGCTTAACAGACCTACATAATTGGGTTATTGTCTGAATCCTACAGCAACTGTTGTGATCAGGATGGGGAGATTGTTGTGGGCAAACGAGTAATGAGATCAATACAAGAACACTTATACACACTATGGTCTTTGGTTTGGTTTGGTTTGGTTTATTTGAAAGTTTAAAAAAAAAATACATACAGTACATGTCTGACATTCTAAAAACTAACTAGGGCTGCGAGCAGCATTGAGTGGACCCTCGCACCCCACGCGTGTCGGGGTGCGGCGCCGTTAAAGGCTGTGCTATTTCGGTGTCCAGTACTGAGAGAAACTTCCTGTCACCAGTAAGTGGCGCTCTAAGCGTGACTCAATACCGATGCATAGATGTGTTCAGGACAGTACATTGATGAAGCGTGAGAAATGTTGTGTAAATCAGACAATGTATGTAGGAGTTATGATGACTTCCTGCTTGACCTGTAGAGGGCGCTATAAGTATGACTCAATAGTGACCTACAGATGTGTTCAGGACGTGACCTTCATCAAGCATGAGCAATTTGGGGTAAATCGGATAACGTATGTACTGTAGGAGTTATGAGGACTTCCTGTTATACCAGTAGGTGGCGCTGTAGGCATGACGCAATACTGACTTACAGATGTGTTCAAGATGCGACCTTCATCAAGCATGAGCAATTTGGAGTAAATCGGATAACGTATGTAGGAGTTATGAGTACTTCCTGTTTCACCAGTAGGTGGTGCTGTAAGTGTGACTCAATACCGACGCAGATGTGTTCAGCATGCGACCTTCATGAAGCGTCAGCAATTTGGTGCAAATCGGATATATATGTAGGTGTTTTGAGGACTTCCTGTTTCACCAATAGGTGGCGGTATAAGTATGACGCAATACTGACACATAGATGTGTTCAGGGCAGAACCTTCATGAAGCGTGAGCTATATCGGACAAATCGGATAATGTATGGAGGAGTTATGAGGACTTCCTGTTTTATGGTGAAATGTAAAAGAATTGGCGGGGCGCCACGGCAAGGGTGTTTGGTGAAAACTAGATTTTTTTTGATAACTTTTGATCACAAAGGTCTTAACATGAAGCCGAATATAAAGTTGATCGGATGAAATCTGTAGGAGGAGTTTGTTAAAGTACGAGGCATGGAAATGGTAAAAACAAGAGAAAAATGGCACATTAAGAGCAAAATGGCTGATTTCCTGTTGGATATTGGGTATAGCTCCAAGAGACATTTTAGTGTGTCTCGATGAACTACATATGCCCACCGAATTTCGTTCGCCTACATCAAACTGAAAGGTGGGGCTCGCCATTTTAAATTCTCCAGGGGGTGCTCTTGAGCCGTTTTGCCACGCCCATTTCCGTCACCCATGAAATATAACATTTTTCACCGGGACTGACGTATCTGCAAAGTTTCATCCGTTTTAATCAATGTTTAGGCCACCAAAAAGGCATTTGTTTGGGGAGAAGAAGGAGAAGGTAGAAGGAGAATAATAATCCTTACAATTTCAATAGTGCCTCACACCGCCAGTGCTCGGGCCCTAATAATAATCCTTACAATTTCAATAGGGCCTCACAACGCCAGTGCTCAGGCCCTAATAATAATCCTTACAATTTCAATAGGGCCTTGTACCGCCAGTGCTCGGGTCCTAATAATAATAATCCTTACAATTTCAATAGGGCCTCGCACCGCCAGTGCTTGGGCCCTAAATAATCCTTACAATTTCAATAGGGCCTCCCACCGCCAGTGCTTGGGCCCTAACGAGGATATAAACACAGAAAAGACTTCACCGCGGTCTTCTTAGGGTGAGAGAGAAAATAAAGTGAGAGAGAGGACACAAGCAAGGCACAAACAAATGCAGCAACAACAAACAGCCCAGCCGTAGTCTAGCCATGTCAGTACTGCTGTATACTGCAGATAAATAGACTACAGCTCCTATTGGTTTGCCCTGAGGAGGGAGGGATACGTCAACAGGACCAAAACCAGTTAGAATCTACTTATTGCTACTGGTGATTATATTTTGATAGGAGTCTGTGTAAAAACATGGGAAAGACGTGATATTCTGCAAACAAACATCATCTAGAATCCTGATTGGAAGTGATTGAGCAAGCAATGGTGTGAGCAAGCAATGATATATGAAGCAATCAGACAAAACTGACTGAGTTATTCATTTCAGTTTCTGGGGTTTAGTTTGCAATGCTTCTTATCATAAAGTGTAAAAAATCTCAAGAGATTCTAAGCAGAGGTCTATTTCAAGCCATAATGTATCAGCTTCCTCTCATTGAAATTCAAACCCCATCAAGGTCATCCAGAGAGAAACAACACAGTATGACTGCACTGGAAGATGAAACCAGCTCAACAGCATGTAATAAAATCTATATTCATACTGTAACTATTGACCACAAGATTCAATTTAATACACAATGCAATAGTGTAGGAACAATGTAGCAGTATATGATCTGAATGTTGTAGGAGGATATCCTTCTGAACTTTCAACATTTGCGTCAGAGGGAGTACAGAGGGACAGGGATCTGTACACGTTGACAGCAAACTAGAAAGCTTTGAAGAATTTTTTTCAATCGATGAAAGATGACTTTTGGGGATCTCACCTGCCATAATTCAAATCACTGTTAAGTCAAACTTTCAAACACTGTAATTAATAACTACTGTGATAACATAATAAAACTACCAATAACAATAGCTGCTGATAATGCAATTCTCATTTTTCATGTAATAAAAACCGATAACGTAATTAATTTGCGGTGCTGATAGAATCCATTTTTGTGGATGAGATGAGTCCGCCTACAGGTGGGAGATTGACCATCTATTGTCCTGGTGCAGCCAGAACAACCTGGAGCTCAACGCTCTGGAGATGGTTGTGGACTTAAGGAAGAACCCAGCCCTATTACCCCCACCAGCATCCTGGATGACTCCCCAGTCAACTCTGGAGTCCTTCCACTTCCTGGGCACTATGATCTCCCAGGACCTCAAGTGGGAGCTAAACACCAGCTCAACCTGCCAAAGCCAATGATGGTTCACTTCTACACCTCCATCATCGAGTCCATCATCACCTCCATTAGTTTTCTCCTAATCATGACCATTGGGGGGTAAAATATGCAAATTGCAAATTTCATTTAAAAAACTAGAAAGTACATTTCCTGGAGAAAATTTGAGGTTGGCTAGCAGCTGCAGCTGTATGTAACAGCTACTGCTAGTACTACTATGAACCGAGCAATCTCCATGCTCACACCGGCGAAGACCGTGTGTCTCTAGCCCACTCAGGGGCAATCTCCATGCACCCACCTTTAAGATACCTTCCAGCTCTCTCCTGTGAACTGTCACCATAGCAACCACAGCGCAGCAGCACAGCTCTACAGCACCAAAGCACAGAACACACAGAATTCACTGACTCACTCGCCATACGTTTCAATGGGGAGCGCAGTTGCCGGACAATTCGTCATACAGCGAAAACTGTAAGTCACACAGCTTAGATACTTACATTGTACGAATCAGCATAGTTGTGTGAACATTTCGATATATAATATGTGTATGAACTGTTAAAACTGTAGGAGTGCCAGCAGTTTACAAAATGTGTGAACATTTTCAAAGCAACTGCTGCCACAATTCTAAAAACATAAAGTTACTGAACATTCCAAAAGCAGTTTCAAGCAGTTTCAATGGGACAAAAAATAGTTTTAATAGTTAAATTTCAAAAAAACTATTTAAAAAATTATCAAAAATCTGAATGGATCCGTTAAAGAGCTAAACATCATGAACATTTCAAAGTTTGAATGAATTTTCTAGCACAAAGTATGAAGAAGTAGAGACAAAAACTGGGGAGAGTAAGAAAGAAAGAAATAGTGGAAATATCAAAAGTAGGGCTAGCTTCTGCAAGCTAGCCCACCTAATTACAGCTGCTGCGCAGCACTGGATCGGGGTGGGTGTTTTCAGGAAGAAGGAGGAGACAAATACATGAGGTTCTCTGCCCGGACCTTCATTATTTAAAACTTCTTAATTTAAAATATCTTAAAATTATGTCTCTGAAATCCAAACAGTACAGTGCCTGAGTAGGCATTAGCATGTTTATTCTGCATCACTCAGGACTTGAACTCCCAACCAGACACCAAGGGAAGGTCATGTTCTTGTTGAGCCAAGTGAGAAGCTGGCAGTGTGACCTTTAAAAAAGTATAAATGTCACAGCTAGATATTTACACCGTAGGAATCCTGTATGAATATTAGTAAACCTACATACTGTGATGGGAATGAACTGTGGGACTCTGGACTGAGCATGGATTCACTGATTGACGAAATTGATTGGATTGAACACAGGTGGGACTGATTGAGATGTAAGCAGACAAAAGACTGGTCAGATGAAGAGATGCAAACAAGATAAACAGTAACAGGTACAAATTTAAAAAAAATATTGTTTAAACAATCATGTCATACAGCTTAAAGTTTAGCCAGTTGTAGTCCTAGGGTCCACTATTGGGGCGTGGTTGCCTACTACAACATCTCTGATTGGTGGAGACATTTCTATTGCACTTTAGAATTGTGGATAGTGTCTTTTTTCCTGTATGAAATAGTTTGCAGTAGTTTGAGGGGATTAAATGATGTGCTGTGGGCTCAATTATTGATATTACAAAAATCTGTGAAGATCCTGTTTTGGTGGTGGCTCGTTTTGGGACAATGTTTTGATGGTGTCTGCAAAGTGACAGCCCTTAAGGATGATTTGTTATTATTTTTATTTTTTTTACTTTTGTTTTAAACTTCAGACTGTTGCTGTAGCGCCACCATCAGGATTATTGGCCCACAATGCCAGTTGAGGACTTTTGGTATATGACTGGACTATGTGCAAAGTTTGGTGATTTTTCATGCATGGGAAGTCAGATTTCCCAAGAAGAAGAAAAAGAAGAAACGATTCAGAATATTGGCAATTACAAGAGGGACCGGTAGAAGAAGAAAAGATTCCGAATATTGGCAGATACAAGAGGGACCGGTAGAAGAAGAAACGATTCAGAATATTGGCAAATACAAGAGGGGCCGGGAGCTGAGGCAATTTTCAATATGTGTATTATTATATGGATGCAAGTGCTACAGTATGTACTGAGTAGTGAGACAAGTAGTTCATAACTATGTTATTGCCATTATTGCATTACTGTCAAGGTTATTGACACTAGAGGCACAGCTAGTGGCAACTGAAAAATTGAGCAGCATAAGACTTCTTTTGGTCAGTCAGCCTTGTCAATTAAGGGAGCTCAATTATGGAACACCCTCCAGTGGGAATACAATCAATTCAAAGTATTAAACACTTTAATACAAAATGTTAAAGACTGGATGAAGCAATCTGTATACATTGGGTACCTCTATTTTTATTTTGCACATCATGTTTATGTAGATTCTTTCAAATCATCTTGGTGCTGATTGTTAAATTTATAAATGTAGGCTATTTTATTACCTCCGCCCCAGGGGCAAAAGCCCCGCAGGGCGGAAGGTAATGTTTTCGCCTGTCTGTGTGTGTGTGTGTGTGTGTATGTGTCTGTCTGCATGCGGACAGGATTAAACAAAAACTACCAGCCCGATATGCATGAAACTCGGTGGAGGGGTGCAGCATGGGCCAAGGAACTCGCCATTAAAATTTTTACCATGATTCATTCATAGGTGGCTCTACAGTACTCATATTAGATACAGTACCCAGATATTCTATTCGCGTGTCTCAAACAAGCGCACACAACAAGATTTGAAAATAACAGCTCATCACGCTACAGAATATCTTACCCAAGGGAGCAACGAACCACTGGTCTCACTGTCTCACTTTCTAAATCATGACATAACAATCTTAAACATCAAACATGTTTGATATTCTCGGGGCGGCCCCCGATCGTTCTGCGAGCCGATCAGCAGGTTTAAGATTGGATCTGTAAACTTCTCACATTCCAAGATAATCTGGGTCGAACATAACGGCCAACATCCCAGAACAGATTTCTCCTCCAATTGTCGGAAGGGGTGAATCGGGGATAAATTGGCCCAAAAATACTGTAGTGTGAGAATAAGAGTTATAGGCTAGGCTACTTAATATCTGATTGTATTCAGGCTAGTTAGATCAGAATGTGATCCTTCGGAATATACACCAAATAAAATACATTAAAAACAAATTACTAATTTTTTCATTTCACAAAAAATAAAATCATAGAATCAACTGTGAGGATTGATGGTAGAGTACTGCCATCTCCTGGACATAATTAACATCACACGGAAATGTTAATACCTGTAGATTATTAATGTGCTTATTATTTCCTTTGTCACTGTAGATCAAACCAATGAGGAGGAGTAAATTAAAATTGTCAGGTTATTTCTACTTAGCACATGCATCTGATCATGTCCCAGGAAAAAAAAAGTTGAAATTATACATGGCAGCTGATGTTTCATAATTTCCAGTGCTACTCTATAAGGCACATGTTTCAAGCCTATAGGCTATAAGCTACAATGCTATATTCCCCACTACCTTCCCTCAATGCCAAAGTACAACTGAAAGACATCTCCACATCCTCTGTCGTTTAAGAACTGATAGAGCAGTCCAAGGTCCATGTGATTTCCTCTGTTCCCGTGGGGGTCGAACATTGTCTCTTCGAAGCCTGCGAACTTGCGCAGTGCATCCATACTGTCCCCCGTCCGGCTGTCTACTCCCCGACTGTCGAGCGGGACGTCCTCCCTGTGGCGGATCATAATCTTCTTCCATGTTAGGACCTTCACCCTGTAAATAGATTAGAGGGATTTAGCCTGACACCAACAACACACCGCAGCAGTCTGGTGGTTTTTACTGTAAATAATGCCCCGGGATTAACAGCCGATATGGTCAGAATCACATACCTAGCCCAGAACTCCTCACAAGCATCCTGAGGGCCCTCCACACACACAATGCCGGGCTTGCCAGGCATGCTGAACCCCGACAGCTCCAACTCCTTGGACCACTCAAGGATGTTCTTTCTCTTCATCTTGTTGTAGATGTGGTGGCTGTAGATCCAGAGGCGGGTGAACGCCTCCTTGGTCTGTGGGGAGGCCGACTCTTTCTTGGTAGCTGGGATTGATGAGCTTGTGTGAATGTACAGGTGTAAATTGTCTCTGACCCAGTCCACCACAGGAAGCACACACACGTCTCCACAGCCGTTGTCCAGCAGGTGTGCGTTCAGGTCTGCGTGGAGCGAGGTCTGCTGAGCTCTGCTAAGATCAGGACACCTACAGGGTAAAATGGGATTTCTGCTTCATAACAATTATCAATTAATGTAGCTTCCAACGCTGATTTCCCAAAGATTAAAATAGGCCAATAGGCATTTTAAAACACAAACTTACCTGACAGCAATTTCAGGTAAGACATTTGGATATTCCGATGGGTATGTGCAAGATATTGTCACCATCACCTGGAAGGGCAAGGACAGAGATCAAAGACCAAAATACATATTGCTGTTCTGTGGTCTCTAATAATTTAATCATGTTGAGTGAATGGGGCTTATTTTCAGTCTCTATATCAGTTAAGCTACGTTACCTCGTTGGATGCAGTGTCCATCTTTTGTTTTATAACAAACTGGGGTCTGGATGGAGTTGGGGTGTTTGTTGAATTGTCCACACACTCCCTGAGGTCTGCTAATGCGAGCTGGTCAGTTATCTCAAACTCTTCCTGAGATGGAAACATGCTGGACAGCAACTCAATCTCAGCTAACTGGGCTTCGGCCCACTCTACATGAGCCATATCCTGCAAGATTTCAGCATAGGGTGGATATCATCATCATAGTTAGACTATTATTATCCAACTGAGTCGTTGTATACATGCAGGCAGACGAATTAACATACAGCAGCAAGCTGGTGTTATGGGAGCCATCTCCATGGTGCAAGTCGCGAGGACGTCCTACCAAAACATTCGTGGACATACGGTGCTGAAGTGGAGACCGCCGATGAGATCGCCAGGTGTATGCATGGAGCTATAAAAAATGTATGGATGACCGGAATAACTGGAAATAAAGATGGGATGCCTGTATGTGGAGCTTCTGGGTACTCGGATTCACGAACGAAACTCATCCGGTGTTCTTGACAGACATTTCAAAATAAAGGTCACGCAAAACAAATGGGTAGGGTGCGTACGCACTCGGAGAGCACGAATCCGAATTCGACTCTGGTTGTTCGGAAATTCAGAGCGCAGGCGAACCTACTAAATAATTTCCCATTAATCAAAGGCTGTAGGCCTACCACCGCCCACCTTCGTCAGGTCAGTTATGGTATGCTATTCAAGTGATGTGCGTATAGTCCTTCTCTCTTCATACTACACTGAGCTACACATCGAATATACTACACAGAGCTACACATCAATCAATCAATCAAAGCTTTATTTGTATAGCGCATTTCATACCCAGAGGCAACACAATGCGCTTTACAGAGAACAAGGGAGGTGGGCATACGACCCACTCTCTACATATTCCAGAGGGAAGCAAAAAAAACAGTAATCACCCGGGGGCCAGATAAGTGATCTGTAAAAATTATTCCCTGACCCCTCTCAACAAGGCGATCGAGCAAGCTCCAGGACATTTATAAAGCAATAAATTACATTGAATTACATTTCAGAGTAAGAGAGGCTAAAAAAGCATCAAAGGAGAGAGGGCATCCTATGGACATGCTACGACATCCACAGCAGACACGGGGGTGTCTATTGGACTCCGGGAGGTCTGCTGGTGACAGTGGGGCATCCACTGGACCTGGTTAGAAGATAGGAGGGAGAGAGAGAGGCACTAGGGAGAGGGAAGGCAGAACAGGGTTAGTAGCACATAGAGCCATACAAACCACACAGATATTGAAACAGGCAACCTGGAGCAAGCTCCTGGAATATATTTGTCTAATGGCTAAGAACATTTAAAGAGCAATAAATTACATAAAATTAAATTTTCAGAGCAAGAAAGGCTAAGAGCATCAGGTCCAGGCCTAAGCCGGATGTGGACTGATGTGTGTCTGTGTGTACGTGTGTGTGTGTGTGTACTAAATACTACGACATCCACAGCTGACACGGAGGTATCTATCGGACTCAGGGTGGTCTGCGGGCGACAGTAGGGCATCCACTGGACCTGGTTAGAAGGTAGGAGGGAGAGAGAGAGGCACTAGGGGAGGCAAAAAACGGTTAGTAGCACACTGAGCCATTGAAGCCACACAGCTGTCAGAACAGAACAAGCCTGTTTCAGGGTAACCATGGTTGCTTCTGTACACTACTTGATATACATACAGTGCATAGCAGGATAAATACCAATGTATACAGAGGATTCACAGGTAGGTTTGAGGCTGCCTTTCTGTGTTTCAAGGTCCTAGCTAGTGATTGTAGGCTAGGTTGAAAAGGTACGTCTTGAGGTCTCGCTTGAAGACCTCTGTTGTTTCGGCCCTTCTTAGGCACCAGTGTTCCAGAGGTTGGGGGCATAGAAGGGCACATCAAATATACTACACACAGCTACACATCAAATATACTACACAGAGCTACACATCAAATGTACTACACAGAGCTACACAGGTGTTAGGTGGTGTCAGATCATCTAACTCTATTACTCTTAGGCTCTGTCAGAACTGTATTGCTCTTAGGTTCTCTCAGATCCTATAACTGTATTGCTTTGGTGTCAGATCCTATAACTGTGTTGCTCTTCAGCGGTGTCAGATCCTATCTTCATTGATCTTCCACAGGTGTTACATCTGTGATGATGATGTCCAGTTCTCCAGAACAGGGAGTTTGGCTCAGCTGGTGACAATGTGAACAAGCAAGCCTTTTCAGAACCTGGCAAGAGAGCACCACAGAAAAGTAACTCCCATTTTAGTACAGCACCTGGCAGTATCGGTGGAACAGGTTTTGGTTGGTGAAGTCATATGCTGCTTAAAATTTTAAATTTAAACAAAACAAAAAAATTGAATGTCCTATTTTACTTTTGCAGACATCAAGTTGGACAACAACCTGGTAAAAGAAGTACATGCGATAAGGACTGAACTAGTCAAGGACGGAGGAGAAAGATCTGAAACTGAATCGTCATCAACCCATAATAACAATCACTTTCTCATTTTCTGTTTCCTTTGTGTAAACACAATGATCAGCTGAGTTTTACACAAACTCGTTTCACTCAGATACTCATGCAACATTTTGTTCCAGTTTCTGGCTGACTGTTATAACCTGTAGGCCTATAGTGACTTCTCTAGTTCACATTCTCTCGATTTGTGGGATTTCTCAAAATTCAAACAAAAATCTGCCACGTTTCAGCAGCCCATGCTCTTTTTTTGAAAAGACGTTGTCTAGCGCGTGACGCACAACCGGATATCGACGACGTCCCACACCGGAAGCACTCTGCAATCCGCAGCGGCACATTTTCGTCTTGTAAGCTTAGATTTAGTTGTAGGTAGTTAGATAAAAACAGTTTCAAAACACAGACTAGAATACTGATTTATAAAAGTTGTCGGTACTTCGTCGTCTCATTTGGCCAGCCACAACATTGTTCACATTGCTCTTTCTAAACATGTTTGAGATAGTGTTAGCCTAACAATGCTAACTCTGAGCACTAGTTATTCTACTCATGGTAAACCTGTGCTGACGTTAACGTTACCCGTTTTGTTTAGAATAGCTATGCTAGCTAGCTAACTGAATACCAACGTTCTTTAGGTCAACGCCATGGGGAAGAAAAGACAGAAGGACAAAAGTCCTAGGCAGGAGGAGGACGACACTGATCAGACAGGTAAAGCCACGTCTTCCTCTTGACATGTAAACCGTTGGAAGGAAATTAACTGACCTGTGCTATTTCTTATTAGCAAATGTCTCTTTGATATGTCATGTTATATTCTTGCCATCAGGTCTATCGTGTAGCCACATTAGGAAGGGCATTGACCGTAGTTTCCTCAAGAGAACTGGAGGAGAGTCGAGCCTGAGTGCTTGCCAGGACTGTAAGGATGAGGAGCAGGTCACAGGAGAGGACAGAGACGCTTCAACGATATGGATGTGCCTGAAATGTGGTCACAGAGTAGGTTGACTTCCTATCAGCAAATATAATGGCAGAAGCGTGACATGATGGTTTGAATTAAGTGTTTATATATTGTACCAACCAGCTAACAATTGCGTTCTCTTACAAGGGGTGTGGACGAAACTCTGAAAACCAGCATGCTATCAAACATTTTGAGAAACCTCGCTCAGACCCACACTGCCTGGTAGTCAATCTGGACAGCTGGAATGTGTGGTGAGGACAGAATGCACACACATCAAATATACAACACAAAGCTACACATCGAAGATACTACACAGAGCTACACAGGTGTTAGTTGGTGTCAGATCCTATAACTCTATTGCTCTTAGGCTCTGTCAGATCCTGCAACTGTACTGCTCTTAGATTCTGTCAGATCATGCAACTGTACTGCTCTTAGATTCTGTCAGATCCGGCAACTGTACTGCTCTGGTGTCAGATCTTATAGATTGCCTAAATGGAAGCAGGAAGAGAAAACCCCCATGGGACCTTAAATTAGAAGATATACAAACGGTAGTGAACAGCGTGAGAAAAATAATTTCTTGAACGGCAAGTTAGCTAATATAAGCTTGCCGACATTACACTCGTTTAAAACTCACCAAAACCTTGTAAAGCCGATCTCGCATGCCAGCTCTTACAGAACTGACTAACTCTCCATTCACATTCCTGCAGCTCTCAACATGCCCAGACTAATAGAGATTTTCACGTCTTTCAATAATTTTAAACTCGTTCTAGAATAACTGCTTTACAGTCTTGCGCAAAAACTGTGACTTTCTTGACTTGCAAATTTATGTTTTAAATTGACAAACATATGTGTACTGTAGGTCATGGCACAATTCAAACGAGATCATGAAATTATTTGTTTATCGCTGTTCACTACCGTACATATTTTTTATGAAATAAGGTCCCATGGGACAGCTCTTCCTGCTTCTGCTTAGTCACTCTATAACTGTGTTGCTCTTATGTGTGCTCTTAGTCACTTTATAACTGTGTTGCTCTTATGTGTGCTCTTAGTCACTCTATAACTGTATTGCTTTTACGTGCTTTCAGATCCTATAACTGTATTTCTCTGGTGTCAGATCCTATAACTGTATAGCTCTGGTGTCAGATCCTATAACTGTATTGCTCTGGTGTCAGATCCTATCTTCATTGTTCTTCCACAGGTGTTACATCTGTGATGATGATGTCCAGTTCTCCAGAACAGGGAGTTTGGCTCAACTCGTCACCAATTTGAAGAAGCAAGCCTTGTCAGAACCTGGCAAGAGAGCACCACAGAAAAGTAACTCCCATTTTAGTACAGCACCTGGTAGTATCAGTGGATCAGTTTAATCATTTGTGTGGTGAAGTCATATGCTGCTTAAAATTTTAAATTAAAACAAAACAAAAAAAGTGAATGTCCTATTTTACTTTTGCAGACATCAAGATGGAGAACAGCCTGGTAGAAGAAGCACAGGAGATAAAGACTGAACTAGTTAAGGAAAAGGAGGAGAAAGTGCAGGAGGAACAAGTGCAGGAGGAGCAAGAGCACAAGGAGAGCGTTGTCAACCATAAGAAGGTGAAGAAAGACAGTGCTGTGAAACCAGGAGCTACTGGAGACAGCAGTGCTGTTAAGGGGCTCAGCAATCTGGGGAACACATGTTTCTTCAACGCAGTTGTTCAGGTGAGGAACTATTTACTGGTACACGTGTCATGATCTTAGCGAGCTTACATTCGCATATAATGAGTGGCTAGCAATTTTGCTCTTCTGTTTTTGCTGTTGCAGAACCTTTCTCAGACACAGCTTTTGAGGCAGATTCTGAACACGTTGGTGGAAGAGAAGACCAGCCTTACCATAACACCGGGCATCTCTTCAGATATGGTTATTGTTATCCCTTATGTACTCAATGCATGTCTGACCATTGTGAACGCCTCAAATGAAATGCCTTGTTGTTTTAAGGAGCCTATCTTGGTGCAGTTGGAACAGCCTGGATCCCTCACACTGACTATGTGTCATCTGCTGAACGAGATCCAGGAAACTAAGAAAGGGGTGGTCGCCCCAAGGGAACTGTTCACACAAGTTTGCAAAAAGTTAGTGCAGCTGAATATCACTTTGGAGTTCTCCCTCAAGTTAGCCATGAAATGGTCTTGTCAGCACTGTTGCACTGCGGATTTTAAATGTCTCCTCCACCATCCCCAGGGCAGCTAGGTTCAAAGGATTTCAGCAACAAGACAGCCAGGAGCTGCTGCGCTACCTGCTGGATGGGATGAGAGCTGAGGAGATTAAAGTATGCCCTGGTTTTCTGAGCTGAATAACTATGTTCATTAAGCTGTAATTATTGTGGTAACCTAGACGGAAGATGACATATACATTTGATAATCAATTTCTGAATATACGTATGCATATTATAAGTCACATTTATTTTTCTCCTCCTAGAGAGTAAGCTCTGGAATATTGGAGGCTCTGAAAAAATCTGGGGAAGACGCAGAACAGTCAAATAAATTGATTAAGGGTAAGAGCTGCTGCTGTTCACCCATCAATCTTGACATGCTGAACACTTGTGGTTTAATGTATAAAGGTGCTATATAAGTTAGGTCCATTCACCACTAGCATTGCATAGTTATTACAACCACTGTCACTGTATGCATAAGTAATGCTCTGTGGTCCAGCACCACATTATGCTGTATTATTGTTTGTTCTCTGCGTCTGTAATTCACTGTACATGGGCAGTGAAATATGTTTGTTTATGTTTTTAGAGTATGAAAAGAATGGAGTGTGCAAAAACTTTGTTGACCAGGTGTTTGGTGGGGAGATGACGAGCACTGTAATGTGTCTACAATGCCAAACGGTAAGAATATAAACGAATGAAAGAGATCATCATGAGTGTCAGTTTCTACCATAGAGGTCAGCTTCACTGAAGCTTATTTCTTTTACAGGTGTCATCGGTCACGGACAAGTTTCTGGATCTTTCCCTTTCTGTCTCAGATGAGGTAATGCTTTAGTCAGGTTTGTATTCTCAAAATACTGTAGGACATGACAACATACTATGCAAGCGTTATTGAACATCTGCTTGGTCTTTGTAGTCGTTAACTTCACAGTTCTGATGGGTCATCTCATCTTCCACAGGCATACAGGAAGAAGAACCAGAAGAAAGGTGCCCAGAAGAGCAGTGAGATGAGCCAAGAGAGCAGCGACTCTCCTGCTCAGATGACCAATGGGAATGACGATGACATGCCCACTGGAGCTGGCAGCAAGTACCAGCAGAAGAAAGCCAAGAAGCAGGCGAAGAAACAAGCTAAGGTAGAGTAGCTAGAGAGTATCTGTGAAGAGAAACAATTACGGCCTGAATTAGGGCTGCTCGACTATGGCAAAAATCATAATCACGATTATTTTGATTGATATTGAGATCACGATTATTTAACACGATTATTCATTGAATTCTTTTTTTTAATCAAAGGTTTTAACATTTTCTTAACAAATTTTCTTAACAAATCAAATTATTGACTTTGATAACAATTAATTTATTAAATGTTGACAGTGGCTTTTCTTTTTAACAATGTTCTTTGGATTATATACATTTCTCCCATGGGAGACAAATAGTGAACCTTGACCTTGATAAATAAATTAATAAAAGTGCCAAAACTGATAAATAAAGAAGCTTCAAAGCACCGCCACCATCACAGAAGAAGACTACCTCGGAAAAATAATTTCACTATGACAGAACGCGTCTAAATAACTTATTTAATGGTAGCGCCGAGGCTTCAAAACCCAGCATTTGTTAAAATAGACCCTTTTGCTGAGGTAAGTGAAGTTTCATGTTTATCTGACCTCTCCTAAATAGGCCGATACCGATTTATTTTGACGGCAAAGTGAATGGAGCGGGAAAGGACTGTTGTCTGGCATGAACGAGCGTAATGCGACAACGGGACTGAGAAGGGCTACTTTGAGGGGCAGCTACGACTGCGTAGCAAATTTTACACACCGTGTCAACTTGGTCCAAATCTGTCTCTGCGAACCCATAGTGTTTCCACACCACTGACATTGTTTTAGCTCTCTTGTCCACCTCTCGTTCTGCTGCCATAATCATCTTCTTGTCGTGTTTTGTTCGAGAGGAGCATGCGTGCGCCTCGCTTGACAACTCGTCTCGCTTTGAACTAAAGTGTCAAGCGCAGTATAGCTCTGCAGTGTAGGGTGCGCTTGATTTGTGCAAAATCGTTTTATGGCGATTATTTAGTTTTAATGATCGTTGACAGCCCAAATCTTAATCTAGATTAAAATCCGATTAATTGAGCAGCCCTACCCTGAATCGATCATTGGTAATGTTAACAATCAATCAATTCATTGTAATCAAAATACCAAAACTTCCAAACAATACCAAAAGCATTTTTTTCCCTTAATCAACTCTTTATTACGGACGGACTGGGTTATTTGTCTCTGCCTGCTGCGCGTCACAGCTCCTCCTCGCAAAACCCTGAGCTGATGGTGGGTTTGCTGCAGGTGAGACGAGCAGGAGAGACAACTTATCCGAGTGAACGTTCATCAAGTGATAGAGCATTGCTGTTATCGTCGTGTTGTACGTGTACACGGCATCACAATATTTGCAAGTGGCTTCTTGTCCTTTCTTTTTGAAGTGGTCCCACACAATACTTTGCTTCGCCCGCTTAATTTTTCAAAATATGCCGCTGTTGATTTCTCCACATTTCTCCCGAGATGGCAGCTTCGCTACCACATTGTTTGATAGTAGATCAAGTTAAATTTCACGCGCTCGAACAAATCCTTAACGATCAATGAATTGATTTTTGATTAATTGTTTGCATCCCTAACGCTGAGTATTAAGGACATATACCTCTTGGCTGATGGAAAACAGGCTGAGCACACAGCAAGTACACGGACTGTTCACCGTATTCCTGTCCACAGAACCAGAGGAGGCTGCAGAAGGTTGAAGGGAAGCCCACGCTGGATGATCTAATAGCAGGGACCACGCCAGCGGACCAGGCTGAGGGTGGGGAGAATGGGAGCGCAGCAGAAGACCAACGAGCAGAGACGGACGTCCAGGAACGAGAACAAGTGCCGGCCGGTGTGGATGAGCAGAGCAAGCCGGGGGAGGAGGAAGACTCGGCGGTTGACTGTGAACCTTTCTCCACAACCGTGGTCAGCGACCGTTTCGCTGCCCTGTCAGAGGGCCAAAGCACAGAGGACAGACTCTTAGGAGACCACCAACTGTCCAAGGTTGTCCAGGATGGAGAAGATGCTGATGAACTATCCATACCTACTGAAGAGGAGGACCAGCTGGTAGAAGGCCTGGAGAACATGTCCCTCAACACAGCCTTCATTGCTGGACCTGAGGGTTCTGGGGTTGAACTGGCGAGTGGGGAGGGGCCTGCAGAGGCTAAGGAGTATACTGTAGTGAACCAAGACCCAGAACTGGTCTTCCACACTCTGGCCACTAGAACCGTGCCAGAGAAGCAGGAGTGCTCAGTCCAGTCCTGCCTGTTCCAGTTCACAGAGGTGGAGACCCTGACGCAGAACAACAGTCTGCTGTGTGCTACATGTACCAAAAGACAAGCCAGTAGCAGAACCTCAGACGGTAGGCTACGTGATCTGGAAGCTTGTTTTAGGTTGGTTGGGTTTGGTCCAACCAAGTTGTTCTTTTTTTGGTTATGTTTTTGTCCTAGTGGGTAGATCCCATTGTAATGTCATGAGAGAGTTCTGGGTATTTTTCAGTAAATCTAGACATTGTCATGGTGCTTTGTTTAGGCTCCAAGAAGAACGTTTACACAGATGCCTTGAAGCAAATGCTGATCTCCTCTGCTCCACCAGTACTTACGCTGCACTTGAAGAGATTTCAACAGGTAAATCTATAGTACAATCTTTATCAACACGTAATCTCTCTCATTTACCTGCATGTTGAGCTGCCGTTGTTCACAATGCAGCTTGCTGTCTGTCTGACTCACCTTACCCACCTGATGTTGGAGGGTAGTGTGGAGAACATTTGCACCAACTGTGCTTGATGTAATACTTGGATTTAGAAGCATGTGAGTGCCCAGGGACAACAGTTGAAAATTAGCTTTAAGCTAATACTGACATATTTATAGTCATGTTTTTAATATGTGCTGCTGTTTAATATGTACTGTCCCAGTACAAATAAAATCGTAAATAAATAAAATACAATAAGTGGAATATGGGACCAGAGAAAGGCTTATTAACCAACCAAGGATAGGCTTACTAACCAACCGACCAACCAACCAGAGATAGGGTTATTGTCTATGGGTTACCCTTTTCTGTCTCCCTACAGGTTGGCTACAGTGTGTGTAAAGTGAACCGCCATGTCACCTTCTCTCAAGTACTGGACCTGGCACCTTTTTGTGCTGTGAACTGCAAGGTAAGTTAAACGTTATATAGTTAGAGATACAAAAAAATAATGTTTTGCTTTGTATCTTAGTTCGTACCAGCTCGAAGGGCAGAATACAATAGGTGTGTGTGTGTGTTGTGTGTGTTGTGTGTGTGTGTGCGTGTGTGTGTGTGCGTGTGTGTGCGTGTGTGTGTGTGTGTGTGTGTGTGTGTAGGGTGTGGTGGAGGGAGAG
Source organism: Borostomias antarcticus (assembly GCF_949987555.1). Lineage (NCBI taxonomy): Eukaryota > Metazoa > Chordata > Actinopteri > Stomiiformes > Stomiidae > Borostomias > Borostomias antarcticus. Next base: position 28,849,006 of record NC_140234.1, read on the forward strand.
GATAACCGGGCGCTGTACGGTCTCTATGGCATCGTGGAGCATAGTGGAACTATGAGATCAGGGCATTACACCGCCTACGTCAAAACCCCACCTCAATGCCCCTCAGCCCAGCTGAACGGAGCGCCCTCTCAAGGTAGGATTATGCCATTACACTGTTGCAGCAGCAGTAATTAATTAACATATGTGTATAACATAAAGTGTATAACAGGTACTGTAGATAGATTCCTACAACAAAGTAGAGATACTACTAATTTATTCTAGAATGCAAATTGATGACAATGTGATATGAACAAAGGCTGAAGGCTGATTCAGATGTGATGCGTACCCCCCCCTCCCTTCCCCCCCCCCCCTCCCGAGGTTCAGATACTACAGACACAATGGAGATTGTCTCATTGCAAGTCTTTCCATAAGATTTTTCCATAAAACCTTTTTATTTGTCACATGCCACATAATACAAGTACAATGCACAGTGACATATTCTTTGCTAGCTCCTAAATGTAGCCTTGTGAGACCATCCTGATCTCGCCAGCTCACATTCTGTTTCTCTCGCAAATCAGTCTGGACACTCTCCATAGAGATCAGTTTGTGCCATATCGGAAAACGATCTAGCCAATCACCGCCCTAAGAGGAAATACAAACCGCTACCCTGTAAAGGAGTGATTGAAGTTAGCGTGTGATAGACGGTGATAGACAGATGGTTCATCCAACCACCTGCCAATAATTTTTTTAAGTACCTTATCTTTCTTTTCCTTATCTTATCCAACGGATAGTTGGAAGCCATCCATCTGGTGCCTCATTTTACCTAAAATGTGCCCAAAATATGATAAAAGTCAATAAAAGTGCCCAAAATATACGATATACAAACCAAATCCAAATTGTGTGTGTGTGTGTGTATATATATATATATATATATATATATAAAGGAATAGGATGTGCTGAGAGAGCAGATGAAATTGTGCAGTTATGTTAGATACAGTAAGTAAATGTATGGGTCTAGAGAGACTAGAGGTATGTATATATGTGTATTATGCATATATAATATATTAATATATTATAGATATGTATATTCACATGTGCTGAGTATAGCTACTGAGTTAAGTCCAGACCAAATTTTATTCTAAAACTGCTTAAAGCCATCAAGGGGCGTTGCATCTTATCTTATTTTCCATCTCTATCTGTCAGGAGAAGCAGAGACGTCAAGAGGATCGTGGTTCCATGTCAGTGACAGCAGTGTCCATCCTGTGACTGAGCGCCAGGTGCAGAGTTCCCAAGCCTACCTCCTGTTCTATGAAAGGATCTCTTAGTCCCCCCCCCACCCCCGGACTACTCAGAGACCTTTTTTTGACACTGATCAGGTCCACAATAAAAGGTTCATAAGTACAAATAAACAGCTAACCTCAGTATGAGTGAGGCACCACAGGGTGTGTGGTCTCCCAGTAGTGTGAAGTCCAGTGTGCAGTTTGTTTAAAATTCAACTGAGATGTTTGTTTACAGGAGTGGTTCTCAAGCCCAGGTTTGTGTATAGACACTAGATGACCTCTGCCAACAGCTCTCTGTGATGATTAACATTGTTTTTATAAGAAGACTAAAGCTGCTTTTAGAATCTGACCCAGACACAAAGGTTGAGGTATGCTGAACCAGCATTTGGTACCCATATCCTGTACATTTGAAAAACTAACTTGAATTATGTAGAAGTGGTGAGACCCTACATATTAATGGAACATTTTGCCAATTGTGTTTTTGTTAAGACATCAAGACATCATCATGAAATAAAATGGGCCACTTCTTAACTGTACATATAAAAATGAAAGTTTTCAAATAAAGGGAAAATTACATCTGTTTTAATTTGCAATGTTAAATGTTAAAAATATTTTTAGAGTGCAGTATATGAGTTTGTGCTGTAGGATTGTACCATAGATACTCGTTACAGTAGTAAAAAAAAAAATTGTCCATTGTTGCATTAAGAGGAGACGATTTCAGGACCGTCATTGACTAGGCCACTTTAACTGCGTACAGGCCATGGTACAGGCTACTGTAACTGCGGCCCAATACATCCATGCTGCGGCCGGAGTAGTCCGTGTACTTCCTGGTCCAAAGTATCACATGACTGTCGAAAAGCCATCGGCACGGAATTCTGAATGTAGGAAACGTAAGACTCCGATATCGAACGTGGACTTTTTATTATGCCACAGTGTCCTCGCCAAGGTGACATGACAGGTGAGTGATAGGATTATACAGACAAGAGAGGTTTTTAGAATGAGAAATGTGTCGGACTGGGCTCCTGGTCATGAAGTAGGCAACCAAGTCTAGCTGATTTTAAAATGTTTTTGTTCCTCCCAGGCCTTCCAATGAATTCGTTTCGTTAATTTTTTAAAAACATGTCGATGATTTCCAATTCAGTTACCCCACAATTTTATCCATAAGCTAAATTTACAAATAGAGAAGTGTAGCCTATTGTCGCCTCGTTAGCTAACCATGAGTCAGCGTTTCCAAACATTACTCAATCACCGAGAGAATGCAATAGCCAACTCTATTCTCTTGTTTGATACAATCTCTCAAAACATACTCGCATAGCATGTTTTTAACATCATGTTTCAACAACATCAACAACATGTTTTTAACAATCGTCACATCTCATTGCATGGCTTGGCCTGATATGTACAGTATCTACCAGTTACCCCATGAATGTGTGTTTCTCTCCATAGCTTGTTTCCAGAACCATGACTCTCCAAAGCCCCCGGACTTCAGTGTTCACTTTCCAGTCTGCTGTGCACAGCTGCCATGTGCTCCAGTGTCTGAACGAACAGAGGCACAAAGATGTCCTGTGTGATGTGACTGTGATGGTAGAGGGCAGCAGCTTCCGAGCCCATGGCGCTGTACTGGCTTCCTGCAGCGACTACTTCCATTCCCGGATCACCAAACACGCCAGACACGGCCTGATCATCGTCCTGCCTGATGAGGTCAGGGTCCAACGGTCTCTCTCCCATTTCCATTCTGTCTGAACTATTAGAAGTAGTTCATACATCCGTGGGGTGGCTGTGGCTCAGTAGGTAGAGCCTACTAGGTTGTCCAATGAGTAGGTTGTCCAATGATCATGCGGTCGGTGGTTCAAATCCCAGCTCCTCCTGTCCTCATGTTGAAGTGTCCTTGGGCAAGACACAACCCCAAATTGCTTCCAATAAGCAGGCTAGCACCTGGCATGGCAGCTGCCGCCATTGGTGTGTGAATGTGTGTGTGAATGGGTGAATGAGAGGCCTTTGTAAAGTGCTTTGGATAGGCGCTATATAATTGCAATCCATTTACCATGACGATAGCCCATAATACATTACAGTGCATTACCAAGGAGAATCAAAAACCTTTTTTTTTTTTCTTTCTCCCCCCTACGTTTCCCCTCTAGGTGACAGTGGAGGGATTCGAACCGCTGCTGCAGTTTGCTTACACATCAAAGCTGCTCTTTACCAAAGAAAACATCCAAGCAGTTCACACTAGTGCAGGGTTGTTAGGATTCCACAACCTGGAGACAGCCTGTTTTGATTTCCTCATCCCAAAGTTCTCTGACAGCTGCAGAAGTTTGCCGGGGAACAGGCGTAGGGCATGTTGCAAGACAAGGATCGCCAGTGTTAGCATAGGCAACAATGTATACCAAGACCAACATCAGTACAGGCCTATAGGCCAGAAAACAGGAAGCAACATTTCACAGTGCAGTCCAAATATTCACATCACCGAAAATCTCCCAGAGTCACAGAACACAGTTCCTTCCTTAAGAGGAAATATGCAAACAGACTTCCCTTTGCAATGTCCTCTGAACCCTCAGACTGTGGACAGTAGTGGGCAAGAGCAGTTCTGTCTCCAGAACTGTGGTTCTGAAATTCCACCCTTATCTCTCTGCTTGACCTCCCCCAGTGGGGTATGCCCTGTCGTGGCCTTACCATACACAGATGACCCCAAAACAGATGCTGCCACTGAGTTCTGCGATGAAGACATATTAGAGATTGGGAGAGTTGGTGATGAGAGTGAGGTCAGTTTGGTAGATTGCTCTCTGACCTGTGAGCTGCCAATTCCATCATCCCCTGAAAATATCGCAGCAGGTCTTGGAGAAGCAACAGGTGGAGAACTGGACCAGAATCATGAATCATTTGGGAATCAGAATCACCCAGGTCCATGTGACCCATGTCCCCTGAATATGTCCGGGGTAGAGGAGAGGGATGAGTTACTGGAGCAGAGAGAGACTGGGTCCGTTGACCTCCCTGACCCCGCTCTCTCCAGGCTGGGCCCAGAGGAGGGCTATGGGGAGAGGAGCAGTGTGGAGAGGGAGGTGGCCGAGCATCTTGCAAAGGGCTTCTGGCCTGACTTGTGTCCGCCACAAACTGACCCGCTCCCTCTGGAACCCATGGACCACTCAAGCCTAGGAAAGGCTGCAGACTTCCATTGGCTGAAGCAGCTGGATCTGAGCTCCAGCACTGGAGACTGTCCCTTCCTCAGGGACCTAGGGGCCGGGGAGGCTGAGGCAGAGACCCCAGCCCCCGGGACTGACAGCCAGAGCCAGTCAGAGAAGATTCCCTACGTGTCCTCGGTCAACTCCGAGACCCCAGCCCCTGGAGCTGACACCCAGTGCCAGTCAGAGAAGAGCCCCTACGTGTCCTCGGTCAACTCAGCAGAGGAGTCAGACCTGGACACAGATGGAGACACAGAGTCTAACAACAGGAGAGCTCAAGAGGTCAGTGTGTTTCTGTGTTGTTATTGAAATAACTAAACTCAGTAGCTCTAAACATGGCAGAAGTTGGGAGGAGACCACGGGAGTAGAGCATGTGAGGCTCTACATGTGCTTTGGGACTAGGCCTGTGAATGAAATTCAAGTCTCACCAAAGTGTTTTGTTTTCCTACTTGACTGTTGTTCTAACTTTGTAGTTCGTTCTCATAGATCAGTCTATTAAAACTACAAATTCTTCCTGTGTGACATCACTTCCCTGTCCTCTTCATCCTGAAACTATGTCGCTTCCTTTTTCACGTTATAACCTATTGACCTCGTCCCCATCTGACTCACTCTTGCCCGGATTCACTTCCTGTGCTCGAGTCCGAATTTGCAAAATCGTAACAGAATAAAACTATTGTCTTTTGTTTGAAACCAGCTTGAATCGACCACTCGCATGCTCTTATTTTTAAACCAAGTATAAAAATACTTTCATAGCCTTAGCATACCTGACTCCTGCCGTCTCCAGGTCCAGCTGCCCTTCCCTGTGCAGCAGATATCCTCCCTGGGCCGGAGGGCCTTCCAGCAGCTCTTGAGACGCCAGCACCTGACCTCAGACCAGCTAGAGTTGGTGCACGACGTCCGGAGACGCAGCAAGAACCGTGTAGCTGCACAACGCTGCCGCAAGAGGAAGTTAGACAGCATACATAAGCTGGAGGTTGAGATCAACACGCTGGTAAGGGTTAGGGTTGGGGAGGTATTTTAGGGTTGGGGGGGGGATGTGTTTATTCATCCATCTGTTTAGTTTTCTTGACCTTATGTAACCAAGTGGGGCAGCTGGAACCAGTTGTCCAATGATCGTAGGGTCGGCGGTTCAAATCCCGGCTCCTCCTGTCTAGATGTTGAACTGTCCTTGGGAAAGACACAGAACCCCAAATTGTTCCCAATGAGCAGGCTAGCACCTTGCATGGCAGCTGCCGCCATTGGTGTGTGAATGTGTGTGTGAATCGGTGAATGAGAGGCCTTCATTGTAAAGCGCTTTGGATAAAAGTGCTGTATAAGTGCAGTCCATTTACCATATCAGTCCATTTACCATATTTCACCATCTTGTTTTCCCCACAGAGAGGTGAGAAGGAGAAGCTGATATTGGAGCACGTTCAGCTGAAGCAGAGCATGGAGGAGACCCTCCAGAGTCTCTCCGGCCTGTGTCACAGTGTTTGCAGTGAGGCAGGGCCCGAGCCAGATCAGCTCCTGGCCAAACTCTCCTCCCCAGAGTTCCCTATCTCAGCCCTCCTAACCCCGCTGGCCTCCCCTGGCCCCAGCCTCAGCCCCCTGGTTAGAGAGGGGGGCCCCATGTCCATGGACAGCTGCCCCTTAGAGGGAACCCCCACTGGGGTGACTACAGCTGCCTGCCCAGAGACAGAGGAGGGCCCTGCCATGGACAGCTCCAACCCAGGCTCCAACATGGACGTTTGTCTGGACTTGAACAGTAGCGTCTGAACTGTCTCCTCTGTCGTTTTAGTTGGAGCAGAGGGTCAAATAGTAAACATTTCGAAGAACTGACTGTATCCCCCTATACTGTATCCCCCCGTTACATTAACATATTTTTCATATGATTTTTATGAATACTGTACTAGCACTAGCACTTAGGTTTATAAGTGCTTTCTTCTCACTGTATTGTCATAGTACCCATCTGCAACATTTTGTGTTTAACCATGTCATTTGAATATACAGTATTATTCTTCAGTGTACTTTTCATAAGCCTCACTTTCAACCAACATGGAGACTTTGAGCATTCTTGGACCCTCGGTCCAACAGTCTATCTCAGGGGAATGTTAGTCTAACCATCAGTGATTATATCTGCCTGTGTCCAGACCTCTTGTGTTCCCTGTCTGATTCAGTAGGCTTTGCAAGACACTGCCTTGGTTTTCTGAGTGCTGCATTGCCATGAGCGACAACTCATATCATTTTGGTTATGCCTATCCTTTGGTCAGTTAGAGTGTATTTACCCGCGTTTTGTCCCAGTACACTGTTGTTGTTGTTGTTGTTGTTGTTGTTATGTCATACAATCATGCAATCACTTATGGAATCATTCAGGAGTGGATGGAATGTTGGGTAATCCTTGGGTCATTGAGATATCTTGTCAGATAATCTGCAAATGCTTGTGTAATGGATGCATTATGCTTGGCAGCATACTGTTGGAGTATTAAAATGTTTATGTGCCTTATGTAGTAGTGCACTTCAAATGTAAGTTACGGTTAACAAGTATGTCCCAAGTACTACTATTGTACATTAATACATGTTTAATCTTTGTTATACTGTATTAATCCCACCGGAAACTGGTCTTCTGCTCTGCTGTCCTCAACTATTGGTCGAGCACAGGGTCAACCAGCATGTGTTAAGTGCCTTGCTCAAGGGCACAACAGTAGCAGCCCTCCAGGCACCAGTTATGATCCCCCCTTGTCAAGTGGCCCGGCCCGGTCTTGAACCTTTCGGTTGCTGGTCTGATGCTGTAACCACTGGGTTTCCTACCACCCCTGAGTCCTGCCCCCTAAACCTTGGTCAGCTTGTTTATTGTCTAATTTCTAATCAAATGTTTCAATTGAACATTAATGTCAATAAATAACATAACAGTTATGCCCGCTCTCCTTTCTTCATTTTCTATTTTCATTTCCACTAGAAGTAATAAAAGAGGAACAGAAAAGATAGATCAGAGAGCAGGATCTGCCGGTGGGATGCCAGCTGGAGTTTGGGGTAAGCCCAGAGTTTATAACCTTAACCATAACTACCACATCACACTTCCTCCAGCTTTAGGTTTCTGTTTTGGACAGGAATGTCATAGCCTGTGGAGTATTCTAGAGGGTTGTCTCTTTGCACTTCTCCTGGATGGCCACTAGAGGACAGTGTAGCTCTTTGTCTTCCCAGTGTCTGTGAATATGTCATATTGATCAACAGGATCAGTGGTGAATACTATGATTTTGTCCTTTGATAGTTTGTTGGAAGTTCATTACTTGATTCAAATGTCTATACATTTCCTCACTGAAAAAGAACTGATACAGTTTGCATAAGTTTGTTTTAAGTTGTGTTTCCGTTTTCTAGTGGCTATGAGGAGCTTCACCAGGGAATTACAGCCTGACATATTACATGGCTCAATGTGATGAGGGCCACAGTTGGAATGAAGCAAGTGATCAAGGATAACTCGGTCAGGATATTGGATTCAATGTAGGAAAGAAGAAAAGCTGAGAGAAAAGCATTTCAATTACAACGCTGTCTGCAATGCAGCTGGGGTACTGTAATTCAGAAGACGAATTGCTTTGTTCACAGTACTGTATTTAGTACATTATTCTGAGGAAAAAACTGGAGAACAGAATATCCCAATATAGAATTAAATGTGTAATGTGTAAAAGTGTAGCTATCAACACAGACCATCTCTGACATTCCTTGCAGTTTGTTTTGTAGGCCTTTGTAAGACAAATTCGGGAGCAATAATAGAGAAAGTAATTTCATTCTGTTTTTTCAAGAGTTTAGGCCTTCACCAATGACCCCGTGTGAAAAAGTGAATGGATCAGAGCAGATGCTGATTGTCAGTGACGGGATACATCAGATCATTCAGGGCTGCCATGTCACATTTGGTGAAAGTCCTGTGGTAATGCCAGTTCAGTTCATGACCGTTATCTACCATCCCAGAGGTTTTATCTGAATAGCACTTTATCCCCGCATTAGAAACATAGGCCTACTGTTTTGATGGTAGCGTCCTTTATGCCTGGTTAAGATTTTGGTGCATTGTAGCACACTAAGATTATCCTATCCTGTGAGCTACGCAGGAAGTCAAACTTGATTTGAAGAGGAAGCAGCTGGACAGCATAGAGAGGTCAGAGGCTTGTAATCGCTGTCCTCGTTCATGTGAGATTAAAAAACCTGCTCTGAGTTGTGATTAAGAACGCAGGGTTAGAAGATTAAAGACCAGCAAACAAAATGAAAGCAGTTTAAACCCCATTCCGGAATTCATCAGAATACCAAGAACCTTAAACTGTCATGACCTGAGATTAAGGCAAAGCCTTGCGGAACTCATATTGCTTTTATATGTCTTCTCCGTCTAGCTGGCCTCTGTTCCAGGAATTCCACAAACAAGACTTGTACTTCCCTTTTCAGGAGATCTGGCTGAATTCCTTCTGCTTCAGAAATCATCCACTAACTCAACATGTGCTTCACCTCTCCCTTCCTCTTTATACAGTACAGAGAAAACTCTCTCTCTTTCTCTCTCTCTCTCTCTCTATCGCTACCTGATAAGGTAGCCCCTGTGAAACAAGAAATGACAGGTTCTGTACAATCACAAACAAGAAGTGTTGTTCCTACGCTTTCCGTAATATCTGAAATCTCAGTGTGTTCTTGCGAAATGTTGTGTTTTCACGAAATGTCGTGTTTTTGCGAAATGCTGTGTTTTTGTGAAATATGTGTTGGCAAAATGTTGTGTTTTTGCGAAATGCTGTTGTGTTTTCACAAAATGTGTTTATTGCCAAATGTCGTGTTTTGGTGAATGTTGTGTTTTGATGAAATGTGTTTTTGCGAAATGTGTTTTCACAAAATGTGTTTTTTCCAAATGTCGTTGTGTTTTGGCGAAATGTTGTGTTTTTGCCAAATGTTGTTGTGCTTTCACGAAACGTGTTTTTGACAAATGTCATTGTGTTTTTGTTAAATGTTGTGTTTTTGCCAAATGTCGTGTTTTGCAAAGAGTATTTTGAAATGCTGTGTTTTGTGAAATGTGTTTTGGAAATGGCGTGTTTTGCTAAATGTCCTTGTGTTTTGCGAAATGTCATTGTGTTTTGCACTTCAGGGCCACCGTAGGTTATGGCTACTTTTGACATATTGGCAAGCTCACCTATGTTTCTCTTTTCAACTGCATGCCAAGCAGGTATGAGGGTGTCTGATAATGTGTCTCTGGAAGGGGGGTGGTCATCTCCCTACAGTAACAACAGCTAACAGTAACAGTTACTAACATCAGAAGACATAGACTTCTTCGTATGGGTTTGATGTATATCCTCTCCCCCCCAGGCTCGGGGCCGAGGGGCTATCCTTTTACACCCCAAGCCTGGGTGAGGGGTCACCCGGGCTATATATCCGGGCACACCGGTGCTGCATGGCAGGAGTGTTCCATCAATGTGCACTCGGAGCTCATGTTTGGCTTCCTTGTTGTTAAAGTGGAAGGCCGTCGACACCGTCTTTGCCTCCTTCAATCTCCATTTCCGGAGGTATGCCGCTAGTGTCTGCATGTCCTGGCTCAAGGTCTCCTCCATGGCCTGCAAGTCTCCAGCTGAGTACACCAGCATAAGGTCGTCTGCGTAGGCATACTTCCTGTGATCAGCAGGTCATAGGAGTAGATGTTATAAAGGAGGGGGGCCAGGACAGATCCCTGGAGGACGCCATTCTTAAGGTGTCACAACCTGCTTCGCTGTCCGCTACCGGTGGTGAGGGTGACGCTGCGGTTTTGGACAAGCTCCATGATCATGCTGACCATGTGCCTATCCGGCAGTAGGCGGAGCAGCTTGCAGGTGAGGCCGCGATGCCATATGGTGTTGAAGGCGGCCGTCAGGTCTATAAAGACGGCTCAGGCCTTCTTTTTAGCCGAAAAGCTGTCCTCGATGTCTTGAGTCATCAAAGTGAACTGAACCCAGAACATCTACCAGGTTAGGGTCCCTGTCCTAACCCAGAACATCTCATACCAGGTTAGGGTCCCTGTCCTAACCCAGAACATCTACCAGGTTAGGGGCCCTGTCCTAACCCAGAACATCTCCTACCAGGTTAGGGGCCCTGTCCTAACCCAGAACATCTCCTACCAGGTTAGGGTCCCTGTCCTAACCCAGAACATGTCCTCCTACCAGGTTAGGGTCCCTGTCCTAACCCAGAACATGTCCTCCTACCAGGTTAGGGTCCCTGTCCTAACCCAGAACATGTCCTACCAGGTTAGGGACCCTGTCCTAACCCAGAACATCTACCAGGTTAGGGGCCCTGTCCTAACCCAGAACATCTACCAGGTTAGGGTCCCTGTCCTAACCCAGAACATCCCCTACCAGGTTAGGGTCCCTGTCCTAACCCAGAACATCTACCAGGTTAGGGGCCCTGTCCTAACCCAGAACATCTCATACCAGGTTAGGGTCCCTGTCCTAACCCAGAACATCTCCTACCAGGTTAGGGTCCCTGTCCTAACCCAGAACATCTCCTACCAGGTTAGGGTCCCTGTCCTAACCCAGAACATCTCCTACCAGGTTAGGGTCCCTGTCCTAACCCAGAACATCTCATACCAGGTTAGGGTCCCTGTCCTAACCCAGAACATCTCCTACCAGGTTAGGGTCCCTGTCCTAACCCAGAACATCTCCTACCAGGTAAGGGTCCCTGTCCTAACCCAGAACATCTACCAGGTTAGGGGCCCTGTCCTAACCCAGAACATCTCCTACCAGGTTAGGGGCCCTGTCCTAACCCAGAACATCTCCTACCAGGTTAGGGGCCCTGTCCTAACCCAGAACATCTCCTACCAGGTTAGGGTCCCTGTCCTAACCCAGAACATGTCCTCCTACCAGGTTAGGGTCCCTGTCCTAACCCAGAACATGTCCTCCTACCAGGTTAGGGTCCCTGTCCTAACCCAGAACATGTCCTACCAGGTTAGGGACCCTGTCCTAACCCAGAACATCTACCAGGTTAGGGGCCCTGTCCTAACCCAGAACATCTACCAGGTTAGGGTCCCTGTCCTAACCCAGAACATCCCCTACCAGGTTAGGGTCCCTGTCCTAACCCAGAACATCTACCAGGTTAGGGGCCCTGTCCTAACCCAGAACATCTCATACCAGGTTAGGGTCCCTGTCCTAACCCAGAACATCTCCTACCAGGTTAGGGTCCCTGTCCTAACCCAGAACATCTCCTACCAGGTTAGGGTCCCTGTCCTAACCCAGAACATCTACCAGGTTAGGGTCCCTGTCCTAACCCAGAACATCTCCTACCAGGTTAGGGTCCCTGTCCTAACCCAGAACATCTCATACCAGGTTAGGGTCCCTGTCCTAACCCAGAACATCTCCTACCAGGTTAGGGTCCCTGTCCTAACCCAGAACATCTCCTACCAGGTTAGGGTCCCTGTCCTAACCCAGAACATCTCCTACCAGGTTAGGGTCCCTGTCCTAACCCAGAACATCTCCTACCAGGTTAGGGTCCCTGTCCTAACCCAGAACATCTACCAGGTTAGGGTCCCTGTCCTAACCCAGAACATCTACCAGGTTAGGGTCCCTGTCCTAACCCAGAACATCTCCTACCAGGTTAGGGTCCCTGTCCTAACCCAGAACATCTCCTACCAGGTAAGGGTCCCTGTCCTAACCCAGAACATCTCCTACCAGGCTAGGGTCCCTGTCCTAACCCAGAACATCTCCTACCAGGTTAGGGACCCTGTCCTAACCCAGAACATCTCCTACCAGGTTAGGGTCCCTGTCCTAACCCAGAACATCTACCAGGTTAGGGTCCCTGTCCTAACCCAGAACATCTCCTACCAGGCTAGGGTCCCTGTCCTAACCCAGAACATCTCCTACCAGGTTAGGGTCCCTGTCCTAACCCAGAACATCTACCAGGCTAGGGTCCCTGTCCTAACCCAGAACATCCCCTACCAGGTTAGGGTCCCTGTCCTAACCCAGAACATCTCCTACCAGGTTAGGGTCCCTGTCCTAACCCAGAACATCTACCAGGTTAGGGTCCCTGTCCTAACCCAGAACATGTCCTACCAGGTAAGGGTCCCTGTCCTAACCCAGAACATCTCCTACCAGGTTAGGGTCCCTGTCCTAACCCAGAACATCTACCAGGTTAGGGTCCCTGTCCTAACCCAGAACATCTCCTACCAGGTTAGGGTCCCTGTCCTAACCCAGAACATCTCCTACCAGGTTAGGGGCCCTGTCCTAACCCAGAACATCTCCTACCAGGTTAGGGGCCCTGTCCTAACCCAGAACATCTCCTACCAGGTTAGGGTCCCTGTCCTAACCCAGAACATCTACCAGGTTAGGGTCCCTGTCCTAACCCAGAACATCTCCTACCAGGTTAGGGTCCCTGTCCTAACCCAGAACATCTCCTCGGCTGATCTGGATGGCCTGCTAGCAGCACAAGGAAAGTCTTATCTGATTATAGGCCTTGCGTTGTAGAATGGGTTCTGTGTCCCATAGACAGGATTACGCAACGGAGGCCTTACCGTACCAGAATCTCCCTGTGAAATGAAAGACCGGAGGACATGCAGACAGCAGCCCGCTCTGAAAACCACAGAGTCAGACCCAGCTAAGGCACCAAAGAGATGAGATTAACCAGCAGCTGTGCATACCGTGACAGATTACCTTCTCACTTCTCTTGTTAGTCAGTCCTGACTGCCTCAGAACGGCGCGGTGCCTGTCATTCAGTTTTGACTGCCCGTAGCTGTGTGAAAACTGCAGTTTTTTTTTTAAAGCGCATGGTGTTGCCTCTGTATGAAATGCACTATATAAATAAAGTTTGATTTGATTTGATTTCCAGAATGTTACTTGTTTGATTTACCCTTGATTGTCATTATCTATCGGTGTCAAACATGCCTTTACTAAAGTTCTTTGGCTCCACTAGCTCCAGTGTGTATGACTGAGGACTGACCGGCCTTTCAATTCATCACCATTTTCAACGTAGTTTATGAAAGTCATTTTTAATCATTATTATTAATGCCAGCCACTGGGAACTCAATTAGCACAGTTATTTACAGTATGAGTACTTTGACCAGCCGAAATATTTTATTGTTTTATTTTGCTATACAAAGAAAAAAAGTATAGCACTGTGATTAATTGACATAGTGTGTAAGAATGGAAGCATGACTGTGTAGTCAAGGGACGTAGGGAGATATGAGGCTCGACGTTTGTGTACTTTCATGCAAAAGCACCAAATGTCACCCAGAAGTAGCCCATGGCATGCTCTAATTTAGCAAGGGTCGCCATGGCGGACAAATGCTCAGCAGAGGATGCACTTCCTGAGGCAGCTAAAGAAATTTAGACTACCAAAGGAAATTATGGTACTCTTCTACACCTCCATCATGGAGTCCATCCTCACCTCTTCCATCACCATCTGGTACTCCGTCGCTACAGCCAAAGACGGGGCCAAACTGCAGTGCGTCATCCGATCCTAAACACACACATTACATTACATACACATTACACTCTGCATACTCACCGTATATACACTGACTGCACTACTTTAGTATATTGTTCTCTCTTAGCTTATCCCTTTCTTGTTTAATTGCACTAGCATTTTGTACTCACCCTTTGCACTGTCCTGTCTTTGCACTGTCCTGTCTCGTCCCTACACCCCGTCCAATGTTCTCTCAATGTTATGTTCATGTCCGAAAGCAAATTCCTAGTATGTTGAAAAACTACAATGGTATAAACTGACTCTGATTCTGAAAAATCAAATATGGACACCATCCAGAAATGGTTTTAGCTATAACTTTTGAAACAGATGAGCTACAAATGCAAACGTGATATGTATTTTATGTTTTGACCATTAGAAACACATTGGAATGCTTAGGTTTGGTTTGCTTAGGATTGGGTGTGTCTGGACCCATAATTTGCATATTTCCAAGATGGCGGCAGGCGGCTACCCGAAAATGAGTTTTAGCAGAATTGTAACTCTTTTGGCAAACTTTGTGTCCATGTTATGGCTTTTGAGCATTAGAAACACATTGGAATACTCAGATTTGTGATTGAATCCTGTCTTACTATGGGGGTTCCACAAGGGTCTACATCTCTGGGTTCTGTCATTCACTCGCATGGCTTCTCCTACTGTATCACTGCTATGCCGATGACATTTCCCCCTTCTGACACACAAGTGTAGGCACGCATAGCTGGGTGCTTGGCTGACATCTCAGAGTGGATGGCGACACACCACCTCAAGCTCAACCTGGACAAGACTGAGCTGCTGTTCGTCCCGGGGAAGGGCTGCTCGCACCGGGACCAGGCCATCACCATTGAAGTCACAATGGTGACTCCCACTCGGACTGCAGGAATCTGGTTGTGACCCCGGATGACCAACTGTCATTCTCGGCACATATCACATCCGTCACACGCTCCTGCAGATTCCTGCTCTACATCTTCAGATGGATTCGCCCTTTCCTCACTGACGAAAAGGTGCAGGTGCTCATCCAGGCTCTTGTCATCTCCCACCCGGACTACTGCAACTCCCTCCTTGGGGCCCCGGCGTCAGCCATTAAACCCCTGGAAAGCTGCTGCTCACCTGGTGTTCAACCACCCCAAGTTCTCCCACACAACTTCCCTTCTCCATTCTCTACACTGGCTCCCTGTAGCAGCTCACATCCAGTATATTATTATGATGAGTATTATTATTATTATTATTATTATTAGGAATTGCATTTATATAGCGCCCTTCATGATACCCAGAGCACTTTACAGAGTCCAGTATTCATTCAGACACAGTCATACCGGTGGTGGTAAGCTACATCTGTAGCCACAGCTGCCCTGGGGCAGACTGACAGAAGCGTGGCTGCCAGCGCCTCTGGCCCCTCCGACCACCACCAACATTCATTCAAAATGCTGGTACTAGCCTACAGGGCAATGAAAGGAATAGCTCCCTCCTACTACCTTGGGGTAGTGTTTTCCCCGTCACATCGAGGCCTATGCGGTCGATTGACGCGGTCACGGCTCTCTTCTGTCCTGGCCCCGCAGTGGTGGAATGAACTGCCCACTGACGTCAGGACAGCAGAGTTGATACCCATTGTTCGCCGCAGGCTTAAAACTCTTAGTTTTGAGCCTGAAGTACTACCAGCCTAGAAGTACTACCAGGATCCTCCCTCTTAAGCACCTATTGTATTTATATTTTGCTACTCATGCACTTTGACTGTAGCACTACAGTAGATTATGCTCTTAGTCACTGGTTTAGGAAGGAGATGCACTTGTGAGTTCTGGCAAATAATAGTACACTGAGGGGCGAATTCACTAAAGCAAATTGCGCCCGCTAATTGCACCATTACATTGCGCGTCAGTTGCGCCAGCTATGTGCTCCGTTTTAAAAACCTATTCACTAAAGACATTGCGCTAATAATATCCCAGCGCAAACACGCCCATTCGGTGTTTGCGGCTGAGTGCAATTTGCTGCTGATATAGGAAATGACTATAAATACTGCGCATACAGCGCATACAACTCGTATGCATATCATTGGACGATGGCAGACAGAAAAAGAAAGATACGATTTACAGACAGCGAACTTGAAGGCCTCACGGACGAGGTTCAAAAACATGTCTCACAGCTTTCCGCAAAAAATATCACGACTGCAGCAAAAAAACATATTTGGGGTTTAATTTCCCAATCAGTCAGTGCCATGTGTGTGTGTAAACGCGGAAGACTGCAAACGGAGGTGGAATGATTTGAAAAGACGAACAAATGAAAAATTGTCATTTTATGTTATGCAAGTTGCAGCACGATGATCTGGCATACTTTTGGGGGAGTGTATAACATTGCCCCACCGGTACGATCTAGGCATCTAAACGGCTTTTCAGGATTCCAAATGTGCACTCAATCACACCGCGCGTCCTGATGTGAGCCCAGTTGTACGCCGCCTCTCCAACGTTGGAAGGATTGCGCACGGGAGTCATCATCCATGGCTGAAGATGATACCTATGATACAAAAGCAAAATATTTTCAAGACCATTCAAATAAAAAAAATATTGTGTAGGCTATGTTTTTATTTATTTATACCTATATCGGCCCCCAGCCGTTCAATGAACAGCTATAGGGAATGCGCAGTTTCGCGTATAGACTATTATACGCACAGTTTCGTGCTATGTAGGCTATTATAAATAAGTATTATTCATTGGGGGAGCTTGGACTCGCTGGGGACGGGTGGGCATAGTCAACTGAGCCTCCCCAGACGCGACTTCATCCTCCAGTTGGCTGAAGAGCTGCGCGCTCTGGTGTCCAAACAGCTACCACGGTGGTTCTAGTGTTAAATCAAAAAGTGACCTTCTTCTAAATATTCTCTCACGAACAACATGACTGGCATTGCGATGCCGAATTCGCCTCGCAGGAATCACTGCTAACATTTGCTGCTGACCCGGCCTTAGGCCTGGGTCCAGTACCCCCTTCCCCTCACCCTACCCCGGGTCCGTATCCTCTTCCTACCCCCACCCTACCCCTGACCCCTGCCTCTACCTGGACCCAGGCACACTCACACACACACTGACATACACCAGTCCTGGGCTCAGATCCCCTTCCCCTCACCCTAACCCGGGTCCGTATCCTTTTCCTACCCCCCACCCTACCCAAACCCCTGCCTCTATCTGGGCCCAGGCACATTTATGCACACACAGACATACACCAATGTTTGCCATGTCTCTCCTATGATGTTATTAGCCTCTCTTACTCTGAAAATGTTATTTAATGTTATTTATTGCTCTATAAATGTTCTTAGCCGGTAGACAAACATACTCCAGGAGCTTGCTCGATCGCCTCGTTGAGAGGGGTCAGGGAAGAATTTTTACAGCTCACTTATCTGGCCCCCGGGTGATTACTGTTTTTTTGCTTCCCTCTGGAATATGTAGGGGTGGGATGTCTGCCCACCTCCCTTGTTCTCTGTAAAGCGCATTGTGTTGCCTCTGGGTATGAAATGCGCTATATAAATAAAGCTTTGATTGATTGATTGATTGATTGACATGATCAGCGGACAGGCTGGCCGCGACACACCCCTTGCGCTTAAATACCACCACGTCTCTGAAAACGCAATTAATTTCACTTCAACTGCGTGAGGCAATTTGCGCCGATCTTTGTGAATTGGGCGGGTTCGGCAATAATGTTCATTTGCATAGAAAGGGGAACATTCTCCGCCCATATTACCTAATTTAAATATGAGCTAATAACACCGGCGCAGAGAAACGCAATGACGAACGCAACGCAGTTAACACCGTATTTCACCCTTTGCGAGGGCTTTGTGAATAGCAAACATAATTTTTGACTTATTTGCACAGGCTTTGCGCCAGGAAAAGCTGCGCAATCCTTTAGTGAATTCGCCCCTGACTGCCTACGTTAAATGCAATTATTGTAAGTTGCTTTGGATAAAAATGTCTGCTAAATTACTGTAATGTAATGTCTGGCCACTGCTCTGTCCTGCTGTACGTCTGGCCACCTTACTGCTCTGTCCTACTGTATGTCTAATCCATGTAGTGAGTGGGTGATATCAGAGATGATGCACACATAAGCTTTGTATTATTGCAATTCTATTCATGGTGTTCTATTCCTAGATTAGGAGAGGGAGGCAGAGAGGGAGGGAAGGAGGGAGGGAGAGAGAGATGGGGATTTGAGGCACAACACTGAGTAATTCATCTCTTTAGCCAGAATAAAATAGTTAATAATGGTTTTATGAAGGACATCACCATACAATCCATAAAATAGTGGCTAATTTATTTTTTATTCATGAATTCATTCAAACTCATATGCAGCTCTGCTATAAACTAGGCAGAATGTTTGTTGAATGTTGAAGCCAGGTTCATTGCTATGTGAATGTTTTCCTTCTGTTCAGGATGGCTCAGGAGAATGCTGGGCAGCGTTGCTTGGCTCTGGATCTTGGCTCTGGTCCTTTTCTTCCTTTAACACTGTTAGAGAAACGGCAGGCTCTTCCATCACAGCACTTAATGGAATACACTGAAAAAGGACCCATGTGAAAATTGTGACAGAGAATATAACTAGCTGAACTACAAATAGCCTAGATTAATTGTCAAGGACTTCAACAAAGTTGTCTAATCTAATCTTAAATCCCAAAGTGTCTGGGGTTTGGATTCTATTGAAGGTTCTCCTGTTCTCTGTGTCTAATCTAACCCTAAGCCCTATCTTCATAGTGTATTCATTCAGCAGCAGTATTGATTTGCATGTTATTATTCCAGGTAGGCTACTCTCCTTGTGCTGTAACTTTGTGGTGGTGGAGAGGCTTGTGTGTTTTTAGTCCCTCAGAGCTGCTGGGGGGAGCCTCCAGCTACTGGTACAGTAGGTTGAACCTTAGTAAATTGGTCTCGACAGGAGACAGACAAAAGTCAGCACACTGGCCCTCCAGGTTTGGGGGTTGGGCGTAATACATCCATGGGCGTAACGCTAACAACACCACACGGTAAAAACATATTGTTACAGAAACTACAATGAGCAAAGAAGCCTCGTGTCTCATAGGGGATGAAGAGGAGTAACTCTGTGAAGTCAATGACAATCCCTTTGATATGCTGCAGTATGTCATCAAGTTTTAGCTTCAAAAATTCACAAACATACCTTGAGCAGACAAAAAGGCTGCACGTTAATAGACAAGTTTTCGGGTGAGAGAATACTTTAAACAGAGCGGTAAGATGTTCCATGCTGTGTGACAGCTAAACTGACTTAAACCTGGGGGCATCTGAGTTGTGTCCATAACCCACTCAATAATATTATTTAATGGTTACCCTCATGCAGGCTGAAAACCTACAGTAATTCTACAAAATATGAGGAATTTGAGGATAGTAGTCCAAATTGTATTACGTCATATCATGGTTAGCTCCATGTCATGTCATTTGCACACCCTTTCAAATGAAGTGTTACTAAGCCTGCTTATGGAGATGAGTTGATTACTGAGGGATTTGCCAGGTGTAGGAAGCATCTACTGCAAGACGAACTCACTAAAAAGAAAACAAGAATATATTGCATAAAGCACCTGAAATACAGGCATAACTGACAAGACCTGGGGTCTTCTGGAAGGAGGTGAATCTCTACAGAGACTGAATCTCTAGACTTGCTCTTTGCACTGTGCAGTCTTGTCCGTGCACCCTGTCCACTGATGTCTCCATGTTATGCACCATGCCCAAAAGCAAATCCTAGAATGTTGAAAAACTACAATAGCAAAAAAATAAATTATGATTATGCTGTGTTTACAGTGGAATTGATATCTTGGTGTGGTGGTACCAAGCTCAAGACCGGCAAAATAGGGAGGATTTCTATACCAAAGTGGGGGGTGTGGGGTTCCTCCCCCAGAAAAATAAGAGACTTGGTTTCCTGTATTCTGTAACTTTAAAAGAATGAAAATAACAAAATTGTGAAACATATACTGAAAGGTATACTGAAACAGCATGTTTAGCCTACATGATTTCTTTAATTTTGAGTTATGGGGTGAGAATAATAGATATAGCTTAATGTTTTATTTAATAAAAATCAATGTTTGATGCCCATTTATGCTTAACTGCATACTCATTCCGTCTAAATCATCAGACTTTCTAATCTCTCATCTTCACTCTCTCCTGTCCCCTTCCTTCTCCTCTCTCTTCTCCTGCTCTCCTCTCAACAACCTCTATCCTCTCCCCTCACCTGTCCCTCAACTCTGTGCTGGTCACTGCCTTTTATTTTTTTTACATAGTTTACATAATTAATAGGCTAGATTAGGCTACACTTAACTGATATTTAATTGCATTTGCTGTTGCTTTGACTGGCACTTTTTAGGTGGTTGAAGGAACATTAACGCTAGCTAGCATCGTTAAACTTTTGGCTCAGCCAGCCAAAAAGACGGTCGCTCAATCAATCAGTCAGTCAGTCAGTCAGTCAGTCAGTCAGTCAGTCAGTCAGTCAGTCAGTCAGTCATTCAGGGCAGCGCCTCTGATTCACATGTTGTGCTCGCGCTTGTGGTGTGGGCCGTCTAATTGACAAATGATGCTTGCTGACTGCAAAACCTTACCAGCGGAAACATTGGATTATGAGTGGTCCCTGGGTTGAAAGCAGGTGAATATCTAGACAGAGTTGTTCCTGGATTGAAAGCAGGTGATTATTTAGACAGAGTTGTTCCTGGGTTGAAAGCAGGTGATTATCTAGACAGAGTTGTTCCTGGGTTGAAAGCAGGTGATTATCTAGACAGAGTTCTTCCTGGATTGTAATGAAAACATGCGGCATGCAGTCAGACTCCTGTTCCTGACAGAAACAAAATGCCTTGCCTGCTGAACAACAAAATAAGCTCTGACAAAAATAAGAGGCAAAGAAAATCATGTTCTCACATATCTTTAGACATTCAGAAACAATGCCAACTTTAGCACAAAAAAAGTAAGTATAGACAATGAAAACAACTCACTGTAATGAAGAAAGTATTAAGGGATATCTCATCCATAAACAGTTGGAAAACTCATATCACACATTAACTTAATAAAAATGTTTGTTGTTTTTTAAAATATATAACTGATTGCATGCAAACATGGTAAGAAGCAGGGTTGGTATGGTGTTTCAATACCTGGATGTCAAAAGAGTATCCTCATACCTAACAATTTTTTGTTTGGAAATGTGTGCCTTACAGCATCCATTGTGATTCCACTCACAATACCATCACCTAGTCACTGTGATGTCATCACAACACCATCGCCTAGCTACTGTGATGTCATCACAATACCATTGTCAGCTACTGTAATATCATCACAATACCATCAGCTAGCTACTGTGATGTCATCACCATACCAATACCACTCTGCCTATCATTGCATGCCAAAGAACAACACACAACACATTGATTTGATTCTGAAAAACAGCAAGGCCAAGACAGTGTCACATTTTCAAAAGCCAACAACCATCACTCATCATAAATAGGACCTAAAAAGTATTATTCCGATCAATCATAAAATGTACATTGTTTATCTACATCAAAACTACGTCAAACACTAATCTACGATAAAGTACTGTACGTGTGATTATAGCACTGCAGTCCTTCACATTCAAACTTCTGCTTGAAATGTCTTTGTTGGCCTTTAAAAGCACCAATCTGAAAAGCAACTGTGTAAAGGAGCCATGGTGACAGTTGTGGGATGATTTCCATAGTGTTAATACTTGTTGTGCCACTCGCACTGGCCCACACTCACCTCCTCTATGTCCAAGTTTTTCCTGGATTTGTATATAAACTCTCCGATAGCAACAAAAACAGAGAGGACTAGTCCGGCAGCCAGCACTATGAAGATGCCTCCGATGTTCTCCACCCCCAAGGCACTGGCCTCTTTGCTGTCCTCCTCTGGGCAGCCGTTCCCTCTCCACCACTTCTCCTTCATCATGTGAAGCTTCCCTTCTTCCTGGAGCTGCAGGATGGCTATGGTCACCTTATCTCTATATGGGGAGCCTAGGAGATGAGAGTGTGTATGAGAACACTGAGGTATCACTATTTCAAATGATGGACAGTAATGTCACATATCTTTGATTATACAATTACATTTTTGTACATAAAAGTTGACATGCCCCCCCCCCCATCTTACCAATGGGAGTTCCCACCCCATAGCCCTTGGAGTCTATCAGTCCGCCAATCTGGGTGAGGTTGCAGTTGCGCTGGCTGATGTACTCGATGCTGGTGGACTCCATGAGCAGAGCGTAGTCCGTGGTGAGGACTCTCTGGATGCCCTCCCTATTGTTCTTCACTAGGGCCGTGTTCTTCCTGCTGCTCATGAACGCCCACATCTTCTCATAGGTGGAGATCTTAGATTTCTGGGGAATGATAGAGAGCATTTACCAAATTTTGGGCAATGGTAATTCACATTAAGAGTGAGAAATAGATGTTTATGGAATGCCAGAAGAAGCATTATTAAATGCATGATACACATTTTTATATTGCATGGGATGTTGACATTTGAGCAAACAGTAGTACCTCCGATTTTTAAGTAAAATTCTTGAGAAAAATGTATTCAAACAGTTGAATGACTTTCTAGATGCAAAATGCATCCTTGATACTTTGTAAATGAACGCAGAATCAACGCTGACTCCAAAAATCTCTCTGTCCTTGTCCTTCTGGACCTGTGCGCAGTTTTTGACACTATAGATCATGATATCCTTATTAGAAGACTTCAGAACTGGGGCGGCCTCTCTGGTCCAGTCCTTGACTGGTTCAGGACCTATCTAATTGCCAAAGAGTTCTTCTGTCACCCTTGCTGATCACAGCTCAAAAACATTTCTATAAAACATTTCTATGACATGTGGGGTCCCACAAGGATCCATTCTAGGGCCCTTACTTGTCTGTATAGGCTACCCCCTACGTGACATCATTAAAAGGCACAATAGTAGCTACCATAGCTATGCAGATGACAACCAGATCTAGAGTATATCTTTGTGACATCTGATGATTACAGCTCAGTTGACCACTTGGTAGAATGTATTGCTGATATAAGTGTATGGATGTCACTGAACTTCCTTAGGTTAAACCAGGACAAAACAGATGTGTTGATCATTGGCAATAAAGTTGAAAGGGAGAGACTATCTGAGCACTTAAAAACACACTGAACTGAAACACTGAACACCAATTGCCAGGTCAAAAACCTAGAATGAGACCAGAATGAGGGCCCTCATCACACCAATCTCACAATCACTACACTGGTTAGCTGTCCGTTTTAGAATACATTTTAAGATTATTTTAGTATTTAAGATTTATTTAAGATTATTAGTTTACAAAGCACTCCATAGGTATGCACGTGAATACATGTCAGGCATGCACCAAGTAGGTCCTCTGGCACTAAACTTTTAATGGTTCCTAGAGCCAGGTCCAATAGATATGGGGAATTAGCCTTCAGTTTTTATGCCCCCAGCCTCTGGAATACCCTGCCAGAAAGCCTACATGTAAGAATGTCTGAAAATGTAGGAACTTTTAAGCAAGATCTTAAGACATACCTTCTTACTTTTATCATGTAGCTGTACTTGTGTTATAATTACATCTTTAATTAAATTAAATTAAATTAAATGTAAACCAATCTAAACGTTTTTTTCACAGTTTCTTTTAAACTTTCTATTCTCTTTTTTTCGAATATTATCTGTCTTGCTTTGTTTTATGTTTTGTGTACCATTTACTACAAACCATGTTTTAATTTATCTTTTCTTTATTCTGCAAAGCATTGTGTGCTATTGTACAGTACATTTGCTTGCATGGATGTGCTACATAAATAAACTTGACTTTGACTTGGTGTTTTCTGCTGCTCTGGATACGTTTATCCCGTTGCTTATACAGTAGCAGAGCTCTAGAATCTAGAGCTCTGCTACTGTATAAGCAACGGGATAAACGGTTGATCTAGAGTCTAGATCAACCGTGATGTGACAGCTGCGTACAGATCTTCCTTCGCTGTGTCTACTCAGAGGTGCTGTTGCTATAGGGACCGTAATCATGCACTATCTTCACAAACCACTACAGGTTGCTATTGTCATGGCAATATGAGGGTGGCAATTTACTCCTAACCTTCCTCTCACTTTCCCTTGATCCAATTATGTTGTTCCACTGCCAACCCTGTTGTTCCATGTTTCACCATCAGCCCTGTTGTTCCACTGTCAACCCTGTTGTTCCACTGTCAACCCTGTTGTTCCATGCTTCACTATCATCCCTGTTGTTCCACTGTCAACCCTGTTGCTCCATGTTTCACTATCAGCCCCAATGTTTCACTGTCAGTCCTGTTGTGCCACTATTGGCTCTGATATTCCACTGTCAGCCCTGTTGTTTCTGCCAGATGAGGAATATATGAAAAGTATTACTTTAATATCTAAGGATGAATGTGCCAATATAATCTGCTCTCAAACCTACCAGAACAAAAACATAGTTGATTGGTGTTTGTCTTCCTCTGAGACACATTACTACGTGTTTGCCTTCTCAGTTCTGTATGAAGATGGAAGTGTTACCTTAAAGAAGGTCATGGTGGAGCCATCCCTCACTGCTCCATACTCTATTTTGGTTTGCTTGGCCAAGTCATCTGCAGAGTCGATTGGTGAATCCATTCTCTCCACAGTCAGAAAGGCAGCCAAGTTGGCAGTGTACGATGAGATTATGATCAACGTGAAGAACCACCATATTCCTCCAACAATCCTTGTGGAGAGGGCTTTAGGCATCAGTTCTGATCCTGTTGTATCAGCAACCATAAAGATAGATGAAAAAGAAGCAGATACCCAGGTGATGTTGTCTTATATAGAAAACGCACACCGTAGTCTTGGAGAGGTGCCGGTAATGGGTGAAATATACTGGATAAGACATTAAACCGCACACTCAAGCTCTCAATGCTGGGTGATTTAATCAAACAGACGTTTCATCCTAGTGGTCTTTGTCAAAAGCCTCTCAGACTTTGACAAAGGCCGCTGGGCTGAAACGTTGTCTATTTGATTAAATCACCCAGCATCGAGAGCTTGAGTGTGCGGTTTCATTTTTTTATCCAGTATGTTGTTTTTTATAACAACTACAACATTTGACAGTTGACAGTACAATGCACATACAAAATTTAACATGAACTAAATAGCCTTGAACTTTCCAAACACGTGAACAACTCTAGAGACAACTCAATCTGAGGGGTACAAGAATCAATCTCTCCTGAAAACAGTACCTTGCTGCATAAGGGCTCCAACTCCAAACCAGACACTGTTTATCAGAGTGAAATTGTTCTCCACCACATCTGAGTCTGGGTTGCAGGGGTGAGGATTGTACCACTCGTAGGGTGTGAACCTGCAGGCCAACCCGGAAACACACTATCAAAATTAGAATGTCAATTATGTTGACATTAGCACAAACAGAGAAAGACTTAGTGATAAAGTTTATTTTCCAAACGGAATCCACATTGAAGTGCAGTAGGATCCAAATCCCTAATATGTTTGGTTAAGATTTTATTCAAATGAATCCCTTCTCTTCAAGACTAATGTGAGTAGCATCTGTTCCCTGTGTTCTTTTAAGCCCCAGAATGCCATGACTAAGTAGAAATAAATCCACGTGCACCTGCTCAACTCCAACGAGAGAATAAAATGCTATCCAGGTCTTGCAGTTCATAGCCATTTAAATGAATTTCCATAGTAGACTGCTAAGTGGTCACTAATAAAACTTACAACTAGTCATACTGTACAAAATTGTATTTCAGATGTATTCCAAATTGGTAAGTGCCCATTTACCTGGCAATGACAAATAGCACACAGCTGACACCAAGACATGCCAGCAGCACATACATCCAGATATCGGGGGAGAGCGGGTTGAGGAAGGAGAAAACCCCTGGGTTGGTGCCATTGGGCTTGTGGTACAAGATACTGATGCCCAGGGTCATGAAGGGTTTGGAGAAGTCGATGACCTTCTCCCTCACGTAGGTGATGGTGAGAGGAGCCACAGCCAGGTCTGCCACCTGCCAGGGCAATGCAGGAGACAAGCATGAACAGACAGGCAGCACCGTACACACAGTAAGTCATATTACCGTTAGAGTTGCAACAGTATGAACATTTCATATCATGATTATAGCAACCAAAATTATCATGTTTGTCAGTATTATTATGGTATTATAAAATGTGCAGAACATTTTCAAATTTCAAGTTTTATATTGAAAACCATAAATACAATTAGCAACACTATGCACTTTTTGTTTGCATAAACATGAAAATAATGTGTCTTGGAGACGGTTAACTTGGTTGATACTGAACAGTAGTTTTTCAAAGTGCGGAAATTAAACAAGGTTTTAGTGATAATTTTATCACAATAACTTTAATCCAATTGTATTGAGGTTTATCATTATACAGGTTATCGTTACATCCCTAATTACTCTATACCTATTTATGCAGCGTGGTTGTGAATGCCAATACAGGCAGTGCAGTCAGAGGACTCACGTGATCAATAAGCTCTCTGACCATTCCGTTCCACTCCCCCTTGTCGTTCTGTGCTCCGTACTTCCCATCAGACACCAGCTTGACCTCGTATGCAAAACCCAGGATGTTGGATAGCTCCTTCAGCAGGTCCAGACAGTAGCCCTCAAAGCGATCATTTCCATACAATGGCTTATCTGATTTCTTATACATGACGTAAGGGTTTTCCTGCAAGGTGACAGTATCGACATCAATGCATTTGCATTATCCACATGGCATGCAGTTTATGTGATTGAAGATGCTCCTACCAGAATAGTTGTGACAACCAGGGTTCTGTTGGCCATGGAATCAGTGACATTTGTGGATGCGTCCTTGTTGCTGTCAGTCATATTAAGGCCTGTGTTGGAATTCCACACTGCAATCTAGGAAGAATAAATCACCTGATCAAATTTTGATTGATTTTCGAGATGGGATATCAAAGATGATGTATTTTCTGTGTCATCTTCACGCTTATCAAATCACTCTGAACAATATCAGAAAGAAGACTGGAAGGGAACGTGGAGGTAGAAGACCTCTGCCTGTAGTTCTTGAATGCATTTAAGTGGAGTGGGCTTTTATAGTTAAGATAAGGACATATCTCAATCTGGATGCTAACGAGTGAAAAATAATTTGCTGATAAAAAATATTTTGTAATATCAAAAATAAACACCAAATAATATAACAAGGCCGAATGCCTTATCTTGCAATGTTAACGAAAGTGAAAAATAATTAGTGGATCCGCCCCGTGATACAGATCCACTCCAAAATGTAATGGGTTCTTCCTTTGCCCATGCTACACCCCTCCACCAAGTGTCATGTAAATGGGCCTGGTAGTTTTTGCGTAATCCTGCTGACAGACAGACAGACAGACAAGACAAGACAAGACAGATACAGGGCACCAAAAACATAATTGTGTATAAAACTCTGTTGTCCTGGCGAAGGTAATAAGATTTAGCTAATAATCCTAGCCTACTATAGAGGGGTGGGATGAGGTTGCCATTTTGTAGGCTGTAAATTAGCATTTCCGACATTTGGGATGTAATCCAAAATCCCTATAGGAAAAATGAAGTGACTTGCTGAAAAATGCTGAAAATAAGGTCTTGGTTTATGTTCTGTTCTAAAAGTTCAAATACGTGGTTGAAGATGAGTTTTGTGAATTTTGAAGCCACAAATTGCTTCTGATTTTGATGTTGCGATATGCCAACTGTTATTGAAATTAGCCTAAGCTCCATGAGTCCCATGTCTTTCGGACATGCTGCCATTGATTACAGGGCCATCTGAAAAATGCATGTGAAGTATGCCAAATTTGTCCATGGAAGGGTTAGGGTTAGGTTATATGAGAGTTCACAATGCATCCCCAGTGAGTCGTGAGCTCTGACTAGATATCTAGCTGGTTAAATATCTGGTCGTGTCGTGGACAAATCCTGTAGTGAAATCAAATTCCTCTGCTGTCATCCACAGCCACTTCAATGAACCCTGTCTTATCGTGCATCTATATGTAGGCTATGGTGGGGCACAATAATAGAGTTTGTATTAGAATAAATTGGCATAGTTTCTATCAAAATGAATTGGCACACAGTACACACAAGCTTTTTAGTACGAGCAGGCAGCTACATTGCAAAATTATTAGTAACCTACAACTCAGAAAAGACAATCCAACACAGACAGATACTGTAGATAGACAGACAGGCAGGCAGGCAGGCAGGCAGGCAGGCAGATTAGATAGATAGATAGATAGATAGATAGATAGATAGATAGATAGATAGATAGATAGATAGATAGATAGATAGATAGATAGATAGATAGAGAGAGAGAGAGAGAGAGAGAGAGAGAGAGAGAGAGAGAGAGAGAGAGAGAGAGAGAGAGAGAGAGAGAGAGAGAGAGAGATAGATAGATAGATAGATAGATAGATAGATCTACTGTAGCTATAGATACATAGATAGCCGTAGCCTAAATGTATTCATCCCTGGGGGGAAATTGTTACATGTAGTTTGAAGACTACACAGACTCATTGGGGACTCCTCCTCATGAATCATCTTGTGACCCTCTGTCGCCAATCAGCCATGTAGTGTGAGACCCACGACTTCAAGAGAACCGATTTCAAGACAGAGAAGTTGTGTAGTGTGTGCAGTACTGCAATTTGATGACTTTGACAGTCGTGTAGTCTGAATTTATCTTATGGGCTTCAAAATGAACAAAACTAATATTTTATTATATACTTTAGAACAAAACATACAAATCACATTCCTTTCTTCCCCATAGGGATTTTGGACAACACCCCAAATGTTAGAAATGTTTACTTTTCAGCCTACAAAGCTACAACAGACCTCATCACTCTATATACAGAAGAGGAGAGAAACATGAAGGGATGGCTTGAGAATATCTTTATTTCTTTATTTCTTTATTTCAGATCCCCATTAGTCACTGCCTCAGCAGCGACTATTCTTCCTGGGGTCTGGGGTACAATATAAAAAATCTGATATCAATAAAACCATTATAAGCAATAAGAAAGAGAGGATGGGGGGAAAAATGTCACACAATCCAATACATAAAATAACCTTTGCAATAACATGGCACATTGCAATGTCTGACAGTCAATTCGACTGTTTACCAGTGCCTGTGACGAAAGGTGGTTCGTTTCCTGAGTTGAGACCTTCCTTAAGAGTGGACCAGCACAAAGGGAAACAACACAGAGGACAGGGGTGGGCAGAGCTACGTAGCTTAAGGCTAGCAACACTACAAGGGCACAGCAATCACAATACAAACCTTTTTCCACACTTTATTGAGTCGACTATTCCCTGCGATTTTCTTGAAAAAAAATAATAGAAAGAAGGCATTTGAATTCAATTGGGTAAAAAATACAAATGCCATGACGTGCTTGTCCTTTAGTTCACCGGTGCCATGGCAACGCTTTGATGATGTCTACTGTCAGAATACACCAGGAAGTGGGTCAAATTCTCACCTTCTCCATGCCATCCTCTTTCAGACTGATGACATCTAGGTCGAACTCTTTCCGTAAGCCATCCGTCTTGTTTATAATGATCTGTCCTGTCAAACCATTCCACTGTGCCTGGGGGAGGGTGGGGTTGGGGGTAGAGGGAGGGTGGGGCAGGGGTAGAGGGAGGGTGGGGCAGGGGGGGGGGTAGAGGGAAGATGAGACAAAGTAAATGAAAGACTGAATGTTTATCTCTTCCTACAGACGCACACTAGTACACTTCAAAAGCTGCAGCCTGGCAGTGAGAAAGCTGACAACACAGGAATAAAAAACGCCTGTGTAAATTGATGCAGCAGTCGTAGTGGTCATGTTTACACTGGCACAGTTAAAGCAATTTCCATTGAAACCAACCGATCAATTCACTTGATCAATTACAGGCCGTGTTTTCAGTGATTCATGACAATCATGATGTTGATTAGGGGAGTTATTGCTCTTCGGAGAACATGGTTAGGGTATAGGGTCTGTGCCATGATGTGAGCTGGGTGGGACAGGCCAAGCTCAGTAAGATAACGAGAGCAGAGCGTAGGCATCAGAGGACATTCCCTGGGCTGGAGACGTGACGGCTGCTGAAGAGGCTGTTTGTTGAAGACCAGTCAGCTGAAATATCCCCGACTCTGGGCAGGCAGGGAGGAGCACACGCAACCTCACCCTTCCAAGAGAAGGCTGATCCACCCCCCACCCCCTGCAGGGAACACTGCTCAGTTTAGCATGCTAATCTGTCTATGGAGGTGATCAAGTAGCATTATGCATATGGAATCCATGACGTTTTCATAGATTCAAGATTGGGCTTGCAGTTAATGACTCAACATGACTTTCAGTTGGGTATCTGGGAGTTGTATGATGCATTCAGTGTCCCTAATATTTCAAACATTATCATAAAACGACCAAGAATGATGCAATTGTCTTTTTTTTTTATTTGAAGACTTGTTTGGACATCCCTGTCATCATACTAGATCAGCAGCTCACCCTCACTGGAACTGAAAGCATGCATCTGGCATGTAGACTTGTATCCATTATCCACTCAACAGCGAAAGTTAATGCTATGTTGTAATGACGCCAAAGGCCCATCCCCCTGTCTAGTTTTGAGTTATGACTAGAATAAAGAGCAACAATAAACTTTGCGGTGCCTGTGAGGTGTGGAGGATAATGCAGCTAAATATTTAACACTAACATTGTGAAATACAAATGTGTGTCAAGCTGGCAGAGGCCATTTTACAGCCAGTCAATATGTGAAAAAGAGGGAACACACACCTACTGTCTTGAGGTGCTGGCAGCGGCAGTAAACATAGGACAAAAGGTAATGCCACACACTGTAACTTCTTCCATGCAAAAATATGATTTTTTTTTGATTTTTTTGATTTTTTTTAAAGACCAACGTTTCAGAACGGAGCCTTCATCAGGGTCATTTTGCCATCATAGACATTAGAGACACTTATATACACACACAGGTGGGTTAAGTGGACACACCCAACTGATAAGGTGTGGCCCACAATTGACATCAATTAGGGTCAACCACATCTCGGTCCTCAAATAAGCCTATAGGATGGCAGTACACACACACAATCACACTAAGAAAATCTAGAAATGTACTGTAGGGAACATTGCCTAATATAAAGAACATAATTTACCATATACAATCATATCAAAAAATAACACAATACAAGATATAATAAATCCTCATCATAGTAGTATACAAATAAGGACTAAAAAATAGAGAAGCCTTAAATAGCAAAATAATGGACTAAAACAAGTCAGCCTGATCATAGCAATATGTACAGTTAAGGACTACAAATAAGGCCTTAAGTCGAATTCAACATTGTCAAGTGATATTTTTGCATTCGAAGAAGTTTGAGTGTGCGGCATCACAGCCAGTCAATATAAAATATGTTGTATAGGCCTGTTCATCTTTTCACCAACTGTGAAGCAGGAATAAAATCCACACGCATATAGTGTGTTACACCTGTGTGACATGGTGCTGGACTAGCATGCTGCATGCTCTCTGTTCCAGAGAGAGCCATTGGGTATCATTGCTCTATGATTGCATGCTGCCTTTTCACATTCTCAGTGGACTGTTGGACCTACTTGGCTGATGCAGATGTATTCGGTCATTATGCCCGTTTGTAAATCATCATCAATCTATTATCTCTCACCGTGTGTTGGCGGTCATTACTGTACACCCTGGATCCACGCATGATTGGAGAGCACAGATCCCATTGGGGTGTTAAGCATGGGATTGCATTGCCACCAATGTCCACTCTAAACATCCCTGAATATCACCCTCTCTGTACAAAGAACACTCTGTCCCTAGAAGGCCTCCATAGATCGCCCACACTCCCAATCACCTATCATTACATTAGTAATTTAGGAGATGCTTTTATCCAAAGCAACTTACAATAATTCACCGTAGAAAGTCAGTGTACTACTACTCACCAGAACTCACAAGTATAATATTTTGTCTCTATCAGAAGTACCCCTTCATAGACACAACAGCTCTTCTCCCTACCATCTCTTTCTTATATTCAGAAGCTATTGTATTTACTATGGAGTGAAGAGCTATGCTCTGTGCTGCTATGCTTCTCTGCTAAGACAGACTGTAATCAGTTTGAGTAAGTTGTCCAGTCAGTTTGAGTAAGTTGTCCGTCCCCTGGCCTGTATGTCTGTATACAATCTCATGGCCTGTAATTTAGTAGATCATTCATCAAAGAAGCATCCAATTAGAGAGAGCAAGAGAGACCAGCACATTTAAATTAAATTAACCAGAGGTAGCCGACACAATCATCAACTCAATAATTAAACTGGAGTAATTACACACTAACTAGATTGTTGTTTTTCAATAACCTTCCATCTGCTAAATGTACAATGTTATGCTCTTAATGGCTCTATTTAGCTGGACCGATGGAAATATTATGTCCTTGTAATAGCTTGAGTAAGTATACTGTAAGCCCATGTTAACAGTGGTGAACATTCTTCTTTTGAGAAGCATACCGTATGTTAAAATTAAAACTGTGAGCGTTTATTTTTGCCACACAAACAACACAGTGAAAAGCTTATTGCCGCATTTTGCAAGTACTGTACGCCTTTTTTCCTTGAATAAAGTGCCCACTATACTGTACCTATGACAGCCTGCACATGTAACACAGATCATATGATTATTATAGTCACTGCCTGTGCAAGATATTGATATGAAACTTCATGTATAATCCAAATGGCTCTCATATTTAACTCCGTCATGGGATATTATCTATCTATAATATCTATCTCAATTATATAATGTTATTCATTGTATGTTATGTCTTGTTATTTATCCGGACCCTGTGTCTGTAATAAAGTTGAATGAATGAATGAACGAACGAATGAATGAATGAAACTCTTGTTTCTGCATGCGGCCATCAGTAGTGAAGCAGAAGTAGGGAGTGGTGTCGTTGAGGCTGAACACTCACATCTTTAAACATGTTGATGAAGCGCGATCCGAAGCGCCAGGGTTTGTGTCGGTGGCACTGGAGGGAGCTGACCGTCACCTGGGAGGAGCGCTGGGACGCCGCCGCCACCATGTACACCGCATCATACATGAGAGCAGCCTCCGTCTGGGGAGGACACACACACACACACATATACAGTACATACACACACACACATACTCACACACACACACATATACACACACACACATATACACACACACACACACACACACATATACATACTCACACACACATATACACACACACATATACATACTCACACACACACATATACATACAAACACAACACGCACACACATATACATACACACACAAACACATATACACACACACACACACACACACACATATACATACACACACATATACATACACACACACACACACAACCACACACACACACACACACACACACACACACAAACACACACACACATACAAACACACAACACACACACACACCTCACAGTGGAGCATATACTGTACGTGTATGTTCATCACATCACTAAATCTGATAGAGCAACAATGTCCCTACACAGTAGTCTGCAGGAAAAAAAACAACTTAAGTCAACAGATATATCCTGCTTATTTCCAATGAATGAATGTCCAAACTCTGTTGTTTCTGCCTGTGGCCATCAGTAGTGAAAAAGAAGCAGAGAGCTGTCACACAGTAAGCCTGAACACTCACTCAACACAGTAAGCCTGACCACTCACTCAATCAATGCTGCTCCCAGTAGACCACACACACACACTGGAACTGAACTGACAAATGATTACACTCTAATGTATACAGTGTGGGAATTTGTGTGAAAGTTGTGTGCAGTTTTTATCTTTGTCTTTTTTCTTCTTTTTTTTTTTTTTACTATATCCACTTTGCTGTAATGTTGCAATTTCCCCTTGTGGAACTGATAAAGTATGATATTACTATAAACAAATCTATAAACCATATTAATCTGTCAGTCAGTCCTAGTCTTACAAATTCTGTATGGATGACAAGTTAACAATTCAATATGGAAATTTACTTCTATCTTGTGGAGAAGGCCAACAAATCAAATTACATCAAACTTTAATATAATAATATTTATATAGCTTATTTCATACCCAAAGGCAACACAATGTGCTTCACAGAAAGAAAAGGGGGAAAATATACTGATCCTACCCCTAATTTTCCAGAGGGAGGTAAAAAAAAAAAAAAAAAAACGAAAATAAAAAACAGTTCAGCCATCTGAGATTTGAATTGATTTCGAATGCCAACATACTGTCATCATGCCGTCCAGGAGGCCAGCCTCAAGTTTGGACGGGGCTTGAATGCGCTCCATGGCCCACCTCTCCACCACGGACGCCACCTGGGGGTTGTCTATGTTGAGGAGGCGGAACCCTGTCATGTTCACGCCGCTGTAGCGGTAAGGCTCCAGGTCCAGGGCAAACAGGTCCTGGGAAGGGACAAACCTAACCTTCAGCACGAGCACTAAATAATCCATTTACTGTAGGAGGTATACAGGAGACTTACAACTTAGTGAGGCTATGAACAGTATTTAATAACTACACAAACACAATACTGACCAAGTACAAACCACAAAGAGTTCCCTGTGCCCTGTTTTATGTAACTATAGAACATGCAGTGCTTACCAGTGTGGTGAAGAAGAAGTGATAGTATTCAGTCATCATTCCCATTGACAGGATCTGCAGGAACACACCAGATGACTGCTTCAAAGTTGTCCCATAGAGAGGCATTAGAGGCATTACATTTAGTATAAAATGATAGGATAGATTATTAGAGTACCAGTCCTCCCAGCCCAGTATAGTCATCACCCTAACTTGGTTGAGATACGCCCCAGCCCTTATCTTATTGGTTTGTTGTTTTTCTTAAAGCAATACATAGCGTTTTCTCCGGTTTTCCGTTATCAGATTGTCTTTTTCCCCAGGACATCGCTAGCCCCGCCCCTAAAGAGGCAACAACTTCACGAGCCAATCAGCATCGTCATCCAAAAGGCGGGAGCGAGGAGAGGAATTTGACATTTTTTATCGGTATAACTGTGCCTGGCTGGGAAGGAGCCGTGACCCCCCCACAGCGCAGCATCCCCCCCTGCAGCACAGAACATTCAACATGAATTCCCCTTTGCGCCCATGTCCTTGGCGACAAATGTAACCTAGACACCGCTTCAAAAAAGGGTTGAGCTTCACCACACAATAGACACTTTGTTTAACTTTATTTATGGCCATGTGTTTGGTTTGCACTCATGTTTGCTGTGTTAATAAATTACTGATCCCTTTGGAAAGAACATTTCCCAAGGGACTGAATCTCCGAAGGGAAACCTATAATAATCTTGTCCTCAGTCTATAAATGTCTAACAGAATGTAATGCCAAAATGCAACATAATATCATTGAGAGCTTGCATAGAAATGCAGAATTGTACACGTTGGTGGGTTTATCTTAGAAAAGACAGACAGAGCGGGTCCCTTTTTCCAAGCTGAGGAGACCGATCTGTTGTTGTGTCTCACCTGCTTTAGTATGTCTGCAGATGTCTGGTAGGAGCAGTCGAAGATCACATACAGCTCCTTGCCCTTCTTCATCTCCTTCAGCAGTGGCCGGGCGTCTTTACTCCCCACAGGCAGCTGGCGGATCTTGATCTTAATGTTGTATCTGGAGGGAGCCTTGATCAACTCCTGCAAACGGATTAACCCTAGAAGAAAGATGTCAGAAGAAAAGACAGGAGCAGATTTTGGAGGTCTAGGACTGCTTATTATCAGTTGATATCTTTGAAAATATGATGCATATATTTGTAAATCTAAATCACAACACAATTTTGCAATATTGCTTTGAGTCCAGAATATTATTAATTCTAAGCATACAAATAATTATGATCACATTATACAAAGAAAAATCACCACATACTGTAAACCCTCATTTCAATATTCATAATCTTAGCCCAAGGGATCAAAAGGGCTAAGCAAGGTACTGCAAGCTTTTGCAACCTTTAATAATAATAAATACCACCTGTGAATGACATTTGCTGAGTCTGGAACCAGAAACATGTTATCTGAATAGAGGTAATTTGCCATGGACTGGCGGATAACCTGTGCCAGCAAATAAGTGTCAATAGAAATGCAAAGCTTAAAGGATATGGACACTGAATTTCATGTTTAGCCCTATTCCTGGCTTCCCTGGCATGTATCTGAGTAGTACAGGTTAAAATATTTTTTTTTCGCAGTACAGAGTTCTGTGTCAATAACGTTGGCGCGCGCACCCTGACTCGTTGCTAGCTATGGTCACACTCAGTGGCGGCTGGTGAAAAAAATAGTAGGTGGGGCTGAAAGCTTTGAAACCAAACCCCTGTAGGGGGGTCTGGGGGGTCTGGGGGCATCCCCCCATAAGATGTTTTTAAATGTAAATCAAGCATTCTTGTGCATTCTGATAAAATAATGAAGGCAAAATGCAACATTTCCCTGTATACATTTTCCTATTTACAAAGACACATGGGGTGGGAGAACTGAATTTTAACTTGATTTAATTGAAAAAGCAAATTTGCAACTGTTATGTTGAATGTTATTGAACAAGCTTTTTGACTAGAATCACTATGAATAACAAACCTGACAAAACAAGTTTCTGAAGCCAGACTGCACGTAACTCAAATACTCTTGTCTTTTTTTAAAACAAGCCTTACCACTAATTAAATGGATGTCAGTTGGAAAACGGTTCCATGCCATCACAGCCCTGTAATAGACAATAGTGTTTTTCAAAGAGTTTGTTCTACTGTAGGTAGTCATCTGCCCTCTGCTGGCCGCTCTGGTAGCATGCGTGTGTATTTGAACAATACAGTATTTTATTGTCTTAAACATGAATTCAGGTGTCTGGGTGTGAATGACCGTATGAAAGAAAACAAGGAAATTGGCGAGAAAATTTCGAGTGTGACCATAGCTAGCAACGAGCCAGGGTCCGCGCGCCGACGTTATTGACACAGAACTCTGTACTGCACAAAACAGAAATATTTTAACCTGTACTAGTCAGATACATGCCAGGGAAGCCAGGGATAGGGCTAAACATGAAATTCAGTGTCCATATCCTTTAATTGTATTGCAAATATCAACACTCCTGTCTAAATTACTTTAGATACCTGGGCCCTGTACTTGTAAAGGCCTCCATGTCAGTTCACTCACCAACAGCATCTTCATATACAACAGTAACTGTCTTCCACTTATAGTACTGCACAATGTCCAGCACAGCCCTGCTGATGGAGGTATATTCAGGGTAGAGGTTGATGTAGAAGCTGTCTTTGTTGTCCATAGATGGGTGTTTCCAGCGCGTCTGGATGTGAGGCACCTCCAGTGCATTACAGATGGACTGGACCGCACTGACCGAGGAGCTGTGTGATGGGCCGAAGACTGCTCCCACACCCAGCGCCAGCTGGTCACAGGCTAGCAAGGAGTAAAGGTCACAGGTTTGTAAGAGGGACAGGTGGAGAAAATAGATCATAGTGAGAAGCAGATGAGATTACAGTAAGTGTGAGGCCTTAATAACCTAAAGTAATAGTCTCATTATGTTGACGGTTACAAGACTATACACAAATAGAGACTGGAATAAGGAAATAAAGAGATCTCACCTCTCCTAGAAGCCTCAAAACTGTCAAACAGGTTTATTCTCTGAATGTCATATGTCAAGGTGGTGTTTGGCATTATGGTCCGGTTTCTGTTTATGTTGGTTACAGCAAATTTGAAGGCCATTTCTTCAATACTAATAGGTTCATTCTCTACCGTTTCAAAGATACCCCCTGTGGCAGAGAGAGGGAGAGAGAGAGAGTTTAATATCTAACATCATCCCCATATACCAATACCCTTATGCACAGGCACTATATTCAAACCCTTGCGTACCATCACCCAATTCTCAAACCTTTGGGCTGTCACGATATCTCACAATATGATTATCATGGCAAAAATTATCACTATATCTATATAATCTTTAGCAAAAATAATATGATCACTTAAAATGCATCTTTAACTTTTGCTTCAATGTTTTCTCTTCAAAAACGGTGAAAACAACAGATTACAAGGAATTCAATCATTAAGTTTGTATTTACATTACTATTTACATTACTATTTACTTTTTTTTTTTAAACACAAAAAAAAACATATATATCATGGCCCGATTATTTACATGGTATTAGTATTTTTTTAACACCACGATCAATGAAAAACCAGCATATAATGTGACACTCCAGATGCCACTGATTGACCCAGCTGAGAGGACAGGATTCATGTCATTATTTGACCTGGGATGACCTGACCACACCTGGACTACACTTCCCAAGAAAGACGACAAACCAGGACCATTCTGGAAGAGTATCTGTGCTGTGGAGTTGGAATAATATTTTATTAAATCTCTTGAAGAAACAGAGATGATTTAAGGCCAACTCGTCTGTTGGTAGGAGCTATGAATCCACCACTGAATCAAGCATTAATCATGACACACATTCAACACTGTCTTTCACCATCACCATTCATTTTCCAACAGTCCTTTCAGTTTGAATGAATAATCCCCACCAGATCTAATGGGGTGAAGAACACACTCCTTCATTTTACACAGTCAATTGTGATTTCCTTCGATTTCCAGTCCAGTCACCAGTCATTATATAGCAGATTAAATATATACCACCCAGAGTGTATTTGAAGGCCTCAAATATTCCCCAGGCGATAACTCAACGTACAGTTGAGAGGTGGAAGGATAAATGTGTCTGCTCACCATGCCAACACTTGCAGAGCTGCATTAAAACCGAACTGCTATATTCTCCTACTATATTCCTATAATATCATCCCTCTAATTACAAAGTAACAGACCCATGAGTAACCAATCATCACTGAATTTGAGCTACAAAAGCGCATCATAGGCAATTGAGAAAAAAAGAAAAGAAAAAAGGTTGAAATTTCGACACCGAAAACATCTTTCCGCAAAGCAACTCTGCTAGTGCATAAGATAAGATGATAAAATAGCATACAGTAAGATGAAGGGGATGGGGAGGTGTTTCAGCAGAGATAATGTACAGGATAAGTTAGAGTAAAGAATATACAGAGTAAAGAATATACATAATAGAGTACAAGAAATATATACATACAGTATATATTTCATAAAATATAGATTACATATACATACATCTGTATAAATATGTATAATATACATTCATAATATACTGTAGGCTACTGTACGTGCACACATACACTCAGGAACACTCAGTACACTCAGGAACCCTCAGAAAACTCAGGAACACTCGGAACACTCGGAACACTCAGGAACCCTTAGAACACTCAGGAACCCTCAGAACACGCAGGCACTTAGGCACACACTGGCCGTGTCCAAAATGCCTGCTACCTGCTATATAGCAGGCGAGAAGTAGCATGCTAATTCAAAACTGTGCCTGCTACCTCTTGCCTGCTACCTCACCTGCTATATTGGCGAAAAAAACGGTGAAAAACGTAGCATAGTTCAGAGCATGCTATTCCGGATGTTACGTCACTGTTCAGCGAAAAATGGCTGACGCCAGTGACTGTCAGGCGGGGCAGAGCGAAGGAGTTTTTAAATGTAAGTATTGACTTAATTTGTAGATGAAAAAAATATTTTTCCCGTCAGATATCTTAGATATAACGACACAGAGCTACAAATGCAGTTTTGTGTATATATGTGGAGTACAAATTAGATTTCGAGAACTCACGATGTCATAGCTAACTAGTAGCCCTGTATCCATGGAAACGCAATGTTACCGGCTAAGTTAGCCAGCCAGTGGAGCGGTCGTGTACGTAATGACGTAACCCACGCATTCCCGTCATCTGACTCGAGTAGCATGCTACATGTTCTCGCCTGCTATATCGTTTTCATGGAGTAGTAGGTACAAAGTAGCATGCTACTTCTCGCCTGCTATATAGCAGGTAGCAGGCATTTCGGACACGGCCACTGTTCTTGTTTAATTGTTGTTATTGAGTCTATTTCTGCAATAACTGCACTTATGGCTTTGTTTTTAACATTACTGATCATTTCTTTCTGAAACGCCATTAGCCTACTGTTACCAACTGCCTCTATTTCATGTCATCAACTATGGGACACAATCAGGGGATGTGTTCCACTGGGGGACAGAACAGCAGTTAGAACGCAGTGCCTGATTGGTCCAGTCACATTTCCAATTTCTGGAAATTGCTCTAAATAGGGGGAAGGCCAGACCGATCTGCGGAGGGAAACAGAATGTGAGCTTGCAAGATCAGGATCATCCGTTCTCAGTCCGGACTCTGGTCCGGATCCGGACCGAAGTACAACTGTCTCTGGACTCACAGGACTTTTCATAGTATTACTTCCGATACATTGCTGTGAAGCAATGAGTCAAAATTCTCCACTTTCTCCAGCAACACTTAGAATGTCCTCTGCTTCGAGGGGTTGGCGTTGGCAGTGTTGCCAGATTTGAGGGTTTTCCACCCATGTGGGCTACCTTTGATCACATTGGGCGGTTGGGAAATTGTCAATCCAATCTGGCAACACTGGAGTCATGTGAGTTGACAGCGCAGATGAGTTGACAGCCTAGTTGTGGTTTTAGCCAGAGTTATTTCTAGTGTAGCTGGCATTTTCAAAGGTGGCCGAGAGAAAAGTCAACAGTGAAAATAGGAAATTCAGATGAATGGATCGAAAAATATGCCTTCGTCCTCCCTCCAACGAGTACCAACCCGATGTGCTTAATATGCCATGAAATGGTAGCTCTTGTGAAGAGGCAATTTGAAACGCCACTCTGAAACAAAACATAGTACTTTTGAAGCAATCTTTCCAGAAAAATAATGGGATGAAATCGGACAGGAGGAGAGCATACAGGAGGTGAGGAGATAAGACAGGAGGTGAGGAGAGGAGACAGGAGGAGAAGAGACAGGAGAGGAGACAAAAGGAGAGGATACAGGAGGTGAGGAGATAAGACAGGACGTAAGGAGACAGGAGGTGAGGAGATAAGACAGGAGGTGAGGAGAGGAGACAGGAGGAGAAGAGACAGGAGAGGAGATAAAAGGAGAGGATACAGTAGGTGAGGAGATAAGACAGGAGAGGAGACAAGAGGAGAGGATACAGGAGATGAGGAGATAAGACAGGAGAGGAGGAGAGGAGACAAGACAGGAGAGGAGGAGAGGAGACAGGAGGAGAAGAGACAGGAGAGGAGACAAAAGGAGAGGATACAGGAGGTGAGGAGATAAGACAGGAGAGGAAGAGAGGAGACAAGAGGAGAGGATACAGGAGGTGAGGAGATAAGACAGGACGTAAGGAGACAGGAGGTGAGGAGATAAGACAGGAGAGGAGGAGAGGAGACAAGAGGAGAGGATACAGGAGGTGAGGAGATAAGACAGGATGTAAGGAGACAGCAGGTGAGGAGATAAGACAGGAGAGGAGGAGAGGAGACAAGAGGAGAGGATACAGGAGGCGAGGAGATAAGACAGGAGGTAAGGAGATAATACAGGAGAGGAGACAGGAATTTAAATGGTTTGATTCACCTTTGTTGTGTGTGTGTGTGTGTGTGTGTGTGTGTGTGTGTGTGTGTGTGTGTGTGTGTGTGTGTGTGTGTGTGTGTGAACCGGTTGGGGGGGGGGGGGGGGGGATTTGTATTATAATTGTTTACAAGACTTAAGAGTGCAAATACAAAATGTCAAAAAAACAGTGCAATAAAATGCAGTGCAATGTGAAAATCATGATATACTGTTAAAAAATGAAGGGGGAGGCACAATTTCAGTCTAAGTACTGCCAGGGTTTTCTTAAAAGATGTTTGGATTATTGGTAAAAAGGATTTGTATTTGAGTGTCCCTGATCAGGATGGTCTCACGAGGCTAGATAAATGTAGCCTGGCTTCAGACAGTTCACAGAATGCGAAGGGTCTTTATTTTTAATTTGCAAGGGGCGTTATCAATGGTTGCCGACCAAAAAGCCTATAACCCAACGAAATGTGGGTTAGTCATCATATCATCTTATCAAATGGGTATAGTCGTTGTATCAGAACCGTCCCATATCTGATAAACGGTTGTGATTGGCACAGCAAATATCTGCCGGGTGGAATTCAGTCAAATGGGATTTTGGCCAGACTGATCTGCAGAGAG
Source organism: Borostomias antarcticus (assembly GCF_949987555.1). Classification (NCBI taxonomy): domain Eukaryota; kingdom Metazoa; phylum Chordata; class Actinopteri; order Stomiiformes; family Stomiidae; genus Borostomias; species Borostomias antarcticus. The sequence goes on from NC_140234.1 coordinate 28,890,893, forward strand.
AAATAGAATGTGAGCTCACGTGATCAGGATGGAGAAGCCAGGCTAAGATAAATGTGCCAGTTCACATCAATAGGCCCTTTTCACAGCAGCTATTTTGACATGTCAAAGCAGGGTAAACACAGGTGATCCAATTAATGATGGTCACATTGTGTCACAGCCATTCCAGTGAGCCAGCATGCACAATACCAGGGCCCCCTGGCCCACCTAAATCCTAAATGGAACAGGGCCATAATTAATGTTATTAATTGGGGTCCAAGCAGCGAAGCTTCATAGGCACCTTAGGTGATTCTACGTTTTCTTATTATTATTATTATTATTATTATTCCGCAATGGGAGTCTATGGCAGCCCTTAGAACCATATGGTAAAAGTTGTGAAAATTGGCATACTCATTCGGGACAGTGCCATGACCCTCGTGACCGAGTCACATGTCCACACCTCGAACCCTCTAGCGCCACCAACGTGTCAAAGTTGGAGGTGAGTTTAGGCATGCAACTTTTGAGCCATCAGCCCGATTTTCAAAAACGAGGTACCGTTGGATTCCGTGGCTCATGCCGAGTCCAAATATGACATATTTTCCACCATATTGGATTTCCGCCATTTTGGATTTTGTGAAAAACACTTAAAATCTATCTCCTCCGAGGAACATTCACCAATCTGCATGTCCCTCGATTTACACAATCTAGGGACCAATATCAAAAGATCTAATTCAGCAAAGTTTGAAAAGTCAAAAGTCAGAGATACGGCGAGTCAATGAAGATTGCAGAGGGTGTGGCTTTTCACGTAAAGGTGTATAACTTCTGAACGGTTCGACCAAACATCACCATACGTTGTATGCCTATCTACACCCATGGAGAGAGGCTAACACTCCGTTATTGGCCCGATCAAACAAAATGGGGGTCCTATAGCTCTATAACTACTGTATAGCCTAGTTGTCTTTGATGTTCTGGGCACCTGCTTGGCCCCCATATCGCTGCTTGCAGCTATATTTACATTTGTGTTTACCCAGCAATAACATGTCAAAATGGCTGCTGTGAAAAGGGGCTATCATAATCAAGCTTTTCAAATGAAAATCATCTAAAGCATCTGGGTCCACAATGATTGGTCTTCAGGAGTAATCCACTCAGAGCTGAACCTTTGCACGACAATCACAGGACACACACAGACACTAAGACAGCCCTGAACAATCAAACACTTGTGCTTTGGCCCAGACCCAGATGATAACAGTTTTGCTGCCAATTAAATTCAATCTATCACATAGACAAGCTTCAACTTACTTGCCTTATCAAAGACTGTACAATGTTATTCTATTATCAATGTCTACATATATGATCTATTGTGATGAAATGTCATCTTCAGAAATGTGAGTCAATGCATTCAGAAATTAAAGTCACAGATCAAATAAATTGCATTTACAGTAATCTCTACACCTGTTTGCTAATGACGAACAATAAACCTGCAAATAGCAGTGGTTCATTGTACGTCCTATGAAAACAATCTTTGTGGAATTGCTTGTGAAATTGTGATGCATTTTGAAGGAGAAAGGAGCTGAAAAACGTTCCCCTTGGGGCCTTGATCGTGAATGACCTTTTTCTTTGGTTCGGTAGCACAGCCTCCAACCCCAAACTGAGAGAGCCTTGTCTAGACTCCCCAGCCACCGAAAGGCTTAAAGCTGCCATTCCTAATCCTGGTTACCAAGCTTCAGTGAGCGACTGTTAGGACATATTAAAGTTATTGGAATATGAAATTATCTGGAGAGAACAAGAGGTCTCCTTCAAAACCCATCATAAAGAATGTCCTTTCAGGATGTCCTCCTGTTGGCTTCAATAGAAAATACAGCTCCATGTGAGTTTTAGTTGGGCCAGTCAAAAACCTACCTACCCTAATCAAAACCATTGCCAACATATCTGGGAAATATCTTAAATAATATTCTACCTGTGCTGTTAAAAAGCAAATATTTATTACTGTCCATACAGGTTCTGCCCCTCCAATACTACGGCTTATTCTCAGATGACTCTCAGTACGCAACCAGTGGCAACACAACACATCCTCAGAGACTGGCTGTCTGGCATCACACTGATTGCTATTTAGATCACTGTTGCAAGGGGAGTTTTACATTTTGAACTTTTGTATACCTCACACTAGGGCTGCTCGATTAATCGGATTTTAATCTAGATTAAGATTTGGGCTGTCAACGATCATTAAAACTAAATAATCGCCATAAAACGATTTTGCACAAATCAAGTGTACCCTACACTGCAGAGCTATACTGTGCTTGACCCCTCCCCCACCCACCAAAGCCCCAAAACAAACACTTTAGTTCAAAGCGAGACGAGTTGTCAAGCGAGGCGCACGCATGCTCCTCTCGAACAAAACACGACAAGAAGATTATGGCAGCAGAAAGAGAGGTGGACAAGAGAGCTAAAACAACGTCAGTGGTGTGGAAACACTATGGGTTCGCAGAGACAGATTTGGACCAAGTTGACACGGTGTGTAAAATTTGCTACGCAGTCGTAGCTGCGTCAAAGTAGCCCTTCTCAGTGCATTCCGCTCGCTCATGCCAGACAACAGTCCTTTGCCGCTCCATTCACTTTGCCGTCAAAATAAATCGGTGTCGGCCTATTTAGGAGAGGCGCTCATATTTACAAGTGTCAGATAAACATGAAACGCAAATTGGTCTATTTTAACAAATGCTGGGTTTTGAAGCCTCGGCGCTACCATTAAATAACTTATTTAGACGCGTTCTGTCATAGTGAAATTATTTTTCCGAGGTAGTCTTCTTCTGTGGTGGTTGCGGTGCTTTGAAGCTTCTTTATTTATCAGTTTTGGCACTTTTATTAATTTATTTATCAAGGTCAAGGTTCACTATTTGTCTCCCATGGGAGAAATGTATATAATCCAAAGAACATTGTTAAAAAGAAAAGCCACTGTCAACATTTAATAAATTAATTATCAAAGTCAATAATTTGATTTGTTAAGAAAATTTAAGAAAATTTTAACTTTTGATTAAAAAAAAAAATCTATGAATAATCGTGTTAAATAATCGTGATCTCAATATCAATCAAAATAATCGTGATTATGATTTTTGCCATAATCGAGCAGCCCTACCTCACACATCAATGCAATGCCCCTAACTTTTTAGTATTAGAGAATACCAAAGGAGTGTATGACAACTCAGTTGAAGAGCCAGTGTGTGTGAAAGAACTAATAGTTCATCTCTCACTAGACTAGTCTTTATGTGAAAACAACTGATTACAAGGAATTCAATGATCATTATTTTTTCCTTTACATTATTATTTACTTGTTCATGTTCAGTGTTCATGGCTGGATTATTTACAGTTTGCTCTCAAAACGTATCACAACCTCTCTCTCTACGTGACCTAGACCTGAATAAAAAGTCATGGAATTAATGAATGAATGAATTTTTATTTGCGTGTCGTGCCACCCAAAGTGGCCCATCCCATATGGGATTATACGACACAGTTAATAATACATAATATATCACAACAACACAATATACACGGCCAAATTACAGTACATGTACATAGCCTTCCTCCTCATGGACCAAACTTTTTCTAGAAAAGAAGCAAACGAAAAAGTTTCATTTAGAAAAAGATATTTCAGCTTTTCTGAGTCTTCTAACCAAATAAGAGCATTATTTTTATCTACTGAAAAGATTCTGCCTAATGGTATGATAGAATGGACAATAGAATCCTGGAAATGCAGAACACATGGAAAGACAAAGGTAAAAGTGAACATCTAGCAAATGTCATGGCTAGCAAAGGTGAAGCTGATGACTCTCATGGCGAATACTCTCCACCAACATGTGCACTGTGGAAAGACATGTCAGACGCAATTCTGAAGACCATTAACAACCAGTTTGACCAATGTGAAACAAAGTCCGTATCTCTTTAATCCTCAGAAAATGTGTTTGAATCCCGTTTGAAGGTAATGGAGAGAACCCTGCACGAGCTACAGGTAGAAAACACACAGAAGACAAAATTCCAAATATTGAAACCAAGCCAGAGTCAATTATATGAGCTCCTACAGCTACCTCCGGTCTCCAAACACCTGATATCTTGCATTGTGTGTCTATTTACCACCTTTACAGTATATCCACTAACCATCTGAAAGAAGCCGAGTCCACTGAGCTGAATCTTGAGGTGTCTGACGACATTTGGAAGTAAGTTTTGACTAAAATTCAAACTTCCGAACATCCCCATTGCCAACATCGTCCCAAGTGGGAATCGAACCCAGGACCTTCTTGCCGTGAGCATGCCACAGTTTTATAATAATAAAAAAGCATGGTTACAAACTTTATATTTTGTTAAAGGACATGTTATCAAAAGTGTTGTTATCTAAGGAAACAGTTACTAGTTAGTTTGATAAAGCAACCATGACCAAACATATTTAGCCGTTTAATAGGGTCCTGGCCGCGAGAGCAGGGGGGCAAGCTTAGCCAGTGAGGGGGAATGCTAATGACTGTACCCTATCGATGTGCTAAGCTGAAATAAACATCAGTTACGTCATGCGCAACCTGTCTGAGGAGTCCATCATTGGTCCATGTTACAATACTATAAAATAAGTGAACAGTCATGTAGAATTTGGCAGGATAAGAACTGAGTGGACCTCAATACTCATCAGGAACAACAATATTTCAACAAAGAGAAGAAACAAATGTTTTGCAGAATCAATACAAAACTCGGTACCACTTTACATAACAGCACGGTAATAACATACCCTGGTAATATCTACATTATTACTAGGGAATTACCAACAAATTACTAGTAGTTACCAGGAGTAGTTACTATGTAGTTAAAACTAATAAACCCTGTAATAATCTACATAATTACTAGGAAATTACCAAGTAATTACTATTAGTTATCAGTAGTTATTAGTAGTGGTTACCATATAGTTACCCACTAATAAACCCTGTAATATCTTCATTATTACTAGGAAATTACTAAACAATTACCATTAGTTATCAGTAGTTATTAGTAGTGGTTACCATATAGTTACCCACTAATAAACCCTGTAATATCTTCATTATTACTAGGACATTACTAAACAATTACCATTAGTTATCAGTAGTTATTAGTAGTGGTTACCATATAGTTACCCACTAATAAACCCTGTAATATCTTCATTATTACTAGGAAATTACTAAACAATTACCATTAGTTATCAGTAGTTATTAGTAGTGGTTACCATATAGTTACCCACTAATAAACCCTGTAATATCTTCATTATTACTAGGAAATTACTAAACAATTACCATTACTTATCGGTAGTTATTAGTTGTAGTTAACATATAGTTACCCCCCCAATTTATATTTAAGGTACAATTTGTTACATACAGTAATAACATGGAATCTGAAAAAATCTGGAAAATGCAACTTTACCTGTTTCTAAGTAATTATATGGTTATATCCTTCCTAACATCCAAACAAAGGTCACAGTTTATTACCTGGAAAAAGAGATGGTAGTTTCTATGTAATAATGTGGAATATGAGCTGGAACTGGAATATGAGTGGGTAACTATATGGTAACTACTACTAGTAACTACCGATAACTAATGGTAATTAATTGGTAATTTCCTAGAAATATGTAGATATTACAGGGTTTATTATTTGGTAACTACATGATAACTACTCCTGGTAACTACTGGTAACTACTAGTAATTTGTTGGTAATTCCCTAGTAATAAAGTAGATATTACCAGGGTATTACTATGTTATAACCGTGCTGTAATGTAAAGTGGTACCCAAAACTCTTTATAAACAGGGGTTAACTTTCAGTGATGGAGTTGACACGCCTTTAGTTGCTGAGTTGCTGAAGCAAAAATGATCATCGGCTATCTGCTAAGTTGTTTTTTTTTAAGTTCAAGGTGGAATCAGAAGGAGTTGGACATTTTGTACATAGATGTTTTATCATCTCATGTCAGCATAGTGGCCTTCGCTTTGTTTCTCCTGGTGACTTGATGTCTAAAACGTACTCAAAATTCACATATCCATTAAAAAGGGTTACAGAGTTGACATGACAGATGACAACATAATTTATAAGCTAGCCCAATTCAGAATTGTACAAGTCTGACAGAGACAGGGTACTACTACTCATCAGAACTCACAAGTGCATCTCCTTTCTAAACAAGTGACAAAGAGCACAATCTAGCCCTTAAAGCCAAAATGCAAGTCACAAACTAAAAATATAATAGGTGCTTAAGAGGGAGGATCCTGGTAGTACTTCCTAAAGAGGTGAGTTTTGAGCCTGTGGTGAAATCCAGGGTAAAAGAATGTTAAAATCCAGGATAATGATCTGTCCTTTTTCTCAAGCAGCAATGGGCTATTTCTGCCCAGATGTAGTCGGTAATGAAGGCCAGAATGACACTGAATGATTTCCTGTGCAACAAAAACAGAATTTCTCACAGCTGAGGACATGTCTCAGCTACTCTAGGAGGCCTGGTGGAGGTTCACTGGCAGTGCCACTAAAATACTTACAATCAATCAGTGCTCCACCCGGAACAATCAAGAGACAACCTCTCTCTATTCTCTACATTACTCAAACAAAAATAAAAGCTTACCTCAGAGGTCCACATTTTATCTGAACAAGATGGTAGTAGAATGAGTATTTCATGAAGGCTGATGCCAGCACTTTGAGATTGTGTGACAATGAAAAGTGCTTTATAAATATTATTATTATTATTTCCATGAAAATCATATCTCTACCCAGCTAGCGGGCATATTCCGGTTCAAAAGCAGGTACTTGAGGTCAGAAACGGTGTATTTGTCAGGACACCCACAGTAAAAATTACAGTAGTCACACTTTGCACCCTCCAGTCCCCTCCCCCCACCCTCCCCTATAAACCAACACTGTGATTGGAATCCATTTTCAATCAGGGTGCAGGCGGTACATAAAAGAGGCAATGAGAGATTCACACATTCTGTTGCATATGACACTTGGATCGATACTCCCACTCAATAGGTCATTAGCAAGCAAATCAACAAATGATCAAGAAAGCTGGAGATGCCCAGGCAGGGTATGTTTTACATCAGCAATTTTACATTTGACCTGAGGGGTGTAGGTCAGTAAGTATATGGCCATTATATAGTATTGAAGAATGCCCCCATTTGAAGCAATTAATATGTTCAATTTATCTGAAAATATGACATTCCCAAACACATACACTGCATCACAAGGAGAAAGGATCACATTTTATGACAAACAGGCTTGAGCTCACATCTTTTACCTATTATTATTATTATTATTATTATTATTAATATTATTATTTTCTGGCAGAATTAGAGAGATTCATTCTTAGGATTCCTGAACCAGACAGTGTTCTCAATCAATCAATCAATCAATCAATCAATCAAAGCTTTATTTGTATAGCGCATTTCATACACAGAGGCAACACAATGCGCTTTACAGAGAACAAGGGAGGTGGGCATACGTCCCACCCCTACATATTCCAGAGGGAAGCAAAAAAACAGTATCACCCGGGGGCCAGATAATACAGTTCTGGAGGATACATGCAGGCAGGCACCTGAGGCCCTTCTCCTCCTACCCCCAAGGCTGGAAACCAACTGGATCTTATCTTCACTAGATACTGTTCTACCCAAAAGCACATCCCAGTGTCGTCAATGACTACAGGCCAGTGGCACTGAGGTCACATGTCATGACGGTACTCGAGAGAATGGTTCTGCAGCAGCTGAGGCCCATGGTGCACCACTTCCTGTGTAGCATGGGTCAACTAACAACACATTTAATTTTGGAGTAGATCCGAATCACGGTCCATGAGCCGCCCAAACATAGCCAACCATTCACCTCCATTGAATTTTTGGGACTTGGGGAGCAAAAAATCCCCCCCATTGATTGTCAATAGGGGTAATTGAAATGGCTATATCTCGACATGGGAAGGTCACAGAGATACTGGGTTTGGACTGGCATAAAGCTCTCGGCCTAACGAATGCAGCAATACCAAACATGTCCTGTGTCACACACACAGTAGCGTTCACACAAAAAGCATTATGTGCTCTCTGAGCATACATTTCTAGTTTAGTTTACACATGCTGTATGTATGTAGGCTATTCCTTGTTCTCTTTTATGTTTATTTGCGACTATGTATGTTCTGCATACAATCCCTACGGGGATTATTAAAGTTCCTATCTATCTATCTATCTATCTATCTATCTATCTATCTATCTATCTATCTATCTATCTGTCTGTCTGTCTGTCTGTCTGTCTGTCTGTCTGTCTGACCTCTCTGTCACTCCCCTTTCTGACCACTATTTCATGTCCTACTCCCTCTCCCTCCCCTCTTCCATAATAGGCTGGGTGCATTAAGTAGCGCTATAGAACTTCCGGGTGCGTCGCTTGGCATAAGAGTTTCCGGTCGCCGGCCATTCGTTCATTCGTTCGTAAACATTAGCATTATTAGCAGACTGCTACCATGTCACAAAAGAAACAAAAACGTCTGTTCAAATACCAACGCCGTGACTCCGGCTCCAATGAGCACTGTTGTGTGCCACAGTGTGCGAATTCGGCCCGATATAATTCAAGTCTAAGTTTCCACAGCTTCCCAAGCAACGGCGAGGAAAGGGCTAGGTGGCTAGCTAAGATTCGCAGGGATGCCTTCACCGTGACCCAGAGCACCAGAGTGTGTAGTCGGCACTTTGAAGCTGGTGATTTTGCGGTGTCAACTACAGGTGAGGATCAGAATAAGATAAGATCCGAATCCGATTTTAAATTTTCATACTAATTTTATTGTTAATGTATGCAAGTTGAAATTGGCTCTGGTGCTCTGGGTCACGGTGAAGGCATCCCTGCGAATCTTAGCTAGCCACCTAGCCCTTTCCTCACCGTTGCTTGGGAAGCTGTGGAAACTTAGACTTGAATTATATCGGGCCGAATTCGCACACTGTGGCACACAACAGTGCTCATTGGAGCCGGAGTCACGGCGTTGGTATTTGAACAGACGTTTTTGTTTCTTTTGTGACATGGTAGCAGTCTGCTAATAATGCTAATGTTTACGAACGAATGAACGAATGGCCGGCGACCGGAAACTCTTATGCCAAGCGACGCACCCGGAAGTTCTATAGCGCTACTTAATGCACCCAGCCTATTCCTCCCCGTACCCACATGCAGGGCCGCTCGCCGCTAGAGGGTGGTGAAAGGTGTGGTCACACAGGGCCTCATGCTTTGGAGGGCCTCGTGTCAACAGGGATTTTTTTTGTGTTGCTTTTAATAAATAAATGTTACACATGTTAATGATATCATTAATGAATCATATTTATTAATAGTCAATCATAGACCAAAAGTCTAGCATACTGGCAGGGTATGTGATAAGAGACAGATATATAAAATAGTCTTTTTTTTTCCTAATGTGACCTTACGTGATAGGCCTTTATCAATTTTGGTCGCGTGGTGGTTTGACACTTAGGTGGTGCAATTGAGGAGCTTAAAATACAGAGGGAACAAGACAGAGGGAGGAGATTTGAATCAGGGGAAAATAATAAAGAAACGAATTAAAGAAAGGAAGAGTTCAGAGCCTCACTAAGAGTTTCCGTTCACAAATTTCTCACCATTAGACTACCGATGGTGATGAGGAACGTGGAGCGGAGTTTCTCGAAGTTAAAACTTATAAAGAACCATTATGAATTACCATGTCCCAGGAGTGAGGGTGTGGACTGGCCATCCTCTCAATCGAAAAGGACGTTGCATCTAATTTGGATTACAAAGACATTAACATAGGCTACTCTTAGTGAAAAGCCAGGAGGAAAATGCTCACACAATTCTTATGCTCGTAGGCTACAGGTATGATGAGCACGTGTTTAATGTGGGTTATGACTCCTTTGTTATATCCATAGCCTTCAGCTAGCCAACACCAGATGTCAACAACAAACCCTGTAACCGGTGTGTGCTTTCTCTCTCTCTCTCCCTCTGTCTCTCTCTGTCTCTCTCTCTCTCTCTCTCTCTCTCTCTCCCCCTCTCTCACTCGCTCACACATAATGCACACTTGTCAAGTAGTGTGAAGTAGGCTAGATCTGCTGCTTGAATGACACACGGGTGATCCAAAACATATATCATCATGTTTAGGCACAAAAAAATCTAAATTGTGTGCAAGCTATGCAGGCACTTTCTTCCACTCACTGGCACTGGACCTCGCTACTTTTCTGGCACAGGGCCTTCCATATCTCCCAGACGGCCGTGCCCACACTCACTCTCCCCTACTGACCTTTCCTCTTCCGTTACCTCTGCCCTCCCTGCCCTTGAATCCTAATCTCTCCCCTCTGATACTGCTACTGATCTTCTCCTCTCTACTCTTTTTGGTGTGGTTTGTTTTATTTGAAAGATTAAAAAAAAAACATACACATATGACATATGTGGAAAAACTAGCGAGGATATAAACACAGAAAAATTGAAGACTTATTTCCACCATGGTTCTGGGTAAGAGAGAGAGAGGAGAAAGATGGAAGATGGTGCGAGAGAGCAAAACTATCAAGGCATAAACAAGTCTTTCCTCTTCTCTGTACAGAGCTCTTTTCCCCCTCACCTCCAGGCCAGCACAGCGCCACCTGCCCCTTGGCTGTGGAACTCAATGCGTACTGATGAAGCCTGAGAATGGCTGAGCGTAAATGGAGAAAAGGCAAACTCCCAGATTACCTTCTTAACTTTCCACTGCTAAAGCTGATTTATTCCGCTCTATAATTCTAACCTCTGCTTCCCATCCTAAAAAACTCAAAAACTTTCTATTCACTATTCCTACTTCCTCCATTCTCCCTGACAATTTCGCCAACTTCTTTGACAATAAAGTTAACAATATCAGATCCTCTTTCCCCCACCCCCCAGTCGATGCTCCGTACACCAACCTCACCTCCACCCCACCACCCTCTCTTCCCTCTCTGTTCCCCCCTCCTCTCCATGTCCCACCCTGCCTTCCCCCCATCTCCCCTAACGAGGTCCTCAACCTTGTTACATCTAGCCGCACCACCACGTGCTTCCTAGACCCTGTACCCTCCTATCTCCTTCATTCTAGTGCACCCCGAGGCCCTTCCTAACCCACCTCAACACATCTCTTGTATCAGGATGCTTTCCCTCTGCATTCACGACTGGCAGAGTCCCCCCCCCTCTTGAAGAAACCATCACCTGACCCCTCTCATGTCAAAAACTACAGACCGGTTTTCCTTCTATCCTTTCTATCAAAAACACTTGAATTTTCTGTCTTCGTATCTCCACCAGAACAACCTCCTGGACCCCCGCCAGTCTGGGTTCAAGGTTGGCCACTCGACAGAGACCTTCCTTCCTTGCGGTGATTGGAGTGGAGTGGAGTGGAGTGGAGTGAGTCACTCCACGCCGCGAGAGCAATCTCTCTCTCCTCCGGCCTGATACTCCTAGACCTGTCGGCAGCATTTGAAACGGTAGATGCCCAGATCCTCCTCTCCACCCTCGAGGAGAAAGGCGTCACATCAGGTTCTGCACTCTCCTTGTTTTCATCCTACCTGACGGGTCAGTCCTACCCGTTGACATAGAGAGGGTCCATGTCAGAATCAGAATCCTTTTATTGCCATTTGTACTTGACATACATACGATTCTTTTACGAACACAACAATGTACCAGTGCAAAAACAGGACAGGACAGTGCTAAATACAAATATAGTGCAAAACTTGCAGTGCATTTGGCCTACAAAAGTGGCAGTGCAGTACTCAGTATAGTGCAACAATTGCAGGGGTTGAGGGAGAGAGTCAGAGGGGAGCCTTGTTGATAAGGCTGATGGCCGAGGGGAAAAAGCTGTCCCTCTGTTGAACAGTTTTAGTCTTAGACGACCGCAGCCTCCTGCCAGAGGGGAGCGGTGTGAAGAGGCCATAGCCCGAGTAGGAGGGGTCAGCCATGATATTCCTGGGCCGTTTCAGCGCCCTGGAGTCGGGCAGGGCGCAGCCAATCACCCTCTCCGACGAGCGTATAACTCGCCGCAAATTAGTCTTGTCCTTGATTGTAGAGGCAGGGTGATGTTCAATTCCCACTTGAGGTCCTGGGAAATGGCAGCACCCAGGAAGTGGAAGGAGTCCACGGTGGCACCGGGGAGTCATGCAGGGTGATGGGGAGGACGGGGGCTGACTTCTTCCTGAAGTCGACCAACATTTCCACAGTCTTTAGAGCGTCAAGCTCCAGGTTGTTCCGGCCGCACCAATGCGGTTCAATCTCCCACCTGAAGTGGACTCGTCCCCCTTGGAGATGAGTCCTATGAGGGTGGTGTTGTCCGCAAACTTCAAGAGCTTCATGGACTGGTGGCTGGAGGTGCAGCTGATCGTGTACAGTGAGCATAGTAGGGGGGAAAGAACACAGCCCTGTGGGGAGCCAGTACTGGTGGACTTGGGGTCAGAGATGTTCTTCCCCAGCTTCATGTGCTGTGTCCTGTTGGACAGGAAGTCCGTGATCCACCTGCAGGTGGAGTCAGGCACTCGTAGCAAAGAGAGCCTGTGCGATGGTGTTGAAGGCCAAGCTGAAGCCCACAAACCGAATCCTGGCATAGGTGCCTGGAGTGTCCAGGTACTGTAGGATGTAGTGAAGAGCCATGTTCATCGCGTCACCACGGACCTGTTGGCTCTGAAAGCAAACTGCAGAAGGTCCAGGAGAGGGTCTGTGATGGTCTTGAGATGGGCCAGGACAAGGTGCTCAAAGACCTTCATGACCACAGAGGTCGGAAACACATAGTCTGACTACGGGAGTTCCACAAGGGTTTGTCCTGGGTCCACTCCTTTTTTCCCTCTCTGGGTTCTAATAAATGACATAAATTATAGTAATTTGTTCGCATGACTTCTCCAATTACTGCTATGTCAATGACACCCAACTGGTCTTGTCATTTCCTCCCTTCTGACATCTCAAAGTGGATGGCGACGCATCACCTCAAGCTCAACCTGGACAAGACCTGAGCTGCTGTTCCTCCCGGGGAAGGGCTGCCCGCACCACGACCTGGCCATCACCATTTACAACACAATGGTGACTCCAACTTGGACTGCAAGGAATCTGGATGTGACCCTGGATGACGAACTGTCATTCTCAACACATATCATACTTGACACATATCACGTATGTTACATGCACTTGCAGATTCTAGTTCTATAACATCAGCAGGATTCGTCCTTTCCTCACTGACAAAATGGCGCAGGTGCTCTGGACTACTGCAACTCCCTCCTTGCTGTCCAGCGCTTGTCCAGAAAGCTGCAGCTTGCCTGGTGTTCAACCAACCGAAATTCTCCCACACAACTACCCTACACTGGCTCCCTGTAGCAGCTTGATCCAGTTTAAAACTCTGATACTAGCCTACATGGCAATGAAAGGAACAGCTCCCTCCTACCTTCAGGCCATGGTCAAGCTCTGCACCCCATCCCAACCACTACGCTCTGCTCCTTTGAGGGCGATTGGTTGCCCCGTCACTCCGAGGCCCCTGCAGTCGATCGACACGGTCACGGCTCTTCTCTGTCCAGGCCCTCCAGTGGTGGAATGAACTGCCCACTGACGTCAGGACAGCAGAGTTGCTGCCCATCCTTCGCCGCAGGCTCAAAACTCAGCTATTTAAGAAATACTACCAGGATCCTCCCTTTTAAGCACTGAATGGATTTATATTTTGCTACTCTTGAATAAAATTATTGTAAGTCGCTTTAGATAAAAGCATCTTTCACTGTAATGTAATAATTTTATTTTGCTCTGTTGTAGGGCAACAACTGGACAGCCTGGAGACAATGGTGGAGAGGAGCATGAGGGACAAACTGAAGTCCATTCTGGACAACCCTTCCCATCTCCTCTATGATGAGCTGTGGCAAATGAGGAGCACCTTCAGCCACAGGCTCATCTCTCCTAGGTGCAAAACTGAGCGGCTCAGGCGCTCCTTTGTACCAGCGGCCATCAGGACTCCATAATAGTGCCTGAGTGCTCCTGAGTGTTGTGGATGTGTGCATGTATGTTTGAGTATTAGTATACATATTGATACAGTCTGTATGTATGTATGTATGTATGTATGTATGTATGTATGTACAGTAAGTATGTATTCTATATTAATGCATAATGTATATACTGTATTCTTGTAACTTAATTGAATCTATTATGTATATTCTCTATGTATATTCTTTATTCTGCTGTAAATGTCCCCCCACAGGGATCATTTAAGTAGATATCTATCTATCTGTCTATCTATCTATCTATCTAATCTATTGTTAATATGTTGTAAAGGTGTCTTATAATCCCATGTGCGATGGGCCAATTGATGGCATAACACTAAAATAATAAAATGCATTCTTCATTCATTCATTCATTCATTCATCCATCCATCCATCCATTCATTGTAATGTAATGGCTACCTGCTTGAGGTCTCTGTTTTTCTATTGAGCAGAAAGACAAATAAGGTGATACATATTTAACATATCACTCATTGTAGATATCACAGACCTGTGTAAAAAACGTTTAAATAAGTACTGGCACAAACACATACATTGGTTAACGTTGGAGATGGGAGTGAAGAGTTATGCCTTCAAGGAAATCTGTGTTCATTATCATGAGAAGGGACACCCTAAAGTCAAAGAGCACAATGACGTAGTTGTTTACCTTCCATCCCCCATTCCTGGTCCAGTTGCCAGTGCACGCACACACGCGCACACACACACACACACACACACACACACACACACACACACACACACACACACACACACACCACAAACACACACACACACACACACACATACACACACACACACACACACACACACACACACACACACACACACACACACACCACGACCACCACACTCTAACCTGGGCCTCTGCCAGTGTGTGAATGTAGGAGGAGGTTTAAACCAGACCATCAGCCTCGTTTGATGTGGCACACTGAGCTCCCTCTGTTCAGCAGGACACAAGTGCAACATACAGTGATACCCTGACACCCGGGATGTTCCCATGCCTTGTGCAACACCCAACCACGATGGTGACAGTTTGTTGCTATCAAACAGGTGAGACCAATGGAGTCAGACACATCTGAAACCACAGATTCTACAAAATATATCTATGATTGAGGCATGTTTGTCTAATGCTAAATATCCAGAAAAGCACATACTGATGGGAGCCTAAAACACAAGCCACCATTGGTAGTCATCGAAGAGTCTTTCTGCATGAAGATTAGTGTTTGTTACAGTTAGGAGAGCGGATTGATTTTACCAGCCCCCGTGAAGGGAATGTACGCCAGTGACAATCTGATCACTGTGCTTCACACCAAGAAGAAGAAAAGTTAATTGAACTAAACCAGGGACCATATGGTGGAGATTACGGCTAGAATGGGGGTCATGAGGAAAATGACAAAGACCAGGCAGCCTCAGACAGCAATAGATGATTTAGAGAGATTAACAGTATAAAGAAGAGATTATGGGCTTTCACTGGGGGGAGGGACATGATGCTGGGGATGTTAGTCTTAACGAGGTCCATATTCAATACTATTACACCTTTCAGCATAAGACAATATATTAAGTGCATTCATCCACGTATAGTAGGCTACTGTGTTTTTGTTTCTTCAAAAACTCTCACCATTACAATCACCAGGCAGGCATGACCCTCGCTTTTAGAGCAAACATATGTGGGTATGGCCACACCTGTCCAATAGAGGAAAGACGTGTCCATTTTCGTTAGTTGGAGAGTGCATGAGAGTCAGACCTATGCTGCTTTTTTATCAGACTGGGCAATATCAGTAGTTGAAATAGTTCTTATAAGGCCATTCCCTTATTCACTCACAACAGGTTTATACCAAGAATTGCTTACTATGGAAACTCGTGAAGCTCATGGTTACTTGTCATAATGACAGGACCTTTTATGTGTATAATATCCCATGTGCAGAGATGAACGAAAACAAGTAGCTCTTAGAACGTTTTAGTTGGATTTCTTGTTATCTATGGAGAATGCTTTTGCAATAAACTAACACATACCAAAGCGATGCCCTAAGTGAATGCACACAACAGATGATATAACGGCTATATAAAAATTATTTGTTATCATTAAGTGGGCCTATTGAGAGATATTCGTGCAAAATCGCTCAGCCACGGGTCCACTTACCGATTCTCAGGACCTGCTGCGAACTCAGACAAAACTCAGCCATGAAGTAGAGAAGCGGAAACGACAGCCCCTTCCATTTAGCCATGGTACTCGATCCAGGATCGAATATAACATTGATAGGCTATCTTTTTATCTTTTAATTCATGCTGATAACTTGCCAGTTCTTGTATCTGTATTGAAAAGAAATTAAGATCCGAACCACCTTTTTCCCCTCACACATTGTGGTGCGAAAATCACTCCTCTTGCAATTATAGAAGATAAAGTCATAGAAACCACAGTTCTTCCATTCTAAAATCCCATGTGTGGAGAGGATTTGGCTCCCCAGTAGAGAGAGCCCCGACACTGTATTCCCCGTCTCATTTTTCCCAGTGCGGACTTGAACCGTGCGCGGACCGTGAGCGTCCGTCTTTGTGCACGCACGCAATTGAGGGCACAGCTGCTGATCTCTGCAATTGAAGATTAACTTTAAATCTGGCAATATTCGACCTCGACAACGTGCTCCAGTGCCGACATCTAATCATTAAAATAGTGGTTCACGCTCCCAGAAGATTAACATCTCTCAAACTGTTTATCTGCCACCGTCTGATAGGAGATCTGTTACCTTGTTCTCTCACAGTTTAACCTACAGTACTACTTCCAAAAGGGAGCAATACTATGGAACCCACTATATCTGGGTTAGGTTTAACCCATTGTGGGTTACGGTTAGGGTTAACCCACTGTAGATGGGGATAACCCACTCCCTGATCCTAACCCACTGGATGGGGCGTCTACCAGCTTGTATTCCATCGTCAGTTGCAGGCAGTGCACAATGCACATCAGCTTTTAACTGTGCTTCATCGTCGTGCTCTGTAAGCAAGTTGCTATCACAGCTGTAGCCTTGTTAGCCTAGTTATTCAGAAATCTGGTCTAGAAAGAGCCAGGGCAGGTGTCGTGAGACCAACTGGCTAGTTTGGAGAGCAATTATCCAGCTTGACCAGTAATAGCATGTTAAAGTACAATTAGACGTGCTTATAGGGGCTGTGAACTGTAACATCTGATGATAAATGTGAAGATGTTAAACTCTGAACACATTCATTATGGATATAATCAATGAGGTAGGCTACGCGTCTGCTCTGATTCTAGTGTTACATCCTCTGAAGTCTGACTTTATTTTGTGAAGAAAGAAACAAAGACGACGACTGTTGTAAGAAAAAAACAAATGTAATTGGAGTAGTTCTGCATAACTTGTGAATAATTGTGGAGGACGCCAAGATGAATTGTCTTATGGATACTTTTACTTCAATGGTAGCCCAGTCTACAGTCAAGGCTCTTATCTTGTTATCTAGTGCCATCTAGTGGTGAATTGTAGTACTGTAGGAAGGTAGGCTATCTAGGTAGGTAGGTAAATACGTAGGTAGGTATGTAGGTAGGTAAGTAGATAGGTATGTAGGTAGGTAGGTAGCCAGACAGACATTAACTTTGTTGTGTAATTGTGTACCAAAAAATACTGGTACTTCAGGTACCAGTCTTGTGACTGTCTGGTTGCCCCTAAGTACAATGACTCCAGAAAACCGTGATGGTAACTAATGGAGCCAAAAAAAAGGCCAAATGCTCTTCGTCTACTTCATAGACCAGTTTGCATGCATGTCAATGTGTAGCATGCAGTCATATATCTGACTATAGAAGGTTCTCACCTTAAAGCATGGAGCACAGTGAAATTAGATAGGATATAACATAAAATAGCCTAACTTCTTAACAACATAATCAAACATGATTATCAGTATATTTACACTTAATGCAATATCTTTATAAAACCCACACCATCGCATTTATAAAAACATGAACTTCATTTCAGGATTAAGTCATCATTTAAATCACTTAATGTGAATAATAAGTGTATGCTATAATCAAAAGCATCACCTTGAAAAATTCTAGCTGAAATAAATTGATAGTCATTTGAAATATGTCACTGGCATATCCAGTCCTCTCTATGAATGAGAAAGGTCCATTAATCTCTCACATATCATGTAACCGAGTGAAACTGAGTCCTCGTGAGTAGGTAGCGAGTTGTTGGTAGGTAGGGTGGGTAGGTAGGTAGGTTGGTGGGTAGGTAGGGTATGTAGGTAGGTAGATAGGTAGGTTGGTGGGAAGGTAGGTAGGTAGGTAGGTGGGTAGGTAGGTAGGTTGGTGGGTGGGTAGGTAGGTAAGTAGGCACGTAGGTAGGTAAGTACCCCCACCCCCCCTCCCCCAGTATACCATCCACCCACGTCGATGAAGAGCTAGTTTTTCGGTGGCGTAGCTGGTTAAAATGGTATTTGTCCCACAGGAGACCAGGGTTCGAATCCCACCCTGGGTGTGCTGAGCCGTATGCGTCACAGAAGCCCAGCTACTCTGGTTATTACCTGGGCCAGACAGCTCAGAGGTACGACACAGCGCTGCGTAGAGACGGGTATCTGGGCCGGTAGCTGTAGATGGAGGCTTGTCTCTGTACTTGTCTCTGTAGCGTCTGGGGCTGTATGAAGGACTGGGGATGTATGCGAGGCTGGGGGTGGATGAAAGACCAGGGCTGTATCAAAGGTTGGGGTTGGGGTTGAGGAGGGTAAGCCAAGTACTGGGAGTTCCTGGAGTACATATCCATGTCTGATCCTTTGTCCTGGGATATGTTGCAGCAGGTAAAAATGCATCCTCCAGCAAATAGAAATGCGGAGGCCACCCAGCCGATGTAGAGGGCCTCTCCCAGCTCCCGGCGCTGGGCGTCGATCAGCAGGGGGTTGTAGAAGTCTCTGATGATGACGTGACCCGTCCAGGACACCGGGATGATGACGCAGATACAGGAACCGATGATCATGCTGCCTGCAATGATGAGGACAACGCGCTTGGCCCGGTCGTTGTTCTGGATACAAGCCGTACACTGCATCCCTACTATAGCAATCAGCAGACCCAGTCCACCCAGGGCCAGAGAGCAGCACATCAAGCCTCTGGCTGCCTGCAGGTCAGAAGAGAGAGCCAGCAGAGAGTCGTACACCTTACACTGCATCCTGATGTGAGCCTGTCTGAAGCAGTTCATCCATAGACCCTCGTAGCGCGTCTCGAACACGACGATGTTCTCCCCAATGAAGGCTGTGACGCGCCACATAGGCATCCCAGTGCTGGCAGCCGCCATGATGAAGCCGACCAGGGTGAGACACAGACCCACCACCTCCAGATTTGAGTTGGCCATCCTCTCGATGTGTTCGTCCCACCTTGTCCACAGGCTGACCAAAGGGAATGCGTGTAAAGTCTTTGACCGCGACAGGCAGATGATTTCTCTGCGTAGCTTGGTTTTGCATCACACAGAAAGAGCTGATACTGTGCTTGTGCACCTGCACAGCCTCCCTTCTCTGGTTCTGGTTTTACAGCCTCTGGCCTTAGTGTGGGAAGACACAAAGACAATGATTGTTGTAAGAACAAAGCAAATGTAATTGGAGTAGTACTGGATAACTTTTGAATAATTGTGGAGGACGCCAACAAAAGTTCTCTTATGGATACATTCACTAGTTCAATAGTAGCCCAGTCTACAGTCAAGCCTGTAAGGGCTCTTATCTTGTTGTCTATTGTCATCTAGTGGTGGATGGCAGTACTGTAGGTGGGTAGATAGGTAGGTAGGTAGGTAGGTAGGTAGGTAGGTAGGTAGGTAGGTAGGTAGGTAGGAGGGTACGTAGGTGGGTAGGTAGGTAGGTAGGTAGGTGGGTAGGTAGGTAGGTAGGTCGGTAGGTAGATAGGTAGGTAGGTGGGTACGTAGGTGGGTAGGTAGGTAGGTAGGTAAGGTAGGTAGGTAGGTAGGTAGGTGGGTACGTAGGTGGGTAGGTAGGTAGGTAGGTAGGTAGGTAGGTAGGTAGGTAGGTAGGTAGGTGGGTAGGTAGATAGGTAGGTAGGTAGGTAGGTAGGTAGATAGGTAGGTAGGGTGGGTAGGTAGGTAGGTAGGTAGATAGGTAGGTAGGTAGGTAGGTGGGTATGTAGGTAGGTAGGTAGGTAGGTAGGTAGGTAGGTAGGTAGGTAGGTTGGTGGGTAGGTAGGTAGGTAGGTAGGTAGGTAGGTAGATAGGTAGATAGGTAGGTAGATAGGGTGGGTAGGTATGTAGGTCAGTAGGTAGGTAAGTAGGTAGGTAGGTAGGTTAGTAGGTAGGTAAGTAGGTAGGTAGGTAGGTACTGTAAGTAGGTAGGTAGGTGGGTAGGTAGGTAGGTAGGTAGGTAGGTGGGTAGGTAGGTAGGTAGGTAGGTAGGTATGTAGGTAGGTAGGTAGGTGGGTAGGTAGGTAGGTAGGTAGGTTGGTGGGTAGGTACTGTAAGTAGGTAGGTAGGTGGGTAGGTAGGGAGGTGGGTAGGTAGGTATGTAGGTGGGTAGGTAGGTGGGTATGTAGGTAGGGAGGTGGGTAGGTAGGTAGGGAGGTGGGTATGTAGGTGGGTAGGTAGGTGGGTATGTAGGGAGATAGGTGGGTAGGTAGGTAGGTGGGTAGGTCAGTGGGTAGGTACTGTAAGTAGGTAGGTAGGTGGGTATGTAGGTAGGGAGTTGAGTAGGTGGGTAGGTAGGTAGGGAGATAGGTAGGTAGGTAGGTAAGGAGGTAGGTAGGTAGGTAGGTAGGTAGGTAGGTCGGTGGGTAGGTACTCTAAGGAGGGAGGTAGGTAGGTTGGTAGGTATGTAGGTAGGGAAGTGGGTAGGTAGGTGGGTAGATAGGTAGGTAGGTATGTGGGTAGGTAGGTATGTGGTTAGGTAGGTAGGTGGGTAGGTACTGTAAGTAGGTAGGTGGGTAGGTAGGTAGGTACTGGAGGTAGGTAGGTGGGTAGGTAGATGGGTAGATGGGTAGATAGGTAGGTAGGTATGTAGGTAGGTAGGTAGGTGGGTAGGTACTGTAGGTAGGTAGGTAGGTAGGTGGGTAGGTAGGTATGTGGGTAGGTAGATAGGTAGGTAGGTGGGTAGGTACTGTAAGTAGGTAGGTAGGTGGGTAGGTAGGTAGGTAGGTAGGTGGGATATGGGATAGTACCTAGTACTGTTTTCTCACAGTAAGAAGGTCTCTGGGCCTTTCTGGACAGAGTTTGCATTTCTTCCCATGTTCACAAGGGTTTCCTCCCAAAGAACATGGTAGAGAAAACATGGCCCAGGTAATAAACTCTTCAGTCCAGTCCCTGACCTGGATTGAGCACTTGGTCCTCGGGCGCCATGTACCATGGCTGCCCACTGCTCCTGGCTGCCCCTGGAGGAGGACAGTGTGGATGGGAGAAATGCAAGGAACAATTTCCACCGGCGACCCCTGAAAATTGCATGTGTATTTGCTGTTTGTCGTCTCGCCGCTCACTGCGTGGCCAAATAAAGACCCCCAACTCGGGTCCTGTAATCACTGCCAGACTCTTCCATTGCTACCCTTTCCTGTGACATTCTCTGGTTTTATCTGACAGATCATGTCAGAGGTATATCAATTATATTAGTACCAGCTAGAACATAACCACAAAATAGCCTTTGGTTATATAGATACATGATTTTAATCAGATTATGTGTTGCTGACATGGTCTGTTTTCTCTCCGAGCAGGTTTATAGGGGTATGTTATGGGGAAAACAAGGCATCCCAAACAGGTCTTCAGCTCCATGTCACTTCTATTTACACGCTATTTACAGAGTTTACACTTCAGTTATATACAAGGAAATGCATGTTTTTTCTCCAAATCTCATTTTCCTAGCATTGTCCTTCATATAAAATGGATTATGCAAGATGGATACCAAAAAACTGTACTCTGTGCTTGTAGCAATACAATGTGTTTAAAGACCCAATAGGTGAGTAAGTGAAGAGTATTATATGTACATACCAACATTACTTCCACTGTGAGATTGTGGCTGAGCTATTGACTGCTTGTATCCGATGAAAACTGGATTCTGAGGTACAGCCTGGAACACGGACAGGTATGAGGCAGAGGGATTATTTGTTTGACTGTAGCTGTAAGCAGTGGTTGGTTGACTTGCGTATATAGTGTTTCCTAAAGTAGACAAGCTTTCAATGACATTTGAGCTATGAGAGGAGGGATGCTGTCCTAAACTACCATTGTATACTATTTGCCCATTCTCAACCAAACCAGGATTATACATCATAGCGGAACTCATAACTCCATTTTGTGTCATGGGAACGTTCTGAAGGGACGGACCAGGGTGGTGTCCGCCCATGCTGGTCCTCTCCAGAGCAGGATGTGCCCTCATGCTGGGGACACTGGACACAGGATGGTACCTCATCAAAGTGGGTTTGTTAAGTGGGACCTTGTATCCATACATGTTGGCAGGGTGGTAGATGTCAAACGAGCCTCTGTCCGAGGAAACACGGCGACACACAAACAGGACGCCGGAGGCAAAGAGGAAGGCGGAGGTCACCCAGCCGATGTAGAGGGCCTCTCCCAGCTCCCGGCGCTGGGCGTCGATCAGCAGGGGGTTGTAGAAGTCCCTGATGATGACGTGACCCGTCCAGGACACCGGGATGATGACGCAGATACAGGCCATGAACTGCATTCCACCTGCTGCCATGAGGATAATGGCCTTCGCCCGCTCGTTGTCTCGGACACAGGAGGTGCAGCGCATCCCGGCGAGGGACACCAGGAGCCCCAGACCGGACAGAGCCAGAGAGCAGCACATCAGGCCCCTGGCCGCCTGCAGGTCCGGGGGCAGGAACAGCAGGGAGTCGTACACCTTGCACTGCATCCTGATGTTGGCTTGGCGGTAGCAGTTCATCCACAGGCCCTCCCAGCGGGTCTCCATGACGATGATGTTCTCCCCGATGAAAGCGGTCACCTTCCACATGGGCAGGCCCGTGGTCGCGGCAGCTCCTATCAGCCCTACCAGGCCAACACACACAGCAGCTATCTCCGACAGCCCCTGAACCATTTTGTTTTAGGCAGTTGAAACAAGATGAGTAGAATAAGTCAATCGCCTCAAAAGCACAGCATTCCGAATGATGTTTCCAGTGGGGATTGGTGACGTGTCCTAAGCAGGGAGTCCTCTAGTCCTGGTCTGAGGCTGGGCAGAGTCGTCAGCTATCTGTTTTGGGAGAGAGGTTCTGCTCACACCTGGTTGGCTCAGCGAGATGGGGGCGAGGAGGACCTGTGTTTACTGTTTATGGTCTCTCCAGCTATGACACGGCAGTGCTGCCTGTATCTCAATGATCAGTAACTCACAACATGGAGGATGGGGCTGGCGTGCCTGAAATCATCATCACTAAGCAGAGAAAACGGGCTTCAAAGATTCAGAGCTGTTCACTTATGCTGATGACAAAATATGACTATTTAGTGATCCTAAAACTGTTGTTTGTTATATTGAGTGGATTATTTGCTACTTCCATTTTTGTAATGTGAAAAAAAGGAAAACAGGAGAGTTTTCTTTTTTTTACCCACTAGCACATTTTGAGGACTGCAGACATCAACACCAAACCTCCAGTGGAGGTCACATATTTGCCACTACATTGGCTCTATCCTGGAGTGTCCTATCTGACCATTAGAGAGTGCAGTTATATTTGGGCTGTAAGCAGGCCATGACTAGCACCATGTCTTGTCCTTAGGTAGCTCCTCAATCAAGGAGGAAGCGTATTAGTCAAGTGAGACATGGTATAACCACATATATAGCACTGTCTGTATGCACACAGGGCTCACTTGCAAAAGAGACTTTTGTCTCATTGCGACTCCCGGTCAAAATAAAGTGAAAAAACATAATTGCTTATTGAATTTACAGTACTATTGCAAAGTACATCTATCTGTAGCTAACGAGCTGGTAACATTGCCCCTTGGTATCATGGATTTTGGTATGGCGTTGACCATAGCACGGGACGGAAGTGTATCCTCCCGCACGGAACTACTTTTTTACTGGGACAGCGCCCGTCGAGAACTACTGGTCCAAATAACTTCACAGGTGATCCTGCACATTGTAGGGTCCTCAGAAATACACTGCTGAATGTCAACTTCATACACTGGCTGAGATAATCATGGACACAGAACAGGAATCTGATCTAAAGCTCTACCATATGTATTTTCCTTGTGTTCAAAAGTCAGTATAGGCAACTTGGAATATGTTGTCATTACTTAAGCAAAATATATTCACTCACAAAAGATTATATCTTTTTGTCTTTATTAAAGACTTCTTTTAAAGTACTTAAGTGTATGCTCTGAAAATGAAAATTGAGTCATTCATACAGACATTTCTTATTTCAGTAACTTGGAGATAATTTACCCTTGATTGAAATGAAAGGCAGAAATGTAAGCTCATCAAAAACAATCAGACAAGGTCATGATTCAGGGAACGTTGAGTATCTCATTCAAAGTGACTTGCAAATTCGCCCCATGTGATCATCCTTTCAGATGTTCCTGTTTTCACAGGGGCTCAACCTCACTGCTGGGCCCATGCCTTTAATAACACCCATGCCTTTAACAACCTGCTGCTGGGCCCATGTCTTTAACAACCTGAAACCTTGAAATGGAGTGCTGTGTTTATAAGGCGTGTCTCCGTCTCTATCGGTAACTCTGTGCCCCGGGGCACCATGGCAGCCCTGCCAAGCCAGGGTCCTTCTTCCTATTCTCTTAAACATTACACAATGTGTTCAGGGACTAACAAAACAGCAGCCTGAGTGCTCACGTGGGTTGAGGCAGGTGAACCAATAAGGTGCTCTTTAGAAGGGAGTCATAATACCATGGAAAAGAAAAAACGAAGGCAGCACTCTCAGGTCACTGAGGTCTGTGTCTCTGTTTAAGACTGCAGCTGGAGATGTTTGTTTGATCTGCCGTGACAAAGGCCTCCTGGCCAAAACATGTAGGCATTTTTATATGTTCATCATGAACTAGCCCAAGAATAAAGGCTTTTTAACTTCGTACCAGAAGAGCTGCCTTAATTTTTTCTTTGTGTTCAGGGACATTCAAACTTTGTTATGCAAAGGTTTACCAAACAATAATGGTGAGTCGGGTGTGTCTTGTGACTGTCTGGTAGTCCCAGTGTACAGAGACTCCCAGGAACAGTGATGGTAACCAATGGAGTCAGGTTAACAACAAGGCCAAATGCTCTTCGTCTACTTCATAGACCTGTTTACATGCATGCCAATGTGTCATACACATTCAAGTATTTGACTATGGAGGGTTCTACCTTGAAGCGTGGAACACAGGGAAATTAGGAAGGATATAATGTAAAATGGCCCAACTTCTTAACACAACACAATCAAACACGATATCAGTATATTGACACTTGTAACAATATCATTATAAAAAATATACCCCCCCCCCACACACACACACACACACACAAGTAAAAACATGAACATCGTTTCAGGATCTAGTCATCATTAAAATCACCTAATGTGAATCTATAATAAGTGTATCATCAAAAACTGTAGTCACCTTGAAAAGCATTATTTACAAACAATAGTTTTCCGTTCCAGTTGAAATGTATTGTCATTTGAAATGTGTCTCTGGCATATCCAGTCCAATCTGTCTATGAATAAGAGCTAGGTCCATTAGTCCCCTCGCATACAGTATAACCTTTCACAAGCACAGCTGATCTGGTCATTAGCTCAGAGGTAGGCTACAGCGCTGCGAACAGACGGGTATCTGGAGTGGTGGCTGTAGATGGAGGGTTGTCTCTGTAGAGACTGGGGGTGGATGAAGGGTTGAGGCTGGATGTGAGGCTGGGAGTGGTGGCTGTAGATGGAGGAGGATTGTCTCTGTAGATGCTGGGGGTGGATGAAGGGCTGGGGCTGAATCAGAGGTTGGGGTTGAGGAGGGTACGCCATGTACTGGGAGTTCCTGGAGTACATATACCCGTCTGATCCTTTGTCCTGGGATATGTTGCAGCAGGTAAACATGCATCCTCCAGCAAATAGGAATGCGGAGGCCACCCAGCCGATGTAGAGGGCCTCTCCCAGCTCCCGGCGCTGGGCGTCGATCAGCAGGGGGTTGTAGAAGTCTCTGATGATGACGTGACCCGTCCAGGACACCGGGATGATGGCGCAGATACAGGAACCGATGATCATGCTGCCTGCAATGATGAGGACAACGCGCTTGGCCCGGTCGTTGTTCTGGATACAAGCCGTACACTGCATCCCTACTATAGCAATCAGCAGACCCAGTCCACCCAGGGCCAGAGAGCAGCACATCAAGCCTCTGGCTGCCTGCAGGTCAGGAGAGAGAGCCAGCAGAGAGTCGTACACCTTACACTGCATCCTGATGTCAGCCTGTCTGAAGCAGTTCATCCATAGACCCTCGTAGCGCGTCTCGAACACGATGATGTTCTCCCCGATGAAGGCTGTGACGCGCCACATGGGCATCCCAGTGCTGGCAGCCGCCATAAGGAGTCCGACCAGAGTGAGACACAGACCCACCACCTCCAGAGCTGAGTTGGCCATCCTCCACCTCGATGTGTTCGTCCCACCTCGTCCACAGGTTGACTGAAAGGAGTGTGTGTAAAGGCTGTGACCGCGACAGGCAGAGGGTGTAGTGGTTTTGGATCCCAGAGGAAGAGGAGTTGATAGGTGTGCACCTGCACCACCTCCCCCCTTCCACCAGCACCGCAGGGCGGGGGAGGGACTCAGGTCGGTTGCTATGAAACGAAATCCCCCAGGACGTATAGGACACCGATCCTGGGAGCAACAGTAAGCTGGGACTTTGTTTATTCACAGGTCTCAGTTTACTCTCCTGCATCCTGTTTTACAGGGAGCAAGGCAAACATACAGTAGCACATCGTTAACTTCATTTAACCGAACTTTTCACAAGGGGCCTACATTTTCCAACGTTACTTTTTTGAATTGTTTAGAATTGTATAGTTTTAATTTGTAACAACATTCTACAGAGGGGTGGCTGTAGCTCAGGAGGTAGAGCGGGTCGTCCAGTGATCGTAGGGTCGGCGGTTCGGATCCCTCCTGTCCACATGTCGAAGTGTCCTTGGACAGGACACTGAACCCCAACTTGCTCCCAATGAGCAGACGAGCACCTTGCATGGCAGCTGCCTCCATTGTTGTGTGAATGTGTGTGTGAATTGGTGAATGAGAGGCCAATTATTTGCCTCTTTGGTGTAATACACTTATATAGTGCTTTTATCCAAAGAGCTTCACGGTGAAGCTCTTTGGATAAAAGCACTATATAAGTGTTTTACACCAAAGAGGCAAATAATTCCACATGATATAAAGTATATAATGTGTATGTATCCTATCAACGTAGGCATTCATGCTAAGGTGAGTGAAGTATACAGTCAGTGTCTGTGTCCCAGCCATAACCCTAACCCTCAGCTCTATGGCCATTACTCCTGACAAGATCAGGACGCCATAGATAGATTTGCATTGTGGGTGGAGCAATCTGGTTTCACTGGTATATTTCCACCGACAACAAAAGAGACAATGGGGAATGTTTTACTGTCAAACCTTAGGAGAACAGAAACGGGTTCAACAGCCACCTCCCTTTGCCTTGAAAATATTTCCTCTTAAAGTCGCACAGATACGGACGTTTGAGATCATCTTCCGTAGTTTGACGTACGATGCAAACAAGCTATGAGGGTTTAGAGGAATTTGATTGGAACATTGAGAAGTGGACGGGTTTTAAGAACTTTAGACAGATTCGATAGAAGGATAGCGTTGATTGACGGGTGGATGTCGTGAGATTAAAATTATTAAACTAAAATATAAGGTACCGTTGTCGTAATTGCACGTGACCTACCCTTTTACAGGAAGTAAGAAATGATATACTTTGATATAAGATTACAAGAAAAGTAGATTTTTCAACAACAAAAAAAACAAAAAAAATGTGCATACATCGTTGAATAAGTGAACACTATGACCAGTTATGTGAACCAAAATGGGACAGAATGCTTTTTTCATTTCTGTGCGACTTTAAATTCTAATATAGAAATAGAACAAATCAAGAATCCTCTTTTTGTACTTTTATTGCAAATCACAATAGGCCTCAATTTCAGGCCAGTGCTGTGAAAAAAATATACATACGAAACTCCAACATGAACTTTTACACACTTCATCTGAAAAAGCCTAGTGCTTGCATTGTTCTGAAAGAGCAGATTAACAGGGAAGGGTCGGTTGCGGAAGTTGGTTTTCACTTGCAGTATTCTGTGTTTTCCCTTTAGTTTTCTCAAGCACTCCATTTCCAAACGAATCAATATAGCCATTGGTATGAAACAGCATTAACAGAGAACTGTGTTGGAATGTTAAAGGAAGATTTTAACATTGTTGTTTTTTCTGACAGTATGTACATCAATAAATTCAACATAATCAGGCAAATATACAAAATCCCAACCGAAAATGAATTTCACAAGTCATGCGCTACTCTTCGTAGAAATCATTGAAAAGACCATGTCCAGCAAGAGACTTGAGTTCAGCCTTTCCACCCTCCTCTCTGGAATTACCAAAAATGCTTGGATCCAGGTTTAAACATAGTTCATTGAATACCTGTTTTGGGCATTTGATTTCCCTCACATGTACTGGGGGTTGGGGGTGTACACCATGGACCCCGCTGGTGGGGCTGAGTAGGCAGGCTGGTAGGAGTAGGCGGGCTGGTATGTGTAGGGTTGGTATGTATATCCTGGCTGGTAGACTGAATTGGGGTTGTAAACCATCCTCTCCTCTTCCTCTTGAGTGCGTGGCCCGTGGCGGCACAGCAAGATGACCCCGGCGACGAAGAGCAGGGCGGAGGTCACCCAGCCGATGTAGAGGGCCTCTCCCAGCTCCCGGCGCTGGGCGTCGATCAGCAGGGGGTTGTAGAAGTCCCTGATGATGACGTGACCCGTCCAGGACACCGGGATGATGATGGTGATACAACCCATGAGGAACAGGCAGCCACCGGCCACCAGGACCACATGCTTGGTGCGTTTGCGGTGGTCCACAACTTTAGTGCACTTCATCCCCACAGCCGACACGATCAGGGCGATGGAGCTGAGGGCCACGGAGCTGCACATGAGGCCCCTGGCCGCCTGCAGGTCCGGGGGCAGGAACAGCAGGGAGTCGTACACCTTGCACTGCATCCTGATGTTGGCTTGGCGGTAGCAGTTCATCCACAGGCCCTCCCAGCGGGTCTCCATGACGATGATGTTCTCCTCGATGAAAGCGGTCACCTTCCACATGGGCAGGCCCGTCACGGCGGCCACGCCGATCAGGCCGATGAAGCCGATGATCAGGGCCACCACCTCGCAGCAGATCCCCTCCCGACGGTCTTTCCTCGCCAGTCTCTCCTTCTCCTCTTCCACAGAGTCCGCGTACGTCTGGGCCAACTTGTCATTGTAGGCAGTGCCGGCATAAGATAAAGGCGGTTTCCCGTCGTAGCCGCTGTAGGCTGTGTAAGACCTGTCCATGTCGGCTGTCAGACAGACAGAGAGCAGAGGATAGGCCTGCTACTGTCCCCTCACAGCTGAGTCCTGAGTGAGAGGAGCGGAGCGCGACAGGCGGCTTATACACCCCAAAATATGCGAACGATGCAATGTCACCCTACTGGTTCAGCTGCTCTACAGCCATCTGATGACTGAAGATAGAGAAACTGGCCGTACTTGATAAAACGACGACAGATGATTCGCAGGTCACTGAAACCAACATTAACAAGTGACCCATTAATCCTTTGACCCATTGCGCCCTTTTGATGAAAGGATTGATTTGATCAAAACTAAATTAAATCAACTAAGGAAAGGCAAGTTTATTTGTATAGCACATTTCAGCAACAAGGCAATTCAAAGTGCTTTACATGAGACATTAAAAGCATCAAGACAAAGTGCAACACATAAAAGGTCATATAAAACAAAATGCAAAAAAGGCATTTAAAACAAAATGCAGGAAAAATAAAATACAGGAATAAAAGTTACAGTGCAGTGTTTGAATTAATAAGTATTTGATTTAATAAAAAGAAGCAGCAAAAAGAAAAGTCTTCAGTCTTGATTTAAAAGAACTGAGAGTTGCAGCAGACCTGCAGTTTTCTGGAAGTTTGTTCTAAAGGTAACTAAAGGTACAGTATCAAATCAAATCAAATCAAACTTTATTTGTATAGCGCATTTCATACACAGAGGCAACACAATGCGCTTTACAGAGAGCAATGGGGGGGTGAGCTACATATTCCAGAGGGAAGCAAAAAAACAGTTTCACCCGGGGGCCAGAGAAGTGAGCTGTAAACATTCTTCCCTGACCTCTCTCAACGAGACGATCGAGCAAGCTCCTGGAAAATGTTTGTCTATTGGCTAAGAACATATACAGAGCAGTAAACATGGGCTAGATACTTCATAAGAGAGACATGACTAACAGGAGAGTGCACAAATAGTTACAGAGAAGTTGCCTACATGGTAGGCCATTATGTGTTAGCTATCCCTGTAGTCTCTAATATGATATTTAAGTGAATCATAACAAAGCACAATAAGCACTTAGCAGAACAGGCTCATAGAGAATGCCGCAAGGCAGGGGTGGGGAAACAGAAAGCAGAGAGTCAAAGGTAAAAAAGGGGTGGGGTTGGCTGGATAGAGACAGCTGACGACACAGAGTGGGAAGGAGCTAGTCACGAGGAGGCAAGGGGCCTTTCCAGGAGCCATAGGGTGGACTTTTGGCCGAGGACGGGGGGGGGGGGGGGGGGGGGTTCTCCAGGACCTGCTACAGGGTGGCTTGCAGGAGACAGGGGGAGTCCTGTTTAGAGTATGGGAGGGAGAGACATTAGGGAGGAGGACAGGGTTAGTGGCTGTACTGGACATCCACAACAGACACTGGGGTATCTATCAGACTCAGGGTGGTCTGCGGGTGACAGTGGGGCATCCACTGGACCTGGTTAGAAGGTAGGAGGGAGAGAGAGAGGCACTAGGGAGAGGGGAGTATGTGATGATCACACTCAATAATCCTTACTTCATTTAAGAAAGCAAGACTCTTACCAGACAAACATTATTGTCTCTCAAAAATGTTAGTGAGATCGCCAACACCTAAACTGCAACAGACGTTATTTCACATTTTAAATACAAATAGTTGCATTGTATACAATACATCTTAATCCTACCACCATAACTTATTTCCTCAAGATCCTGTTTCAAACTGTATCACCAATGTATATATTTAGTCTAAACTGATTTTGTTCCCTTTGCACAGCCAAGGTGATCTGAGGTGTCTGGGTGACTCCCTTGCAGACACTGTGTAAAATGAGCCTCCGGAAGGTGTGAAGAGAAACCTGAGTTGGATTAGTTTCAATGGGGCATCAGTTCAACGGCCAGTACTGATTAATAAAGTATGTACTGTGGAATTTGAGTGGTATTTGATATATATATTTAGTGTTACTTAGAGCCATGGTGACCTAAGTTATAACTAGCAAGGCCAGTCACATTTCTTATCATATGTTTGAGCAAGACTGGGGCAGGGCTCCTCAGCCCATCTATCTAATAAACAAGGACACTGCTGACGCACAAGAGTATTATCCTACCTACTGTACCTTCTCAGCTGCCCACCCACTCACCCATGATCTGTGTCTGTACCGTGAGCACTTCTAGCTACACCGGAGTGATGCTTAAAGGAGTAGTAAAGGGAAAATGCATGTTTAGCCCTGTTTTAAGGTTACTTATGATCATATACAATGGTTCAGATCAAAACGTTGACAAAACTAGCACTTTTGAGAAAGTCTGATAAATGCTCTACCACCGTGTTGGTCATACAATGGATGTGGGTGGGCACCGTGAAAAATAATTCAAAAAAACATGTTAAACACTCAATTTCAAAGACAAGAAACTCACCGAGGTGTTAGTTGGCGTTCTGACATATAATTCACCATAAAGTAAGATTCTATTTCATCTGGAAAGGCTTTTTAAAATATTTAGCATAGAACTATTTAGTCGCAGCACATACGTGTGTAAACCTCCGCAAACTAGGTAGCCTAGCAACATAAACAATAATAATAGCTATTGTAAGTAGTTCCGCTTCCTGAATCCCCTCTGCGGATTGATCTTGTCGCTTCAATACAAGTCAATGGATGTCATAAAATGATCAATAAAACCCTACAGGATTCATACTTTGCGGCGAATTTGATGTCAGAACACCAACGGACACCAGTTACCCCCTCGGTGATTTTCTTGTCTTTGAAATCGAGAGTTTAACATGTTTTTGAAAGATTTTTCAAGGTGCCCACCCACATCCATTGTATGACCAAAATGGTGGTAGAGCAATTATCAGACTTTCTCAAAAGTGCTAGTTTTGTCATAACCAGAACCATTGTATATGATCATTAAAACAGGGCTAAACATGCATTTCCCCTTTACTACTCCTTTAACCCAAACGCTGACCCTGTTTACAGTGGTTTGTTGTGTGTGTGTTGGGATGGTCAGTTCTCTCAGACACAGCCCATCCAGTCTGTTGCCCACATGCATCCTTGCTTTCTCACAGGGCCATGTGGACAGCACAGGCCCTCTATGCCTGTGCCTTGGCCATTAGTTTTAGGACACCTGTCCTCTATTATGGAGTTTGTTATTGGCCACAGGTCTTTAACATGGCTGTTAGACCTTAGCTGTCCTCTGTGTTCGAGCAGGAGCCCTGGTATTGCCATTACCTTAATAAAGAAACACTCCACCTCTCACCCATACAGTCTGGAATACCTATATTAATATTGATGTCATTCTCAAATTAATTGATTCTACTGTCTGATTGCTATATTGATTCAACATCTTATTATATGCTTCTAAATGTTCTGTTTTATTATATGGTCCTGGGTTACTGTTCATAATATATCGTTGCCTACCATTCAGGTGTAGTATCCTGTGGATGGTCTCAGTGGAACCCAGGAAAGGGTTGGATGTTGCTTTGTATACATGGTTAGGTCTCTGGTTATACAGTCTGGAGTTACAGTATACCTACAACTGCAGGCAATGTTGCCCTATTGAGTGGCAGATAACAACAAAAGGCCTACAGCGTCTGCATCATTGTCATGACAATGCTGTTAGAATGGTGTTGAGCAGGCAGCTAAGAATGAGAGAGGATGAATTGCAAATAGTCAAAGTATAGAATAGAATTGCAGATGGTCAAAGTCAAGAGCATGTCTGTAGAATCCTCAGAGCATGTCTTTAGAATCCTCAGAGCATGTCTTTAGAATCCTCAGAGCATGTCTTTAGAATCCTCAGAGCATGTCCTTAGAATCCTCAGAGCATGTTCTTAGAATCCACTTTTATTGGTTCGTGAATCCATTTAAAATCCTGACATTGTTAAAGATTTGATTTGATTAGCCTATTGGCTGTTTCTACTCCTATCTCTGCTTGGCTGTGGTAGGCTACAGCATTATAATCGATTTAAATGGATTACAGCCACATACTTTGATAATGTTTTGAGGATCGATTTGTATAGCCTAGCTAGGCCTAAGGGCATGATTATCATTGACATGATGCCCATGTAAGATTGTATACTGATATGCTGGGAACGTTTTAAAGGAAAGCTAGGGAATTCACAGGTAGGCTACAAGAACCACTCCTCCTTTCCACAAAGTTATTGAAGGAAGGGTTCCGCCCTGTGTGCCATCAGATAGCCCAGCCAGTAGACCTACTAGAATGACTCATGTTCAGACCTGAAAACAGGAAGTGAAACTGGTGAACCTGCAGAACAGGCTTGGTGAGAGTGACATGGCCCTCACCCGTTTCAGGTAAATAAGTAAATAGACTCTTCCTGCTGAGAAAGACAATTGAATTCTGTCATGACGGGACTCAAAACAACCATGGTATCATGTTATTTGCTGTTCTTTACAACTCTGTCCTCATCTACAACTGTTTTATCTGTATAGCTCCAACAGTAGCTAGTCAACTGAAACATACAAGTACTGTAGGTGCTACCACTACTAGCAGTTTTGATGAACAACTGGACTTCATTAGTCAGGTAGCATAGTCAGCTAGCAAATAGGCCTAATAAACGAAAATAGGAATAGGCATGTCATTCCCAAATTAATTGAAAGTCGGATAACTTAAATTTGTGCTTCTATATGTCTACATGTGAACAAGCACAAGTAGATAAAATGTTGACCTATTAGCCTACATTGTTTTCCTTGAATCATGTTAAAAATGACTCATCACAATGGGATGAAGAATAAATAAAGGTAAATAAATAACTGTAAATACATGAATCTGTTAGTTATTGGATTAATCTGTTTGGGTGGCTGTGACTCAGAGCAAGTGCCGTCCATTTACCACTCCACCTGATGAAATCGTAGGGATCATTTAAAAGGGGCGCTGTCCATTCGTCACGTGTGTTATGAATGCAATTTTGATGCTTCTGTCTATCCTTTTCACAATAACCTGCTTTAATGTTGTCAGAGTGCTTGCAGAGCCACCATCTGATCACACATTTCCTTGAATTGCTGTCTTTATTTTTTAATCTTTAATTCTTAGATGCCAAATCTAATGTAATGTATTATGTTTATGCCTAGTGTGTCTGTAATTTTTGTGCTGCTTCTTGGCCAGGTCTCTCTTGCATTTTTTTAATTTATTTTTTTATCGCAATGAGACTTAACCTAAAGTGTAGCAGAATAAACCTGCAAATGAATCCTAACTTTGCTGACCTTGTTTCCACTGCGTCGTTGACACAAAGGGGCGATACATCATTGGTGGGGAACAGTGTGCACTTGTTTGCATGTTGATGTGCACACAGAAGAACATGAACAGCATATGAGCGCCATCTGCTGTATGTGAATGCTATTGCATGTTGTCGGTATACGGCACTTCCATACCGATAGACTACTACTTTAGGGCCCGTTTACTTTTCGTCAGTTAAAATATCCTCGGGTTGGGTGCAAATAGACACTACATTCAAGAAACCATAAACTAACATGTTTTGACACTTTTTGTTTTTACATAATTCTTTGTTTTACATCGTTGATCTAATTTGCCCTAGGGTCCTACTCTTCCCTCCTTCTTCACACCCTCTACATCTCCTACACATGGTTCCTTGACTCATTTTGTTTTGGCTTTGATAAGATATAAATGAAAGTATTCTCCTAAATCTTGCCCTTGACCTTGGATAAGAAATTATACTGGAGATGTTGTCTTCCTCCTCCGGGCCAGACGTGGCCCCCCTTCACCTCTTCAAGAAGTACCTCCTTCCTTCCTCTTAAGCACCTATTGCACCTCTTAGTCGCATGTGTAGAAAGGAAATACACTTGTGAGTTCTGGCGAGTAGTATTACACAGACCTCCTACATTAAATGCAATTATTGTACGTCGCTTCGGATCAAAGCGTCTGCTAAATTACTGTGATGTAAAGTCACCCTGCAGATCTGAGCATTGCCCTGGTCCGGCCTCCCTGTCTGACCGATGGAAGGCTGATCTCTGTGTTTCACTTCCTGTTTTCAGGTTCAGGTTTGAACATGAGTCATTCTAGTAGGTCTACTGGCTGGGCTATCTGATGGCACACAGGGCGGAATCCTTCCTTCAATAACTTTTTGGAAAGGAGGAGTGGCTCTTGTAGCCTACCTGTGAATTCCCTAGCATTCCTTTAAAACGTTCCCAGCATATCAGCATTCCTCACCACACAGAGACAGCTGATGGGCTTGTGGAGGGGAATGAGAGACAGGACCTCCACAGCGCAGGGGATCAGAGAGGAGAAGAGAGAGGCGGAACCCTAAAGCCAGACACATTTATTAGAGTGTCTATATGTGTAACAGAATGGTGAAGGGACTGCACTTACATAGCGCTTTTATCCAAAGTGCTTTTACAATGGCCTCTCATTCACCCATTCACACATACATTCACATACCAATGGCGGTAGCTGCCATGCAAGGTGCTATCCTGCTCATTGGGAGCTATTTGGGGTTCAGTGTCTCGCCCAAGGACACTTCGACATGTGGATAGGAGGAGCCAGGATTCGAACCGCCGACCCTATGACCATTGAACGGCACGCTCTACCTCCTGAGCCACAGGAGTGTCTTATAATTTATATAATTTTTAATCTTTGTGAACCCCAGGAAGTTTAGCTGTCGTTCTGTGACCGCTAATGGGGATCCAAAATAAACATATAAGATCCTGGGCAGTCATTCTGATGGAATCCATTAGTGCCAAGCTCACTGAGATGTGACAGAAGGCACAGTCCTCCTGGAGATAGGTTGGGTTTAGGTAGTATTATTTTCCAACTCTGCCACTTATCTTCTGCTTGAAATAGATCTATCCAAATAATGAAACTGGACTGACAAGAGTGATGAGACCAAAGTAAGGGTTAGGTCAAGCCTGCTCCTCGTGTCCATGACCAAATAGCTGCATCAGTCTTTCACTATCTG
The DNA here is from genome assembly GCF_949987555.1 of Borostomias antarcticus. Taxonomy (NCBI): domain Eukaryota; kingdom Metazoa; phylum Chordata; class Actinopteri; order Stomiiformes; family Stomiidae; genus Borostomias; species Borostomias antarcticus. Next base: position 28,927,193 of record NC_140234.1, read on the forward strand.
GGGTCCTCTCTTTAAAACACATCGGTGCCCTTGTCTGGATTTCTAACTCACAGTCACAGTCAGAAAACACAAATCAGTCAAATGCATGAAGTAAAATCCCTCCCAGGATATCCATGCTCATGAGCTACAAGAACTCTCTGTCTCTCTCTTTCTCTCTCCCTCTCTTTCTCTCTCTCCCCCTCTCTTTCTCTCTCTCTCTTTCTCTCTCTCCCTCCCAGGATATCCATGCTCATGAGCTGCAAGAACTCTGTCTCTCTCTTTCTCCCTCTTTCTCTCTCCCCCTCTCTCTCTTTCTCTCTCCCTCTCTTTCTCTCTGTCTCTCTCTCCCCCCTCTCTCTCCCTCTCTCTGTCTCTCTCTTTCTCTCTCCCTCTTTCTCTCCCACCCTCTCTCTTTCTCTCTCTCTCTCTCACCAGCATGTCTGTTCTCCGGTCAGGAGCAGGACATCCAGGAGGCTTTGGCAGCTCGTCCAGCTCGCTGGCTGGCAGGCAGGCCATGTGTACAACTTGTTACGGCGAGTCTGGCTCAAGGCAGGCACAACAAATATGGCAGACCACGCAGCAGCACCATTTTAAAGGTGATTTAATTAAAAGGATCAGAGGCCTAACAAAAGATAACTTAACTACAAACTGGGGATCAGTATAAATGAAATATATACTATGTGTTGTGTGATATGGTCTGTGCAATGAGAAAGTGCAATAACATAAACAGAAGAGCCGGGCGCGCGGGAGCAGCTGGTCTAGCCAAGGAGGGAGGGACGACTGGTCTCTTCCTTCTCCCTTTTATCCGTGGTGATCCCGAATCAGTCAAGGACCCACACCTGGGGCCTCATTTATCATTGAGGTACGCCTTCTTTTACACGGTCTTTTTCGCGAGTTCAGGCGTACGCCATTTGCCCCCCCCACATTGCGATTTATCAAGCCGTAAGGGCGAAAATTTAGTCGCCTTTCTCCGCGCTTTTGTAGGACACCTCTCCAGTTGGCGTACCGATTTACACGGTGTTCTACGCCCTTCTTGAACACAGGGGGAACTGGCGACGCAGGTGGTGCGTCGGTGAATTACTATGTTTGACGGAGAGAATAAGAGCGACAGTTCATGAACGCACAATCATGTAGGCTACTAGGCCAATTCAGCACAAACATATATCGCAATGCAAGATTAGACGTGTCCTCTAACCGGCTCATTCATGGTTCGATATGGATTTGTTCCCCAAACTGTACCTATGCGCTGTCCCAAACCCTTCCGCGCTATATGTCACACACCTAATGCAGGCACTCCATCAAACGCCAATCATTGACCAATTAGATTGTCATTAATATGTGATCATGTGGACCTGTTTGCTCTTTGGTAAGCATATAAATGACAGTCCTCCTGTGCGTAATGCGAGCCTAAATGAATCCGGCGCTACTCGGCCTACTGGCCGATAGAACTCCAAATAGGTGACGGCGATGGCGACTGCACCCACATAAGGGCACCATCAGTGAATGAATACGTCTATGTGAATCGCTAAAATGTGCACACTAGAAATACCCAAATCATATGTGACGCCGACATGCTCATCACAAGTGTAGTGGCACGGTGGCCTGGCTCCACGCATGACTCATTCATCCTGGCGCACAGCAGGGTAGGGCTAGACTGGAGGCAGGCGCTGCGCGTGACGGCTGGCTTGTTGGTGTGTTCATAGCCAAGATACATATTCTTTGTCTTATTTACTTTTAATCTTTATTAGCATTTTCCATCCATACAACGACAATACAATAAAACATAAAAACCTACAATAACAGTTTATGGGTACATCCATCCATGCAGCTTTTTTTTCTTACTCAAATATGACAATTTTAATATTAGTGGTATCATCACACTTCCTTCTATAATCCATCCATTTATCCCATCTCCCTTCTAACTTTCCTTCCTGCATCCTCAATGCATGCGTGAACCTCTCCCTAACATACATCTCCTCCACAACACCCACCACTGCTCCTTGGTTGGGGGTTCCACCTTATACCAAGCCCTCGTTATTGTCTTTTTACTAGCAACCAATAGTACTTTCACTAGGTATCTGTCCCCTCCTTGTACATCATCCCGTGTTATGTTTGCCAAGATATATATTCAAAGCTGATAAGAAGGTGGAGGCCGGCGCGCTGGAGGTGGAGGGTACAACTCGCGGGGGCACGACCGTCAGGTCAAGGACCACTGCAGACTCCCCCTCCTCTGAGTCCCACCCAACGTCAGAGTCTGGAGAAACAATTTCAATCATTTTCTTTGAGTTTGTCTGTGAACTTGATTATGCATTAAACATTTCATTGTGCAGCCATATTCATTTGATATGTTTTTCTGTTGGCAGCCAAATAAATGCTTAAGTGTGATTTACCGGGTGATTTAGATGAGAGTCTTAATAATGTGGTCTAACATTATGAAGTGGTCATCTGTGTTATCGTTCCCTGTTTTTGGTCCTGAATCAATCATAGCCTACCACAGAATGTGTGGAATGTTTGCTTTCCAACACTTTCAAATGTAGGCTCGTACAAATAGCTTACCTTCCGAAGATGATTTTCTTTCCTCGCGTGGACCTCACCAACAAGCACATGCACCTCCGTCTCCGAAAAGTTTCTCTTCTTTCCGCGTTTTTCCATAAACGTCTTTGTCTGTCCTTTGCTCCACGCTATATTATGTCGGTTCCTTCCGGGGAATCCCCGTTGTTCGCTGTCATAGTTTTGACCATATATGGTTGGATTAGGGCGTGGAGGGGGCGGAACACGGGGCGCGTGCGCGTACACTCTCTTCCCCGCCCGTCTCGGATTTACCGTGCAGAAAAGGGCATACGACATTTTTGATAGATCCGAAAAGCGTGTAAATATTCTCGTCGTACGCTACATTGTGCATTTTCCGCGTTTTCGTCGTACGCCCTCTTTTACACCTGAATTTACACGCTCTTTGATAAATGAGGCCCCTGGTCGACCTGGAACCTGGGGGTGACAAAGGAGGACACCAAACAGGGAGAGAGCGCCACCTCCCACCACGCAGGGAGATGACACCCCTCCAAAACCAAGAGGAGTTCGTAACAAACTATTCCAAACCATGGCTGCGTTCCAAATCGCATACTTCTACTTCTTACTACCAGTACCTACTATAGCTGCCCTTAGAAAGTACATACTTTGCAAGCAGTAGGCATCCAATTGGGACCTTGTCATAACATTGCACCTTGAAATTTGCCCACATCCGTCGCTGTCCATAACGCGACATTCGTCTACAGCTGTCATGACTCACACATGTGACGCACATTTCCGCTGCGCACAGGATTGTGGGTCAGAATAGCCAGAAAAGCCTGCTGGCTTGCATACTGCAAAATACGACCGGATGTAGTAGGACATCCTGGTATTTTTGCCATACTGCATGTGGCATACTATGTATTGGGACATACTACATCCTGTTTTGGCATACTATATAGTAGGGTAGTATGTGATTCGGAACACAGCCCATTTCTAGACTGACCTTGCATGTTTCTTTCTGTAAGAGTTTTTTTCTCAGACATGTCTAGACCAGGATAGCCTACAGGACATTTCCTCTCACACCTACAAATGGTTTTTCACAACTGCATGCCTTACCTTCAGGCAAATGACAAAGGAGTCAGAACAGGCTGGGTCAAGTCACGAATGCAAGTGAACCAAGCAAGACTTTAGAATTAGTAGGAAACAAATTTATTTTAATATGATATCAATACATTGTTCTATTTACATCAGAGTAAAAAATGCAGTCTTGATAGCACGGAGGGTTGTTCTACAGGTATATTATGATTTCATTCTCAACCCTTTCAACTTGATCAGACACTTCAATCTCAAGATTGTATCAGGCAAGTTTGGATATTCTTTGAGAAAATTATTTTTGGGTCTATTCACTGATGTACAAGTGAATGAAAAAAGACATGGGAACAACACCCTTATTTTTTAACAAAATAACACAATGTAAATGTGTAAGTTCTCCACAACAATGAATGTGCATGTGTTTTAGAAGCAGTACTACGTCATGTGATCTGATGTGGATGTGTTGAAGAGAGCAGTAAGGTTGGTGTGTTGGTCCGTATAATACGATGTCATGTTGTCGTCTATGATCTGGATCTGGATGGTTTGGAAGGAGCAGTAAAGGAACACGCTTAAACAAAAACAACCTCGAAATATAAAAATCACAACAACTGAAATAATATTTAAATGGTAATTCAAGTAAAACAGGATTCTGTTAAGTTAAACACAGGTAAAGTCCCTCACTCTCTGTGAAGAGAGGTTTAAAACAGATCGTAAATATGCTATTCTATCAAGTGGTCATCAGTGTACAAACAAAAATAGTTTTCAGGCTTATGCCTTCGGTTTGCAAAACAAGAGATTAAAATTATATACATCAACTGCTCCAAAAGCACATCAGTGTACAACATAAATACAGTAAACTATCCTTCCCTATCCTTTATTATATGAATACAGTAAATTGTCCTTTAAAATCTCTATTATATGAATAGTTAACTATTGTTTAACAAGCTTTATTATACGAATACAGTAAACTGTCATTTAAGAATCTTTATTATGACTACAGTAAACTGTCATTTTCCATGATTTATTACATCTCTCTAACGACATTCCAATAACATACAGCCGTTGAGGCTTATAACACAATTATAACACAATGTCACACAGAGATGGAGCGTGTTCACAATGCCCCCATTCTCCCGGACACTGCACAAATGTGCAAATCATGCCAATCAACACTAGTGATTAGATTTGATGATTGTACAGTACCCTTAGTCCTCCTCTACAAGCTTACAGCTGATCTAAGCACATCAGCATATTTTGGGCATAAATCTCCCTCACTCAGTATTCCAGTATTGCTCCATTAGTGGGCTTCAGTGAGAGATGTGTCAGTATCTTTTAAAAACGCATTCAACAATATTGGTGTGGATATATTTCACATAGTACATGTTTATGCACATGCATTGTTGGTGGCGGACTGAATTACATATTTCTGTGTGAGGCACTAGCTCTCTGCTTGTATTGTCTATCTGTGTGTTTGTGCAGCCCAGTCTGGGGGGTCAGTCCGTGTCCTCCCTGCGTACCCAGATGGCCTCACTCTGTCCGCCAGCAGCCCCCTGCCCCTCCACGTTCCCCCCGGCCAGGGCACACGGCTCCCCCCGGTGGCACGGCTTGGCGGCATCGGTGGACGTGTTGTTTTCAGGCCCCTCCTGGCCCTCGTCCTCCAGGGACAGGGCTGTGACGGGGGCCTCCAGGTCGGGCCCCACGGAGGGGCCGCTGACCGCCGGGCCGAAGTCGTCGTCGTCGCTCAGGATGTCGGTTTCCTTCACGCCTGCCCGCTCCTCTTCGTACTGCTCCAGGTCAAACTGCTCCTCCACCCAGCGGTCCGTGTCGCCGGACGCCTCGGCCTGCTGCTGCTGAGGCTGCCTGGAGGGCTCCTGGAGGGCAGCGGGGTCAGCGGGGTCCTGGAGGGCAGCGGGGTCAGCGGGATCCCGGAGGGCAGCGGGGTCCTGGAGGGCAGTGGGCTCCTGGTCGGGCTCTCCGTCAAAGACGATGTCCGTGTCGATGGTGAAGCGGTTTCTCACCAGCTTCCTCCGGCCGAGGGTCCGCACTGGCGCAGACACTGCAGACAGGAAACAAACATGACATCACAAACATGACATCAGTCATTCAGCGGACATTTTTTTAATCCGAAGCGACTTACAAACACTGTGGTTACAACTTCGTCGATTGATTGGTTATTGACTTTGCTTACATTAGTAAATGGATAAGACAAAATATACCTGTACACTGACCCTTATGCAAAGAAAATATATTCCCCTATATATTATCTGTCAATATATTATAGTATGTAAAATTTATGGAGGAAATATACAGAATAATATATGATACATAGGCTACATAATATATTGAATAATACATAAGGAACTGCCACTTTTCATATATTGCAGTATATTGGAAAATATATAACCACTAACGTAAGTTTCCTATATATGGAAATGTATTGTTTGATATATTACATTATATTCTCGCAATATAATCGCAATATATTTTTGTCTCATAAGGGGATATACAAGACCCATTATGGGCTGGCCCTTACCTGCTCTGTTCATAGCGGGACGGGCCCCTTTCAGGGCACATAGGCGCTTCCCTCCGAAAGGCACATACTGCTGGTTGGGCGGTAAACTCTCCGTCTTCAGAAGCTGCCTGCGCTGCTTGTCCCTCAGGACGGAGTGAACCGTCTTCAGGAAGTCCTTCTTACTCTCTGGGGAACTGCAGGAGACAGGAAAAAACTGTAAAGGGCTGTTGCACACCTTGTAAAAACTTGAAATCAGGTGCGTAGGATAAGGTTGGCAATCTGGGTGTGGAGAGAAATCCCGCAACACTGATCTTACTGGCAAACTCTTTATTGGTATAGAACAACGCTTTGACCTTCATCAGGTTTATTGATGAATGTCTAGTACCGAAACATTGTTCTTTTTTCTATACCTATAAAGAGTTTGCCAGTAAGATCAGTGTTGCAGGATTTCTCTCCACACCCAAACTGCAGGAGACAGAAAGACATGCTATCAGTTTAGTCACTGACCCCGTTTACACCTTGCATTAAAATGCGTCTCGTATCGAGATTGTATCTAGATAATGATTTAGCCTGATTACATTTACACCTGGCATTAATATGCGTTTCGAGTATCTTCAACCCGATCCGTTTGAGATCCGATCGACTCTGTCCAGCTGACAATCGAACGTCACATCCTGTTTGTGCTTGAATATTTTCGTCCGACCAAATTTAGAGTAGACACTTTGTCTGGTCTGGACTCCAACCTTAATCAGAATCCATTTTAATGCTTTCTTGCTAGCTGCCATGGAAGCCGGCTCTTTGCTGGTCTGGAACCGGCGCGTGCCAACGGCTTCGTATTTCCGCCCACGTTGTTGAAATGTGGATTAAAGACGCATTTTCATTTACACTCATATTAAATGTGGTCGAAATGCGTCCCTGACCACCTCCGGAGGTGGTTTGGCCGATCGGATCGCAATCCGTCTTCAAAACGTTTTGGCCGCATTTACATCTATACTTTCATGTGGTTTAGCACGATCAGATTTCAATCTGATCACAAAAAAACGCATTTTAATGCTAGGTGTAAACAGGGTCACTGTGATCCTTGGGTGGTTAGAACAAGGACAGGAGCAGCAGAAAGTCAAACGAGGCTGTACCGGCAGCACAGATGGAACGTTCTCTCTGGCCGTCCTTCTGACTCGGACTTCACATGGACGATCTCACACACTGCAGTTCCCTCTCCGTCTGGAGGGAAAGACGCACACACACACACCGGGCTCATTTGCATTCATGAAACTCTCATCACAAAGTCAATACCCGGACAGCACTAACAATGGACGCTATCACGTCTCGCCATCCAATCATTTCATTATGCGGTTATGAACCCACCAATAGCGTACCTGCGTTTGCCACAGCTCTGACCTGAAGGGCGTCGGTGGAGATCATGTGACAGAAGCGGAATGGCTCCTTCTCCTCAGAAGACAGAGACACTCGATGTGAACCACCCTGAGATACACACACACTCAGTGAACCACCCTGAGATACACACACACTCAGTGAACCACCCTGAGATACACACACACTCAGTGAACCACCCTGAGATACACACACACTCAGTGAACCACCCTGAGATACACACACACTCAGTGAACCACCCTGAGATACACACACACTCAGTGAACCACCCTGAGATACACACACACTCAGTGAACCACCCTGAGATACACACACACTCAGTGAACCACCCTGAGATACACACACACTCAGTGAACCACCCTGAGATACACACACACTCAGTGACAGAGCGCAGATGTACTACAGCAGACAGGCACGGCATGCTAACATACTTTTACTTTTTTTTTGTCCTCAAGCAATAAATATACCTTGGAGCAGCTGTCAGTGCAGACCTCCATTTATTGCATTCTTCATAACCATATTGTCCGGCCCCAGCGGATGGTCGATGTGCTTAGCAACTCTACAACTTCTTTATGCTAACGTACTTTCCCAATGAAAAGCTTCTTCAGAGACCTGCTGATTTATTTTGCCCACTGAAGTAAGCTGCATCTTGTGAATAGTAATCGTTAATAATATTAACATGTGGGGGTGTTTTAATAGATATCAGCTCTAGCTGGCTTCTTCAGGTGACCCACTGGGTTAGTTCAATAGCGTCACAGTAATGGAATATAGTACTATTCTCTGAATCCTTTTTAATGGTCAAGGTTAAAAGACAGTTGAATAGTGATGAACAAGATACTCACAATTTTCTTCTTCTGCTTGGAGCCGTCTTTGCACACAAAGACCACAGCGGTTTTGAAGACTGGAAGGGAAAAACAAAGGATAGCATACAGTTTATACATGTATGTATAACAAACATTTATGAGATTTATATGTATATAAATATATATGTCATAAATCTGTGTATGCATGTATGTATGCATATATATATATATAAATCCAGATAAGTATTCAAGAACCTTTCCCTCCCGAACTACAACTTAGCAGACAAAGTACAAGGCTCAAAGGTCAAGGTCAAGGTCAACTTTATTCATATAGCACATTTAAAATCAACCGAAGTTGCACCAAAGTGCTTTACACTTTATAGTATATAAAAATAAAATATCAAATATCAAAGTGGCAGCTTATGTTAGGGTTATTTCTCAACAAAACACAAGCATTCAGGGTGACTGATTAACTTTGATGTAGGACAACCCAAACCCTGAGACATTTCCCCCGAACATACCAAATGCGGCCAGTTGGGGGTCTTTCTTCCATTTCCCCAAGGAGAGTGGTGGGTTGATCCAAGACACGGAGGTGTGGAGCAGCAGGTCGCCCATGGACAGGTCAGCAACCTGTCTCACGCAAAACACAGCAGGGTCACACCGACAACATCCCTCCAAACACATCGACTGACAGCAGAGAGAAAACCAGAGAGAAGCCCACAACTAACCTCTTTCTTATCCGCGCTCTGCTCCGCTATGAGCTGGTCAAACACAGCTCCAAACTCCTCGTGGATCTTCTGCATCTCGTTGATGTGGCTGGCCACCTTGTTCATGGCTTTCATGGCAACTGGACGGAATCAGAAATCAGAATTTTAATTGAGTTATCAAACACAACGTAGGCGTGGCTATTTCTCAACATGATAAATGCACTGTCCGTTCATAGGAGGCGTGTGACATCCCGAGCCGGGCGTCGGTGGGCGGGGCTCACCCTCCAGGTGGTAGTGCTCTTCGCTGTCGGGGTCCGTGAGGGAGTGGAGCTCGCGGAGCAGCAAGGGGTACTTGAGGACCCTCTGGATGGGCTTGATCAGGTAGGACTCCAGGGTGGACGAGTGCTGCTGCTTGGGGTTGCGCACCTCTAGGAAGGCCTTGAAGTCGACGTGCGTCTTAGCTGGAGTGACAAACACAAGGCCTGACGTTAGTCAATGTCCAATTATGAGCTGACAAGACTTGAAAGGAAGTGTGAGTAAGTGTCACAGTGGTCTGGCTCAACGGACCGAGGTGTTTTGAGATAAGCCTCTTATTGGTGCCGCTCAGATTCAATCCCCCGACACTATTTTGCAAGGCCACCACTGAAAAAAAAATACAATCTTAATTCTGCCCAAGATGATAGTGGTTGTTTTCCCCCTCTCTCAGAATGAGAATCGGGAGCAGCCAGACGCTTCTCCGGCGCTGGATCAGCGCAACATGAACTATGGAGAAAGGTGTGGCCAGGGCCGGACTGGGGAAATCATTCAGGCCGGGAAACGTAGCCCCAGTCAGGCCACTATTAAAGCTGTACCCCCCCCCCCCCCCCCCTCGTGAGATGGAACTCTTTCACCAATCGCTTTCTTAACGGGAAATGAGCAGCTTTCCCGCTTCCCAACTATAAAGCAACTGTTGGCGAGTTGTTGGAAGGGGGGGGGGGGGGTCTTCTAGCCTGCAGGCCAGGCCAGTTAGCACGCCAGTCAACCGGGAAAACTCCCGGTGCTCCCTAAGGCCACCCCGCCCCTGTGTGTGGCCATGGAAGAGTTACACAGCTACTACTGGTTCTGACCGGGTACCCCCTGTATCTCTGGCCCTGAGCTATGCAGAGGTCAAATGAACAAGTGTGTGTTTCAACTGCTCCACGTCGCAGATTTATGGAGATCCTGACCGCTGGACCTCTCCTCTCCAAGGCGCCAACGAGGAATGCTGGCCGAACAAGTGTTTTTCTCACCCTTCACCAGGACCTTGGGGACTTTGGTATGGCTCGCACAAAAAGCACTGTAGATCTTAAAGCGGTCGGCGTAGTAGAGGAACGACCCCCCCAGGGAGAAGAGGATTTTCTGTGGAAGGGACGAGAGCTTAGTCAACCAAGCCTGTTACAATGGCAGATTATTTTTCAACAGTCGTAATATTTTGGGGTTTATTCCAAAGGGTGTTTTACCTTAAACTGATCCACTCTTTCCAGCTTCTCCAGATCTGGGACTAATCTGGTCCCGTCTTCCAGGGTCTTGAGAAACTCCACCTGGAATTCCACCATCTCCGGAAGATTCCCAACGAGGACGTCCAGCTGGATTAGTGAGAGGGTTAGGGTTAGAGGAGTGATTCTGTGTTCACACGGGGCGCGGCGAGAAAATTCGCGCCGCCCAGTTCGCCCAATCTCGCCGCGGGATCAATGAATCCTGACCGCCGCGCCGCCGGGTTCGGCGATTCGCGCCGCCCGTGCCGCCCACCGCCCAGTTCGCGCGAATTGTATTGACTTTCTATGTAAACTCACCGCGCCGCAGGAAAACTTTGCGCCCGGTGTGAACACAGCATGAGAGGGTTAGAAGAGTGAGAGGGTTAGGGTAGTGAGAGGGTTAGAGTAGTGAGTGGGTTAGGGTAGTGAGAGGGTTAGGGGTAGAGGAGTGAGAGGGTTAGGGTAGTGAGAGGGTTAGGGTTAGAGGAGTGAGAGGGTTAGGGTAGTGAGAGGGTTAGAGGTAGAGGAGTGAGAGGGTTAGGGTAGTGAGAGGGTTAGAGGTAGAGGAGTGAGAGGGTTAGGGTAGTGAGAGGGTTAGAGGTAGAGGAGTGAGAGGGTTAGGGTAGTGAGAGGGTCAGGGTTAGAGTAGTGAGTGGGTTAGGGTAGTGAGAGGGTTAGAGGTAGAGGAGTGAGAGGGTTAGGGTAGTGAGAGGGTTAGAGGTAGAGGAGTGAGAGGGTTAGGGTAGTGAGAGGGGTAGAGGAGTGAAAGGGTTAGGGTAGTGAGAGGGTTAGGGGTAGAGGAGTGAGAGGGTTAGGGTAGTGAGAGGGTTAGAGGTAGAGGAGTGAGAGGGTTAGGGTAGTGAGAGGGGTAGAGGAGTGAAAGGGTTAGGGTAGTGAGAGGGTTAGGGGTAGAGGAGTGAGAGGGTTAAAGGAGTGAGAGGGGGAAATATTAAAGACTATCATGAACTGGAGCTCATACCGGCCCTCCGTTACCGTTGTGAGCGCTGACCTGGGAGGTCCTCATACGTAAGGGAAAGATCTGTGTCTCGCCAACACTAAAGAGAAGCTGAAACATCCTCTCTCTTTAAAAACACCTCCCCTGTCCTCCCCTCCCTTTCTCTTTTCTCTCCCCTCCCTCTCTCTCTTCCCACTCCTCCTACACTCCACTCGTCTATGATTACGCAATACCCCTTGACAGGATAGGATGAACCCTTGAGATCCACTGCAGTTTTAAAGCCAACTACTCCACAGAGGCTTCCGGGCTTTAAAGGACCATACCGGTCTAAATATGATGTGATCTCCTAAAACTACTCACCCAACGTTTATCACATTACCGCAATCCATTTTCCGAAGTAAAGCTCACGCTAAAAGATATTTGCATTTTCACGTTTTACTTACATTTCAAAAGTTGAACGTGATGGCTTCAAAACGTATTTTTAAATTGTTCCCTTGTTGTGCTGACAAACTCATCCCGGTTGGTTTCAAATAATTTTCAGTTGAACATAATTTTCAACTTTTAATATGAGCTTTACTAATGTGATATACGTTGGGTGACTAGTTTAAGGAGATCAAATCCTATTTAGACCGGTAGGGTCCTTTAAGTAACACGTGACTCACCTCATCCTGGGTGAGGAACGTCTCTTTCTGCAGCGGGGTGAGGAAGCGCCCGATAAGGCAGTTAAGATCCTGCAAGAGAAGAGTGGATCGTGCTTGGTTGCGTGTTGCGTTTTCTCTCGTCACCCCATGAAATTGACAAATACAATTACATCAGGCATGATATTCTAATCACTATGTTGATTCGGCTACAACTGCCTTGAGCTCAGCCAGGGGCACAGCTGTGAGACAGAACAATGGGTATGGATGGATCACTGGGAATAGAAAATATATGTTCATGACAAGACTACTGGGCAGACAGAGACACACACACATACACACACACAACACACACAAGCTACTAACTTTGACATAGGTGCGCTCCGTCTCCACCAGTTCGCAGATGACTTTGCGTAGCTTGTCGGCGTGGGACAGCTGGCGCAGGGCGGCGGGGGGCGGGAAGGGTGAGTCCGGGCTGGGCGAGGACGACGCACACTCTGACGGGTTCATGTCATGGAGACTGCGGCAGAAAGCTGCGACCTGCTCCGTGCTCTGCAAAAACAGAGAGAGAGAGAGAGAGAGAGGGAGGGGGAGAGAGAGAGAGAGGGAGAGGGAGAGAGAGGAAGAGGAAGAGATGGAGAGAGAGAGAAAGAGAGGGAGATAGAGAGCGAGAGAGAGGGAGAGAGAGGGAGATAGAGAGAGGGAGAGATAGAGAGAGAGAGAGAGAGAGAGAGAGAGAGAGAGGGAGAGATGGAGAGAGAGGGAGAGGGAGAGAGATGGAGAGAGAGAGGGAGATAGAGACAGAGATATAGAGAGAGGGAGAGAGGGGGAGATAGAGAGAGAGAGAAGGAGAGAGAGAGAGAGAGAGAGAGAGAGAGAGAGAGAGAGGAGACATAAAATTAGGGATTAAGTTAGGGTTAGGCTTAGTAATAGCATTAGTACCTGGTACCTGCCGACGAAGCAGGGGGAGTCAGAGACATAGCTGAACCATCAGCTCAGGTGAGCCATCTCCTCCTCCACTGAGCCTGCACAACCAGGCACAACCAGGCACAACCAGGCACAACCAGACACAACCAGGCACAACCAGACACAACCAGACACAACCAGGCACAACCAGGCACAACCAGGCACAACCAGACACAACCAGGCACAACCAGGCACAACCAGGCACAACCAGACACAACCAGGCACAACCAGGCACAACCAGACACAACCAGGCACAACCAGGCACAACCAGACACAACCAGGCACAACCAGACACAACCAGACACAACCAGGCACAACCAGACACAACCAGGCACAACCAGGCACGCTGGAGCGGCAGAGAGGGAGTTCTAAAAAAAAACATCCTTAGCACTCATTGGGTCTATTTTCATCCTGTCATCACAGTGACTCTCCTCCTCCACCACTTTCGCTCTCTTTATCTATCTATCTGTCCGTCCGTCCGTCCGTCCGTCTGTCTGTCTGTCTGTCTGTCTATCTATCTATCCATCTATCTATCTATCTATCCATCTATCTATCTATCTATCTATCTATCTGCCTTCCCCTGTGTTCGTCTTCCTACTGACAGCTGGGTGGTGCACTGATTTATCTTTTCTGAAAACCAAAATCAAGACCTTTCTGCATTCAGAACATGTTGCCTAGGAGACTGGCTCTGAGGCGTGCTGGGCTATCATTAGGCTGATGCTGTATTCTGCAGAGCACAGAACCACCAGTATCCTACATATGAGCAGGGAACCTGGGAACCAGGGAACCGGAACGGAGTTGTACACATGAGGAAGCACATCTCACTCTGTCATCATCTCATCTTCACTGTTGCTTCACACCACTACTCCGGGGCCCAATACTGATATTTTCACAAATTGGTGGTACTGTACCACATAAGGTGACCAAACAATTTTGGTATTTTTGTCTTTCTACATGTCTCTAGTGTATATTTTGGTATGATAGCCCTGCCTTTCTAGTAGCTTAATGATAGTGATCACTCTATAAACAAACATACTCCCATATAAAATGACAAAACCCTGATTACTCTATATCTTTTTTTCGTTTTTCCTTCTAGACAATATTTTTGGAAACCAATAGTCTTACAGTGAATGTCTCTAATATGTCTTTCATTCACATACACATACATTGGTATAAGGTTACACAGTTAACCCTTTGATGCACAGGCTATGCAAACCCACAACATGCAGGGGCAAATCCAGATTTTGGTCCAAACATTGGTGGTACCGGAACATTAATAGGGTCAATATGAAAACATTAATAGATGATGACCTCTCCAGCCTTGTAGCTTAATGACTTTTGTAATGGAAAATCCAAAATGGTGCTTGACTTGACATTCACACAGGAGAAAACCATATGAGTGTCATGTGTAACAAAACATTGACACACCAGAATGGCTTAAGAGAGCAAAGGCCTCCGCCCATGAATGCATGTGGTCAGTGTGTACAATGACATTAGGGTGCTGATACTTAGAAGCGACAAATGTCAAAAATATACTGGTGGTGCATCGCCATTACAGTTTATGAGCAGCTGGGTTTGACACAGCTGGGGTCGGCTGAGCGGTTGCTCTTCAGCTCTGTTCTCTGAGCTTCCTAGCTAGCTGGATATGACAGAACCCACAGCAGTAATCTAACTAGCTATGAGCATAACTAGCTAATTCAAAGCAGTTGATTTAACAAGTCCAAATGAATGGAGGTGAATGTTTGAGCGGCTCTGTGGCGCCCTAATCGGGTCAGAGCCCCCCAGTCCGAGCCCTGTGTCTCTAGAGCCCCCACAGGGGAGCTGGCTTTGCTCAAAGTTTTGTTTTAATTTGTGGATCCGCTCCGTAATTCAGATCCGCTCCAAAATTGAAAGGGTTCTAAATTGGCCTATGCAACGATCTGAGTTTGTGGCCCAGAGGTGGAGTGCCTTTGGGTTATCCTGCACTAAACTAACCAGTTGTGCTGTTGTTTAAAGTATGTGTGTAAACAGCTGTGCTGTGAATGAACAGAAGACAAATTGGGAGGGAAAATACTCAGAGTTCATCCAGATGACAGGTGAGAGAATCAAAGCACTGATGTGTGTCTGTCTGTCTGTCTGTCTGTCTGTCTGTCTGTCTGTCTGTCTGTCTGCCTGTCTGTCTCTGTCTGTCTGCCTGTCTGTCTGTCTCTGTCTGTCTGCCTGCCTGCCTGCCTGCCTGCCTGCCTGCCTGCCTGTCTGTCTGTCTGTCTGTCTGTCTGTGTCAATAAAAATGATTAATCTTTTTAACTCTATTCCCCTGTTCTCTTTATTATGTTGGAGATACTGTATCTATCTGTTCACATTCAAACGAACACTTCTGAAGATGGAAACACCAGCCCCTCCATGTCCTTTTTGATCTGATGATCACCTGTTATGACCTTAATTGACTTCTGCTTCATTCCTTTGGGTTTAGAAATGTCTCGTGACATTTTTTAGGTATGAGGAAATTTTTGCTATGAGGAACTGCAGTTGTTTTGTTCTCTACATTATTCAGGCCCGTAGCCAGGTGGGGGGGGTTGGGTCGATCGAACAACCCCCCCCCCCCCTCACAACCAAAGGTTCAGAATTTAAGACCAAAGATCCAGAATTTAAGACAAAAGGTCTGCAATCCCCCCCCCCCCCCCCCCACCCCGTCAACAAATCGCCCAACAATATAAAATAATCTGTCTGCAATGTCTAATGATCATAACAACTCCTCCCACTGCTGCTTGGACCAGTTGGTCCAGTTTGTTCATTCCTACATTCCTTGTAGGGCTTCTGTTAGTGTGTTTTGGCTACTGTACTGTTCACATTACTCCTAATTCCACTGGAATAAACATTGATATTTGTAAATAAATATACTATATTCAGAGTCGTATTCCATTAAGTAGGTTTTAACATATGGATGAAGTTAACATTTAGCCCTATTTCTGATATGACTAACATCAATCATTGATCGCTCAAATATTGAGCTACATCGAGATTTTCGTCTGACTCAAATTTATTTAGAATGGAAGTGGGCAGGGAATGTTAATATGCATTGAAAAACTCAAGAAAAACTATCAGCAAGCTCAGTGTGTGATCTTACCGGGGTCAGTATGCTGTACTGTGAACTGTATCACAAGCTGTTGTGTTTAGCATCGCTCCAGCTCGTTTTCCCTGCTTCCGTGGGGGAGTTCAGGGGAGGAGTGAAAAAGAGGCTGGAGCAATGCTCACATCCAAGCCTTGCCATGCATGTAAACACAGCGGATTGTGATACATTTCACAGTAGAGCATACTGACACCGGTAAGATGACACGCTGAGCTTATGCAAAATACATATGGAATTGTGTTTCCATTGGCAGCTCACACCCTGATAGACCTGATATTGCTTCCCTCCCTCTACAAACATAATGGGTCTTCATTCTGAAATGTTGTGAGGCCATTTTGTGAGATACCAGTAGATCCCCTCCCCAACATTATTTTGCAAGGGTATTGTTGGGGGGGGGGAAATGGTTTAGCGCTGCCCAAGACGATTGTGATTAGGTTAAAGAAGTACTGGGTTTTTTCCCCTTCTACCTAAATGATAATCAGTTGTAGCCAGATCCTTGTTCAGCGCTGGAACAGAAGTAAAGAGAAAGTTCTGGCTGTATGTGAGACTAGTAATACCAACTTAAACACAAATACATGTCACAAGCCAGGGTCTCTCTGGAAACCAAGAGAAAGCAAGACAATTATAAATCAATCAAAGTCATGTGGAATCATTAAAATATACTGATGGGTCAGATTTGCGTGCCGTTGTCTCTATTGTTGAAACACTGGACACCAGAGTTCTCCTTCCAAGACAAACCGGTCACCTAGGCTGCGTTCTGAATGGCATACTTCCATACTATATAGTATGCCAAAAAATGATGCAGTATGTCCCAATACATAGTATGCCACATGCAGCATGGCAAAATACCAGGATGTCCTACTACATCCAGTCGTATTTCGCAGTATGCAAGCCAGCAGACTTTTCTGGTTATTCTGACCCACAATCCATTGCACAGCGGAAATTACATCACATGTGCGAGTACACCAGAGGCGTTATGATGAATCCCAGCTGTGGATGAATGTCACTTTATGGACTGTGATGGATGTGGTCAAAGTTCAAGGTGCAATATTACTGCGTGCAAAGTATGTACTTCCTAGGGGCAGCTGTAGTATGTACTGGTAGTAAAAAGCAGAAGTATGCGATTTGGAATGCAGCCCCAGTATTGAATTCAATTGAAACCTTTATTTATTCAGGGAAGACAATTGAGAGCAAGCTCTCTTTTTAAATGCTGTCCTGATTACAATAAAAAACACATACAGTACAAAATAGGAACATTCTACAACAAAAACATCATAAAATCACAATTACGAACATGAGACCATTATACAGCCACCACCAAACACTATCTCTATCATAGAGTCAAAATATCCCACAGTCGCCTCTGTTTGTAGACTCACTTTATGCCAGTAAAAAGATAAAAACGAGTGAAAAAGAGGAGCGACTCAACATGTGTTAGGATTACAATTAGAGAGAGGAGCAAAGACAAGAACTGATCATGAGGCTCCATTCTCATTCAAATCAAAGTGTTTCAAAGCATCAGGGATAGAGGTAGACATATGTCTCCCATCTCAAACACATGGATAACAGACCTGAGCCTCTAAACCTAAACCTAAAGCTATCGCTTTAAAAAAAAAAAAAAAAAAAAAAGAAGGAGCTAAGACATAACAAGAGCGCTCCTTTCTCCTCGAGGTTCTGAAGAGAGCAGCTCACCGGATGAAGCATGTTAGAGATGGACTCTGAGGAGCTCGTCCTGGCGCTGCTACTCCAGAGGGAAGACATGGCCGGCCGGACGGGACGGGACGGGACAGGGCGGACGGGCAGAGAGAGAGAAGACGGTCGGTGGGTGAGAGGAGAAGACGTCAGCCCAGGGAGAGAGCTGCTTCTATACTGTGGCTCTCTCCAGCGCATCCCTCCACTGCTATCTCCTCAAAAGGAAAAAAAAAAAAAAAAGAGGAGGAGGGTGGCGGAGCAGTCGTGATGAAGGACCGATCACCGGGCGAAGCTGCCCAGACTCCTCCTCGCCCGCGGGCACCTCCAGCCCTCCAGCTCCCCTCCCCTCCCTTCAGAGCTGCCTAACTAGCACGTCGTTTTCTCCCTCTCTCCTTGCAGGAGTTGAAGTAGTCCAGGTGGGAGATGACCTGCGTGAGCATCTACGCCGTGTCATCAGTGAGTCATCCGGCAGCTACAGCACTGTGAACTAGGAGTGCTAATCCTGTCAGTCCCAGTCCAGAGAGAGCAGCGGTTAGGAGCGAGCCTCCTCTCCAAGCATGCAGCCGAGCAGGACTGGCTCAGCCAGACACACCACACAGGAATATGAACGCACAGATCTGGATGGTGGAGGAGGAGAGAGGGGTGAGGAGAGGGGAGAGAGGAGAGGGGTGAGGTGAGAGGAGAGGGATGAGGAGAGAGGGGAGGGGTGAGGAGAGAAAATGTGAGGAGAGGGGAGAGAGGGGTGAGGTGAGAGGAGAGATTGAGGAGAGAAAGGTGAGGAGAGGGGAGAGAGGAGTGAGCAGCGGGAAGAGAGGAGAGGCGAGAGAGGTGAACGTGGGCGGGGTTGCTGAAGAGGGGAACATGAGAAGAATGGGTATGATGGATTTGGCTAGCCTGATATCAGACAGAATTGTAAACTCGTGAAACTCTCTAGAACGTCAGTCTGCATTGCTTCCACTCCAACCGATTTCCATGGGGCAGGGACATTCCGTTATGATGTCATGCTGATGCGTGAAGTGAAACAGTAATGTAATTATCGTAATTATGGTAGTAGGCTACTGTACAAACTGCACTTTGTTACTACTCCCAGTCGTCCTCCTCTCCAGTAATCTGAGTTCTCACTACAGATGCTCACCTCTAAAATCACATTGTCCAAACGCACGGCTCCACAACGTTCGACAACAGCTTGACAATGAAGTTAGTCCCATCCTTGGTGCTCATTGGCTAGTCGTTAGAACCCGCAGGGCTCATTTTTTGCTGATTATATTTTAATCGGAGAACCAGATGTTTCACATAGCAACACCAGACCAAGAATCAGCAAACTCTTAGTGTGCAGATTCGAACATCTGGACCCAGGCTAGGATAAGGCAGCGTCTGGACCCAGGCTAGGATAAGGCAGCGTCTGGACCCAGGCTAGGATAAGGCAGCGTCTGGACCCAGGCTAGGATAAGGCAGCGTCTGGACCCAGGCTAGGATAAGGCGGCACCTGGACCCAGGCTAGGATAAGGCGGCATCTGGACCCAGGCTAGGATAAGGCGACATCTGGACCCAGGCTAGGATAAGGCAGCAGCCCCAATGAATGATACAGGAACTGAAAGGACACGGCAGGTCAAATACGCACGTCTCCAGACTAACTGAACATTGTCATGACATCTCTACTACACCTCCGAACATCCAGTCTGGTTCCAGACTGTAGAGTCAGAGAAGAAGCGAATTATTCACGCCGACTACAGGAAAAGGAAAGTGTGAATAGAATCTTTAGGATGCAGAATTGCAATGAAAGTAGGTTCCATATTAGGGTTGCAAACTGTCCAGTAATAGCCAGGACGTCCCTTATATTGGGCAAAATAATTTTGTCCCATACTGGACCTCCCTTGTCTCGTATACTAATCCAGTCACAGCCCCCGTTGTGTGCATCAGTTGTATGCACCGCAAGAAAAACATTTTGTTAAGCTAACGTCTGGTGTTGTTTAGTCAAACCACTCACCCCGAGGTAGCAAAGCGTAGTGGTTGGAAGGGGGTGTAGGGCTTGGCCATGGCCTGGAGGTAGGAGGGGGCTGTTCCTTTCATTGCCCTGTAGGCTAGTACCAGAGTTTTAAGATGGATGTGAGCCGCTACAGGGAGCCAGTGTAGAGAACAGAGAACAGAAGTTGTGTGGGAGAACTTGGAGTGGCTGAACACCAGGCGAGCAGCTGCTTCATAAACAAGCTGCAGAGATTTAATGGCTGACGCCGGGGCCCCAGCAAGGAGGGAGTTGCAGGGGATGACCAGGGCCTGGATGAGCACTTTCGCAGTTTCATCAGTGAGGAAAGGGCGAATCCTGCTGATGTTGTAGAGCAGGAATCTGCAAGAGCATGTAATGGATGTGATATGTGCTGAGAATGACAGTTGGTCGTCCAGGGTCACACCCAGATTCCTGGCGTCACCACTGTGTCGTAAATGGTGATGGCCAGGTCCCGGTGCGGGAAGCCCTTCCCCAGGAGGAACAGCAGCTCAGTCTTGTCCAGGTTGAGCTTGAGGTTGAGGTGGTGTGTCGCCATCCACTCCGAGATGTCAGCCAAGCACACAGCTAAGTGTGCCTCCACTTGAGTGTCAAGGGGTAGTTCCCACTCACATCCCTTCACGGCCAAGCACAAAGCTGCGTCTAAGTAAATAAACATAGCCTCTTAAAATGTAAACAGTTAGCTAACTACAACAAGTTAGCTACACACAATGGCTAGTCAATTAGTGGTCTGGTCGTCTCTTAAATCTGACAGGTTGGCTGTATGTATTATGATACATCAGATCCCCTCTTAGCCCTGGCCGGTATACTATTCAAGGCCCTGGTATACCGTCCCACCAGGAACCATTCATTGCACCATTTACTTTTATCACTCTGTCTATATTACCGTAGAATAGCACAGAATAAAATAGAAAGTTTATTTGCCATGTTTAACAAGTACAGGTACATTGGAATTCTTGTAATGGCTGGTCCTTAGAGTCGTATCAATGCTAATCAGTTCCTCATTCCAGTCCTAGGTATGCTGCTAGACATTTAAGGGTTCTGAAACCTGAATAGATTTAGTAAAATCCTTTGTCCCCTTGTCCATCAATCAATTTCTTGAATGAGGGTAAATGAATAGTTCACTGGGTTGATGGATGCGCTTGATGATGATGATGTCAATCATGCTGTCCTTTCTTATGTATTATATGTTTTTTGTATATGTGTTGGCTTGCAGTGCGGGCAATAGCCCAAGACAAAACTCCTTCGGGACAATAAAAGGTTACTTACTTACTTACTTTACACTGGAAATTTACTATACTATGCGTCGTATCAATCTATCAGTCTATCAATAATATTCTCATCTATTTATCCTATTTATGGATGACTATATCTGTGTCCATGATGTAGGTAGTAGGCCTACAATTAAATAACTTTCAAATATCCAGTTGTGCATAGTGTTCAATCATTCGAGTGTTGTCAGGTGTTGGTTCAAGTGTTCAAGTGTACAGCAGTGCAGAGTCCATATAGATAGCCAAATATTATTTTGTTACTCACCGAAGTGAAGACCGGTTTCGAAAGATGAAAGCCTTTTCTCTTAGGTGGCCACAGTTGCAGCCCCCAATATAAAAAGCACTTTTGGGCACTTAAATAGCACATACCCCACCATACCCCACCAATATCCACTAGCCTGGCTTCGCTTTAGCCTGACAGCGATGCGATGTCCTTTGAGCGCGGTGAGCAGATGTGTTTTTCATAAGTAATCATCCTGCATTCGACTTAACACGTGCTCCGGAGAGGATACATTCAGGCAGTGAACCCAATCAGCGTTGTGGCAAGAATTATGAGGTTATGCATTCATCGACACACCCACAGACACCCAACATATGGTCCACTATCACTAGTCTATTTAAATGATCACACCAACATTATGGTTTCAGCATTATCAAACAACCTAAACAAGAACCATCTAATCTATCCGGTGAAATAGCCTACAACTGTCTATAACCAATGATAACTCTACCAACCTAACTTCTACACTAACCTATGAGAATCCTAACATATTAGAACAAGTACCAGACAAACGAGGAAGCTTGGCAAGCTCTAAAAGTATGTGGGTTTGGAAGTGTCAGGGCCTCTGAGTAAAATGGACTCCACTATATACAAAGTATAGTTGTATGTGTATTGGCAAAGGGAAAAATTAACTGTGGCTAGTGTGATGGATGGACAGGTGGATGGGAGCATTTTAATTACCCCCCCCCCCCCCCCCCCTCGGTTGGGGGATAATGAGATGGAATGGGTGGATTTCTCTTCTACTTCAACACACACCAATATAGAATGGTAAAACAATAGTAGCTTCTGAGTAGCAGGGATAAGTATAATTATCAAATCAAATCAGGTCAAACTTCATTTGTATAGCGCATTTCATACACAGAGGCAACACAAATGCTTTACAGAGAGCAAGGGAGGGGGCATAGGTCATACCCCTATATTTTCCAGCGGGAAGCAAATAATTAGTGGGCCACAGCCATTTTGATATGAACTCAGATAGCCAGATCTGGACTATAATACAGTTTAAAACCTCACTGCTAAATTCGTGGGTGTGTGGTCAGCCCCACCATATGAGCAGCGATGGGCTGGCCAGGACGCATGACCCACAGCTGATTGAATATTCTGCTATAGTTCCTGGCTGCTGTCCACAGATCCTCTACCTCCTGGCTATATTAAACAGGGAGCCAGAGATAGATGAAGAGACACCATGCAAATATCAATCCTGTGGCACCTCCCGGGCAGGGCCCAGCTGTCTTTCAGAAGGCTGAGTATGCACCTTAACAGTCTGCCAGGTGCCGGGAGGAGTTGACACTGCTGGTTTAATCTCATTTAGCACATTATTTCCTTCCGGTTCTCTTTGCATAGCTAAGGAAAAAGCTGTCATCCTCTTTGCTGTGAGAGACGGACGTTATTGCATTTTAATTATGCTGAAATAATATTTTTGTTTGAGCTAATCCTGTCAGGCGGTAAGCTTGTTTGGTTTATTAAAATGTATTAAATGAACACGACAACTTTAGGGGAAGTTATCTTATTTGTCATCTTCCCCAGGGTCAGACAAGATACCCTTCTCTGTGCGTGCAGCAGGGAGCATTGAGACCCGTTAGCTGTTAGCCTAGGCTAATGATTCTAATCCACTTCCAGTGATTGCGCTAAGCTAGGCTAACGGCTCTAACAGGTCTCAATGCTTCCTACTGCATGCAAACAGAAGGGAATTGTATGTATCTTCTTATAAAACGGGTTGTTTGGATCACAGACGCTGATTGGATCACGGACACTGATTGGCTGAGCCTTCATTCTAAAATGCCAATATTCATGACTCGCGGCAAAATATCATGCCTTGTTTAGATATAAGTGCGCGGCCATCTCTTTGGACCTCTTGCCATGGGACTTTAATGAGTGGCTTATTGACTGATGGTAGCTAACATTACCCTACTTATTTCCAAGAAACTCTGTGCCTTCAGCTTCAACTAGCTAACAACAGTGCTAGGGTTGGTTGGGGCAAGCCAGGCAAGCTAACGTCCAGTCAAGATCAGGCAAAAAATGATTCAATTAACGTTACGTTAGCAACTTTCCCCAACCAAACTGCGAGCTACAGCACTAGCACTGGTAGCACGGCAACCCAGAAGCTGTCTGATGCTGGGCTGTAGAGCAATCATACCGGGCAGTGGCCACAGATCAGAGCTCTCTCCAAAGCTGCTATCAGCCATCCCTGCAGAACAGGAAACGTTGGAGTAACAAGAAGCATAATTTCTCCAAATGAATTAACTGTTGCTTAGTAACCAAATTAATTCAGAGGAAGGATACCCCACACCATCCAGTTAAATCATTTACTTTTAAGATTAGTGTGTATTTATTTTGTGAATCCTTACGATATACGTATACGCTTCGCATCGTGCCTAACAATACCCCCTAGCCGTGCCAATATTCATGATATACCACAAGTTATTGTGCCATATCGCTTTATTACCACACCCTGGGGAAGATGGCAAATAAGCTAATTCCCCCAAAAGTTGGTATGTTCCTTATGAGGGGAGTCTGTTTCATTAAACAATCTTAATCACAGACTAAATCAAGAAGTTGAATGCAGGCTTAATCAACGTGGCATCTACTTCAGCTCTTCAAAGTTAATCTTTTTCCTCCGTCCCCTTGGATGCAGCCTGCACTCCAGACTCTAAAACTTCACAAAACCGAAGACCTTACCTTTCTGCAATCGTAAGCCTCGCTGAAGGCGTCCGAGTCGTCGTCCAGACTGTCTCCCGAGCTCCCCAGCGTGAGGCCCACCCCGTCATCCAGGATCTCCTCTGCACAAGACCAAGCACACAATTATCATATACCTCATCTCACTCATACTGCACAGCTGGATTCATTGACCTGGCAAAGGCTTTTGACTCTGTGGACCACCGCATCCTGCTGGATGGACTCAAGACCGTAGGACTTGCAGAGGAATGCCTGGCATGGTTCAACAGCTACTTCTCCTAAGTACAAAAAAATGCATGGTCTTCAACCGGAACCTATACCAAGCCACCGGAACCTACCCCAAGCCACCGTCTCCCAAAAATGGACTAAAATTTGTCAACACATATAAATATCTAGGTATCTGGCTCGACAGTTCACTCTCCTGTCAAACCCACATTCAATACCCTGCTCACCATAGAGTTCAACAGCTCAGACTGATCCTGGTGTACAGAATTCTAGCAGGACAGTGTCCTAATTATTAAAACACATTTTCTGTTTTGTTTTAGGAAATCCCAAGGTATCCCATGCATGAGCTGACCTACATTCTCCACTACCTACCTGACCACCAGTCTATCTACCCTAACCCTAACCTAACCCACTCTCCAGTACCTGATCACCTATCCTAACCCTAACCTAGCCCACTCTCCAGGACATGACCACCTATCTAACTACCCTAACCCTAACCTAACCCATTCTCCAGGACATGACCACCAGTCTATCTACCCTAACCCTAACCTAACCCACTCTCCAGTACCTGATCACCTATCCTAACCCTAACCTAGCCCACTCTCCAGGACATGACCACCTATCTAACTACCCTAACCCTAACCCATTCTCCAGGACATGACCACCTATCCTAACCCTAACCTAACCCATTCTCCAGGGCATGATCACCTGTCTATCCAGTGTTTGGCAGTGCAGTGAGCTGCTCCACTCACCCTGGCTCTGGGAGAAGATGTCGGTGTACAGGTTGTCCTCGGCGTCGGACCGGCGAGGTGGCAGGTAGCAGAGCTGCCGGCGGTCGACAGAAGGCAGGGTGTTGACCGTCAGGGCCAAGGAGGCCTGGGAGAAGGCTGCCTTCATGTCGGAGAAGTTCAGACTGCAAGAGTCCTTCCCATTCAGCTGCAGGATCTCGTCTCCTGCATTCAGTCCTGTAGAGGGCAGGAAGATCTCATACAGGTCAGTCTATCCCAAGGGGCCAGGCTGAGATTTACTTCCTGAAACATTTTGATCAGCGCCATCTTGCCGAAATCGACCCCTTTTGACATGCACAGTTGTGCTTTTCTCAGACCCCGTCGCCGTCACGAACAGTTTGCACCATGCAATTATTGTTTGCATCATTTTTTTATCACTTAACAATGCTAATGCAGGGACATGCAATACAGTGGGGAGAGCGGTGAACACGCATTAAAAATCCACATGAACGTGTAAACTTTGTGGACGTGGCCGGGTCAACAAGAAACACACACAATAGCACAACTGCGCATGCCTGTGACGAGAGAAAACACAACTGCGCATGCCTGTGATGAGAGAAAACACAACTGCGCATGTCAAAAAGGGGTCGGTGGCCCTGTTCAAAAAGCTTCACTCAACGTAGAGACCGCATCCAGTCCTATTAATACATCCATGGTCTGTATCCAGTTCTATTAATACATCCATGGTCTGTATCCAGTTCTATTAATACATCCATGGTCTATCCCATCTCACACTCTACTGCCTCTGCTCCCTCCTGGCTTGAAGAGCAGGGCAATCTTCCATAATCTATAACAATTAGACTGTTACAATACTGCCACTCAGTGACTGTAGGATTACTGGCAAAGTCAAAAGCCAATTAAGATCAAATCAAACTTTATTTTCAAGATGATGAATGATCATCTGAGCATGTGGGCTGAAAATAAAGACCAAAACACAACCCCAGTGTAAAATATATTCTTCTCTATTTTATAATAAACAAACATTTAATGCATGTTCATGGCCTGTCATAACAGCAGCCCCTGTTGGCCATGTATGGTATTGCATCAGGATTCATTCATCCTCCTTTTCTTAGGCTCAAGAGTCAAGCTGCGTTCTGAATCACATGCTTCCATACTATATAGTATGCCAAAAAGGTTTGTCGTATGTCCCGATACATAGTATGCCACATGCAGTATGGCAAAAATACCAGGATGTGCTACAACATCTAGTCATATTTTGCAGTGTGCAAGCCAGCAGACTTTTCTGGCTATTGTCACAGTCCTGTGTGCAGCGGAAATTACGTCACATGTGCGAGTACACCAGAGGCGTTATGATGAATCCCAGCTTTGGATGAATGTCACTTTATGGACTGCGAGGGATGTGGTCAAAGTTCAAGGTGCAATATTATGACAAGGTAGTATGTCCCAATTGGATGCGTACAGTGTACTTTCTTGGGGCAGCTGTAGTACGTACTGGTAGTAAAAAGTAGAAGTATGCAATTCGGAATGTAGCCTCAGTCTCTAAACACTGCGCTCAACTAGAGACTGAAGACATTCCTCCAGATTTTATTTCTAAAAGTGGGTGGAAACGGAGATTGCATTGCAGAACCAAACCTGCATTGCAGAATCAATCAGTCTTTCGAGCGGTCTTTCCTAGGGCAGGGACATGTTTTGATTTCAATGTTTCGATTCTCCACTCCAGTTTGTTTGGAGGACATCATTTCCAGTAAGGTGGGTCCTTCACCCTATTGGAAATGTAGGCAGTGGCTCTGATTGGTAGCGTCGGTTTTAGGTGTTGTTCTAGCAACAATTTTCAATGTAAACGTCGCCAGACTCCAGAGAGCTCCAAATCTGGTATAGTGAGACTATGCTTTTCTGCTTTTCCTTCTGAGCCACAGGCATGACCCAGTTCTCTGTGCAGTGTACCCTGTGAAATGAAATGTCAGCCACTGTGGAAGAACAGCTGTCCCCACTGGCCTGCCTGCCTGCCCTATCCTACATGTCTGCCTGTCTGTCTGTCTGTCTGTCTGTCTGTCTGTCTGTCTGTCTGTCTGTCTGTCTGTCATGTCTGTCTGCCTGCCTGCCTGCCCTATCCTACATGTCTGTCTGTCTGCCTGCCTGCCTGTCTATCAGTCTGCCTGCCTGCCTGCCTGTCTGTAATAATTGCATTAAACGTAGGAAGTCAGTATATCTCCTTTCTAAAACAAGTGAATAAGAGCATAATCTAGTGCTTAAGTGCTTTTATAAAAATATATATTTTTGTCTGATGGGTTTAATCATAGATTGTCCTCTGCCCGTCCTGCCAATCTCAGCTCTGTCCACAGAAAGAGATTGAGTATCTTTGAGAGGAGCTCGTTTGATGGGAAATGAAGGGTACTGAACCTTTGGCGAAGGCTAATCCGCCCGCCTTCACGTCGGTGATGTAGAGCTGCTGCACCCCATCCTCCTCAACCACAGAGATGGAGAAACCTGGGAGAGAGAGAGAGAGAGAGAGAGAGAGAGAGAGGACATGGGGGAGAGAGAGAGAGAGAGAGAGAGAGAGAGGGGACATGGGAGAGAGAGAGAGAGGACATGGGGGGAGGGAGAGAGAGAGAGAGAGAAAGAGAGGGGACATGGAGGAGAGAGAGAGAGGGGACATGGGGGGGAGAGAGAGAGAGAGAGGACATGGGGGGAGGGAGAGAGAGAGAGAGAGAAAGAGAGGGGACATGGAGGAGAGAGAGAGAGGGGACATGGGGGGGAGAGAGAGAGAGAGAGGACATGGGAGAGAGAGAGAGAGAGAGAGAGGACATGGGGGAGAGAGAGAGGACATGGGAGAGAGAGAGAGAGGACATGGGGAGAGAGAGAGAGAGAGAGAGAGGGCATGGGGGAGAGAGAGAGAGAGAGAGAGAGAGAGGACATGGGGGAGAGAGAGAGAGGACATGGAAGAGGATAGGGGAGGGGGGAGAGAGAGAGCAGAGAGAGAATGTGGAGGAGAGATGGGAGGGAGAGCAGGATGTGGAGAGGTGGGGAGGAGGGACTCCATCATTACAGCACATCTCAGGGATTTTTCATAACCCTAAGGATATTGAAACGACTAATGCAGGGGGAAAAAAGCATCTGATATATGTCTTACCGTAGCCAATCATACAGGACACATCGCGGTCGAACTGGATGACTTTTGTTATTTTGGAGCAGAGCTCTATCTCTTTGTAAAGCTGTGAAGAGGCCAAAAATGAATATCTTATATAACACAAACCAATCACTTTAGAAGGAGCCTTATTTATATTCCGGTGTGTGAGTTACTGACAGAAGGGAACAGAACACAAATTTTCTGTATTCGAAGAGCAACAAACCTTCAAGACAGTTTTTATAGGGTGCAGTGAAGCATAGATAGATAGATACAGTTGATGATTGATGAATGAATGAATGAATGAATGAATGAATGAATGGATGGATGGATGGACGGACGGACGGACGGACGGACGGACGGACGGACGGACGGACGGACAGATAGATAGATAGATAGATAGATAGATAGATAGAGGTTGATCGGTAGATAGACTGATAGATAGACAGACAGACCTGTTAATAATTCATCACGTGAGGTTTCACCATCACAGGAGATTTGCAAGTCAATGTCTCAATATCTAGGGACTCCTCAAACATGCAGTGTAATCATTCTCATATGGAGCCTGTCTTTATAAAGCCAGTACTTCTACACTCAAAGTTTTGATACGTGTTCGTGAGCGGGGGAAAGAAGGAGATGAGATTATATGTGGAAAGCAAATCTAAACATACCAAGTCGCACACATCTTCTTCTGGTTTGGGGATGTAGAACTGTACTTGGTTTTCAATTAGGAACTTCAGGCGCAAGTAATGTTTGGTGGGATCCAGCTGGTGAGCCTGTGGATCACAGGACACAGCAGAGGAGGGGAATTGGCTCAGAGTAAACAGCCAGGTTCTTATGCTGGAATTTTGAGGCAGCTCTAGAAACTTCTCAAACCGTGAAACCCAACCCAGCAGCTTAATTACAACCAGGGGCTGGGATCCTGGGGGGGTCAGGGGGGACATGTCCCCCCCAATATTTGAGATCATTAAAATTGTCCCCTCCAATATTTAGATTGGGGTAGTGGCATTCAAATGACCATACAGCCGCGTAGGAAGATGTCCCCCCAAAAAATACTCTTGCAAAATTTCAATGTAAATGTCCGCCCCCAAAGTTGGATACAGATCCCCGCCACTGATTACAACACACTCATGAAAAACGTAGCTTCACAAAATATTCTCATTCCTGAGAGATCTTTTTGCTAACAATAGACCAGTGAAAAAGTACTACATTAAGCAAGATAACACTAACCTTCAACAATAGGATAACCCACACTACCCCTAACCCTCTACAACACTGACTCAGCAGATTATTTCAGAGTCATTTCACTAGTAGTACTACAGCCCCTAAATGAACCTGACATTTTGTGGATTATGATGTGTGATCGTGCTTTTCTAGTTTGTCATACAACACAATGGGGCATTATCTTCAGTACATGATATAGTAATTAGTTCAGTGATGGGACTGACAGAGACAGAGATTTCTGTTTCATATGCTGTGAATGGCTATAGAAGATATTGGTCAGATGGGGACTGGGACTAGGGACTGGGACTAGGGACTGGGACTAGGGACTGGGACTGGGACTAGGGACTAGGGACTAGGGACTGGGACTGGGGACGGGGACTGGGACTGGGACTGAGGACTGGGGACTGGGGACGGGGACTGGGGACTGGGACTGGGACTGGGACTGGGGACTGGGGACGGGG
Organism: Borostomias antarcticus; assembly: GCF_949987555.1. NCBI lineage: Eukaryota > Metazoa > Chordata > Actinopteri > Stomiiformes > Stomiidae > Borostomias > Borostomias antarcticus. The sequence goes on from NC_140234.1 coordinate 28,957,051, forward strand.
ACTGGGGACTGGGACTGGGACTGGGACTGGGACTGGGACTGGGGACTGGGGACTGGGGACGGGGACTGGGGACTGGGACTGGGACTGGGACTGGGACTGGGGACTGGGGACTGGGGACTGGGGACGGGGACTGGGGACTGGGGACTGGGACTGGGACTGGGGACTGGGGACTGGGACTGGGACTGGGACTGGGACTGGGACTGGGACTGGGACTGGGACTGGGACTGGGACTGGGACTGGGAGTTACCTTGCAGATGATCTCCAGGGCACAGAGAGCGGACTCCCCGGGGTGGATGATGGCCAGGACGGGCTGGTCGTTGGGCAGGCACACCCAGGACGGCGTGATGTGGTCAAACACCCAGATGTTGCTGTCTGTGTTCAGCCGAGGAAAGCTTCTGGCCCCCCCCTGATCACTTCTCTAGTAAGACATAAATGGTTCATTCAGCCTGCTATGTCTCATTCAAATATGAACAGATTACATTTGACTATTTCTAAGTCTTGAATGTAGATAAAATTATGATTCTGTAGCTTTGAAACAGTAGTACAGTAATTCGCCATGTATAGTATATGGTTTACACATACTAGGAATTTGACTAGGGCAATGGCATATGATGGCAGTGCCAGTTAGCCATACATAGTGATTATGTTCCCAGTACAGTTGATGTATGACCTTTACTGGTACCATACCTTTTCAAGGGCGAATAACCAACTGTTTTACTTTGGAGACGGAGAATGAAACGTTGTCAAGGACCAGGTATTTCACCAGCGTCTTCCAGATGTGCTTGGACTTATGCTTGTATGTCAAACTTGCTGCCAAACTATGACACGGTGCCTACTCACCCCCACCCTTTCCCTGTCAGAGTCCACATACAGGCCGCCCAGGGGCGTCGTCACAGGCCCCTCGCCATCAGCGAAGACCTGCAGAGGGAGGGGCAGAAGAAGATATGAATTCACCGTCAACAAGGCCTGAATACGCCAAGAGTTTAAAAGAAAAAAGTATTTGTTCATAGCGCCGTGCAATCCATTCCGTGACGGTCTGTACCTGGTTGATGCTGGGGTGGCCTTTGGTTTTCTTCTTTGAGGTAGTGTCCAGTCCCCAGAGAGAGGAGAACCTGCTCTTCCGTTTGCTGGAGGTGCGAGCCATGGCTTGCGTGCGCCGCCTCATCCCGCTCTCTGTGCGCGCCGCCACCTAGGCCGCCCCAAACAGCGTTATTACCGAGTAGGAGACGTGACACCGTGACACGTGGAGTTGTGCCCAACGAGGGACACCAGGCCTGAGGTGGAGCGATTCCGTGTCAGTGTCATGTGCCTCAACAATACTATCCGTGTACGTGCATCTCTGGAGTGATATGGATGACGTCCTAGCTATGTGGGGGTGACACCTCATGAAGATAATGAGCTGCCATGGCGGTACTGGCCATGCTGAGGAAGACCTTTCCTTTAGTTGTTTCCTGTCTTCTGAAAATCTCTATTCAGCCACTTAAAAAAATTGAAAACACTCCCAGGGCAACAGTTGAAATTACAAAGAACGAAAAAGGACATATTTCTAAACTGAAGTTGGGCTGCTTCATTCCGTCTCTGCTGGCTCCATCTTCCCCCGCGTTGTGCTAACGCTGTGTCTGGTGGGAGAGAGGGAGAAAGAGCCCCAGAGACCAGACTGATGTAGCAGTCATGGGCAACTGCTTGACGATGTCGTTTGTTATTAATCATTCCGTCCTGCTGTCTTAGAACTCAAACACCCACCTGGTCCACCGCGCCTGTGGGCGGCAAGAAACACGCCACCTTACAGCCAACACTGGGCTCCGTACCAAACAACAAATGTTGTCTTCCGCTACCAACGCCTACTGTGCTCCTGAGTGGGAGTCGATTACCTCAGCGCTGTGGAGGAGGCCGGCACACCATCGAAAACTGGTGCTCTTAAACAGCCCACCACTGAACAAAACTTGTCCTGGAACTGTTGGAATATTGGAGTTGGTGGTGCTTGATAAGTACTGAGAACATTTCCCACACCCAAGAGAGGGAGCAGTTGAATATTTATTTCAACTCCTATTTTAAGTGTGTAGGGTCCAATATTATTCACCCCGACATAACGCTGTATAATTCATCAAAAAGGTCCAAGGCACTCTTCTTGATTAAAAAGCTTATAGGCTAGTTCATCTTAGAACAGAATAAAATAAAACAGCCAACATGTTTCGGCCATGGGGCCTTCATCAGGGCTAAAAGTCTTAAAGCCTTGGACCTTTTTGATGAATTCTATGTTTCCCCTGACATCCAAAGAGCACCTTCTGAAAGCTACTTTTACTACAAGAGCGCCGAAGCCCTCCTTTTCATTCGCACGATGCTGTCATGTGACAGTGGGGAGGCGGCCGTGGGGTGAGCGGTTACCAGGGCGTGGAAGGAGGAGACGGAGAAGACGCCCAGGCGCCCCATGGCCAGCTTGGTGGGGCGCGAGGCGAAGGCCAGCAGGCGTTTGGGGTTGGGGAGCTCTCCGCCCTGCAGGCTAGCCAGGTAGCACCGGAACCGGAACAGGTCCATGTGGAACCGCTCCAGGTTCTGCTCCCACAGGAAGATCTGGAGGGCGAGCAGAATAAAAATAAAAATAAAAAACATCCTGTTAACTTGTCGTCGTCACGAGACGGGGCGGAAGCTACGGCGGTTTGCCGAGGCTGATGTCGCGTGGTCTGTGAACGCTTCACTCAAACAATGTCCTTTGTCTGTGACCTTCAGTCTAAGATGGGGACAAGCCTTTCCTCTGCTTCTGGGAGCTGTAGCGCCAATCTGCTCACCGTGCCTCTGACCGGCTCCCTGTGCCTGACTGGGCAGAGGAGCAGGATACTGGGATTAGCGACCAGTCAAGGTCCGGCACTAGTTTCTGCCAGAGGGGAGATAGAGAGAGGGTGGAAGAGCCTGTATCATTGCCAAGTACCCTCTAACACAGAGGAGAGAGAGAGACAATACTGCTAAGTACTCCTTAGGGATGAGTAAGAGAGAGAGAGGAGAGAGAGAGAGAGAGGGAGAGAGAGAGAGAGAGAGAGAGAGAGAGACAGAGAGAGAGAGAGAGAGAGAGAGAGACAGAGAGAGAGAGAGAGAGAGGGAGAGCAAGAGAGAGAGACAGAGAGAGACAGAGAGAGAGAGAAAGAGAGAGAAAGAGAGAGAGACAGAGAGAGACAGAGAGAGAGAAAGAGAGAGTGAGAGAGAGTGAGAGAGAGAGAGAGTACTACCAAGTACCCCAGAAGAGAGAGACAACACTGTGCATTCCTCTGGCAGACAGACAGGGGGGTGGGGGCTTTCTGAGGAGAGGGCCTACTTCCATTCAGCCTGCGACAATGTGAAACCATGACACTGGCAAACAAACCGCTCTGAATTGGCACTCGCGAAACATCACAAGGCCATTTGATCTGCCTCTCATGTAAACAGTGCCGTTAATGACAATATGAACTTTGCAATTAATTGTGAGAAAAATGGGGCCGGTTTATCGGTGCCAACTGCATAATGGAAGCACAAAAACAAACAGTAAACTTGTCTCTGCAATAAACACCCAGATTTCTCTAGACGGGATACACGTCTGGAAAACAGAGAGAGAGACAGAGAGGGGATGGGTAGAGAGAGAGAGAGAGAGAGAGAGAGACAGAGAGGGGATGGGTAGAGAGAGAGAGAGAGAGAGAGAGACAGAGAGGAGATGGGTAGAGTGAGAAAGACAGAGAGAGTAGTTGAGAGGGGGTGGGGAGAGAGAGAGAGAGAGAGAGAGAGAGAGAGAGAGAGGGGATGGGTAGAGGGAGAGAGAGCTAGTGAGAGGGGATGGGTAGAGAGAGAGGAGATGGGTAGAGTGAGAAAGACAGAGAGTTGTTGAGGGGGTGGGGAGAGAGAGAGCTGGTGAGAGGGGATGGTAGGTAGAGAGAGAGAGAGACAGAGGGGATGAGTAGAGAGAGAGGAGATGGGTAGAGTGAGAGAGTTGTTGAGAGAGGGTGGGGAGAGAGAGAGAGCTGGTGAGAGGGGATGGTAGGTAGAGAGAGAGAGAGAGAGAGAGAGACAGAGGGGATGAGTAGAGAGAGAGGAGATGGGTAGAGTGAGAGAGTTGTTGAGAGGGGGTGGAGAGAGAGAGCTGGTGAGAGGGGATGGTAGGTAGAGAGAGAGAGAGAGAGAGAGAGAGGGGATGAGTAGAGAGAGAGAGGAAATGGGTAGAGAGAGAAGAGATGGTAGAGTGAGAAAGAGAGAGAGAGTTGTTGAGAGAGGGTGGGGAGAGAGAGACAGAGAGAGAGAGGGACAGAGAGAGAGAGAGAGAGAGAGTAAAGAGCTGTACCTGGTCCAGGATGGTCTTCCTCTTCCTGGCGTCAGTGACGGCCGACAGCTGCATGTCCCCCATCTTCTTCATCTTCTCGTCCATGTCGATCTTCTGCTCCAGCTTCTTCATCTGGGCCCTGAGCAGCCGGACCGTGTCGTCCCGGTGGTGCTGCCGGGCCATGGCGGCGGCGCAGGCGGAGTGGACCGCCGTGATCCAGTTCTCCAGCTCCGTCTGGCTGCAGGTCTGTGCGGGGGAAGGCAGGGTTCAAAGGTCAAACCAGGTCCTGTGGATGCCCCTCTGTCACCTGCAGTCCCCCTGATTGCTGTAGTGGTCCCGGAAAGTCCCCCGCCCCCCCCTTTCACAGTCAAGGTCCTACTCATGTCTCCCTATGGCTCCTGGAGGAGGCGCTGTGTGTCGCCAGCTGTCCCTATCAAGTCACCCCCCCCCCCCCTTTTTACTCTTGGCTCTCTGCTTTTTGTCTCCCCACTTCTGTTTAGAGCCTTTACCTAGTTTACTGTACATTCTTTAGGAGCCTGTCTACCTTATTATATGATACACTTAAATATCCTATTAAGGCAACGTCTCTGTAACTATTTATCTACTCTACTCTGCCCATGTTTATTGCTCTGTAAATGTTCTTAGCCAAAACACTTAAACATTTTCGAGGAGCTCGCTCGATCGACTCGTCTCGAGAGGTCAGGGAAGACTTTTTTACAGTTCACTTATTCAGCCCTTGGGTGAACTGGCTTTTTGCTTCCCTCTGGAATATGTAGGGGTGGGTAGGGGTGGGTAGGGTATAAATAATAAGTAATATAAATAATAGGTCCTTCATTAACTTTGTGTAGGTCCTTCACAGCAAGTGTGACAAGAGTCCATTAATGAGGGAATAACAGGACAGTAGTACTGTCAATTTGTCACAGAACAAACAGAAAAGCACAATGTTGTCATTTATTGAACAACAAAGTGATCAACAAAGTAAAGAGACATTATCTCACCTGGAACAGAAAGGCGTCTCCCAGAGAGTTGCTGAGACAGAACACAAAGTCCTTTTTGGGGTGCTCTGGGACTGCTTGGACAATGCTGTTCTCCACCCAGACAGCGTGCTTTGGAATGCTGTTGTGGTCGATCCCAGAACGGCCATCAGTCTCATAGAAGAACAGGGTGCAACCTGGGAAATCAAAACAGGGGATTAATCTTCACCAATAAACATTTAAAAGTGCAGTAAATAACTAAATAAATAAATACAGGCTTGTTTCGTTTTAGCAATTAAATTCTGCTCTCCAGTGGCCAAGATTAAGAAGTGCAGCATGGTTGAATTCCACATGTGGCATCATCAGAAGATCAAGGTAAACATCATTTAACACGAGATCAGAATGAAAACGATCACTCAACACACATGAATTCTAAATTGCAATAGTTGACCTCTTCAGCCAACCGTGATACCTGCTTATGTGATGCATGATATGCATGCAGTGTGTAATTGAAACGGAAGACAGTAATGCTGTGTTCACACCGGGCGTGAATTTTTCCTGCGGCGCGGCGAGTTTACATAGAAAGTGAATCTTCTCGCCACGCCTGGTGTGAACACAGCATAAGACCTCAGTAGAAAGACTACGGAAGGTTTCTGATTCACCTTTCAGTGAGACCCAGTAGCTCTTCCACCTGCGACGCGTGGCACACTCCACCTTCTTGCTCTTCTTGTGCACCAGGAAGTTCTTGACGGCGAGTCTGCCCGCCTTCCTCACGGTTCCCTGAGCGACGCTGAGCAGAGGGCCCGACTGGTAGGCGGAGCTCATGGTGCTCTGCTCGTCGCTCAGGGCTGACCCCGCCTCCTCCAGACTCTCCGGCTGGCACGAGCTCATCTCCAGCTCCTGGCGGAAGTTCTCGTACACGCCCTGGACGCCGTCGCTCGGCACGCCCCCGCTGCTGCTGCCACTGTCGCTGCCGGCGAAGGCGCTCCGGCCCACCGCCGAGCACATGGAGTAAGAGGCCGACATGGCCTTGTAGCGCCGCGACTGGTGCTCCTGGCCGGCCGTCACCCCGTCGATGCCACTGTCCTCATACTCGCTGCCCTCCCTGGCCGTGACATCCTGCAACACCGCGTGACCGTGCGAGCACAGGTGAGGTCAGGCGCCGACCCGGGCGGCTCAACCTATCTAGGAACAAGCTCCTCCCTCAAGTGAAGACCATGCTGAAGGTGTAGACGCAGGGGGAGCAGCAGATCGCTCAAGGCTAACATGCTAACATGCTAAAGACACCGACTACCGCGGCCTACCGAGCGTCTCTCTAATCCTGAGTAGCTGGGTTTGAAATCAGAGGTTTACAACGGAGTAATCGCCCTGACGTAAGAGCAGCCTGCCCTTCCATGTGTCCCTCAGGTCCTACCCTCTCCCAAATACAGGGGGCTGGGGGCTCATGGGGGGATTTGAGAAGGCTTTGCCGAACTCTGCATCTCCATCTGAGGTCACATGACCAAACTATGCCGGGCTCTATTCAGGCACGCTAACGAACGGTGCCCCACAGGGCCGGGGCCGCCACACGGGCGTACAGTCACCCTCCTCCACAAGGCCCTCGCATCATTACCATGACAAAAGACCCAGGCATTTCAAACGGGGGGGGGTTAAGCACCGCCCCTCCACTCTGCTGCGGTCTCCCTCCGCAGACAGACAAAACAGAAAGGAACCTTTTATCGTTGAATCTATTTAGGAGATTTATCATCTGCTCTACGGATTCAGCGGAGGAGTGTTAGTAGCTCAGACGCTATGAAACAGGAATAAGGGAAGAAGTGTTCAGGGAATCTTATTGGGATGTAACCAGAGAACATTAGGATTCTGAGCAGCTTTGCAGACTCGAACCCATGAGGGGTTATGTACATGTGTTTTAGGCCAAAGGGGTATTAAGAGAACTGGATGAAGTTGAATACTACTTCCGGGGTAGTGTGATTCCGGGCCTCGCCTGTCCATCTTTCCCACAGACCAGCGTGTCGCTGCCATAGACATACAGGGGGAAAGAAACTCTGAAAAACTCGGCTTTCCGTGGCTTCAAAGAAAAATGGACCCAATGATTTAAAAGTTGATAATTCAAAGAGACGTTTTTGACTTTGAGTGACACCCAGGTGAACGTTTGTTTCTTTACCCAGATGTTTCTTTCCGCACGTATGTCTATCAGGAATAAGTCTTCTTGGCCCCCATGGCATCACATGACTTGCAATACCGAGCTTTGCCACTACGCCAAAAATTACTTCACAGCCCAGAGCTGTTTGTGGGGGCGTGGTTTTACGTCCCTAACATCCTGCTAGCTGTGAAGCTCTTAAAATAGATGTAAACAAACTTCTTACATAATTCACAGAGAAAGACAGACATAAACACGAGTACTAAAACAAACTCCCTGTAATAATATGTTTCTGTTTCCTGTGGAACTAGTCATTTGATCAGTCAAACTGAATAAACAGAAGATGAAATGAGTGTACTTCCTACCTGTATGGTCTGTGCCCTCTTGCCCTGCATACTGGCACACATGGCGGCCTGGTGGCTAGCGAGTCCCTCCGACAGGCAGTGGGAACGCCGGCAGGGCAGAGTGTAAGCGCCGTAGCAGCTCCCCTCCTCTTCCGACGGGGAGAGCATCTTGTTGTCCTCTCCCCCCCTGGCAGCAGCCCTGTTGGCATCGTGCCACTTGGCATATCGACTGTGGGCTTGCCTGCGGGCAGGGCTCTTCAGGCCGTAGAGTTCGTCCAGAGAATTGGCTCTGTCGGCTGCGTCCAGGGCCTCGGGCCCCTGGGGGCTGGACACCAGGCGTCCGTCACAGACGCCGTAGTCCCTCTCGTCCGCCGCGTCGACGATCTCCTCCGTACTGGTCAGGTGTTCCTGGCTGAGGTCGGACAGGGAGAACTCCAGACTGTCGTCGCGCCACATGTCGGCAGACTTGGATCTCTTCTTCTTGAAGCTGACGCCGTCCCTGGGCCCATCTCTGGTCTTCTGGAGGTAGGTGACCTCGCCCGAGTACACCCCCCTACCCGGGGAGAGCGGCGGCACCAGGCCCGGCGAGGTGCTCACGTGCAGGCTGTCCCTGTGAGAGGCGGGGCTGGCCAGGTCGTGGTGGAAGGAGACGGGCCGCAGGTTCATGGCCACGCGGTCCACCCAGATGGGGCTGCCGAAGCCGGCCAGGACATCGGGCTCGTTGAAGGGCTCCAGGCCGTGGTCGGCCAGGGACTGGGGGATGCTGGGGGTGCTGCTGGAGCGCGTGCTGGTCTCAGAGTTCCTGTGCTCTACTTTCCCTGATGACGCGTGGCGGGAGCGTCGGGACTGCTTGTTGGTGATGCGCAGAGAGCGAGACAAGTGTTTGCGAGACAGGTGGCCATGTTCATTGCCATAGAAGGTATGGTCCCCATTCTGGCTTTCCACATTTCCCATGGTTCAGAGTCTGGGAAGGAGAGGAGACGCACCTCGTTAACTTCACTAACATTATAACTCATCACGTGGGTTTACAGGGAGAAATGATTGTGTCAGATTGCAATATCTGAAGGTGGTCAAAGATTTTAAAAAGTAACAAATGGAAATAAAAAACAATACTGACATTCATAATCTTAAAGCAATCTTAAAGCATAATCTTAAAGCAAACTAGAAAGTAGTTCATAAACATCAACTTAAATTCAAGTTAGAAAGAATTAAACTACCTGAAAAATGAATCTGAGTTCATTGACATGCTGCTTGGATGGAGATCTACCCAATCAGAGGATAGTCACTGGGATGGTTCCACCAATCAGAAGATAGTCACTGGGATGGTTCCGCAATGGTCTGAAAAAGAGAAGAGTGAGCCATCACTGATCAATACTGCCTGCATTAGCCAGCTACACCACCGAAGAGCTAGCGATAGGCGGTATTCATACCGAGGAGTGAGTTTAACCATCTTCAATTTGGTTATATGTGCACACAACCAAGCAGTCTCATGCCCTTTTATGGAATTGGCAAGGCATTCACTGGTACACACTTTCAATTTACAAAAAGAACTCGGGTGCAAACAAATTCTGCATTAGAAAGAACACGTTATGAAGCAGACGTAGGCTTTTTTTAGGACCTTTCTGAAGAACATATTTAAGGAAACCAGGTCCAGCCTGGCTGATGTGAGTGGCTGGCTTGATTCTGTTCAGGACTGGTAGGACAGAAACTAGTCATGCCACTGAAATAGCTGTGAATTAAAATTACATGAAATAATGTCTGATAAATTAGAGACCGCACCCCACAGTCCAATGCTCCGACCACTACTTTACTTGTGCAGTGGAGATCGGCGGGTTGATTTTGGTATCCTTCTTTATTTTGGTGTGCTGGGACTACTGCCTCTAGTGGTGCCAACAGAGAGATGCAGGCCAACATTGTCCAGAGTGACGGAGGGCGGGAGTGAGTGATTGCCGGACAAACGCTATACTAGGTGCGCTGGCTTACAGCCACGCAAAAAAACTTAGGGTGAATGAGGCCCATTGACAGGTACAGCCTACTCCAGGTACATGGAGGTCTGTGTTGGCCCACTGAGGTATGAAACATACGTGAGGTACCCAGTTTTACAGTTGTCAATTTATAGACTGCAGACAGACTTTTGACACAAACACATCTTAAAAGAAATGCAATGGTCTGTCTTTCAATAAGTCGCTGTCCTGTGTGGAACTGTGCCTAGTAGCCATATTCCCATATTTACTGCCGCTTACTCCGATTGAGGCTTATGTATCAATCTGATTCAGATTTTTATCTGTCACATGTATATAATACAATGTGGTTCCATGATGTGCTCAGCCAACAAATACTTAAAAATGGCTCAAAATGGCTAAAACAATACAAATAGAGGCCTGCAGGAGCTAACTAGCTCTAACTAACTCGGCATGACAACAAGACAGGATCCAGCAGTTTTGGTCACAGCTGATTCAGCCTCAAACGGTGTGGTGCCTCGGGTCGGCACAGTGGGTAGTAACCTTCCCAGGGCGGGTCTGTTCCCCACCATCGCCATCAGGCCCCGCCCACGCTGGATAAACAGCTCTTACAGAGCAGCAGGCCTGTAGCCAGCCTTGTGGAAGGGGGGGTGGGGTTTCTTCAAAAAGCAGACCTTATCGCATTTTTCTGAAAGATCTCGCCGCTCGACAAGTTGTTGACGCGGGAGGAGGGGGGGCTGACGGACTATTTAAATTTGCAGACGAATTGTTGAAGGGGTGTTCGTTCAATTCACCCGATCCCCCCCCCCCCCCCCTGGCTACGGGCCTGCAGAGGGAAGGATCCACTCAGACCCTCGCAGGGAGCAGAGCAGAGGTCTGTGAGGAACATCAATGACTGTGAGGAGAACATTAAAGCATGAGCCAGCCAGTTATTTAGAGCTCCAGAGAAAAACACAAACGCTTTCATGTCATGTTGTTCTTGGTCTGGAACCCCTCTCTCCCTTGGGGAGACTATGAGATCATCTCACACCATCTAGCCATGGACTCTGATAGCCTTAGCATAGAGTGGGCATTACAGCAAACAACACACATTCAGGTTTTTAAGGTTGATTGTGTTTAGGAGGCTCTACTCCCCTCTTTTTTGGACAGACACGGGGGAGTAGCAGGAGAAAGGAGTGCTGCTGAGTTGTTGGCAGTAAGGTCTGGAAGGTGCTCTTTGTCAGGGTTTCAAAATGCAAGGGTCAAAAAGGTGGCAAGGCACTCTTCCAATAGAATTAAAAAGCCTTTATTAGGGTGGCTTATCCATGTGGATCTTAAAAACACATGTTTTGGCGTTGGCTTTCATCAGAATGTGATGGGAGAGTAGTCAGAGCAGATGAATAGGAGCCCAGACGCAGTCCTGGGTTGCTGCTGCATGCGTCCAAGCTTCCAGTGATGACAGCGGTTACATAAGCTGGAGCTGCTGCTTCCTCTCTCCATTCTGCTCACTCATCACCCCTCCTCCCGGGTAGGATGGCACCCAGCAAACTTTGATGTTGAATCTAGTCAACTTCTCTCAATGACGGCAGGGTTTATAGCAGTGTTCTTTCCACTGAGGGACTCATTACAATACATTACTCTGGACTGGAGTGGTTCCACCACCAGGCTTGGAAAATGTTGGCAGATAGACGCTGCTTCCAGGCTGCCATATTCATGCCCTTCCCCCACGGGGACAATAGCCTGTTTTGCTCACATGCAAAGTTTTCATGCGTGTAGGAGGAAAACAGTGTGTTGCATATTGTAATTTCCTCACAGAGAATTCCACATGGGAGGAGTGGGTTAGCACTGACCTCCCAGGCCTGAAGCTTTAAAGAACTGAAAAGCTTTTCTAGTGGATCCCTATGGTGGCTCTGATTATGGTCCCGATAGGGAATGAGTTGACCAATAAACAGAAGAACTCTGAAGTGTAATGCTTTTGCTTCAGCAAAAGTAATCTGTGGTTTTAATCTGAATATACCAAAGTAGCCGGAGAAGAGAGACTCAGCCTCTGAATGACAGCGGGGATTGAGGGGATGAGGCCGCTCTGCTAAGGGTGCAAATTAGGGATGCACCGATGCATCGGCCGATGTTGGCCTTGTTGACTGCCATCGGGCCATCGGCAAATAAAATGACATTCACCGATGGTAGTGGCCGATGTTATGTCGCAACAATTACGGCTTTTTTTTGTTGCAAAACATAGCCTACCCAGCTGCAGATTCGGAGAAGATCCGTGACGTAACGCCGCAAACGCACATGTAGATTGCTTTCAAATTAAAGTGAAATAAAAATTGGCGTTTTGGAACCAATCACTTCATTTCTTTGTTTCCCTGGCACAAAAGGGGGAATAAAAATAAAATAAAATAAACATCGGCCATCAGCCGGATTGTTATTTTAAACATTGGCATCGGCCCAGAATTTTGCAATCGGTGCATCCCTAGTGCGAATGCATCCGCGTCTCCCTATAAGAAATACCAGAGTAGGCAGCTGTAAAATACCCCGGACCACTCAGGGTCTCTACTCAACAACCATCAACACAGCTGCAGGTCTGTGCTGCTCTCTCTCTCTCTCTCATATCATCTGCTTCACGCTCACACAAACACAACACACTGTTAAATGTTGTTGTCAGGGTGACAGAGTCCCCTACAGGACGACAGAGACATCTAGGGAGGGAGGGAGGGATGGATGGATGGATGGATGGATGGATGGATGGATGGATGGATGGATGGATGGATGGATGGATGGATGGATGGATGGATGGATGGATGGATGGATGGATGGATGGATGGATGGATGGATGGATGGATGGATGGATGGATGGATGGATGGACAGACAGACAGACCTTTTATTGCTAGATAGATAGATACAGACAGACAGACAGACAGACAGACAGACAGACAGACAGACAGAGACATTTTATTGCTAGATAGATAGATAGATAGATACAGACAGACAGACAGACAGACAGACAGACAGACTGACTGACTGACTGACTGACTGACTGACTGACTGACTGACTGACTGACTGACTGACTGACTGACTGACTGACTGACTGACAGATAGATAGATAGACAGACATTTTATTGATTCCGATTTATTGATTCCCATTTATTGATTACCATTAATTCATAACAGAGAGAACTAGTGAACATGTAGTGTACATTGAAGATGCAGCAAAAGAGACACTTGGGCCACGTTTACACTAGTAGTCTACGACGTCGTTGGTAATTGGAAAACCTTCGCTGCGGTTGGTGATTAAAAAATACATAATTGACACAAGGAATTAACAATCAGACCTTGCAGACGACAGAGACAGCTGAACGACATATCTGTTCATAATAAAGACTGAACTATTACCTTGCCCCAACCTACTCCAGAATTATTTTACCGTTGCTCATATTTGCCCAACATTAGTGGGTTCTATTGTCCACCCAATAGTAGTAGCTACTGTATCTAGCTGCAAACAATATTCAAGAACCAGGGAAGCCCAATACACACCACACAGAGAGCCTGGTAACTCCAGCTGCTCATCACCACCCCATGCGCAGTTACATTTGGTCATCCCTAAAATATGTGACGGGTAGATTTAGGGCCTTTTGTTATTAAAGACCACTTAAAAGCCCACCTGATATTTGACAAATACTTGGGCCTGTTGGAACAAGAGCAAGACAAATATGTCCTCGACCTGCCGTTCCTCCCCCTCCCCTCCCTGGGGACAAAGAATGTCAAGACACTTCTAGAGTTTGAGGAAACTGGGAGGGGGGAAATAAAGAGCTTGCCTACGGCCAAAATATGACCTGGATTTTCAATACAGGTCTCTGACAAGAGTGTGAAACACCTGGACACACATTCCAGAAGTCATGCTCCTCATGAAAAAGATCGATTTTTAAACCAAATTCACAAAATGGCAAAGTAGGCTGGATCTCTGTTAGGTCTACATTCTAAAAAAAAAATAAAGATGAAGAGGAAACATGAAATAGCATCGCATATCATACCACTGAAGTAAGGCACTTGGATCTGAGAACTAGGCCGCTAGTGTGGGTGCACATTACAGCCATACTAACCGACACCATAGAGGTAAATAACCTCTCTCGCCAGAAGCTGTTCATGAACATCTTCTTTTGGGTCTTGGGTCCCGCATTCCTGTCATCTAGCTTAAATACGCTTGTGAAAGCCAAGCATGTATGGGCCAACTAGTTACAAGCTTGAACACAAACCCTGTAATCAAGTTTTTGAACACTGTAGATTCTGGAGATTAGAGTGTAGGCAGAAGTGAGGTGAATGTTACCTTGGACAGAGTCTGTGCTATGAAGGAGATTCCAGCCCAAACTCTCCTGACCAGTATGTCTCCTTTACCAGTTCATGTCAGTTCCTATCTCCCCTTTGGTGGTGATTCACCTAGTTTCATTCAAATGAAGTCATATGGCTGTCTGTCTGAATGGCCAGTCCTAAATGGCTATGGTTCCCATGACTCATGGCCTCTTCCAAGCGTGGAAAAAAGTATTTAAGTCCATTAAGCCACAGCTTCCATGATATAAGGATACAAAGCCTTCTAAAGTTGATCTGTAATCCTAGCAACCCCAGCTTTCAATTGTAATGAAAATAACATGAGTTGCCCATTGGATTGCTCTGAGCCAAGCGGTGGCAAAGAAGGCAATATGAGGCAGGAGGCCGGCTGAGTGCGCTGCAACCACTGTCCATCTTGACTGGTGGTGTGAATCCATTCGTCTCAACCTGATTACCTCCACCCCAGCAACAGCGCAGGGCAAGAGGTAATGTTCGTTCATTTGTTTGTAAGCAGGGATGTGCAAAAGACCGATGTTCACGAAACTCAGTGTAACGGTGTAGCATGGGCCCATTTAGAACGCATTACATTTTGGAGCGGATCCGAATCACGAGGTGGATCCACGAGCTGCCCAAAACACGGTAAATGGACTGCACTTATATAGCGGTTTTATCCAAAGCACACACCAATTGTGGCAGCTGCCATGCAAGGTGCTAGCCTGGTCATTGGGAGCTATTTGGGGTTCAGTGTCTTGCCTAAGGACACTTCCGACATGTGGATAGGAGGAGGTGGGATTCGAACCGATTGTGACAGTTGTCTTTAGGCAACAACAAAACAAAGATACATACTTATACATACTTATACATACATACATACATACATACATACATACATACATACATACATACATACATACATACATACATACAGTAGGACCCCACTTATCCGAACCCAACGGGACCGAAGGTCGTTCGTATCTCTTAAATGTCCGGATGACTGAAACTTATGTTAAAATGCACCAAATTCAATAAGTGGTATACTTGTTTCATATAGACTCATAATAGACCAATAAATACCCTTAATTACTTGTGAAAATGCATCAAAATTGCAATCAAATAGCCAACTAAACTCATATAGCCTAGCCTATAATAGACCTACAGTAGCCTATAATAAAATAACCGAATTTCCACTTGAGTGCGTGCTTTGATCAAGTACTTTATTCTCAAATGAGGCGTACGCTGCATCGATAGGCTACTGTATTTGCAGAACAAAATGGTATAGCCTAAACAACCCAACATTAGAACAATTAGAGCAAATGATAATCAATAAATAAATAAATGAAATGACAAACAAGTTGTCGTGTCTCTAAGTCAACCGATGTAGGCTAACGTGGGCTGTAGGCTATTATTTAACAAATACAGTAGGTCTAGTAGGCTAATCTACATGCCCACAACACGTCTGTGTTCCTGAAGTCCATTAACTGGGAACGAAAAATGACTCGATGCTGCTTCAGGTTGCTGACGCGCTTTATGGCTACCAAGGAATGCAGCTCTCGTGCAGCAGACTCGTTTGCGTTTTGCGCTCGACATTAGAGTAACAAAGAAATGAAACGTGACAGTAGGCTGCAGCCTACAGGCAACATGTAGGTCTACATACAGTTCTGTTTTTTTCACAGTAGGATACAATACTGTAATGAAAATCCCACCAGTAACCAGATAGCAGGCTAAAAAAAAAAAAATTTTTTAAGCCTGTCCGGTAGACCGGGAGGTTCGGATCTCTGAAGTTCGGATGAGTGGGGTCCTACTGTACATCCTTTACACAAGTGTGCAGTGAAACAATACAATGGCACACATGCTATTGAAAAATAATTTAAATGTAGAACCAGTATCTTTCCTCTTCATTACATTTACATTCTAGTCATTTAGCAGATGCTTTTATCCAAAGAGACATACAATAAGTACATTTGTGTAGAGTAAGAGAACCAACTGTAGTAGTAGTAGTAATAGTAGTACTATTACAGTATTAATGAGTGAAATAATGAGATAAATAACATAAGCTGTTCAGTGATGTTATTATAGAATGTACTATGGCAAGGATTTGTTCAAATATTTTAGACAACAGGCGTCAAAAGTGCTCGACTAATTGCATATTGTGAAGTAAGGCTCGAGACAAGAGGACACACTTGGAAAGTGAACCGCGAACTAGGGGTACAGGAGTAAGAATCCTATAATACACCTCCAGACACCCGACCTAAGAGCATGACAAAGAGAGTTGGACACATGACCTAGCCATACTCGTCTAATCTATCAAGGACTGCAGATGGAAACTAGCTCCTAGCTAAATCCGGCATGTTTACACAGTCATGTATTTGTATGTGTTCATTAATATGCACTGTCCTCACCAAATAAACCAATAAAATAAATAAAATAAAATCAACACTATTGAATTGTTTTAGGGCCAAGGCCTGTGTGGCCTTCTTTTTCTTTGTATAATGCTTAATCTTGCTTTTGATTAAATTATTCTTTGTATCCGTTATTTCCTGCCTCCTTTGTCCCCCCGGTTTAGATTATTCTGTGTTACTCTCCCCATCATACCCCTAGACGCCTTTCATTTTGGGAGGACGTAATTGGCAAGGGCGGAAATGAACTGTGGCTAGCACCCCTACTTGTGGGCTCTGGTACATCTTGTGTATGCGTGTGACCGATGCAAGAATAGTTAAGATCAAATCCAAGTATACAACAGTGCCCACGAAGGTGTATAACAGTAGGTAGATTCCTTAGCATGTTAAATTGAGCCAACATGCCTAAGGTGTGCCATAAAGTCAATAAAGCTAATAAAGCCTAAAGTGTCAACTAAGTAGATTTATTTGTTTATTTGTTTATTTAGAAGTATCTCAACTAGCTCTACCCTAAAGTAGAGCTACTTTTAGTGGGGTCCACATTTAAAACATTACATTACAAATAACATTTAAAACATACATTACATTAATCAAATTGTCACATTTAAATTTAAATATAGGCTATCACATTTAAAACATAGCCTACATTATAAATGTCAATGTCAATGTAGGTAAGTATACCATGTTTGGTAAACGTAAATGTCCAGTCCTGTCCAAAAGCCTGCAGCCTCTAAGTCAGTACACCCAGTCACCCATGAAGTCTTCAGTAACAACATGTTCTAGCAGCAGTCTCAGCAACTCTACGAAAATGTTTTAATACATATACTAGAAGTAACATTGGGTAATTCAATTAAATGCTTAATTGTAACATGCTCCATCATACAAGTGTGCAGTCAACTGTTATGCTGTGTTCACACTGGGCACAAATATTTCCAGCCGCACGGTGAGTTTACATAGAAAGTCAATACAATTCGCGACGGGCGGCGCGAATCAGGCGAACCCATCGGCCAGGATTTGCCGCGTGGCAACATTTGCGAAAGTTCAATTTTTTTAACTTTCTGCAGCGGATTCGCGCTGCCACTCATTAGATCCCGCGGCGAGATTGGGGCGAACTGGCCGGCGCGAATTTTCTCGCCGCGCCCGGTGTGAACACAGCATTATAGCTGGCTCCTAAGTGTGCTTAATGATACAATTGAGCATTCTCTCCTCTGTGCTGCTTTCATTGTAATGTTCAGCTCTGGGGGAATAAGGAGTTAATGTCACAAAGGGATAACAGTAGACTATAGCCGCAAAGTCATTTTGATGCACTGCATAATTGATTTATTGTCCCAGTGGATCCTTGCGGATCTCTGACCCGGCTATGAGAAGGATGCTGAGTAATGGCAGACATTAAAGCTGTAGCCAGACCCTGTGAGACGCCACCAACGGGTGGCCAGCCAAGAAGGTCACCATCAGAGGAGACTTTCAAGAGCAGAGCGCCAACACACCCTGGGCCACTCAAGAGTCCTTCACTCCTCGTCTGGAGCCTTTGAAGTCCTTAAACACGTGCTAATGAGCGGAGGCGACAAGCCCCTGCACCTCTGTGGAAAGGGGAGTGAGGGGGAAGGGAAGTGAGGACCCAGCCTTTACACTGGCTGGGGGGTTTCTTCACCAAGGGGAACAACAACACCACCAAAAGTGTCCCTCACAACCAGAAGTGCTGAGGTGAACGTATCTGCACGTAGGCCAATGCCTTGATCAAACAACTGTCATTAGATCAAAGAGCAACTGACAACCTTGCATGAAACTTGCCATAACTTGGTTTGCCTACCACCTTTGAAGATTAAAATTAGGCTGAACAATGACATGCTGTTTCTGATGAAAGCACTCTCTATACGAGAGGCAGATGGAGTTCATTTCCATCCTTTTTATGCCAATCAGATAGACAAATCGTAAACACTGACAAAGTTTACATGAATTGTACCTATTCATTGTGGCTTACAATGTTTGGAGCTAGTGTTAGGGTTATGTACTTTGCTCAAGGTAGTAGGGGTGTTTTTTTTTTTTTTTTAAGTTGGCTAATTATAAGTTACGTAACGGATGTAAAACATGTGCATCTTTACGTTTGAGTTTTGGTGAAGATGGCTGAGCAAGAGAAAAAAATCCGACCGGCACCCATTGCTGTAAAAGTGATACAGTATGCAAGCACTTTGGCTTCTATGAAGTTGAAGGGAAAAAAGACCTGGACAATAGCCACACAGTATGCAAGTTATGTCGAGCCAAAATGAAATACTTTGGGAACACAGCAAATACGAGACACCAATAAAAAATGTTGATGCATGCTATTATAAAATGATGCATCGATAATCGTTTTATAATCGCATTGTTGCCCTCTGAATCTGAATCGATTCGAATTATGAGGTGCCAAGAGATTCCCACCCCTACAAGGTGGGCAATGATTGTCCAGTGGTCTGGTCCGGCCTTGAACTTGTGGCCTTTCGATCACAGGTCACACTGGGCTATCCGACACCCTTCAGTATGTCCTCCTAACACAGTACGTAATGCCAACATTGCATATTGGTCATAACAGTCCTCATCCTTACCTCATTAGAAATGTTACTGGTAGGTTGTCAGAGTGTTGCCTACCGTCCTATAAATGCATGTTGCGGTTTAAAAAAATCTGCATCTGACAAAAACACACTGCATCACACTTGCATGTTCTTCCACACACAGGCAAAGGTGGTCATATCTGTTGTTGGAAACCCCCGTGATCAGATTGATATACTTGCCGATGGATCCCCCAACACCTCTACAGTGTATTAGCGTGAGCAAGCAGAGGGAGGCTTGTGTTACACTTGATGTTCCCCAGACAAGGGGCCGGGACACTGGAGGGGCCAGGACACTGGAGGGTGGCCGTTCGCTCACCCAGCCGATGTGACAGCTGCTTTGTTCAGGCCTAAGCGTCGATTTACTGGCGACGGAACAGACACAAAGCCAAGGACATTCTGTTGCAAAATCTAGAGCAGAAAAAGAAGTGTATTCGTGTGGCCTGTTGAAAATGTGCTTCTGCCAGCTTGCTCAGAAACTCCTTCCACAGAAGCAAATTATTCCTTCCAGGTCAGTGAGTGGGAATATCACTTTTTAATGTAACAACCAATGCACACAAACATGCACAGTCAAGAATACACTCTAAAAGACATCTGGGTCAGCATCAAGATATGACCACTATAATATTAATGTGAAAAAAACGACTGAAGAATACACCATCTTAAAGGTATCTAGCCTTCTCTGAATCTGTGAAATGAGAAAACAACTGACTAGCTTGCGACAAGGTCCTTGATGTGAAAGCTGCTATTTTTCAAACTGAAGAGTTTCCAGAGGACAACGGTCTTTCTTCTTCACAACATCTGGTTTTCCACTAACTGCTGTGTCGATCCTTCAGATATAGTGAAGGGACGAGCCAAATCAGATCTCCAGATAAGTGTGCAAACACCCGGGGAGCTGCCTGCTCGGCTCTGCTCAACTCCACTGCTCCTGGCCCTGTGCGCTGAACCAGGACCAGGCTGGATTCTGCCACACATGGATACACAAAGCTGAGCAGCAAATCTGTTCCAGGCAGTCTTGATCATAGCCTTCAATAGAGGCCTCTAATTTCCATTGCCCCCCCAGTACAATGACAACCCTGTTCTTTCTGATAACAAAGCCTTACATTAAGGTCCTAACCACTCACAAGATCCGTCTTTTCACCTTCTGAGTATTTTTATTGCCCGTTTCTAATGTCACCTCCACCTACTTGTCTGATCTCCACTCTAACACACATCTACTGTATGTGAAGGGCATGATGAAAACACAGACCATAAGAACAGACCATATTCCATTAAACTTTATTATATCCACATACCCATCTGCCTCGACTATGTTATAATATGTATACTAACCTACTATAAACTATTGCTTCGCTGGAATGTTAGTATATCACTCAATCCTGTTGACAACTTAACATGCACGGAATTGTAAGATGGCCATAGGACAAATGAAGGAACACAATTCCTTCTCTTAAGCTGTGTAAAGAAAAAGGAAGATTCATTTTATACTTCATATTAAGGGAAATACATTTTCCCAGACCAGTCCATTGGTTGGACACAGAAACATAAGCTATTCACCAGATAGGCCTAAATAAATACATGACTGTGCATGATCAATGACTTCATCAAAACATAACCAGAGGCTTAACTTCCAACACATCCATCTCATGACTGCTGAGAGAAACATCTCCCATTCACTGTTCAGAGAGAGCGCCTGATCCCATCTTAGCAACAAAGACTTCTGTAAAACGACAATAAACCTTTGTTTGCTCAACAGATCCTTTTTATTAAATCAAAATTCTAAATGAAGACCATGCAAATCATGCTGTGATTAAAGAATGCATTCCTTACTACGCAGAAGCCGTGTTACCCACAAACCAGAATAACAACAGCACACACTGGGGACACAACTAACAGGCACCTTGGACTGAACCCCGCTACGGGAGAAGAACAAGCCACAGTCCTCCTTCAGCTGGTCACAGGGCATCATGCTGGCTTTTCTCTGGTCATGACAGGGGACTGTGTAGCTCTAAAAGCAGAAACCAACACAACCCTGACCTCGTCAGCCTAGGACGCCATACATTTACATGACTATGGCACCAGATGACCAATTCTCACCCTTCTCTTCACGCTGCTCTCACACCGGCTTTAACAATGTCAGGATTTTAAATGGATTCGCCGACCAAAAAGTCCTGCAGCCCCCCTAAGGACATGCGCTGAGGTTTCTCCTTGACTTTGACCACCTCTCCTGTTTGCAAATCATCCTCTCATTCTCAGCTGCTCAATAGCACCATTATAACAGCTTTGTCATGACAATGACCCAGACGCTGTGCTGTTGTTCTCTGCTACTGAACAGGGCCCCGCCATCACCTGCAGTTAAGTTAGGTAACCTACTGTAACTCCAGACAGTTCACTTTATTTAGCTTTCATTGTCAGACAACCTCAAAGTGCTGAACGGATGCTCACAAATTATCAAATCTAATTTTGTTTAAATAGCGCATTTAATACACAAAGGGAACACAATGTGCTTCACAGAGAGAAAGAGGGGTGTACATATACTGAACCTATACCCCTAATTTTCCAGAGGGAAGCAAAAAAAAACACAGGACACTCATTTGAGCCAATACAGAACTGTAAAACCTCTTCCCTGACGACCAACTTCCTGGAAAATGCCATGATTATCAATCAGATTGAAACTTTCTTGATGAGAGAATAATCTATCTTAACACAGACTTGTATTTACCAAGCATATCAAAGTAGGAGTTCTGAACCATAATCAGATGTGCCTTTTGAATGAATGAAATCATAAAGGCTTGCAGGGGCTGGATCTTAGATCAGCGCCACTAGACACATGTTTTACTCTACTTTGCTAAACCTAGACCTGCTTTTAATAGGCTATTATTTTTTCCTGTCAAAGCACTTTGCTGTATCAATGAAGACACCAGACTTGGCTTCAAGAATAGCTCTAGACGTCTTATCTGGTTAGCGTTTTAAACACAGGACAGGAGCCATTTGCTTCTGAACTCTTGCGCACGCACGCACGCACACACACGCACGCGCACACACACACACGCACGCGCGCACACACGCACACACGCACACCACAGCTTACAAAATCTGGCCAAGGGACAAAATATAATGTAGCAAAAGCAAGGCCTTACCTTGCTGCCAACACCCCGACAATGACACTCCTTTTCAGACAGCACAGAGAAATTCCAGCACCAGTGTAGGGAAATGCTTTGGTGATTTCTTACACTGCTTTCAACTCCACTGCAGACCGACTCCTGAATACTAGGATGAGTTCAGGAACTGAGGGGTAGAGGGGGTGTGCCTGTTTGTGAACCCCCCCTCCTCCTCCTCCTCCCTCTCTCTCTCACTCTACACTCCCTCCTCCAATTCCAATCCTCAAAACAGGAACGTCTGTCAACTCAAGACCTCCCTTGTCTCATTTTTAATAGCCTTGGCAATCCCCTGTGGGAAGCATCACATTTACACACTCCCCTCCAAATGTGAACAGCGATCGAGACTCCTCCATGTTCAAACTGGTGCTGTGGACTCAAACTGGGATCTCAGCTGTCTAAAGATGAAAAGTGGCAAGTGTGGGTCCTGAATCGACATGCCGTCTGGCTTGTGATTACGAACAAGGCTTGAATTAACAGTAGCCTCAAAACACCCATGTTCTCATTGAACCAAAAGGCAGAGGTGTAGTTTTATTTAATGTGCTGCGTCTGTAATTAGGTACATTCATCTACGCTCTAAAATAGACCGGTGGATGAATGGAAGGCTGAGCCATTGTTGTCATAGCACCAGTGATGTCAGCGATGACAGCTGTGCCGGATTCATTTTGAGATGCTGAGACTGCCGAGGCGACAGGGAGGAGAGGACGCAGGGCGAGGGGTGCAGCAGAAGAGCTATTCATCCGAGCACTAGCAACAACACATCATGTCGTCCAAGAACAGCTTTGCATACACAGCCATACTAAAACCAGCCCGAAGCTATACAGGGTTAACGTCACGCTGCCCGATAGCCAAACAGCAGAGGAGAATGTGTCTGAAAGCAGTCCAGAGCTTGGATTGGCCGGCCATGTCTAGATTTACAGATTACAGTCCCAGATAAGAATATCTCACCAGCACTGTGGTTAAGCTGGCTTCCTCTCAATTACACTTCATTTCAAGACGAGGTTTTGACCCCAACCACTGGATTTCCACAGCACCAAAGAACCAGAGACAATAAGCAGTACCCTTACTAAACTGTCAGTACAGGTATAAAGATTAAGTTACCAACTGGATTTAGGATTTTCTTGGGATGGCTTGTTGAAACAAGGACTACCCAAAATTTCCCCCACGGGGATTATTAAGGTATTTTATCCATCTTGTCTTATATTGTTCTCATCTTTCTTACTGAAAATAAGCAGAGAGTACAATAGGAATGATTATATTGCAGGACATGATGATGAAAGATAGTTTCAAAGTTGTTGTTCTTAAATGTATAATAATCTTATTCATGGACTGTATTTTGATCATTACTAGCCACTTGTGCCACACTGATGTTTCACATATCAAAACAACAGTAGTTCTTGTATCAATAGTTTTGGTCACCAGTTCTCATGAGTGCAAGTATTTGAGTATAAGTATTTTCTACAGGCTAGGGTAGTAGTACATGTATATCACCGCCTCGATACAGGCAGATCAGGTGTGGTGGTATGACACAAAGTAGACTAATGCTGAATGTGTGTCTGCTGCTCCTAACCACAGTCATTCTAAAAATGCAGCTTGTCGTCATGGTGAAATATAAATCATCCTATTGCTCACTCCTCAGCTGTAAGCGATTAAATTAAATGTCATTTCTATTCCAATTAGGGGTTGATCGAATTGGACGTTCAGTCAGTGGCAAACCATTCAATATTGGTACATGGTGCTTGGCAGGTGAGTCTAGTTACAGACAGCCTACATGACTGCCCTTCAGACTCTGGGTGCTGAGGCGTCACAACACACACTCCTGTCACTGTCAGTGGGACAGAACAAGGCTATACTAGGAAAGAGCAGGCTTCATTAAATCATCTGATGGGAGAGCAATTGTTTAAGATGGGTGAACATTGCATTTAACACAGGCTCATTCAGCATATTTAAAATAGGACAACGGTGTATAGGTACTTTATTAATCCCCAAGGGGAAATTGCACTGTTATAGTAGCCACATTGAAAGGACATCAAAGAAGTACCATCATGACTACAAATTACAATAGATACAAGTATAAATATAATATCACTAAAAAGTAGAAACAGGACCCAACAAAAACAGCCAAAACCACATAAAGAACAGAACACAGGAAGTGCTGTGGCTGGCTGCTGAAGCCAACTAGCATGTCGCCATCTTGATACACGCTGGATCTAGTTAGGCCTCTGGGCTCAATCACTTACCCCACAACGTCCGCTGTGTTTACGTTTCTGAAGGTCTAACCAATCATGTCAACATGTGTCCTTAAGAGGGGACAGAGGACCCACTGCACTCAAAAGGAACAGTCTGTACAATGGAAATCTAGCAGGGAAGAATGTAAGCGTTACACAAGACTTGAAAGCAGCAACCCTGGGCTGGGGGGGATCGTTAGCGGAGAACCCCAGCGGGGTTCTGCAGCATGCAGAGCCTCTGCACAGACATCAAAGGCTCTGGTAGGGGGAGAACCGCATTCAGAATGTGCAGATAAAACTCTGGTGTATAGGCTACTGTAAGAATGCCAGACGTACTGTATATTAATCACTTCAAGGATGCTTATGGTATATGGAAGCCAGACTGAACTGTGAGGCAACAGTAATGCTTTTTTTATCTATGCAAATATATTAACTATAGCATGGACTTTGAAATGCATGAAATGCACTATAGCATTATAAAACTGTGATCATGGCTCATGTAAGATAAAGCCAAATCCTTGTCAACAAAGGCTATGGGATACAGATGATGATGATGAGTGGCAATTTGTCCCTGAGTTTACTGGAGTGTACTGTAATAACCCCAACTAAAGGCCCCTTCCCTGTCTGCAGTACTAACACCCATGTTCCACCATGACACCTCCCACACACGCCAAAATTCAACATCAACCAAATATCATGGAGAACTGAAGTTAGACTCACTCAAACGAAACTTGTTTCGAGCACTCATCACCACAAGGAATTATAAGCTATGATACGATACGATAGCCTTTATTGATCCCCAAGGGGGAAATTCCATTTCTTTCAGCAGCATACAGACATCATACATAGCCACACACAGCCACGTGAACCCTATGACGATCCTCGCCGTGTGCGTTTCTGACAGCTGATCACGGGTTTCTGTGCATGCCTCACTGCTCCTGCTGGAATCGGGCAGGGATATGGCTTTATCTGCCTGGCTGTCCCTCCCCCAAACCCATGACCACGATGGGGGGCAAGTGCCAGAGTTCCTCTGAATCCAACCATTCTCTAAACTCACCCTGGCCTCTCACTAGGAATAGTGCCTCCACTGTGATCGGACGACAATCTTTGAAGAAATCCCTTTGCTTCCAGCAACCTTTGAAGCACAAGTCAGTACTTGTTATTTAGTTGACTCAATCTGGTAGCATCCTGCCGGGCTATATCCAGTCATTTTGTATTTTGATCAGAATATTCATTCAACCTGCATGGGAAACTCTGTGTGGAAATCAAAGAGACTGCTGAGTGCCAGGCACGGCGTTCTGGGGTTCTCTCACCATCCGCTGGCTTGACTGATGATTTCTGAATCCTCACACTGTACAGAACAATCTAATACGGTCCTATTGTATTGAGTACATGGAGATCCTTGAATCACTTTCTCTGCCAAGCATCTGGGATCATCTCCCCACAAACATGCTACGAAGTTGAGCCTAGATTCTGCTGCATATTATGTCGAGCTGTCAGCGTGAATTCCCAAGTGTCCGTTACCTTGGTGAGACAGAAATTCATCTTCTTACTATCATGTGATATCTCAAACTAAACAAAGTTGAGAAAACATTGCACAATGTGATTTCCTTTCTCTAGATGTGAGAAATACTTTTAATATGACCACTGCTGTATTTGCATAAAGTGCAGCCAAAAAGTATCCCTTCACTTCACATAGCCTTATTCCAAAATGGATTAAATTCTTTTTTTTATGTCAAAATTCTACACGCAATACCTCATAATGACAAAGTGAAAAACGTTTTTTTTTTACATTTTATAAAAAACTAAAATATCACATATTCACTCCCCTTGCTATGACACTCACAACTGAGTTCAGGGAAGTGACCAAGAACCCGATGGTCACTCTGACAGAGCTCCAGCGTTCCTCTATGGATATGGGAAAACCTTCCAGAAGGACGACCATCTCTGCAGCACAACACCAATCAGGCCTTTATGGTAGAGTGGCCAGACGGAAGCTATTCCTCAGTAAAAGGCACATGACAGCCCACTTTGAGTTTACCAAAAGACACCTAAAGGACTCTCAGACCATGATTCAGTCTGATGAAACCAAGAATGAACTCTTTGGCCTGAATGCCAAGCGTCATGTCTGGAGGAAACCAGTCACCGCTCATCACCTGGCCAATACCATCCCTACAGTGAAGCATGGTGGTATCATCACCAGGCTAATACCATCCCTACAGTGAAGCATGGTGGTGGCAGCATCACGCTGTGGGGATGTTGTTCAGCGGCAGGAACTAGGAGACTAGTCAGGATAGAGGGAAAGATGAATGCAACAATGTACATAGAGATCTTTCATGAAAACCTCCTTCAGGGTGCTCTGGACCTCAGACTGGGGCAAAGGTTCACCTTCCAACAGGAAAATGACCCTAAGCACAAGCCAAAATAACAAAGGAGTGGCTTCAGGACAAGTCTGTGAATGTCCTTGAGCGGCCCTACCAGAACGCAGACTTGAACCCGATTAAACATCTCTGGAGAGACCTGAAAATGTCTGTGCACCGACGCTCCACATCCAACCTGATAGAGCTTGAGAGGATCTGCAAAGAAGAATGGGAGAAACTGCCCACAAATAGGTGTGCCAAGCTTGTAGCATCATACCCAAGAACATGTGAGGCTATAATTGCTGTCAAAGGCGCTTCAATAAAGTTGAGTAAAGGGTGTGAATACATATGCACGTGTTTTATATTTAATACATTTGCAAAAATTTCAACAAAAAAATCATTTTTCACTTTGTCATTATGGGGTATTATGGGGCTGATTTAGATATGGATAGGCATAGGTACTGTATATCTGTTAGATCTAGAGTAGGTATATTTAGTAGGGTTGGCATAGGTACTGATATTCTGTCATGGGGAACAGAGTGGAGTGCCCATCTCATCTGAAAAGCCAATAGAACATGGATGTAAATAATCCAATAGAACATGGATGTAAACAACCCAATAGAACATGGATGTAAACAATCCAATAGAACATGGATGTAAACACCCAATAGAACATGGATGTAAACAACCCAATAGAACTTGGATGTAAACAACTCAATAGAACTTGGATGTAAACAACTCAATAGAACTTAGATGTAAACAAATCAATAGAACTTAGATGTAAACAACTCAATAGAACTTAGATGTAAACAACTTAATAGAACTTGGATGTAAACAACTCAATAGAACTTAGATGTAAACAACTCAATAGAACTTAGATGTAAACTCAATAGAACTTAGATGTAAACCGAGCTAAAGAGGAGAACACAGCATGTCCTTCATTCCTCTGCCTGTGCTGGGAAAGTATGCATTCCAAAGACCATTGGCTGTAGATAGACATAAATATTCTGATTACCCAATGTACATTTGGTTAAAAAAATGTTTGAATAAACTCACATCTTGCCTAGAGGTTAAGGTCCTCCCCAGCTCTGATACAAGGAATCTCTTGTCCTGTGTGGAGGGAAAGAAGATAATTCTCATAAGACAAATAGAGCCCTTTTAACATGCCCGACATAGGAGACCTGTCGCTGCCACACAAACACACAATCTGGCTACTCTTTTTAAACTCACTTCAGAGAGGGCTTTACACATGGATGAAGTCCAACTCGATTGAGTTTATGGATTAAATAAATGTTGGAACTTATTGGAAGCGGTGTTGTCTTGTCATAAACTTGCAGTAAACATACACAATGTTCTGAATATGAAATATTCAGATACTGTAGTTAACTTGCTTTTGAAAAAGGGCAAATTTCTGAGGTGGCTACATTAGACCCTTAACTCAACCCCTACTTCACTATGGTTAATCTCTTAAATATGTACCTAACACATTTCACAGAATGGCAAAGAGAGCGAGTTCTGTGTGTGTGTGACTAATGCACTGCCTAATATAGTGGTATTCCTAGATTAGTTGACTGTCTCTCTAGTTTAAGAGACTTTTTAAACCATTACATCACAAATAAGTGTGTGTTATAGCACTGCCT
Organism: Borostomias antarcticus; assembly: GCF_949987555.1. Taxonomy (NCBI): domain Eukaryota; kingdom Metazoa; phylum Chordata; class Actinopteri; order Stomiiformes; family Stomiidae; genus Borostomias; species Borostomias antarcticus. The sequence continues at coordinate 28,985,420 of NC_140234.1, forward strand.
GTTAGGTAAAATATTTCAGGTAAAATATTTAAGATATAATTTTATCTTTTTGGTTTGTTTTCCCAACACTTTTTGCATCCAGAAGATTAACCAGGCAAAGCAAACAACTGTCCATTTCTGGCTGATGTGCCAGAAAACTCCCAGCTGCACAGAATCAAGATTGTCTCTACTAGAACAAACACAACACTGAACACTGAACACTGAACACCAGTCTCAGAACACCATTTACTTGGCACCACTTTGCAAATGAATGAGCAGTTATGTGGACGTGGGGTGAGCATGAATAATTCACAGAGATATGAACATTTCTAGCAATCATCTATGTTTGGTAGAACATGTTTTTACGCAGAAAAAGAACAAAGTCATTGTACAGAAAGGCCAACAAATTATCATATGAATGCCAAACATTCTTTTGGTGTGGTTAAGACAGATCCCGCGCTGCCTCTGTCACATGTTGGAGATGGAAATGTCATCTGAAGCCCAATCAGCTCAAACCCTTGGACCTCATGGCCACAAGCCAGCGAGGAGCTGATGAGTATCTGAGAATGTCACACAGGTGGGATCAGCTTACCACCCTGGGGACACACCACAATACAGAGGCCCGTCTACAGGAAACCTTGGGTTTCACTGACTTAACTCTTCATACCAATCCACTCCAGGCAAGAGGATGGGGTTTGGAGAGCGTTCCTTCATTTTCCCAAGCGATCTGTCATGTTGTTCTGAGCATGGCAGATCTTAATGCATTAGTATGCTCATCAACAACATCAGAAACACTCGCCACACATAGGCCGACATTTCAACATCATTCTAGCTAATTAGAACACTAAAGCTATCAATACTAGCATATGATACATAGTGCAATTTCATTGGTGAGATCATAATGAGTGACCTGCTACCCTCAAGCAAGGTCATGTCAGTGTGCTTGATGGACAGCCCAGATTTGTCAAGTTGGAGAGCTTTGAACCATGTGAGATGTGACGTGGGTGGAAGATAAGGGAACGGTGATGATCATAATGCACAAACTGCTACACACTCTCTCTCTCACACACACACACACACACACACACACACACACACACACACACACACACACACACACACATACACACACACACACATCAGATTTAAAGGGAGATTTAAGAGGTGGGCATTTAACATCCCACTGTCAGTCAATCGGCCGAAGTAGGCTACGTTGTTTTCTGAACAGACAGCCTACATGTTGCATGTGGAGAACACGCATGAGTGCGACGGTCTGCTGTCTGTCTCCAGTGATGGGGTGACTGGACCATATGCAATTCAACCAAATGTAATGACTTTTGGCGTGCCAGCCCTTGCACTCATATATCATGCATCCATAGTCAATAGTCACAATTGGACACAGGTTGTGCGGTTTCAGTAAAAACACTGGGCTGATATACCCGAATATGTAGCCCAGAAACGATCAAAAATCGAATTGACTGAAAAGGTTTGATGCAGCCTCTGCTGATAACTTGAATTAACATGCGGTGAGACACGGCAATTTTTTCGGTTACTATCCAGGGTAAAGACATGACACATTCTAATTTATCCCCACACGATCGCAAAAATAAGTATATTTCTTCATACGTACCTGTCATCGCTCATACAATAAATGCCGCTGCCGTCCAATTAATATAGTGCCTGTAGTCTATGCTGGTGTGTAGGCTATGTGCGTGTGTGTGTGACATCCACTGCATCATTCCACGCAGCCGCTACAAGGTCTGTCTGTAGACGCGACCATGTTGTTTCTCCGCCGCTGCGAGGGGAGGGGCGCGCGGCCCTGGGAGACGTGCGAGCGAAGGGTTCACGAGAGCCACTTCTCGCTCGAGCCAGTCCGAGCCAGGATTCTGATCAGTAGTAGCCTTGACACATCTCACAGATTAAGCTACATCTACTAGGATACAAATGTATTAGGCCTACATGTTTATTTTCCATCAGTCTAAATACCAAAAGTGCGCACGTCAGGCAAAACAAATGATTATCAGATTCATCACAACATGTATGCTAACTAATACTAATTTTTAATAAAACTAGTCCCATATCACATATGCTACAATGCAAAAATGAAAGTAACATTCAGCCAGCTTTACATATATGTTGCAAAAGAGTGGGTTAGGGTTAGACTAATGCGTCTATGATTAAAGAGTAATGATTTGACAAAATGACAAAAAAAGCATTGGATTGGTTTAAGGCCTCTTGCTTACACCAATCATATGCTTTCAAATTAAGGGGTAATTTTATCAAGGGGACTGAAGTATGAGGATTGGGAAGCATTTTCCCTGTTGTTCATTGGCAATAAATGTCACACCCCCCTCTGCTGGTGGGAAAATTAACCTAAATATTTCCTCTCACTAGTGAGTGAAAAAATTCAAAGCCACTTTCACTCCCACGACAAAAACCGGAAGGATAAAGCACTTGATTTGAGCAAAAAGGTTTACTAAAAAACAAACTACTAGTCATCAAATGTCTAAGATTGAATAGATTTTCACATTGGAACTTTTCTCCTTCAATACAAAGATTATTTTCAAGGACTGCACATAAAAAATCACCAGACTTGAGTCAACTGAACATTAACTGAAAATATACAAACAAGATTTTGGGCAGTGTAAGCCTATATACTATTTACAGCCGTATTCTCATGTCTGGTTATCTAGCAAGACACTATATGCTCAAAACAGGTAGGACAAAGTTCACAGGAAATGGATTTCCATAGACTTCGCTTGAACGTTTCTCTCAAGTCTTTCTGTCTTTGAAACAGCAGAGACTCTCTTCAGTATGAGAGATAGTGTCTGTGCCCATAATATTGTGGAGTCCGTCTGCCTCCCAGCAGTCCACTTGACCCAAATATTTGGATTCTGAGTTCTACCCACTTTTTCCATCACTAGTATCTGTCAGGCCGACCCATGAAGCGGCCCCTCCTCTCTGGTCCATCCCTGGGCCAGCTGTTGCCCCCAAACGGACCAGGATCCCTGTCACGTCCGAACCCCGGTCTCTCATTTCGGAAGTGTCTCCCCTCCCTGTCGCCCCCGTCCTCAGGCCCCACAGGAAGTCCAGGGGGGAACGGGGGGCCATGGGGCGGGAAGTCCTCCATTGGATGATGGGGCATGGGCATTCTGAATGCACGTGGCAGAGGTTCCCGAGGAAACATTGGATTGAGACCCCCGGGCATCATTTGAGGGGGCATGGGTTGCATGTTTGGAGGTAGGAGGAACGGCCGCAAGTGTGGGGGTGGCATTCCAGGAGGGCGCTGCATGGGCAGCATGCCTGCTCTAGGACCCAGCAGACCTGCTGGGCCCGGGGGACTCATCATGGGAGCCACTGGGGAGCCCAGCTGGTTGTCAGAGCTCACGTCGGAGGACGAACCGTTCCCCCCTGCACCGTCCTTACAGGAGTCCTCCGTAGCGTTCCTGACTCCCATGGCTGGGGGCGGGAAACCTGCCAACCAAACACACATCTCGATTGGGACAGGGAAAGTGAAGAGTTCAAATGTGATTATCTACAGAGAATAAAGACCAGAAAACCCATTGTGGTTTGGGCCTTTTATGTACTGTGTTTTAAACATGGCATGTCTCACCTGGAGGCATCTGTGTGGGGTCAAAGGTCGTTGGCAGGAAACCTGGTGGTGCCCCAGGAAGAATAGACGGGGGAGATAGAACCATGGGGCCGGGGAAGGTAGCTGGACCTCCAATGGACTGTAACACAGACACAAAGACTTCCCGTTCACACTCGAATCAACTTCATTCGTTTCAGAAGAGAGGTGCCCTGGAGACCTGATGATCAGCTACACGAGTGAACAAGTGTGTGCACAGACAGGAGAAATACAGTAGGTTTGTGTTTGCGGTGTGCACGTGCAGTTCAAATGGGGACACAACCTCAGGAAATGAATGATGACAAGCGCATGTAAAGACAAGTGAAGTGACCCTGTAAGGGTGACAAATCTGATACTGATAATTGAGCATTTGTTTGATAATCAAACAAAACAAATACCAATGTCTCTTTTGGCAAGGACAACAAATACTAGTCTCATCTAGTCTATGTCTACACTAACAGCCCACTGTGATGCGATCGAGGAGCTGAATCTCATTTTAAGTTTATTTGGGAGGGACAGTGCAAGTTAATGAACAGTTGTAAAACAAAGGAATGTAAACAAGCCAGAGTGTAGCCAGAGGCTAATTTCCATCTGTTGTCCCCAATACAATGTTACCTAAAAACACATAAGCAATATATGCATCATATAATACATGCAGTAAACATCACATAAAACAGTACACATCAAATCACAATCATGTATTGAAGGTACATATCATACAGAGGCGCATTACACAATGGGATACACATTATAAAGTGCTGTACGTTTGAACCCATGCACGACATCATAACATGTTGACATTTAAAGTGCTGTGTGTAGTGGACTTTTTAAAAGTGCTGTACCACAGTTTAAGGTGCCGACACTTCAAGAGCCGTATGTACGTTCTATCATAACTACCAGATTGTTTCTCATACTAAGTACAGATCATATAAAAGGAGTATTACCCACAGCACACACACCCGTCATACACACACCTTATGTGTCACACACAAACACGTTTCACACAACTGTGTGATGTTTCCAGGAAACATCCGGGCCTCAGAATCCATCACTGTATTTAAATCTAGTCTAAAAACGCACCTGTTCCGTGCCGCCTTCTACTAGATTATTATTGTTATTATAATTATTTTATTTTCATATTTAATATTTGTCATTAATCCTAATTAAATTATTTTAGCCAGTTATTGCCCTTAATGTTTTTTGTTTTTTTTACTGCACTCTGTGAAGCACCTTGAGATTTGTCCTGCATTTTAAAGTGTGCTATATAAATAACATGAATTATTATTATTATTATTAACTATACACATTAAAGTCTGGTTTGACTCTAGCCATCCCTTCAGTTTGCTACATTTGCTTGTATGAACAGTGCTTTATAAATAAAGTGATGTTTGACTTGAAGTGTGTTTTAAAGGGGCTGTACGTGGCATTATCTAACTGTAAGCAGGAAGCTATTCCATAAATTGCCACCTTTGACAGAAAGCGGTCTGATCAAAGGTAGTGCGCCTGCAGGGCAAGTCACCTCTAGCAGAGGCCCTAGTCGTTGGAGCCACTGTCAGCTCTGTTTAATACATTTGCTTAGAGGAGATGCGAGTCAGTGTAAGGCTTTGTATATACAGTAAGGCAAGCTTCTTTAAGCTTGGGGTGGCTGTAGCTCAGGAGGTAGAGCGGGTCGTCCAATGATTGTAGGGTCGGCGGTTCGAATCCCGGCTCCTCCTGACGACATGTCGAAGTGTCCTTGGGCAAGACACTGAACCTCAAATTGCTCCCAATGAGCTAACACCTTGCATGGCGGCTACCGCCATTGGTGTGTGTGTGAATGGGTGAATGAGAGGCCTTCATTGTAAAGCACTGATAAAAGCGGATAAAAGCGCTATATGAGTGCAGTCCATTTAAAATTTATAAAATTGTCAAAACTTAGAAACTTGTATTTGGGCAGAATATTAGTGATGAAAACAAATATTTTCATGTTCTTCATGTTGCAAGAAAGCACCATTTGACACTATACACTCAAAATCAAGCTGCAAGTTGTCTTTGCTTTTATATGTTGATTCAGAGGGACATTTATACTATCAGATCAAACCCAATTTCTACTTGGCTGACTGAACATACCCCACTAACCCACCTAATTGGATTCAATTAATCATTCAATGAATTCAATAAATCCCAGCAACCCATTTTGAGTTAAAAAGGTGACTTTTGCAACAAAATATTTAACTATACCAGCAAGTCATCTTATTTAGACTCTGCAGTGTGAAGAAGACTAACATGCTGATGTTTCATTAGCACCAGTGATCATGATGACATCCACCAGGGAGGGATAGGGAGCATTAGAAATAGGTCAGAGGTATACGATCCATTCATTTTAATTGAACATTGATAACCTTCTCATTAATCACACACTATCATTATGGATTATTTAAGGACCGGTATATTTCAGTGCCAACTGCAAATCTGACCCGTTTCATATCAAATTCATACATTCAAGATACATTCAAGAGACACACCATCCAACAGAAAGGAACAAGGATAGCTTCTTAAGGGAATACCATGGGTTTTCTTGAGATAAACAACCCACCAGACCGAATGTATCAAAAAGCATGTCGGATCATAATGGGCAGGGCATATTTTGGCTACCAGGATGCACTCCGAACCCTCTCACAGTGCACAACTGCAGAACCCCTACACACGAAGCGAAAGATACAGGATGTCACCCATCCCCTCCTTCACTAGAATTTTAAATGAGAACCATTAAAATATAATGCTCAGTGTGCAATATTGTGTTTTTTGTAGGTTGAGGTTATATATTGTGTATATTGTAAATGCTCATGCATTTCAGTTCTCAGCCACGAAAACTGCCATGAGTGTTAAATATAACTTGAAAATGAAACCTGACCGTCTTTTGACATGATTTTCAGCTTTCAAATCAATGCCCTGTTAAATGTAAATATTACCAAGAACAAGTTGTGCATGTTACATTCTGTTAAAAAAAAACAAAAAAAAACCTACCTTTCATTTCATTGTGTCCCTATAATATAAACATGTACTACATTTGATGTCAGACCCAGAGAATAATTTGTTGAAATGGGGTACACCTTGTATATTGATGACAATAATGCACCCATTACAATTCAACAATGTACTGTAAATATTCCCTCTCTCCTCACACAAGATAGAAATCAGTGGCAGCAACCGTGTAGAATTTCAGATTCTCTTTTAAAACCTGATGAAGGTCAAAGGTTTTTTTTTCCTGTCTTCTAATAGAGTTTGTCAATAAGGTCAGTGTTGCTGGATTTTCTCCACACCCAGACATACAAAAAAACAACACACAGGGTTGATGTAACCTGTGTTGTGTTTTTGTATCATATGTCTGAAATTGTGTATGCTGCCTTCTTGCCCAGGGCTCATTTGTAAAAGAGATATAAATCTCCGTGATTTTCTCTGGTTAAAATAATATAAAAAAGAAGAATGAGACTATGGCTTTCTTGTGCAAGGGAAAGTTGATGCATGCTCTTCCATCCTCATTCATTTCTCTACGTTTGAATGATAGTTGTACAAGAATTGCTTTAGTTCAGTATAGTGGATCTATGTCCACTTAAGGCAACCTAATCCAGAATCTGTGCCAATCGGCAATTTCTTTTTTTTATAGCCCCAATAGTGAGACTAAAGTATTCACTGAAAACAACCCTAACCTATTCAACTTGGGTGGGCAAAAGTGAGTGATGCAATTAATACAAGAAGTTTACTGATGACTTTATATGTAGTCAATCTAGTGTTACATGAACAAAACGAGACAATAAATATACTCTTTGTGCCGTTGCATTTTCTGAGGGCCATCTCTGAGGGATACTTGTCGAAGGTGGTTTGATATCTGCAGATTAAACTGGTAGTTTTAAGTTGCCCTCAATTTGAAACACTTGTGCAGACTTAAGCGCATCTTATTTATGGTGCACAAAACTAGAACACTCACTCTAAACACCTCGCAGGGAATTATGAACCCCACAGGCGCCAGACATTCAGACCTAGAAAGTCGAATAATCAGACTGAGATGACTTGATAATAATAAGATAGCAGTATACCCAACTACTTGAATTAGACTGAGCACATTCCAGTTATTCAACATTTAGGCAACAAGCTGAATCTACACAATTTACAGACCTGCAAACTCTGGAGTAGTGAAAAAGGTGACAACATACAAAACTAAAACCCTCTAGATTCACTGAAACTACCATGGTTAACATAAAAAGGTGACTGTAGCCAAAAGGTGACAAGTTTGCAGGTCTGAATTTAGCAATGAGAAAATTAATCTACATTAGACTAATTCAGAGTGTATTGCATCCATGTTCTGGCTTACATGGAATCTACTGAAGCTAGATTATATACATACTAATTTGATCTACATAGCATAGTGTATGAGTACAAGCATACACATGGTAATAAGTGTACTTGTTGCGATGGTAACATGCAGTATTCAGGTCAGTCCAGGGAGGCATGGGGAGGAATCTAGTCTTACCCAGGCGTGACTCCACCAGCAGATTCTCCAGGGCATGCCGCCCCTGCTTCCTGCAGGAGAGCTCCACTCAGGGGAGCCACCGGGCCACGTCCTGCTCCTGACATCACATCCACAAACCTGAGGGGCCATTTGGCTCACTGCTGTACCTTCACTGTACATACTGCACAGTTGCTCCTATGTCCGAATTACTACCATTTTGCCCATGAGGTCAGAAAACATTTCAATTTTGTCACTGGAGGTCTGGTGTGATTTTGAGTGCTTTACCTGTCACTATCAACAAGGAAACCTACACATTGGAAAAGTATCAATGGAAAAGAAAACCTAATTTCTAAACGTTCATGTTCATTGTACATCTGAAGTGTGTATTGAGCTTTTGAATAAAAAAACATTCCCTCCACCACCTTTGTGCTGTCTTCAGCGTCAGCTCTACAGGAAGGGGGTGCAGAGAGGAAGCGGACGCAGACGTGGAGGCTTTCACAATCCGGCGCAAGTGAGCCTTTACCTTTCAACGGGTTCCTCAGTACAGTCCAAGAAAGGGACATCCGGTGTCCAAATTCCACCATTTCCATAAACACTCACCTTTGTGAGGCCCGTGAGAGACTGACGATCTTGATCTATCAGACGATGACACTACCTGCCTCGATTCAGGGACAACCGCAATGCTTCATGGGTAACTCCTCTTCTTAACACACCAATATGCAGAGTAGTCCCTTTCTGTATGAGGTCATGTTATACAAGTATTGTATAAGCATAAAGGGTATAGTATTTTAGAGACAAGAGAGCAACAAATGATGTCCTTCTGGGTTGGTTAAGTGTTAAAAGGCGTTAAAGGTTCTACATGGAATATCTTTGATGGCTGAGGTCTGAGGTTTCATCTTTGTTTCACTGTGAATAGAGACATGACAGAAAGGTGCATGTCTGTTCTACATTCTTATCTGAATGTTTTCTGAAGGGAAACAGGCAACAGACTTGCCTTATTTAATCACAACTAAACAGCAAAGCTCATCGTACATGCTCGGCATTGACAGATGGATCACTGTGTAAACAAGGAATATGAATACAAAAAAAGTAAAGTTCAAAACGTGACAACACGGTTGTCTAGTCACAGTGATCAGATCATTGACCAATTGCACTCGAGTAGAGCTATGCCTTTTTTCCTCCATCATTTGTTTTCCAACATACATGTTTGTTTGTGTAAGTTAGCTTTTCCTGAGCCAATTCTCCAACCACTGCTTTCAGTTGACAGAATGCATCAACGCCATGCAGCAACTGGAAAACTATGTGTCCTCCTTTACCTCTGGCCTGGTGAGCAGATCTGACCACAATCTGATCAAAATCTAAGATGTGCATATTATCTGATCACAGGTTCATGCAAGGTTTGGACTGGCTCAGTGATGGGTCTAGGTCTAGGATCTTCCCAAACCTTTGCCTTAACCATTGATAGTCAAACAGAAAACAGGCAAAAGATCTGTTTCCAGACAAACACCATACTTTAACAGAATCTTCGGAACAGGGGCTCTTCCCACCATCTCATGAGGAACATGAAGCATCAGCAAGCAGGGTGTTTAGATTGGAGGTTCTTCACCTCCTTGTTACATACTGTGGAACTTTTTGATAGCCTACAATGTGTCCTCTCAGTCAGACACTTGAACAATAGATACAACCTTGTAAGAAATATCCAATGAAAATCTGTTGGTTTTGTAGCATAATTTACATCTGCAAGCTTCATTAAGTGATCCATCCCTTAAAATGTATCAAAAATGTTGCATACTAGCTCTATGTATCAAGCGTAGGTCTACGCCTGACTTATTATAGCAGACATATAAAAAGGATATAACGACGGAACTAAATTTGCACTTCCAAATAATAGGTAACCTAGCCATCTGAATTTGTCATCTGTTTAACCTAATAAGTAGCAGATGCTGTTTCGCCCTCCATCAGTGTACATATTCCTGACCTCAACCATGGTCAATATTTTCATATGAAGGAATTATGACTACTGTAGACACTGTTGTGGTGGCAAGTGGGATTAAAACATGCATAGGTATGTCAAGTAAAATGATTCGTAGTGACCAGAATAACAAACAATTGTGCCCTCCATTTATTTGTCACTGTTGTGACACACTTTGTAACAAGAAGGGCAACTGGGGAGAGCAGGACTCCGCACACGATGCATGTCGTCAGCATGTGCAGTGACAGAGTACCGATACTTAAGAGGTGACAAATGTCAAAAATATAGTGGTGGTGCCTCAATTGGGATTGGCTGAACGGGTGCTCTTCAGCTCTGCTGTCTGATGCTTCTCAGCTACCTAGCTAGGCAGGGCCGACAGCTGTAATCTGGCTAGCTACGAGCATATCAGTTAGGGATGCACCGGTGCTGGTATCGGGGCAGATACTGCGCTCATGTACTCATACTCGTAAAAATGTCCCGATACTCCAAAGTGATACCATCGTCATAACATTACACTAAGTGACTTGCAAAAGCGCAACTGAACAGAATCAGATTACAGCAATAGAATCGGAATGATTGAAAAGATGGCTTGCGTTCCCTCCCTCACATGCAAAAGACTGGGGTCTGCTTGCACGTGCGCATGTGTGTGGCAGGCAGACAGAGGAAATAGGAATAGCGAAAATTCTTGAAATATCAATCTTATTGCTTAAGTTAGAAACGGGGTTGGAAAGATAAAAGGTGCAAGATAACGTTTATATAGCCTAAATTAAACTAGCTAGCTTACATTGGCTTACGTTACATTAGCCTACTGGCAGCCAGCATCGTTAGATAGCTTTGAGTGCTTCACTGAATCAAACGTTCTGTGTAAGTTGACAGCCTTAACCTAGCTACTAGCTTGCTAGTTAGCTAGGAGATTTAGAATCCAATATTACACTTGGCAGGTTTGTAGTTACTTAGCTATTGATATTCCAGGGCTGATTGTGGTAACGGAAAATTGCAGTATTATTAAAAGTAATCGTATTGGTACTCGGTATCGGCAAGAACACAAAAGTGAGGACTCATCCTCGGTCTGAAATTTTTTTTATTATCGCAAACCTAATTTCAGTACTAAAACCTAGGTATAAAATAACTAGGTAGCTAGCTAGCTAGCTGAATCAATTCTTCCCAGCATGCTATCGGTTCTGTTAGCTAGAAGCTAACTAGCCATGGATGTATTAAACATTGCAAGTACCCGTATGTGCTGGTGTGGTTTACCTTGCAACTGACAAAAGTGAAAAAAAAATGTGTGGATCCGCCCCGTGATTCGGATCTGCTCCAAAATGTAATGGCTTCTTCCTTGGCCCGTGCTACACCCCTCCACTAAGTTTGAAAATTTGGTCGGATAGTTTTTGCATAATCCTGGTGACAACTCGTCGCCACCGAAAACATAACCTCCACCCCCGGACTTTGTCCTGGGCTGAGGTAACATCATGGGTAAAGAGTCTTATGACTGGCAAGCCATCACACTGGGTGGTATTTCATAGGTGAGGAACACATCAGTGATAAATGCTGCATTAATCGAAACCCTTGAAAATAGTAGATCATCCAAGGTAGCGTCCAACGTTTTTTCCATCTACTTTATTGCATTTGTGTTCTGATGAAATGTGCAATGTAATCGTATGAAACTAAAACAAACTTCTTTTTTTTTTAATCAACCCTGAGTAAAACAACTGATAGCTGAGGATGCAGATCACAAAATGTCCCGAGAGGACCAATCGTTACGCATCTGCATGGAGAAAACACAAACAAGACTTGGACAGTTTCTGGAGGGTTTCATGTGAAACCCTTTAGGCTTTACCTGTACATGAGCTGTGAGCGGTCCGTCTGTCTGCTGGCCTTCCAGGGCTCCGTTGTTCACTCCCGGCTTTTTCAGGTCCTTCACAGCATCACTCCACTCTGATAGAAAGGACACACGATGCTTAGAGGGGCTCGAAAACGTTGCAATCACTCTGCAGTAAAGACAGCTCAATCCACGCCCGCGACATATGGTACGTGTTAAGAGGTGGAGGTCAGATGGTTACCTGGGTTCAGTGTCTCTGCGTCCAGCATGCCTCCTTGCTTGAAGCTTTCCAGCTCCTCCACCTTGACCTTGCTCCAGGGGATGTAGGTCACTCCCCGGTCCACATCCCACAACTTTTTGTACACTGTCTTAATACCCTTGTTCAAAGCCCAAGCAATCTAAACAAAGATGAAATATCCTGATGTCATGAAGTTACGAATCCTTCAGACATTCAAGGGATTCAATTATGTTTATTCTGTCACATTTTCAAGATACAGTACCATACAGTATGACACGGCCGCTTTGCACCTTCTCCTCACATAAGATCGATTATAAATAAAATCAAATATAAACAGGGGGGGGGGGGGGGAGTACATAACTAAGGAATTATATTTATTATTATTACTATTATTATTAATAATAATACTTTTATTATTATTAATATTAATATTCACATTAGTATTATTAATAATAATAATAAGAGGGGGGGTACACAGCTAAGGAATAATATTTTTTCTGTACCTTGATGGGTTTCCCGTTGACCTTGAAGGAGCCTCTGCTGAGTTTGTGCAGGGCTCTGTAGGCGTCCTGCCTGTGGACCATGACGATGTAGGCGCAGCCCCTGGGGGGGATCATCTACAAGGGACAGAGAAGGGACAACGTTAGCTTTTAGTTTTCTCAACAAAAGAGTTTTCTTACAACCACATTCTCCGATTTGTTAAAACTTACATTGATGGACTCAATTTGGCCGAACTCCTCCAGAAGGGACATCACATCCTGCTGTTGAGTTTTCTTGTCAAGCTGTCCCACCCAGAGTGTGGTACTGCAAACTACAAGAAAGATATGATCAAATACACACACACACACACACACACACACACGCGCACGCACGCACGCACGCACGCACACCGCGAGCAGCCTCCTTACACCTCTCATGTCAGCCTAACACACAGCGAAACACTGGAGTTCACCATTTATAACATTGTGCATTACAAATAAACAAGAAGAACATACTAGATTCCCAGGCATTCAAAGGGGGACAGAGGATTTACATTTTAGCCATTCAGAGGACACTTTTATCCAAAGCAGCTTAGGTACATTTACCTAGACCAAGTGCACCGACACTGTACATCCCAGTCATCCATCAGTAAAATCTTCTGTAAGAGCGAGTGACACCAGCAGTCACAGTACTAGATCATACATGTTACGTGTGTGGTTTATGTATGTTGTATGGATGTAAGCCTACTGTGTTTGGTTCTGTTTTGTGTCGTTTTTCTCTCCCCCTTCTGTTTCACTTCTCCTACTTCTCAGATGCATGCGCCTGGTTCACCAATCATCATTCACCACCTGTTCCATATCTCCAATCAGCCAGTCCCACGCCCTATATATAGTCCCCTTTTTCTTCAGTTCTCTCTCTCCCTTTTGAGAGAAGGTTGGTTTGTGTTTAGTTGGAGAGCTGTGGCAGAGCTCTGGTTTGTTTTGATTCTGTTTGATGTTTGTCCTTTAGTTATGTTACATGTGAAGCTTCTGTATTTTGTTGTCCATTTACCTTAGTTGTCAGCCTACTTTAGTTGTGTTTTGTTTGTTAAATCTCTTGTTTTTGCACACAGGGACAAGTAAGAATAGGAAAATACCCTGGGGTCTACATCTTAACATTACGTAGGTTTACCTGTTACAACCCTAGGTTAGAGTGAGCACCACCCACTGTACTTAGGGGTGCTTAGCACCTGCCAAGGGGGTGGGGTTATTATTTCTTTTTGTATTTTCTTTGGTGCCACTAATAGTTCTCCTCCTGGTGGGGGCATAACAATACACATCTACATGGGTTGGGGGTTGGAAAGTTGAAGATAGATTGGTGCGGAACCACTGGAGAGAAGGGTTGGTATTACATACATACCACTGAGCGTCTGGCTCTTGAAGCTGGGCAGACCTTTCTGCTTCCTCTCCCTCTCCTTCTCTCGTTCACTCCTCTCCTGAGAGCGCGAGCCGGGTGAGTTCCAGCGCGGCTCCGAGGAGGGAGAGCGGGAGCGTCTTTGACGTGACCTCCGTGAACGAGACGTGGACCTCGACCTCCTCCTCCTAGGAGACCTGGAAACAGGGGGAGAGATCACATGACCCAGAGTGTGTGCTGATGGTTACCGTTCTGCTTTAAAAAGGCACGGTCCTACTACTAATAGCGTCTAGACCCAGAATCTTACCGAGAGCCAGAGCGGGATCTAGATCGCCGGCTGTGCTCGCGATGTCGTCCCTCCCTCCGCAAAGAAGCATGTCCCTGTAAAGACAATAATAATAAGGTACTGAAAAATGTTGTATTCCTTTGTCACATGAAGGAAAAAATAACTGATATAGCATCATCACCAAACACAAACGATCCTCCCTACTGGGGGCAATGCCGGCAGCTAGTTCTTTGGTTCCCATGATCCCACTCGGAAATTCACCATTAAAAAACATTGTTATTAACAATAAACATTTAACTTTGATGGAAGCCACAGTAACCGATAGTCCCCTGTGACACATGCGTTCATCTGAACTCATCATAATATGAAATAAATCTGATCTGAATGCAGCTACTGTACATTTGTTGTACTTTGGACGGGTGGAATTGTTCATCTGAAAGCAGCTACACTGTGGGCTTTTCTTTCTTTTCTTTATTTTACATTTAGCCGACATTTTTGTCCAAAGCGACTTTACAATAAATACATTGATCTAGAGTTAGTGAACCAAAAGTACATCTCAGTCATTGTCAGAAAAGCCTTCAATAAGAACAAGTGCCACCAAAAGTCAGAGTACCAGAGAAAGACAGAGGTATGACTGACACACGAGCACATCTCAACTGGTCTCATCTTAGCTGGCAGACCCAGCATGGAGCTGTGCTTCCACCTCACGCTCTAAAGGGCTCTACATCCAACTTCAGATGGATATGTGCACTTCCAGCAGAGAATGAGTCTCTCAAGGCTTGCAAGGGAAAGGTGGAGCCTTGCCTTTTACTGGGAGAATAAGGTCCTGGCCTTTAGTTATAATAGTTACTATTATAATATTTATACTACTGCTACAAATAATGATAACAACACCACCAAAAACAACAACACATTTTAGAATGCAATGGATTTGCCTATTATAACTTTGTACACACTGAGAAACAAGATACAATTTTGTACACACTTAAATGTACTATACTATATGAATTCACCCACAATGGACATATTTAGATGTGTACCTGGGACTGCTGTGCATAGGCATCACTCATAGGGGGATATCCACTCGGATGCTGCATCAGCGCTCCATAGTGCTGATGAGAAACAATCACAGAAATATGGGTGTTAGCCAAAGGCCAAATCTACCAGAGGTTGTTGTCCCCCACCCCACTGGGACTTTGGATCGATCCGGGTATGTTGGTTCCTTCATTCATTAGTCCGTCACACATGGATCAGCGCCCCCCACCACCATTTTTGTAGAATGTCTTTTACAGTATATGATATTGTATTTGCCACTTATTGTGTTTTGCACTGTCCAATCCTGTTCTGGAACTGTTTATTCTCAAGCACCAACAGACCAAAGCAAATCCCTTGTAGGTCTAAGCCTATACCTGCCCATTCTGATTCCTTCAAAAAGATGACTCATTGTAGTGAGAAGGAGACGCCAGCAAAATGACGTGGAGAAGCGTTTTCCACTCGCCTTTCCAGCAATGTCATTTTAGGTTTGGATGAAATACAAGATGATTTAGAGACACAAGGAGCCACGCAAGGCCAGCAATGCCCACACTCCTCGCAATTCAGCATTTCCTGGTCTCTGGGTCATTCCAGCGTAAGGTACCTATCACCACTGGGATCTCCCAGTCCAGTTTTTCACAACTGGTGTGCCGTCCGTGAGTTTGGATCCCATGTCGTGCAGGATGGACATGTTTTCGTTTAAGCTCGCCATGGTTGAAATCCATTTAAAACACGCAAACTCCGGAAATGGTTGTTTGCACCTGAGGTCGTCCAGGCAATAACACCGTGTCCCAACAACACGCGACGCGAGCGAGCGTCAGCGACAAAATGCGTTCCATTGCTTTGTTTTGTATTGTATTTTCTATTGTTATGTCCTAACTGGACGCGAGCGACACAGCGCTATGTTTTAACTGCCCTTTTGACGCTCGCCCTTTTCCTATTTTCCTCCCGTCGCTCACGTTGACAGGCGTCTGTCTTCAGTTGGGAATATCGACAAATGACGTAACAGAACAGGACATTTAACGGTTTCAGTTAGGACAGCAAGCATGCGATGTTGCGTTCTGTTGCTCGCGTCCCAAGCAGTTAAGACACGGTGTTACTCTGACAAATGAAGATGCAGTTTAGCAAGTGAAGCCCTTGGAGGAGGAGAGCCTTCCAGGCTGCAAACAGAGGAGAGAGGAAAGAAATGTCCCAAACAGAGTGAGATGAAATAAATAGATCAGCTGCTTGAGCTCTATAGAAGAGCCCGCAGGGTGAGAAAAGGAATCATCTTATGTAAGAGCCAGATATGTTGCTGGGATATCTGTGTGTGATTCACTGTGTGAGCATTGGGTGGCACTGTCACATTACCTGAGGCAGGTACAAAGGTAGCGCATTCACTGTTGTTGTCAGGTGTTGACCCCGGAAGGGCAAATAGGTTTTGACCGCTATGACGCTAAGTTTGTTGAGTTTCTGCACAAGTGAGTACGGACTTTGTTGGCATGCGTGGAGACAATAAATTAATGTTATACTGCACTGCAAATGGTCGTTGACTAATCATGTATTGGAAAGCAACATAACCAATGCCAATTGAATTAGAGCGTACGGCGCGTCAACCATCACTGTGAAGATTAGCACCTCAGTAGTCTGACTCAACGAATGTAGGTTTTGGCAATAAACCTTGTCATTCGTTGTCACACTGCCCAATCAGTGGCGAGTCTGGCGACGTAAATTAATCTGATTCGGCCGAGGGATTCTCTCAGCACCAATCAGATTCAATCCAGACTATTTTGCAAGAGCACCGTCACTGCATCCGGGGCTGGCTCCGCCCAAGACGACTGTGATTGGTTTAAAGACGTACTGCGTTCCCCCCCCCCCCCCCCCCATTGCAGAATGGTAATATGTCCAGCCAGACCTGTCTCCGGCGCTGGCACAGCGTAAACGAAGTGTGGAGATAGGTCTGGCTATGCGAGACTAGCACCTCAGTAGCTTACAGTAGTAGACTGAGCTGCTATAACATCTTACCTGGTTGCCTGAAACATTGCTATGTCCCATCATCTGAGGCTGGAAATGTTCCACGTTGGGCATCTGGCCAGGATACTGTCCGTAAACGGATCCCGGAGGTCCTCTGTAATAAATGGAACACAATGAATAATGAAGCCTGTCATACTATATATGTCTCCCTTGGGAAAATAGATAGTTTGACATTTTGTTGTCAAAATAGACAAATGTATACATGTTTGAACTTACAAAGGTGTATGAACAACTGGGTTCATATCATTTTTCCTCACATCCTCTGGCTCATCGTCATAATCAAAACGGTCAAGGAGTTTCTGAAAAAAAAGACATAAGGATTCTCATGAGGCACATCAAATTAACCTCCAAGAAGTCTTTATTCTTTAGTTTCCCACAAGACTGAGATGCAGCTGTGGATGAAGCTGGAGATGTACCAGGCCAACGGTGCTCCTGACAAAAGACAGGAGGTGGTACCCCCCCCCCCCCACAGGCGGCGCAAATCAGGCGAACCCGGCGGCCAGGATTCGCCGCACGGCGACATTCGCAAATGTTGGGGAGGCGAGATTGGGGCGAACTGGGCGGCGCAAATTTTATCGCCGCGCCTGGTGTGAACAGAGCATTAGAAATGTGGACATTTTTAAACATTCTCTGACTTTCCATTGCCATGAAAATGCCGTTCCATATTAATGTACTATGCTCTGCCCTCTGGGCTTGTACGAAGGTTATTAGGTGGGCTAGCTTGCAGAAGCTAGCCCAACTTGTGATATTCCCACTATTTCTTTCTTTCTTTCTTTATTATTCTCCCCGCTTTTTTGGACGTTAACTAGTTCTTCATACTTTGTGCTAGAAACTTCATTCAAACTTTAAAATGTTCATGACGTTCAGCTCTTGAACGGATCCATTCAGATTTTTGATATTTTTTATAGTTTTTAAGAAATTTAACTTTTAAAACATTTTTTTGTCCTATTGAAACTGCTTGAAATGCTTTTGGAATGTTCAGAAATTTTATGTTTTTAGAGTGGTGGCAGCAGTTGCTTTGAAAATATTCACACATTTTGTAAACTGCTGGCACTCCTACAGTTTTGAAAGCTCACACACATATTATACATCAAAACATTCACACAACTGTGCTGATTCGTACAATGTAAGTATCTAAGCAGTGTGACTTATAGTTTTCGCTGTATGACGATTTGTTCGGCAACTGCGCTCCTCATTGAAACGTATGGCAACGCACTCTAGCTTTTGAGCTGCTAATTTTGCATTTTTACTCTTTTTCTAACTTGTCGCTATGCCTACAGTTTTAACAGCTCATACACATATTATATATCGAAACGTTCCCATAACTGTGCTGATTCGTACAATGTAAGTATCTAAGCCGTGTGACTTATAGTTTTCGCTGTATGACGATTTGTTCGGCAACTGCGCTCTCCATTGAAACGTATGGGCCCACACACTACCTTTTGAGCTGCTAATTTTGCATTTTTACCCTTTTTCTAACTCGTCGCCATGCCTACAGTTTTTAAGCTACACGGACATATCATATCCTAAAATGTTCAGCATTTTCTCAGGATTCCTACGGTGTCAATATCTAGGCTGTGACATTTATACTTTTTGAGAGAGAGCTGTCTGAATCGGACATGCCTTTCCATTGAAGTGAATGAGAGGATGCTCACAGTGTCAGTTGGGATTTGAATTTGGGGACACGTGCCCAAATACAGGCACCCTTTTATGACTATTGTGGTAGCATTCATATTCATTCATTCACTTCCTTCCTTCCATCCTTCTTTCCTTCCTTCCTTCCCTCCATCCATCCTTCCTTTCTTCCCTTCCTTCCTTCCTTCCTTCCTTCCTTCCTTCCATCTTTCCTTCCTTCCATCCTTCCTTCCATCCTTCTTTCCTTCCTTCCTTCCTTCCTTCCTTCCTTCCTTCCTTCCTTCCTTCCATCCTTCCTTCTTTCCTTCCTTCCTTCCATCCTTCCTTCCTTCCATCCATCCATCCTTCCTTCCTTTCTTCCTTCCTTCCTTCCTTTCTTTCTTTCCTTCCTTCCTTCCATCCTTCCTTCCTTCCTTCCTTCCATCCTTCCTTCCATCCTTCCTTCTTTCCTTCCTTCCTTCCATCCTTCCTTCCTTCCTTCCATCCATCCTTCCTTCCATCCTTCCTTCCTTTCTTTCCTTCCTTCCTTCCTTCCATCCTTCCTTCCTTCCTTCCTTCCTTCCTTCCTTCCATCCTTCCTTCCTTCCATCCTTCCTTCCATCCTTCCTTCCTTCCTTCTTTTTCTTTCTTTCTTTCATCCATCCATCCTTCTTTCTTTCATCCATCCATCCATCTTTCTTTCTTTCTTTCTTTCTTTCATCCATCCATCCATCTTTCTTACTTTGTATCTTTCTTTCATCCATCCATCCTTCCTTCCCTCCTTCCTTCCTTCCTTGCATCCTTCCTTCCATCCTTCCATCCTTCCTTCCATCCTTCCATCCTTGCTTCCTTCCATCCTTGCTTCCTTCCATCCTTCCTTCCATCCTTCCTTCCATCCTTCCATCCATCCTTCCATCCATCCTTCCATCCTTCCTTCCTTCCATCCTTTCTTCCTTCCTTCCATCCTTCCTTCCTTCCATCCTTCCTTGTTTCTTTCTTTCTTTCTTTCTTTCTTTCTCTTCGTGGTGGCGTGGTGGTCTCGCCACCACGCCACAGTCCCCACAACTCAGCCCCTGATTGAGCTAGAGACACACAGTCTTCACCAGTGGGTGCAAGGAGACTGCCCGGAGGTCTTCATGGTGGAGTCAGGTAGGTGGCCCGGAGAGGGGTACACTGTCCCCGACTGGCTCTGACCTGAGGGGGTGGAGTCTCATCACCACGCCACTATCCACGCCACGGGCCCCACAACTCAACTCTTGAGTGGGCTAGAGACACAGTCTTCATTGGTGGATGCATTGAAATTGCCCAGAGGTCACTGTACTGTCCGCGACTAGCTGTGACCCAAGGGGGCGGGGCCTAACCAGCACGCCACTATCCACGCCACGGGCCCCACAACTCAGCCCCTGAGTGGGCTAGAGACACACGGTCTTCACCGGTTGAGTCAGGTAGGTGGCCCGGAGAGGGCTACACTGTCCCTGACTGGCTCTGACCTGAGGGGGCGGAGTCTCACCCCCACGCCACTATCCACGCCACGGCCCCACAACTCAGCCCGAGTGGGCTAGAGACACATGGTCTTCACCGGTGCGGGCGGATAGGTGGCCCGGAGAGGGGTACACTGTCCTCGACCAGCTCTGACCTGAGGGGGCGGAGTCTCACCACCACGCCACGGGCCCCACAACTCAGCCCCTGATTGGGCTAGAGACACATGGTCTTCACCGGTGCGGGCGGGTATGTGGCCCGGAGAGGGGTACACTGTCCTCGACCAGATCTGACCTGAGGGGGCGGAGTCTCACCACCATGCCACTGTCCACGCCACAGACCCCACAACTCAGCCCCTGAGTGGGCTAGAGACGCACGGTCTTCGCCGGTGGGTGCATGGAGATTGCCTGGTCCGTAGTATTTCTAGCAGTAGCTGTTACATACAGCTGCAGCAGCTAGCCCACCTCACATTTTCTCCAGGAAATGTACTTTCTAGTTGTCAATTGCTGTGTAGAAAAGCCTCCTATGGATCGGAGTCTCCCCAATTGTTGAGAGGGGCAAACCGGACCCGAAATCTGCCCAATAATCCTATAGTGTGCACCTAGTCTAACTCAACGGATGTAGGTTTTTGAGATAACCCTCCTATTGGCGCCGGTCAAATCCAGCGTGGCAAATCAGATTCAATCCCCTGACACCATTTTGCTAGGGAATCATTGAAGAAGAAAAAAAAAGGTTTAGCGCCGCCCAAGACCATTGTGATTGGTTTAAAGAAAGAGCCCTCCCCCCATCTCAGAAGAATGATAATCGAGTGCAACAAGACCCTGGAACAGCACAAAACAAAGTGTGGAGAAAGGCCTGGCTATGTGAGTCTAGTGTGTACCCAGTAGTGTTGTCACGATAACAAATGTTTTACTTCAATACCAATACCAAATGTAGTATCACAATACTCGATACTGAAACGATACTAATTCGATACTAATTTGATACTCAATACTAGGGGTGTAACGGTACGCAAAAATCCCGGTTCAGTAGACTACGTACAGTACCTGGGTTTTGAAGTCATTATGAATTTTTGTAAACATCAACAGTCACTTGCCTCTTGTGCCTCTTCCCCTCTTGTGTTGGGAACAAGGTGTTTACTCTACTCACTCTTCATTAATGATGAGACATCAATAGCTCATTGGAAATGACACCAAATGTGAAAAATTGTGGCCATAAAAGCCCAAATTTGGTGGCTACTGACACATTCTAATGACACTATTCCATCACTGATCTTAATCATGGGGGATTTTCCTGTCTCATCGTGCTGCATGCTTAAATTTGATTCATATAGGCTACTGTGCATGGTCACTGAAGCACCCAATTCACACTGCTAATGGGGATGAGCTGCATTGTTCTTACTGTAGTGAATGTCTGAGCTTCTACGTTGGCTACCCTAACTAGCAAGTTAGTAAGATAACTAAATGTTGGTCAATGCCAGCTGTGCTAATCAGCTAACTTAGCTCTACGAGACTGACAGTGTTGTGTTAACATACAAACTTATCAGAGTTAACTAACTGCATCAGTTTTGGACAAATTAGTGCAGAGGTGTTCATGATATCACTAACCATTCTTGTAGGGCTACTCCGGATTGATTCTACTCAGCTGTCTCCAACATGTGAGCGCACGGAGAGGAGCGGAGGAGGGGCTGTTTACAGACGGGGCCAGCGTGTGTGTGTGTGTGTGTGTGTGTGTGTGTGTGTGTGTGTATGTGTGTGTGTGTGTGTGTGTGTGTGTGTGTGTGTGTGTGTGAGGGAGAGAGGGACAGAGGGGCTGAGCGCATCAACGCGCTGTGCACAGTTCTACAGTGAAATACCAGCAACATTTTACTGTGACTGTACACTGTACATTAGGACCTACATGTAACGAACAAAGAATCTGATCTGATTTCACCCGTTTTAAATAGTAAAAAAAGCTTGAGGCGGAGAATAAACAAATGTACGGTCAACTAGGCGCATATCCTCTCGATCACTTACACAAGAGAAACATTTGACCTATAATAAGTACCGAACATTGAAAAAATTCTAATACCGGACCGTGTTTAACAAAAATCTATCGAAAAAGTACAGAATTTCGGTATATTGTGCAACACTAGTACCCAACATTAATTAGCCAAACCAGAGAATTAACCAAGGAGCCTCAATGAGCGCAGCCCCTGTCTGATTTGAGCCGTGTTGGACATGCATGTGTAGTGTGTAGCTGTGGGGCTGTCAGTAGCAGAGTAGAGAGGGGACAGGTTTAAGCGATGGCGTGCACTGCAAAGCACCTGGCGTTGGCGTGCTAACAAGATTTCTTATTCTCTCAGATCTGCAAAGAGGAAGGGTTCATTCTGAAACTGTGGCGATCTAGAGACCTGTAAGGTAGGGGCGAGCCGTCGCCGCCAAGTCTGCGCATGGGAAACACCTGAAGCATTAGAACTAGTGATTTTTTACCATTTAATGATCAAAATACAGGCGTGTTACCTTGGCTAGTGAGGGCTTTTGCTCTGCCGACGGCGCGCTGTGTGGGATGTGCTGGGAGGCGCTCCTCTGGAAATCGGACGGTATTGTGTTTGGCACCAGAGGGGCCTGTGGCCGGTCAGCCTGCTGGAAATTCTGGAGCATTTTCTGCAACTGATAAGGAGAGGGAATTCAGGGCATGTGACTGAGATGCTGTGCCTCACGTCGTGTGAACGTTGCAATAGGAAGTGAGATTATTCGACTGAAGGGTTCACTTACGAGTGTCTAGTTGTCTGTCCTCTAGGTGAGTGTCTAATGGTCCTGTCCACTAGTGAGTGTCAAGTGGTCCTGTCCTCTAGTGAGTGTCTAGTGGTCCTGTCCTCTAGTGAGTCTCTAGTTGTTCTGTCCACTAGTGAGTGTCTAGTTGTCCTGTCCTCTAGTGAGTGTCTAGTTGTCCTGTCCTCTAGTGAGTGTCTAGTTGTCCTGTCCTCTAGTGAGTGTCTAGTTGTCCTGTCCTCTAGTGCATGTCTATTGGTCCTGTCCTCTAGATAGCTCACCTCCTGTCCCTGTGAGGACTGGAAGAGCTGTGCCACAGCCGCCAGGGCGTCAGGGTTGGGCAGCTGGGGCAGGGCAGCTGCTAGGGAGGCACTGGTGACAGGCGGCTGTGGTTCTGCTTGAGTGGCAGGTAAACCTGTGGTTAACATGGGGAGAAGTGAGAGAACAGTCCTTGGGGTCAATATCATTGGACATTTTGATCTTATCCTTGTTCCAAACGTGAATGTGGTGATTGTACCTCCCACTGCGCTGCCAGTCATTATATTAGGTACAAATGAGCCAGTAGCCATGTCCAACAGAGGCTGAATGATATCCATTTCAAAGACTCCATTCTTTTGCCAGAGGTTCAGGACACGTGCAATCTTGGTCTGCAGACAAAGGGAGGTGGGATACCACACTGAAACTGATTTCTAAGCATTATTTGATAATCAAGTGAGTTGATTATATCAACAGTAAAAACCTACCTTGTCATCAGCTGGACAGAGATAGAGGTTTTGGAAGGTATCTGCAAAGTTCTTCAAGAACCTTGGCCCAAAAACATCCTTGTCTACTCCAAATTGATGGCGTGACTGTCTAACAATGGAGTCGACCACATACAGGCCAGGGACTTTCAACTCTGGTTTGCACTGATGACAGAGGATGAGAAGGCAGATATTATAGTTAAGTACATTTAGTAGCCTATACAAAGCAAATTGACCCAAAAAATTACAACAGTAACACTGTAAGGAATGCTGGAGACATTTAATTTTGCATTAACTTACCCTCTTGATGAACTTCTCTACGATCTGGACAACATGTTTGTAAAGCTGTTGGGGAGGTTAACATGAAATAATATCAAGCTCAAGGTTTAATGCATTCATGACAGTATTTTAAGGCCACATTTGAGGTAAGGCAATATACGAGCATCCCTCACACTGGCTCCATTTAAACATAGTTGTATGGGAACCACATTCTACAGGTTCTGTCTATTGTAGCCAGGGATAAGAATCTATTCAAATCAAATCAAATTTATTTCTAAAGCACATTTAAAAACCACAAACACATTGACCAAAGTGCTGTATAAATACAAAAAGAATACAATAAGAATAATAAGAAGAAGGCAACAAAAAAAGACATAAGCATCAAACACAACACAATCAAGTACAAAATGGGAGCACATATAAAAATAATAATACACAATCGTATAAAACCACATCAGGGGGATCCATCCGCTAGAGAATAGAAGTTTTAAGCCTAGACTTAAAGGAATGAATGTAGGGGGGTGATCTGATTGAGAGGGGGATGCTATTCCAGTCTAGGGGCTGCAACAGCAAAGGGTTGCATGTGGACATGGAATGAAAACATTGTAAGAACATCTCGGAGGAGGAGCCTCATACCACGCAGATAGGTAGGTATTGCGTAACGACACACATTTAACAGATTGTAACGACATACCTTAATTGCTTTAATTGCAGATTTTGTCACTGACATCATCTTTGCCCTTGATATTGGAGGCTTCATGTCAATCATAGAGAACAGCTGAGGGACAGGGGAAAGAGCATGTACCTGTCAATTCCATTGCAAAAAAACGTCATATATGTTGCAACTCAATTGGGCTGTACAGTACAGGGTAGGTGACAAATAACTATGGCTTGTAAGCATGGGCATTCCAGGGGGTGGGGGTGGAACTGGCTACCCGGGGCCCCAGTATGGCCCTTGAAAATCCTGGAATTTGTTTGGATTGACAGGACTGCCAAGGGTCACGCATAGAGGGGGGGGGCATAGAGATTGTTAACGTATAGGGCCCAGACTTTTGTGGAACGCCCCTGCTTAAAAGCTTGTAGCATCTGTTTCTCTACAATCACAGCGCCTGTTTTGTACAGGTAGGCTACCTCGTAGACTAAACGTACACAGTTAGGCTAACGTTACCGGCTAGACCCATCTGATAGTTGACACCCAGTTGAAGATAAGTTACACCATCGGTTCATTCTCACGAGAGGAGTACAGGTAACACGGTATACTCCACAAAACAAAACAAGTCAGTGAACAAAAACAAGCTGGCAACATCATGGATAAGAAATACTGTGGTTGCCTGCCAACAGGGGCCTAAGCAAAATGTTAAAACAACTTTAGCATTCCAATGTTTTTCAACAAGACTACTACTCATAGAACATTTGCTAGCTGGTTAGGAACCATACAACAAAGTGGCCATTACCACCCATAACCACTGTCTGTGTTGGCTGGATTGGTTTGCCAGTCAATCAGATAGCTAGGCTAGCGAGCATACGTTAATCTTGCTTGGCCGACAACTAGCTAGGCCCAAGTTATGCATAGGCTAGCTTGGAACTGTGTTTTAATGTGGCTTGTACTAGTATCTCGCCTAGGAAAGTCTTCAGGATAATAAATTATATGTACTGTCAAGTATAAAAAAATATATCATTTGGGATCACTTCATTTGCATAAAGATCAATTCTACAATTTCACCAAATACTGGTTTGGTCTTACGCTAGCACTAAGATGTAGCACTAGCCAACGCTAGCTAGACAGACTGCTAGACTAGCTAGTGCTAGCTAGCTAACGTTATGCCTAGCATAACCAAGTTGTATGTAGGAGTCTAGGAATGTCGCAAGTGGGCTTGATTTGACAACTACAAACTGATGCTAGATAAGCTTGGGGTTAAGGTTAGTTAAACCGAAGGCTGGGGCCATGTCTATCTACGAAGCTCACGTTAACTAGAGCAAGACCCCTCCCCCGATCTCGGAGCAGCCAGCTAGGCCAGAGAGCAGGGGCATTTCGGTCCGAGGTTGGGCTAACGTTAGCGAGCTAGGCTAACGGACACCTCTTGCATCATGTAGCTAATCACAAATTAATTAAATTACCTCCAAATTGAAAGCATTGACGGCGTCCATGATTATTCACAGTAATTCCACGGATATCTTTGGTTAACCTTTCATTCTGACTACGCTAGTTGGAAACCTGGCTGTAGCTACCATAGACACCAACTTGAAAGGTTCTCGCTACTTGGCAACGTTGTCAGCCCCGCGCATGTCAGTAATGGGGTGTGACAGAGTCCACGAACCTGAAACCCCTCACACATCCACGGGGTGCCAGCAAAGTATCACAATCTAGCTAGATAGCTTTGGCATTGTTTTGTTGAGCGATCTATTCTAGTATCAACCAGGGCAAACACCATGGCCAACGCTGCAGCAGAATAATGTATATGAATTCTGGAAATAAGTTAAGGTTATCAATAACAGTCAGATGCCCTTGCCATTCATTATTTATGGGATTACTGGGTTTGGAAATATTGCTGGACTGTGGAGAAAACATTAAGGTGATATGCTTAACTGTGTTAGGAGTGATGGATTTAATCTTGGTGATGTTACTAACAATGATTGTGTGATTAGACCTGATTAAGTGTTATGCCATTGAAAAACCGACAGGGAACAAAGCAAGTGGCCTTAATAATACATCCATGCCTTGATCAAATACATGTTTTAATCACCTGTAAATTGCATTGATACTTTTATTCCTCATTTTGTATTGTATAAATCGTGAATCTTATTAGATTTTTTGATATGGACCTGCTGTGCGTCTGAAATAAAGTTGATCTATCATCTATCCCTTGACCTGGAATGAGACAGTGGTTCAACTCTCCATGTACTGTATATAAATGGGTTGTTGTCTGAACCGTTATTGCACAAGAGACCTTGTCTCGTTATCTAACCAAGATCCTTCAGGCTGTAGTTGAGACTGAATGATGCACCCACTCCCAGTGATGGGGAACTCTACCAATGTCGCTCAGTATACATGGGGATTTGAATATTACTATGATTACCTGGACCCTGTAGCTGTGGATGAACGCACACTGAACTACAACAAGTGTAAGTAGCTGCTTTTTATACCACACCGATGACCAGTTTCTGTAGTGTGACACAAATACTAAGAACTTACTTTTCCAGATGTAATTATAATATTCTGGATAAGCCTGGTGTGATGATGAAATACTAAATTTACTTTTCCTTCCTAGATGTAATTGTTATAATATTCTGGATAAGCTTGGCTGCTTTCGTGGGTTTCCTTTTCGTGGCTTTATCTCTCATGTCGCGCTCTGGAAACATGCCACGGTGAGGGTCCAAAGTGTTTGTGTGATACAGCAAAGTTAACTCACATTCTGGTTTATTACAGGTTATTGACTCCATCGTATTCCATACAACAGAATCAAAATACAATTTCGTTTTTAGAAATAGTTATGAATTCTTTCATACAGGGCTCACAACACCCAGTCAACATTCGTTCATTTGTTCAAAAGACGTTCATTTTTTGTTTGACCTGTCGTGTATTATATAAACATTTCTGAAAATCACAATTCAGTTGTTTTGATTGTGTGAAATTGCACAAGTTTCTCATCAATTAAAAACAAAATCTCAGATACAATGTAGAAAAACTAACAAAAACATAAACAATCTCTTGATTAAGGCATACACTTTAATTTTTTGAAAAACAAAAAGGATTGAGGACATACTGGTTGTTTTTTTGTTTTTTAAACCTATGGGAAATTCTGTGCCATGGATTGAACAATGTCACTACAAATATTTGCAGGTACTTGGGTCGGTAAGCGGCTCGACTTTTTCTGTCCCTCGGCTCCAGTGACCAGTTTGACATGCGTCAGGAACAGTGCTGGTGACGTGGCTCCACTCCACATCTCATGGATGTACAGCGACAGCAACATCAGCCCAGCCTCTGGAAATGAGAGGAACATGTCATCAACACGGCTTCATCACACTGATAATGATTAGCCCTAAACCCAACCCTTGTAGATCAAAAACAGTGCGAGCACAACTCACAAAACTTCAAAAACTCTTAGCAGGTGCAAGATGCATCAGTTTCTGAATAGTGGCAAAGATACCAGCAGATATCAACGTTGAACAAAGCCAATGCGGCTGAAACGTCCATTGTTCTGTCCTGTCCTCTGTCTATCTGTGTGTTCGTCTGTGTGTCCGTCTGTCTGTCTGTGTGTGTCCGTGTGTGTGTCTGTCTGTCTGTGTGTGTGTCTGTCTGTCTGTCTGTGTGTGTGTCTGTCTGTGTCTGTCTGTCTGTCTGTATTAAAAGTATCCTGAATTGGACATTCCCATGAGTGCTGGTATCTTTGCCACAACCGTAGCCCTTCACATTACTGTTTTACTGACTGTGTTGCTGTTTGTGCGCTGGTGCAAACTGTTCAGAAATGACAATAAAGATCCTGCTCTTCTCTGAACGTGTGGTCTCTTACCCTTTCTGGACTGGTCGTGTGTGCTTCCTGTCAGGCAAGCAGTTATCACCGCCTGATGCAGGCCTTCTGAGGGGCAGCCATTAACCTCCAGTAGATGCGTCATGATGCTGGTGACCAGCTGGAGGGACTGGACTCTAGAAGAGCTGGTAGACGGGTGGGGGGACTCGAAGGCCTTGTGATGGAGCCTGAGGAGGTCGACTTTCACGGCAGGGTCGTGTAGCAGAGTGTCTACTATGGCTTTGTGTGGTCTTACAACCCTTTGGAACCACTGGAGGAAGTCCACGGTTCTGTTTTCATCATACGTTTCCTCTACTAGCGACCTCAGCGACCACTTGGTGAGCAGGTGCGCTGTAGCGCTGGCCAGGCAACCCTGATGGACACTTTGCTCCTGAGGCTGGCTAATCTGAGGCCCAGCGATGGGCGAGACGGGTTCCCAGTGAGTGAAGATGCTCCTGAGTTGAGGTTTACATGCAGCCGGTGGGGCTTGTTCCTGGTTGTCCACCTCGGCATCGCCCGTCTGTCCCTCTGCCTGGCCACGGGCCTGGGCGGACCAGCCTCTACCTCTGCCTCTGTCCTTGGCCGTCCCTGAGGGGGGAAGTCAACAAACAGCCATGATTATATCATTTCCGTGACTGTCCCTGAGTGGGAGGTGGACAAACATCCATGTTTATATCATGTCAGTTACAAGGACTCATCAATAATCGGCTGAGGAAAAACTGTAATGGACTTTGTCAGTTATTTACTGAAGAACATTGACGTGCACAATATTTCAAAACACTGTACTTACAATTTTGCTCAAGTAGGCTATGTTAAATGTATAATTCCATGAATACAAAAACACACAATGCACCTTTTGACGTTTTGTTTTATTTTCCAGGCTTTTTGGAGATGATCAAAGGTCTAAGGTCATTGTGACCTTGAAATTACATCCATCTCATTCTCATGAACGAGATATCTCCAGAGTGCCTTAAAGGTACCCAATCTAGTTTTTGACCACTAGTATGTGCTCTAGAGAAAATTTAAGAAGATGGTCCCCGAAAATCGCGTACTACGTCATTGCATCAATACGCGGAGCACATAATAGTGACGTTTCACACATCTTTGTTGTTTTCAAAACATTAGCTAAATATCATTTCGCGAAGAAATTACAAGGTAGGAAAGACATTCAAGTGATTCAACATGTTTATTAGACTACAAGGAACCATATAATCGAGGAATTTCGAAAATAAACAAAGAACGGATTGTTTTGATTCACGTTTCGTTGGGTACCTTTAAATAAATAATTTATTTTATTTTATATATATATATATTTTTTTTTATTAAGCTAATACGTTCAACATAAAACTCTAAAGTCGAGAGAGCCCCAGAGGAGCCAGCGGCGGGCCAAAACTACAGCACTCACCAAGCAACTCCTTCACCTGGTGCTCCTCAGCCACCCTCTGCAGCTGGGTCAGGAGGTCAGCGTCGCGGACCAGGGAGCCGTAGCAGTGGAGCAGGGAGAGCGCCTCCGGGCAGGAGAGGGCCTGCGGACGCAGAGTCACCCACCCGGCTTCCTTGTACACCCGCAGAGCCGTCCCACGATGCCGCAGCACAGAGCTCAGCGTCTGCAGCAACAGGCTCAGCTGCACCGCCTGCACACCCCGTCTGAAACCACAACAGGACACGCTAAAACACCAGGGAACACGTGGGGTTTATTCAGACCAAAGGACATTATAGAACACATTTTGGGGACCAAAAGTAGAGATAGAAGGTAGGTTAAATTAGCATATGTGGAACCCTTTAAACATTTTTTTTTCCTCTTTTTTTTTATTTTTTACCTCAGGTGTCTGATGATGTTGGAGGACACGCACAGGAACTCGTTGATGAGGGGGAGCGGGAGGCACTTCCTCTGAGGTTGGTCCTCTACAGTGGCCCCCTCCCCCCCACTCTCCTTCTGCCCAAGGTTGGTGAACCACAGTACGTGGAGCAGGTCTATGACTGCACTGAGCACACCCTGATCAAGGTGTCTGAAAAACAGAAAAAGATGCTTCGACTAATCTTTTAAAAAGGACTTCGATCTGCTCGTGCTACTCCGTAATGTCCAGTATCAGCTCAGCTCACCTCCTCTGGACCACCTGTAGCACCCAGGTCAGGAGCCCGTGGTCCTTGGTGAGGTTGTAAGCAGCTTTGGTCACATGGGCAGCTTGGCGTAGAACCCTTACAATCTGAGCCTAATGGAGAAAACAACACAGAGCAGAGTCAGTGTTTGTGTTCATGACTTTCTACAGGGGGGGTTATCTTCCTATGGATTCCATTCAATTCAAACCTTTATTATTCTCGAAAAGACAATTGAGGTTTCCCTCATTTACAATGTTGCCGAGATTACAAACACAATAAAACATATGAACACATTAAACATAGAAACGAAATAATAATAAATAAGGTGAGAAAAAAACTAAGAGATTTAAATGATTTAAAACAGTTACAAGTAGAAACACAAAGGCCATTGATAATAGAGCTAAACTCAGCAAATGATGTGGGCCTTACTTGGGTGTGCTGGTCACAGAGAGGATGAGAGCCTTACTTGGGTGTGCTGGTCACAGAGAGGATGAGAGCCTTACTTGGGTGTGCTAGTCACAGAGAGGATGAGGGCCTTACTTGGGTGTGCTGGTCACAGAGAGGATGAGGGCCTTACTTGGGTGTGCTAGTCACAGAGGGGATGAGAGACTTACTTGGGTGTGCTAGTCACAGAGAGGATGAGGGCCTTACTTGGGTGTGCTGGTCACAGAGAGGATGAGGGCCTTACTTGGGTGTGCTGGTCACAGAGAGGATGAGAGCCTTACTTGGGCGTGCTGGTCACAGAGAGGATGAGAGCCTTACTTGGGTTTGCTGGTCACAGAGAGGATGAGGGCCTTACTTGGGTGCGCTGGTCAGTCACAGAGAGGATGAGAGCCTTACTTGGGTTTGCTGGTCACAGAGAGGATGAGAGCCTTACTTGGGTGTGCTGGTCACAGAGGGGATGATGGCCTTACTTGGGTGTGCTGGTCACAGAGAGGATGAGAGCCTTACTTGGGTGTGCTGGTCACAGAGGGGATGAGAGCCTTACTTGGGTGTGCTGGTCACAGAGAGGATGAGAGCCTTACTTGGGTGTGCTGGTCACAGAGAGGATGAGAGCCTTACTTGGGTGTGCTAGTCACAGAGAGGATGAGAGCCTTACTTGGGTGTGCTGGTCACAGAAGGGATGAGGGCCTTACTTGGGTGTGCTGGTCACAGAGAGGATGAGAGCCTTACTTGGGTGTGCTGGTCACAGAGAGGATGAGAGCCTTACTTGGGTGTGCTGGTCACAGAAGGGATGAGGGCCTTACTTGGGTGTGCTGGTCACAGAGGGGATGAGAGCCTTACTTGGGTGTGCTGGTCACAGAAGGGATGAGGGCCTTACTTGGGTGTGCTGGTCACAGAAGGGATGAGGGCCTTACTTGGGTGTGCTGGTCACAGAGAGGATGAGAGCCTTACTTGGGTGTGCTGGTCACAGAAGGGATGAGGGCCTTACTTGGGTGTGCTGGTCACAGAGAGGATGAGACCCTTACTTGGGTGTGCTGGTCACAGAGAGGATGAGAGCCTTACTTGGGTGTGCTGGTCACAGAAGGGATGAGGGCCTTACTTGGGTGTGCTGGTCACAGAGGGGATGAGAGCCTTACTTGGGTGTGCTGGTCACAGAGGGGATGAGGGCCTTACTTGGGTGTGCTGGTCACAGAGGGGACTGCTGCTGAAACCCAGCAGAGTCTGGAAGATTCCCTGCTGATCACACAGCTCGTAGGAGTATCGGTCAGTCAGGCCCTCCTCCAGGACTCCCAGCATCCATTCCTGCTCCAACTTGTGCTGCAGGGGGACACAAAAATGCACCATCACACCACCAAGACTGAGTCACAAACAGCCTCCCTCCAAACAGACCACATTGCAGCTGAGATATTTTTTTTATATAAAAAAATTAAAAAAAAGAAGCTATGTTAGATGGAGGATATTTGCTGTTGATTTAAGCATTTAAGCCAAATTAATTTGGACAAACATACATTTGATCAGATGACCATTCAAAGGATCACTCTACCACAGGATCAAACATCTCAGTGTAGCAGTAGAACCCATGCAGTCACTGTCCTACTTCACCTCCATGTCAAAGCTGTAGAAGAGTTTGAAGAACTCTGGGACTCTTCTGAAATCTAGACTCTGGTGGGACAGCAGGAACTTGTTGACCACCACGTACATGTGGTCCTCTGGGGAGATCAACAAAACACACCTTTTCATAAAGGAAATTCTAATCAATGCAGCAACAAATTGTAAATACATTGAACCGGATAAAATGTTGTACTTTCAGTATTTCTAATGCAAATACCCACCTGGCTTTAACATCTGCTGGGCTACTTTGGCGATGTACGAGGTCAACACAAAGGGGAGCCTGCGGTTCTGTTGTCTGATGCCATTCTTGACCATGTCCATCAGGTAAAGCAGCTACAGATTCACATCCCTCCATTAACATACGCAGAGTATCGCTGGACCTGATCACTGCTTGTGTTCTTATAGATGGGATGTATATTTGATTGATTGATATATTTTATTAGAGTGTCATGCTTTAAAAAGCCCAGCCCATATGGGCTTACAAGACACTATTCAAAAGACATATAACTACCAAAGTAAGCAACAGAAGAGAACAGAAGCAAGAGAAAGACAAACAAAAACAGGTATAGCTCTACGTTCCTCCAAAGACAACGTGAATATGTAATATAAATGTATATTTAACAAAGATCAGAGCGATGGAGAGTCTGGTTACCTGTCTCTTCTCTCTGAACTGAGCTCCCTCTAGGTGCTGGTAGAAGCAGCCCAGGACTTGGTAGGCTGCTGCCCTCAGCTTGGGGTCATAGCTACTCAGGGCCACCACTGCCATCCCAAGGGCATGGCTGGACACAAACTTGAAGCAGTCGATCACAGACTCTGACAAGCAGCGACAAAAGGGTTTGATTTGGTTAATGCCTCCCTAAGTTACTGCAACAACAGCCTGTAAGAGTGAGGAATGGTGTTCACCTGGCCGGAGCATAGCGCTGAAGAGAGGTAGGAGAAAGCAAGGGTCGTAACAACTTCCAAGGTCCTTCACACCCTCCTCACTGTAAACCAGCTCTTTGCCCTCCTGTTGAAGGATACAGTGATTAACATGAATATGATATGCCCATAAAGACAAGCTTATATCACATCATTGGGTTGTGATCATGGATGTATTAATAGAACTGGATGCGGTGACTACGTTGACGCCTCGTTCTTGAGAGTGAAGCTTTTTGAACAGGGCCACCGACCCCTTTTGACATGCGCAGTTGTGTTTTCTCGCATCACAGTCATGCGCAGTTGTGCTTTTCTCATGTTTTAACCGCGTGATTTGTTGACCCGGCCGTGTCCACGAAGTTTAGACGTTCATGTGGATTTTTAATACGCGTTCACCGCTCTCCCGCTGTATAGGGTTTGGGAAAATGTAGTCCCAGACCGGCCATCTTGTTTCTACACAGGTGTATCCATTTGTCTGATTGCATAGGATTCTATGCAGTAGAGCCAATCAGACAAATAGATACACCTGTGTAGAAACAAGATGGTCGTGTCTGGGACTACATTTTCCCAAACCCTATTGCATGTCCCTGCATTAGCATTGTTAAGTGATAAAAAAAATGATGCAAATAATAATTGCATGGTGCAAACTGTTCGTGAACGCGACAGGGTCTGAGAAAAGCACAACTGCGCATGTCAAAAGGGGTCGATTCGGCAAGATGGCGCTGATCAAAATGTTTCAGGAAGTAAATGGCAGCCTGGCCCCTTGGTTGTGGTGTATACATTTGGTGAAAGTGACCTCTGGGATGAGCGTGCGGCGCTGGGGGAAGTGAGCGATGGTGTGCAGCATCCCGTCAGTGCTGAGCAGGGCCAGCAGGTCTTCGGCGCTGGGCTGCTGCCATAGCGACGCTCCCAGGCTCCTCCTAGCTTTGTGGTGTTCCACCGCCGCAGGGCCCCACAGGAGAGACCTGGAGACCACGGCCACATTTAAACACACAGGAGAGACCTGGAGACCACGCCCACATTTAAACACACAGGAGAGACCTGGAGACCACGCCCACATTTAAACACACAGGAGACCTGGAGACCACGCCCACATTTAAACACACAACACCTGGAGACCACACCCACATTAAACACACAACACCTGGAGACCACACCCACATTAAACACACAACACCTGGAGACCACACCCACATTAAACACACAACACCTGGAGACCACACCCACATTAAACACACAACACCTGGAGACCACACCCACATTAAACACACAGGACACTTAGAGACCACACTTACACCCACATTAACAAACTGATAAACCCACATCAACAAGCATACAGTAAATACGCTCACAGACAAATCTCAAAAAGAGTACAACTTACTGGAATTCAATCAAACTGATGTTATTTCTTTCATACTCCAGCAGAAGTAGTAGAAGTTTCTGATCTGGAAATGGAAACAAATCAATTTACTGTAAGATTATGGAGAATTGAGAGTTTCAAAGAAATACACACATATTTAAAAATGAGTTTACCTGAAGTGCTCAGTGTAGCTCCATATGCTCCCAAAAGTACAGCTAAGTGGTTGGCGTTACAGACCACAGGGCATCTCTTAACCAGGGCGAGCAACAGGGACAACAAGGCCTCTGAAAGGCACACAATAGAAGTGGGTGACTAAATATTTCATACTGCGCAAAGCACTGTCACCGTTTAATCACGGGTAGACGAACAGAAATCATACGCCCCCCCCCCACCCCCCCCCCCCCCCCGTCCTTGTCACCTTTGACCTGCGGGTCGGCCTGGAGGTCCTCTGAGCCCAGCATGGTGGGCAGGAACAGGGAGTGGCTGCTGACCATCATATGCAGGGTAGCCAGGGGCACCAGACCTGGGTTGGCATCGCTGCCCACGTACATCAGCTCCAGCAGGCTGTGCAAGGTGCTCAGGAAGGGCTGGTCTCTGTAGCGATACCTGGACAGGTTGAACTGGTCAAATTCACTCCTCCGTATGAAGTAGTGAAGCTGGCTAAAGCTTATGAGGGGTGTTCACGCATACACGCAGGTTAGAGGACCCAAGATCGAACCCAGTGAGGGGAAAATCATGGTGGAAGCAACACTGACACCTGCTAGATCAACACCTGGTTTATACATTAAAGCGATCACTATACTGAAATAGCTTTATGAGAAATTAAGTAGGTATATACTATAGAGATAATAATTTAAAATACAGTGGCCCACAGCTCTAATATAATATTATGAATCTATAATTACTCTCTGGATAGAGTGTAATAATATAATATTATGAATCTATAATTACTCTCTGGATAGAGTGTAATAATCTAATATAATATTATGAATCTATAATTACTCTCTGGATAGTGTAATGACAAACAACTCACTTCAGTCCAGCCTTCACAAAGCTGTTCCATTCCGAAGCAGTGATATCATCTCTAAATGTCTGAAAAAAAGTTTCAGGAATCATTACAGGTGAAACCGCACAGTGTAGATATACAATCACTTACAGGTAGCTATACACGTTAGAAACAACCCACCAACAGCCCTAGCAGTCTGTTCAGAACTGCCTCCTCCTGGGCCACTGAGGCAGCAGCCTTCTGCCCATACGAGGAGATCAACCACTTGAGGGCAGCAGTGAGCACAGACTTCCTCCAGGACTCCTGCTCCTCTGGAGAATCAGTCAGCTTGTCACTGATGACATCAACCAGCTGCCACCTGCAGAGAGGGGGGGCAGACAGTCACATAGACAAGCGGACAGACTGGCTCGATGCTGTGTCGCACTTTAGAAAAATGTAATACATGACTCGATGTCTGACGGACCAATGTCTTCTGACTGTGATGCTACCTTTCAACGCTGCCAACCCTCGCCAGGACCTCTGGGAGGTTGGAGACGAGGAGCCTGATGTCCTTGACCTCGGCCGTCATCTTGACCAGGCTGGCCAGAGCATCCACACACTGGACCACGGGGTCGCCCGTCTCCTCGGCCAGCACGGAGACGCACAGCTGAGGCAGCAGGGCCTGCTTCAGGACCTTCAACACCGCTGTTTGGACTGCAACACATTGTTAGAGAAATCACACTGAAAATGATCAGACGGTAGATAGCTACGGACTCGAGAGGCAAGGTGTAAAAATGAGCGTCTTAAATGCCAATGGTTTGATCGAAAATATCTGCCTGATTAATCAACTTTTGGACAACCTTGCATGTTAATGTCTTTTTCTGAGACAACCAATCACAAGGAAGAGGCAGGAATTCCAGAAAACACATCAAGTCACAAGGCGACCCTAAAAATACTAATCGTAATAATCTTTACAAAAAATGTTTTAAAAAAAAAGTACAAAATAAAATGAAAAAGCAGTATAGCGCAGCCACGGCCGAAGAAGAGAGCCCCCACTGACCGTCTTTGGGCCGGGCCGGGTCCTCTCTGCCTGCCGTCCGGAGGTAGGTGTTGACCAGCGGGAGGAAGTCCTGGGTCTGGTCAGAGAGCAGCTGGGCGTTGGCGGGCTCCAGGCACCACAGCTCGAAGCAGAGGCGGTGGGCGGAGCAGTTCTGCAGCAGCAGGGAGCCGATGGCCCGGGCGTCCGGAGGGCGGGCAGGCTGGAGGCAGCGGCGCAGCACCTGGGTGTGAACCAAGGTTATTA
This sequence comes from Borostomias antarcticus, assembly GCF_949987555.1. NCBI lineage: Eukaryota > Metazoa > Chordata > Actinopteri > Stomiiformes > Stomiidae > Borostomias > Borostomias antarcticus. The sequence goes on from NC_140234.1 coordinate 29,022,839, forward strand.
TAGTTAACGAAAACTAACTGAAAAAACTAAAACTAAGTGTGAAAAAACATTTAAGTTAACTGAAATAAAAAATAAAAAATAAGCTTTACAAAAAAACGATAACTAACTAAAACTGTATTGTGTTTACAAAACTAACTAAAATAAACTAAAATTATTGACTTTTTCATTTCATATACAAGCCTAGTATTTTGGGTGGATATTAAATCAATCCTCCTTTTTCTTTAACTGTGCCCCTGTGCAGAAGTAACCTGACGTGCGCCAGTTTCACACGGAGTGAAACAAGTGAGCTTGTGAGATCAGGATGGTCTCATGAGGCTAGCGCAGAAGAAAAAGACTAAAACTAATAGTGAAACTAATAAAAACTAAACTAAAACTAAGCATTTTCAAAAAATAAAAAATAAACTAAACTAGCAACCCTGCTTTAAAAACGAATCAAAACTAAACTGAAATTGAAAACAAAAAGTTAAAACGATATAAAAATAAAAACAAATGAAAAAAGCTAAACTATTAGAACCTGGGTGTGGACCAGCTTGGCGCTGCCGGGCTCGGCCTCCAGCGCCCGGAGCAGGTAGGCCTCCAGCGCCGGGCTGGAGCAGGACAGCAGCAGGGCGCCCAGGCCGCGGAGGTGGGCCTGGGACAGGGACGAGCCGTGGTCCCGGGAGGCGCTCTCGGTCAGGACGTGGAGGGCGGTGCGCCCGTACGCGCCCAGCTCGGCCCCGTCGCCGCCGGGGACGATTAGGATCTCCTGGGGGAGGAGCAGCAGGGCGGAGACCACCTCCTTCAAATGGGCCGAGTCCATGTAGTCGTGCAGTGCTAGGAGGCACTTGATAGGCCGAGACTCTGCCCCGGCGCCTGTGGGAGGTTTCCGCCCCAGTTCCCGGAGCACGGCTCTCTCCACCACCGCCAGGTAGCTGGCGAGGACCTCCGGCGCGCCCATGGTGGTCAGGGAGGGGGCGCAGATCTGCAGCAGGCTGAGGAGGTCGTCGCTCAGCTGGCCACACAGGCGCTTCAGCCTGACCGGGTTTAGCGCGTGAGGGGGCACGGAGGCCAGCTCCAGGGCCAGGAACCACTGCTCCAGACACGGGTGCTTCAAGATGGAGTTCAACACGGCCAGAAGGGTCTAAACACAGAATTAACATTGTACTCAGCATGTCACAATAACAACAAAAAATACAGACATCAACCACTATCAGCCCCAGACACCTAGTAGGACTTAGGAGCCAGGCCAGCTTCTCCTACCAGGTCTTTGCTGTCCTCTGGTGCGGACGCTAGGCTGACGTCCAGGAAGAGGTCTGCCCCCTCCTTGTCGTCCACAGCCATGGGCTCTGCCGCCTCCGGGGAGCTCTGGAGTCTGGTGACCAAGTCCCGCAGGACTCCCATCAGAGCACTCAACACCGGCACCCCTGTGTCTTCAGAGAACTACGGACAAACAGGAGGCTGCTTTATTTGTCATATACTACATCCTACTAGGGATGTTAACAGTTAATCTACTATCGATTAATTGCCGATAAGAATTTACTCGAGTAAGATTGGGTTACGTGGAGCATGGTATGGAGTCCTTGAAATATTTCACTACGTGTAATGATAATATATTAAAGTTTCACTTTTTGAATTAAATTACGGAAAATAATCAACTTTCCACAATATTGTAGTTTTCTGAGATGCACCTGTATATTCACAGTAGATATGTATATTCTAGCGAGTATAAATATATAAAGTGCAGTTGTGAGTGAGTGTCCATCTTAAGGTTTAACTTGATGAAAACTACAAATAATGTGGTTCAGTGTTTTTTTCCCGTACCGTAGCGAGGCCATCCACAGTAGATTTGATGTAGAGCAGGACCTGTTTGACAGCCACTGGAAACTCAGCTATGTGCATAGTGGACAGACACTCCTCCACCCTCTCCCTGAAAGAGCCGTGTAGAAAAGCAGAGGCCCCTTCTATGTAGGCAGCCTTCATCCACGCCGTGAAAGAAACAGACCCCAGCGAGTCACTGCTATGGCTGTCAGATGACTCGAACTGGAAGATAAACAAGGGAAAAAAGGCATACAAAAGGCATGACAAAATATTTCTAAAAACTAGAAAAAACACGTAGCGGCTAAATGCCTCCGCCCTACAATGCAAGTTGCAGTTAACCTAACTAACCCTAACCCTAACTCTGACTAACTGCTAACCTAAGCCTAACGCTAATGCTAGCTAATAACGCTAATTCTAAAACTAATGCTAACGCTAATGCTAACGCTAATGCTAACGCTAGCTAAAGCTAGCATTAGTGTTAGAATTAGCGTTAGCTAGCTAGCATTAGCATTATCATTAGGATTAGCGTTAGCTAGCTAGCGTTAGCGTTCAAAAGTGCCTTTTGTGATGTCACGGTGACCTTGACCTTGGACATTTGAATACCAAAATCGACTCTAATTAATCTAATTAAGTCCAACGGAACATTTGGCCAAATATGTACAAATTCTGTCAAGCCGTTCTTGAGATATTGTGTTCAGCAGGCCAAAAACACCTTTTGTGAGGTCAGTGACCCTTGACCTTTGACCCCCACAATGTAATCAGTTAATCCTTGAGTCCAACTGGACATTTTACCCAAATATGAACAAATTCCGTTAAGCCTTTGAGATATTGTGTTCATCAGGCCAAAAACACATTTTGTGAGGTCACAGTGACCTTGAACTTTGGCCCCCACGATCTAAGCAGTTCATCCTTGAGTGCCAGTGAACATTTGTACCAAAGGGGAAGAAATTCCATCAATGCGTTCCCGAGATATTGCATTAACAAACATCGGACGGACGGACAACCCGAAACTATAATGCTCCGGCCAGGCTATCGCCTGGTGGAGGCATAAAAAAAACAAACAAACAACAGTGTCAATTCAGCATTTTAGACGGGTGCCACTGACCAGCTGTTCCTGGGACTGCGGCGGCAGCCACCTGGAGTAGTACTGGTGGAGCAGGAGGACGGAGGGGTGAGGAGGAGTGGAGTCCCCGGAGGAGCCCAGCTCTCTATCACACTGCAGCAGCGCCAGGCAGAGGGGGAGGGGGTCTCTCTGACAGTGCAGAACATCGGAGAGCACGGCCGCCACATACTCGTACACCTCCCCTGGAGACAAGCACACGATTCGACGACGGGGGCCGTGACTCAAACGCGCAACACTATAAACGGAAGCCTAGAGCTAGTCTTTTCGGGAGAATCTTTGTAAAAAATCAATCCCATTCGCCTTACCCTTCTCCGTTTTGAATGTGGCTGGCAGTTTGTTCCTGGCCTCCAGCACAGCGGGAACCACTGCACTGAAGGGGAAGGTCTGGAGGATGAGGTCATCACTAAGGGACGGCCCAAAGTCCTCCATGTCTCCTTCACTGGTCTCCATAATGACATCCACCATGTCCAGGACATCTGGAACACGGCATCAGAGCACAGTTCAAAATCAGTAACGTTTAACTCTTTTAGTACAGTAAGTACAGTGGCAACAATCCGAATATTAATTGGATTTTCCCTATATTACTCGAAAGAGCAGTTTCTCAGCCTTCAGGAAGAGTTGGAATTTATTTGTAATTTTTTTCCGGCAAGACCGTTTTTCAAAGGGTAACTGGTTATCCTCATAGCGTGTGTGCATGTGTGTGTGTGTGTTTGAGGTTCCTACCATCAATGTGTGAGATGGGTATACTGACGGCGTCTCCTTCCTGGCCACTCAGGTTGGCTTGCAGGTAGGCCGCCTCCTGAACCAGACTGGCCACCTTGTCTGTGTACACGTAGGGATTACACACCAGCCGGACCAGCACCTGAGGAAACAACACTCAGATGACTCAGAGAGAGAGAGAGAGAGGCACGCTGGGTGTTAAAGGGCTGATATAAAGGGCATGTCAATGACAGAGAGGGAGGGAGGGAGAATGTGTGTGTGTGTTTATGTGTCCGTGTGTGTGCGTGTGTGTGCGTGTGTGTGTGTGGAGGGGGGGGGGGGCACCTGAGGAAACAACACTCAGATGAGTCAGAGAGAGAGAGAGATGCACGCTGGGTGTTAAAGGGATGATGCAAAGGGTATGTCAATGACAGAGAGGGAGGGAGAATGTGCGTGTGTGTGTGTGTTTGTGTTCACGTGTGTGTGTGTGTGTGTGTGTGTGTGTGTGTGTGGAGTGGGCAAGGGGGGAGGGGGTGGGCACCCACCCTCTCCAAGAAGCAGATGACCATCTCCTGCTGTGTTGGCTCCAGCCGGGCCAGGTGGCTGAGCCAGAGCTCCAGCTCAGTCCAGGTGTACTCAAACACACCGCTGTCCTTCAGCACCTGCAGGCCGCAGAGGAAACACACACACCCCCGGCTGACTCACACACACGGCACTGACTACACACTCAGTGGTGTGAGTCGGGGCTTAACCAGACATGCCCTCAGGGTAAGCACCCACAGGTAGTACCTACTAGCGCTGATGAAGGCCTCCTGGCCAAAACATGTTAGCTGTTTTATTTTATTCTGTTTTAAGATGAACTAGCCTATAATTTTCCTACCCCCACCCTACCCCTGCCTCTACCTGGACCCAGGCACACTCGCACACACACTGACATACACCAGTCCTGGGCTCAGATCCCCTTCCCCTCACCCTAACCCGGGTCCGTATCCTTTTCCTACCCTGATCCTACCCTTGACCCCTGCCTCTATCTGGGCCCAGGCACATTCACGCACACACAGACATACACCAGTGTTTGCCATGTCTCTCCTATGATGTTATTAGCCTCTCTTACTCTGAAAATGTAATTTAATGTTATTTATTGCTCTATAAATGTTCTTAGCCGGTAGACAAACATACTCCAGGAGCTTGCTCGATCGCCTCGTTGAGAGGGGTCAGGGAAGAATTTTTACAGCTCACTTATCTGGCCCCCGGGTGATTACTGTTTTTTTGCTTCCCTCTGGAATATGTAGGGGTGGGATGTCTGCCCACCTCCCTTGTTCTCTGTAAAGCGCATTGTGTTGCCTCTGGGCATGAAATGCGCTATATAAATAAAGCTTTGATTGATTGATTGATTGATTGATTGATAATTAAAGCTTTTTACATCAAGAAGAGTGCCTTGGATCTTTCACTCTATGTTTTCCTTGACATCCAAAGAGCACCTTCTGTAAGCTAATTTTACTACAAGAACGCCAAAGCCCTCCTTTCCACCCGGAGTACCTACTCACTTTGAGGACTAGCATCCTTGTGCAGGTCTTCAGGTGACTGTTATTGCTGCTGGCGAACATCTTGAGGAGGAGGTAAAACACGGACTTCTCCCCAGATCCAGTCTCTGTATCAGCAAAATCCTGTGACTAAACATAAAAAGGGGGTGCCATAATAAAGTTTTTTTTTTTTTTAAAAGACTGGAAAATATCTGTGGGATTTGGCGCTGATAGTCCTCGTGTGTGTACCTGAACACGGAACCAGGAGAACTTGCTGGCAGGGAGATCCAGCGCCAGCTGCAGTATCTGATACTGGAGAACGTGGGGAACCTCCTCCCGGATGCCTTTCTCTGACACAATCCCTGCACAGGCATCATTTCATATCGCATTTTCACATTGATCACATTTAGGGTTGCAAATTTCAAGGAATTTCATTAACCAATAACTGTTAACCTTAACAGACAATAGTCGATTAATTGATAAGAACGTCCCATGCCGGACTGTGCTTTGCTCGCTTCATTTTTGTGTCTTTCTTCCGCCTTGTCGTTGAAATTACTTGGCATCCCAATTAGCCTTCGCTACATGGCGTGGCGCCCTCATGTGCAGTCAGACCTTAAATCATGATTACATTTCACGCAACTCCCGTTGATAACGTTTGTTAAAAAAAAAAATTCTGTTCCATTAACAAGCAGTTAATCGAGTTACCAAATCTTACTTGAGTAAATTCTTATCGGCAATGAATCGATAGTCGATTAACTGTTAACATCCCTAATCACATTAGTACCAACACTCCATGTCCTAGATCTGGTGAAAGACGCCGCATGCATACCTTTTAAGAGCTTGCTGAAGTCAAACTTGCTCTGGCTGACCAAATGTGGCACCACCCTCTGATACAAGCATATGACCTGGAGAAGCAGAGCCTTCAGAAGGACCACCTCCACAGACTCGCCCCCTGCTGGACATCAGGAGAGTAGGGACTTTAAGCACCGACGGTTTTCAGGACTGCTACGGTGGCCGGAAAGAGATCTGCTATGACGCTATCGCCGTAGAGGTCAAAATCGTTAAGCAAACAGCCGACCGATCCCTACGGCGAAGCGTCTACGAGACGTTGTAGCCACTACGTGAAACAGGGGGTTTTTCCGTCGTAGAATCAGCTGCTACAGCAGGCAGGTTTATCTATCGAGCACTGATCCATTTCCGGTCACCGCAGCAGCCCGTCGTAGCGGTCGTTGCTTAAAGTCCCTATTACCGTCACGTCATGTTCTCCAAGAAAAAAAAAAGAAAATCTACGGCAGGCAAATACACAGATAAAAACATAGAGTTAACAGATGAAAACAGAGAGTTAACAGGGTGTTTTGTCGTAGGCCTACATCACCTTTAGTTTGTGCATCTCTGGATCTCCCCTCTTTCTTCCCCCCCTCTCCTTCCTCCTCCCCCTTGTCCTTCCTGGTCAGTGACTGCCAGTTTGACACAATGGTGGTCATATCTGGCAAGACCTGTACAGGTTTAGTTAGTTAGTTAGGTCATATCTGGCCAGATATGTACAGCATGGGAAATCAGGAAAGGAACTTGTCTCATTTGCTCATCAATTTTCTTTAGACTCCAGAATTCTACAACACTAGAGGGTATACAGTACTCTGTGTGTCCACAGGAAGTTACCTTGCTAAGGGCCTCCCGATACAGCTGCACAAAGTCCTCCATCATGGCAGGGGTATAGATGTCAGCGTTCTGCCAAACAGACTTATTCAGGCAGTATTCCATGTTCTTTTGGGCTCTCTTCAAGATGAAGGACATCATGGAAAGGGTTGTGTGCTGCACCACTATGTTGGCAAACTGTCAGAGACACATAATGGAAGACAGTCAGTCACACTGTAGTCTGGAAACATGGGCTTTATGCTGCATTTGAACATAATGTCATCAGGAGTGTAATAGTCAGGACTAAATTTAAAAAAAAAAAACTCATCCTCAGCCCAAATAAGGATGAGGAGAAATCTGTAGCTAGGCAACTCCGTGAAGTGAGTGATGTAGAAGAAAGTCCAAGTAGCCTAAATCTCACTTTATGTGTCAGACATGCTAGCGACAGCTCAACTCGTTAGCAATACTTGAAAAGTGGAAAGCTGCGGTCAGTGACCAATCAGAGGCGAGATCAGCCTCCCCGCACAGCCCACTTACTGCATGGGCCAATTAATTTGAGTCTTTTCATTGGTGTCCACGAATATCAACGCTCTTTCCCAGAAGTTCTGGTCGCGGCGAGAGCTTCTGGGTACTCACGTTAGTCACACTGTGTCTGACGGAGGTTATGAGCCACTGAACATGGGACAGGGTTGAAGGGTGACTTACGTTGAGTCCCTGACTGAAGAAGGCTCTGTTACAGACCAGAGGGAGAGACGTCACCATCACCATGGAGAGCAGGCGAGGGAGAGGGATGAGCTCACGGATGAGAAAGGCTTTGGAAACCTCTGGCTGGGCCTCATAGATCTGCAACACACAGAAGAATAAACAACCTCCGCCTTTCCCTAGACGGTCTCCAGGTTCGACAGGCAGGCATGGACTGATTCAAGCAAATAGGCAGCATTCACCTTCTTCAGTAGAGTGACGTTGTCCTGCCAGGCACTCTTGAGGCGTGGGGTGAAGGAATACTGAGTCTCCTTAAAGTATCTGGGCAGAATATCAGGACTGACTTTGAGCACCCTGACCACTAGCTCTCCTACCAGCTCATCCTCCGTGGCCTGTTTCAGCCCCACCAGGAACTGCAGCAGGACTATGTTCCCAGCCCTGGAAACACAACAACCCCCAGGTCAACATACATACAGACACAAGCCATGTTTCCATCCACTTGTCAATCGAATTGTGTGAGGATCGCAAAAAATATGAATGCGAATAAAGCCGGTGAACGTGCGTTTCCATCTAGAGCTTAAATTGGATAAAGCATTTATCACAAAAGACTTTTATCGAACAAGAGAAAATCCGATGAGATCGACAATACAAACTTTTTGTCGATTTTCATGATTTTTAATCGAATTTTACTGTTTCCATAAGGCATTTTTAATTCGATATAACTTAATTTGCATAAAACGTGTGGATGGAAACATGGCTACTGACAGACACAGATGGAGAGAGGGAGTACATCCGGATGATTTAGTCCTCACCTGCCAGCTGTTCCCAAGCTGGGGTCATAGAAGCTGATCCCATGTTTACGAGAGCAACAAAGATCCAGGAGGAAATTGTGAACTAGTTCTCGCATCACCGTTTTTCCGGCCTCCTCTGGAGTCGCCGTCGCCTGCAAATTGTTTTCATATACTCTGTTTACATGGTAGGGCTGCACGATTATGACAAAACATAATAATTGCGATTATTTGCTTCAAAATGGTAATTGCGATTAATAATTGCGATTAATATTTAATATATAATATTAATATATAATAACCAAAATGCTCCCAAATCACGGACGTTGATCCCTTTCTTGCTACTAACTCACTGACCTTGTTTTCGCTAATTTTTTCACTACTCACGGCTGCAGGTACAGTACTCTTGTGACACTTGTCTTGTCCTACTGCTATCTGTCTTCTCAGTGAAATTGCTGTGCACAGCGCACTCAGCGGGAATGCATGTGATTGGTCAGACAGCATAAGCGCCTGTGATTCATCTATGTAGTCCTAGCAAACTCAATTCAAAGCAAAATTATGAATCACATTAATTGCGGCCTTTTGCGATTAGTTAATCGCGGAGGTCATAATCGCGAATTAATCGAAATCGTGATTACTAATTGTGCAGCAATTAGTAATTAGTACATGGCACGTGCCAGTATGACTGACAGAATAGGCAGGCTGTTTGTATACCTGTCTCTCCTCCGTGCTTGCATCCACAATCCCGTTCCATCTGTACAGAGAGGCGATATTAGCCAATACAGCTGGGCTAAAGAAGCGCACTTTCTGTGTCTTGCTGATCGCCTTACTTTGAACAACCTGAAGCAAAAGAGGACATAATTAGTACCCCGGCAACACAAATCTCAAATCGAAGGTTTACAGCCAAGTCGGTCGCTTACTCTAGTCTGCAGAGTCGACAAAATCAGGTTGACAATGGAGATTCTGTCCTCCCTCAGCCCAGAGCTCAGGATATCTGGTAGGAAATCTTAAACGACAGAGAAGTATCATGATGACAAAGACAAAATGTCACGTTATCCTATAGGCCTAATTTTGAAATCTCATTGAAAAGGTACCTTTCATCTCTAGCAACTGTCCCACTGTTGCATTATCCCCAGACACGAAGAAGGAAAGAGCGAACTTAATGTAAGCCATGCGTACATCAGGGCCTCCCTGAAAAGAGAAAGGTTCATCATCGGGTGTAACAGCAACTCTGACATTTAAAAGATATTAAATTCTGAGGATGCATAGCCTACATGGACATGACATGAACACGTTAGAGAACCACTCCTCCAGGCATCTCACCATCCAATCCTTTCTTCTAGCCAATCCGGAAAGGCCTTTGTTAAACTGAATGTGTTTGAAAACCTCTCTGGCTGTGTCTGGGCTTTGGGACACCATGGCAGACAGGAAACTGAGGCACTGGCGGACAAACCTGTTAACAGGTGAAGAACACTAGATACTGGTGCAGATATCAGTTGACATGCATTTGGTCTAATGCCGGGCTCACACTACAGGATATTTAAAATCCTAACCAACCCGAAATCGGGTTACATCACGCACATAAGGAGAATCTTAACAGATATTCCTCTTGCGCATCTCAAACAAGCACACACAGCAAGATTTGAAAATAATGGCTCATCACACACTACAGGATCTTATCGTGCCCGAGGGAGCAACGAACCACTGGTCTCGCCGTCTCACTTGTAAAGTCGGGACGTAATAATCTTAAATATCAAACATGTTTGATATTATCGGGGCCGCCCCGATGGGTCTACGAGCCGATGGGGAGGTATAAGATTGGATCTGTAAACCCCTCACATTACAAGATAATCTGGGCCGATCATCGGCCCCGACCAACGTTCCAGACCAGATTGCTCCTCCGATTGTCGGGAGGGGTGAATCGGGGATAAATCGGCCCAAAAATCCTGTAGTCTGAGCCCGGCTTAACCCTCTCCCTGAGGTGACTGCACTGTATCCACCACCATACCTGTGGTTTTCAGAGGAAAGAGATCCTTGTATAAGTTTCATGTAGCTGGAGACCGTCTTCTTCACTATTGTGGTGCCAACCATGCTGAAGTGAGACAGATCACTGGCGGTCCTCAGCAGGATCATCTCCAAGCTCTGGAAAATCAGGATCATCTGAGGACATGAGCACAATGTTGTCAACTCTGTGGGTAATGTGTTTCAATTAGGGATGTTAATAATTAATCGACTATAGATTAATTGCCGATAAGAATTTTCTCAAGTAAGATTTGGTGACTCGATTAATTGTTTGTTAATGGAATGGAGCTTTTTGGGGGGGGAATGAACGTTATCAACGGGAGTTGCGTGAAATGTAATCATGATTTAAGGTCTGACTGCACATGAGGGCGGCATGCCATGTAGTGAAGGCTAATTGGGATGCCGGGAAATTTCAAGGACACAGCGGAAGAAGACACAAAAATGAAGCAAAGCGCAGTCCAGCGTCGGACATTCTTATCAATTATTCGACTATTGTTTGTTAAGGTTAACAGTTATCGATTAATGAAATTCCTTGAAATTTGCAACCCTAGTTTCAATAGATGTATTGATAGGGTATCAATGCAGTGGGTCACTTTGACAGATCATAAGACAGACTTCAGTGCATATACCTCGCTTTCAATATGCTGTTCTCCCTCCAGTAGGTGAAATATTTCAGCACATTCCATAGAAATCTTTATGTAGCCTTCAACAACATCATACAGGTCAGGGCACGGCAGTTTCTTAGCCGTTAAGATGAATGTTTGCAGGCCTGAAATGAAACGATAAAAACACAACAGTTCAGTTGACATGAGTGGCTGTCTAAAATTAGCTAAGTTAAATTACTCTAGCTACAGTAGCTAAACAGCTTGGATTCTAGACAATGCCATCTCTAGATACAGCACAACTGGCGCTGTACTCTAACTGTCAGTAGACAACCGTTTAGTACTAGTTTAGTACTAATCTAGTTTAGTACTGTACACTGGCGCAGTACTACAACTGTCAGCAGACAACTGTCATCCAAAATTAGCCGTTTAGAATGTTCAGCAACTTTCAGACAACTTTGAACTTTATCCCATAAACATGTGTTGCCCTTAGCAGCGTGCTCCACTTGCACACACGACCTCTGATTGTTCTACATATCTAAACAGCACACACACATTGCACACACTCACTGTATACTTCACACTACAATCTGCGCACACAATGTAGCCTACTCACCACACTCAATTTGTATATATTACGTAAATTGCGTTGTGACCCCCCCCCCTTTTTTTAACAGGATATCGTATTTTGCATATGTATTTTGTTGTATTGCATTTGCACTTGATATATGCTTTAGGAAAGGTTCTTTCATTTGTAAAGCATGGGGGAAAAGGCAGACTACTTTGTATGTTTGAACTGAGTTTGAGAAAATGGATTGTTCTTTATTTTGTTACGTTTTTATTCTATGGATTTGTTGTACATGTAATTTACTGTATTAATGTGTCTTGTAAGCCCATGTGGGCTGGGCACCTTTTGGTGCATGACACATGAAATAAACCAATATCATATCATGCACTGTAATGTCCTAGCACTGTCCTATCCTACACCCTGTCCTATGTCGTTTGCGTATGTCATTATACCCTAGATAAAGGCCAATAAAACAGATCTTGGATCTTGGTATACCTGGATCTTGGTATACCTGGATCAGGTATACCAGAGCCCGGGTATGGACTACGGTAACCTAGCCCAACGTTACTAACTAGGGGGCCGGTTAGCTAGCTAGCTAGCACGATGCTAGCACTCACCCTTCATGGCTTTAGTTGGCTCTTTCAACAGCGCTTTGAAACTCGTTCCATTAAACTCGGTTTCTTTCTCTTTTTTAGCAGGAATGTTCGACTCCTCCGAGTCTTCACTTTGTCGTTTTTTTGCCATTGTTTGGCTAAGCTAAACTGTTACTCATGTAAAAGTTGAGCTTGCTCTTTCCACGAGCTAACAGTGTTTACCCTCACACGTGTAGGAGAGAGGAAGAAAAGAGGAAGACAACGAGTACTGGCCAATCGGAGGCAGAGTAGAGGCAGCGAGTACTAGCCAATCAGAGGAAAAGTAGGGCGGGTCTTTGCTGAATGTGTGTGTGTGTGTGTGTGTGTGTGTGTGTGTGTGTGTGTGTGTGTGTGTGTGTGTGTGTGTGTGTGTGTGTGTGTGTGTGTGTGTGTGTGTGTGTGCGTGTGTGTGGGGGGGGGGGGGGTATTCCAATGTATGCAATTTGCTATTTTGTATGTATTGTTGTGATTTGATTCTGTACTGGCTGTTCAACAAATGTCCCCTCACAGACATAATAATGTTTACTAATTCTGAGAGAAGAGGAGGAGGGTAGGGGAGAGAGGAGGAGGTTAGGAGAGAGGAGGAGGTTAGGAGAGAGAGAGAGGAGGGTAGGGGAGAGCGGAGGTGGGTAGGGGAGAGAGGAGGAGGGTAGGGGAGAGGAGGAGATTAGGAGAGAGAGAGGAGGTTGGGAGAGAGAGAGGAGGTTGGGAGAGAGGAGGGTAGGAGAGAGAGAAGGGTGGGAGAGAGGAGGGTGGGAGAGAGGAGGGTGGGAGAGAGAGGAGGGTGGGAGAGTGGAGGGTAGGAGAGAGAGGAAGGTGGGAGAGAGAGGAGGGTAGGAGAGAGAGATGAGGGTAGGGGAGAGAGGAGGGTGGGAGAGGAGGGTAGGAGAGAGGAGGGTAGGAGAGAGAGATGAGGGTAGGGGAGAGAGGAGGGTGGGAGAGAGAGATGAGGAACAGAGACCCAAAGAGAGGAACAGAGATCCAAAGACCACAAGGGGAGAGTGTGTGTGTGCGTGTGTGTGTGACTGGGAGGGAGTGAGTGAGTGAGTGTTAGTGACTGAGTGAGTGTTAGTGACTGTGAGTGTGACTGAGTGAGTGTCAGTGAGTGTGACTGTGTGACTGAGTATGTGAGTGAGTGTGTTAGTGACTGAGTGTGACTGTGTGTGTGTGTGAGTGACTGTGACTGTGACTGTGTGAGTGTGACTGAGTGTGAGTGTGAGTGTGAGTGTGAGTGAGTGACTGTGAGTGAGTGTGACAGTGTGTGCATATGACTGTGTGAGTGAATGGATGAGTGGATGGGTGGATGTGTGGATGGGTAGTTTCTCAAGCGATTTAGCTGGCAGTTTTGCACTTTGCTCAGATTTGACCAGAATTATTTAATTTTCTTTATAATCTTTAATCTTTCTGTTGTTGGTGCCTCAGTTCTTGACAAAACCCTGTTTGCCTCATGTCACAATAGAAAAGCACTTTATTCTACAGGTATTTTACTTTTTGTGGAAACATAAACATTCAAGAGAGTAACAGAGACCCAAGTCGACCACACAAGGACTGGGTTAACATGTTCTGTCCTGTAACAAATTAGCAAGTTACTGACATGACTGAGCTATAAAAATATATAATACATTTGTTGAATCAATAAGGTGGTCTCATTGTTCTTTTAATGTATCGTAGATATTGTTAGATGTGAGGTGAATGGAAAAGAATGTTAAATTCATTGGGTGTTAATCAAAACATTACATAAATGTGATGCATTTTGATTTAATTAGGTTTATTGCATAAGCCTCATTATTATGTATTTAAAACAAATATATTATTAATCTTGAATAGATAACCTGATTATTATGCATTTCAAACAAATATATGTTATGTATTTTGAATACATAATCTGATTATTATGCATTTAAAGCAAATATACTTTATTTATACTGAATACATAAACCTGGTGATTATGCATTTCAAATAAATAGGTTTTATTACACTGACAAATATGCATCATGTAAAGTTTATTAGGTACATTTATGTTAAAACTACCTAAAGCAAATTCACGGAAATTTGTCATGCAATTAAATTACATAAATCTTAAAAGTTAGGCTTAAATATTTCTGTGAGAGCAGTGTACCAGTAGAGACCAGTGTATCTGGAGGAGCCCAGTGTACCAGTAGAGACCAGTGTATCTGGAGGAGCCCAGTGTACCAGTAGAGACCAGTGTATCTGGAGGAGCCCAGTGTACCAGTAGGAGACCAGGCCTAGGTCTGTGTGAGTTTCAGAAGAACATCTTCACTCTTCATAGTGTTTATAATCTGATAATCTGCATCCTCTGCTTGCAGTTTGAGGTCTCCTAGCTGAGCTCTGTGCAACACCGCCACTATGTGGTTGACTGTTATCATTGCATGTTGATGAAGGTCTTCGGGTGGCCAGTTAAATTGTGTTACAGAAACATGACAATAACTAGAATAGCGCTCAGAGAGCAAAGACCTCTGCCTGTGATGCATTTCGTCAGCATGTACAGTTGTTGAATGTGTGCTTTTTTAGTTTAGCAGTTCTATATGGCCAACTTGAAAATGCATGTTGCAGATGAAATATTGATCACCTTGATGAAGCTGAATCTGTTGTAGTGTGAGACCAAGCTGATCAAGGTGGTGTTCTGGGTTTAAAATGATCCGCCATAGGAATTGAATGGGTAAAATGACCCGCTATAGGAAATGAATGGGTAAGACAATATTATGTTCATCCAGCAGATGGAAAACATCCCCATACACACCCACAGCCACAACTCACCTGGGTTCACGGTCTAAAATGAGCCCCCGTTTTATAGTGTTCAAGGCCAAATTTGACTGATCTGTTTTAACTGCTCTTATATGAACACAAAAACCCTAAATCCCCAAATGAATGTGAACCACCTGAAGCATTCAGGTCAATACCATTCTCTTAGTGTACACCACATGCTCCCCCACACGTCCATAGTGTGAAACCACTTGGATACTGAAAGTGTAGAGCCATTACCAGTCAATACAAAGTTATTCTAAGTGATCATCTTTATCCTATTAGTGAAACATATCCAGATGAAAATAATTTATTTCAAAACAGCAATCCAGATCCAGATGAAAATGATTTATTTCAAAACAGCAATCCAGATACAGTTGAAAATGATTTATTTCAAAACAGCAATACACCCATCCACAAAACACAAAATCAGCGAATGTTTTGATTTGTATGAACATGATGTCAATATGTTAATAATATATTAGTCATTGAGCTGACACTTTTATCCAAATATACTTACAATAATTGCATTTAAAGTAGTTGCCAGAACTCACAAGTGCATCACCTTTCTAAAACAAGTGACAAACATAATCTAGTGCTGAAGGCAAAGTGAAGAATAGCAAACTAAAAATAGAATAGGTGCTTGGTACAGTACTACTCCTGGTAGTACTGTACCTCTTGAAGAGGTGTGTTTTGAGCCTGCAGTGAAAGATGGGCTGCGACTCTACTGTCCTGACGTCAGTGGGTAGTTCATTCCACCACTGTGGGGCCAGGACAGAGAAGAGCCGTGACCGCGTCATTTGACTACAGGGGCCTCGCAGTGATGGGGCAACCAGTCCTCCCGAGGTAGCAGAGTGTAGTGGTCAGGCGGGAGTGTAGGGTTTGATCATGGCCTGGAGGTAGGAGGGAGCTGTTCCTTTCATTGCCCAGCAGGCTAGTACCAGAGTTTTAAACTGGATGTAAGCTGCTACAGGGAGTCAGTGTAGAGAACGGAGAGGGAGGTTGTGTGAAAAAACTTGGGGTGGTTGAAGTCCAGGCACAGAGCAGCTTTCTGGACAAATTCCACGGGTTTAATGGCTAACGCCATGGCCCCAGCAAGGAGGGAGTTGCAGTAATCCAGGCGGGAGATGAGAAGGGCCTGGATCAAGGTTATTATAGTTAACGAAAACTAACGAAAAAATGAAAACTAGGTGTGAGAATATATAAACTTTTAGTTTTAAAACGATTAATTTTTTTTAATTTTTGACTGAAATAAAAATAAAAACTAGACTTTACAAAAAAACTTAAGTGGAGACACTACAAAATAGCATTTTATCTTCCACTCATCAATTTTTTGTTTTTTCCTCATTCTTCTACTATAAGATGTATACTATCACTATATTAAAGGAGTAGTAAAGGGAAAATGCATGTACCGAGGTGCTCATCTAGGCCCTTGTCATCTCGCGTTTGGACTAGTGCAACTCCCTCCTTGCTGGGGCAGCCCTGCCTCGGCCATTAAACCCCTGGAACTTGTCCAGAAAGCTGCTGCTCACCTGGTGTTCAACCACCCAAGTTCTCCCACAAACTTCCCTTCTCTGTTCTCTACACTGGCTCCCTGTAGCAGCTTGCATCCAGACTCTGGGACTATCCTATAGGGCAATGAATTAAACAGCTCTCTCCTACCTCCAGGCCATAGTCAAACCCTACACTCCCTCCCAACCACTATGCTGTGTTACCTTGGGGTGAGTGGTTGCCTTCTCACTCCGAGGCTCCAGCGGTCGATCGACACGGTCACGGCTCTTAACTGTCCTGGCCCTGCAGTGATGTAATGAACTGCCCACTGACATCAGGACTGCCCATCTTTTGCCACTCAAAACTCACTTCTTCAAGAGATACAGTAGTACCACGATCCTCCCTCTTAGGCGCCTATTATATTTTTAGTTTGCTATTCTGCACTTTGCCTTCAGCACGAGACTATGCACTTAGTCACTTGTTTTAGAAAGGAGATGCACTTGTGAGTTCTGGCAAGTAGTACATTGGCTTTTCCTACGTTAAATGTTTTTTTTTAATAAAAGTTTCAGCTAAGTGAGTGTAATGTAATGTAATATAATGTTTACTTCCCAAATTAAATGCATTTGAACATTAGATCTCTGTGGTTATCCCCTACTAGTTTTTCTCTTGTTCACTTTCCTGTGAGTTCTTGGTGGCCAATGAGCTGTTTTTGAGCATTGATCTCTTCCTTCAACCTCAATAAACAGACAAAAACTCTCATTACCATCACATCATTTGACAAGAATTGAGAAAGTGCATCCAGATGCATTTGCTCCTACCCAAGTATCTCCCTCTCTGTGAAGGTGAGTAAGCGCTCCAAGGTGCTGTTTTTGAGCTCTGTCTGTATCAGCCTTTTCTTTAGACCGTCTCTCTCCCTCAGTCTGAATGTGTCCAGGCGCTCTGCCTCTCTCCCCTGTTTTTGATGGCCATTAATCTCTTCCTTTAACCTTAATAAACAGACAGAAACTCTCATTACCATCAAATCATTTGGCAAGAATTGAGAAGATGCATCCACATTTGCTCCTACCCAAGTATCTCTCTCTGTGGAGACAAGTGAGCTCTGCAGGATGTTGTTCTGGATCTCTGTGTGTAACAGACTTTCTTTCAGGCCGTCTCTCTCCTCCCTCAGTCTGAATGTCTCCAGGCGCTCTGCCTCTCTCCCCTGTTTTTGATGGACATTGATCTCATCCTTCAACCTTAATAAACAGACAAACTCTCATTATCATCAAGTCATTTGACAAGAATTGAGAAGGTGCATCTAGGTGCAGGGCCGTCTGGGATATATGAGAGGCCCTGTGCGAAATAGGCATTGCGAGCCCCCCCCAGAGATGGCTCTGTCTACCCCCCGAAACGCCACCCCCCCCCCCTCGACACGCCTCTGTCTCCCCTCCGAAACGCCAGCCCCCCTCCCCGACACGGCTCTGAGTCGTGGCAGCGCTAGAATGAAAATAAAGTTCCTGCCTGCCGTGAGGCCCTCTAAAGCGCGAGGCCCGGGGCGATCGCACCTTTCGACCCCCCACTAGCGGCGGCCCTGTCCAGATGCATTTGCTCCTACCCAAGAATCTCCCTCTCTGTGGAGGTGAGTGAGCGCTCCAAGGTGCTGTTTTTGCGCTCTGTGTGTATCAGACTTTTCTTTAGACCGTCTCTCTCCTCCCTCAGTCTGAGTATTTCCAGGCTCTCCGCCTCTCTCCCCTGTTTTTGATGGGCATTGAACTCTTCCTTCAACCTTAATAAACAGACAGAAACTCTCATTACCATCAAATCATTTGGCAAGAATTGAGAAGATGCATCCACATTTGCTCCTACCCAAGTATCTCTCTCTCTGTGGAGACAAGTGAGCGCTGCAGTCTGAATGTCAACAGGCGCTCTGCCTCTCTCCCCTGTTTTTGATGGACATTGATCTCTTCCTTCAACCTTAATAAACAGACAAACTCTCATTACCATCAAATCATTTGACAAGAATTGAGAAGGTGCATCCAGGTGCAGGGCCGTCTTGGATATATGAGAGGCCCTGTGCGAAATAGGCATTGCGAGCCCCCCCCCCCGACACGCCTCTGTCTCCCCCCCGAAACGCCCCCACCGACACTGAGTCGCGGCAGCGCTAGAATGAAAATAAAGTTCCTGCCTGCCACGAGGCCCTCTAAAGCGTGGGAAGGGAAGAAAGGAAGGATGGAAGGAAGGAAGGAAGGAAGGAAGGAAGGAAGGAAGGAAGGAAGGGAAGGAAAGATGGAAGGATGGAAGGATGGATGGATGGAAGGAAAGGAAAGGAAGGAAAGGAAGGAAGGAAGGAAGGAAGGAAGGAAGGAAGGAAGGAAGGAAGGAAGGAAGGAAGGAAGGATGGATGGATGGAAGGATGGAAGGAAGGAAGGAAGGAAAGAAGGAAGGAAGGAAGGAAGGAAGGAAGGAAGGAAGGATGGATGGATGGATGGATGGAAGGAAGGAAAGAAAGGAAAGAAAGAAAGGAAGGAAAGAAGGAAGGAAGGATGGAAGGATGGAAGGATGGAAGGAAGGAAGGATGGATGGAAGGAAGGAAGGAAGGGAAGAAAGGAAGGATGGATGGAAGGAAGGAAGGAAAGAAGGAAAGAAGGAAGGAAGGATGGAAGGAAGGAAAGGAAGGAAGGAATGAATATGAATGCTACCACAATAGTCATAAAAGGGTGCCTCTACAGAGAGCCTGCACGTGTCCCCAAATTCAAATCCCAACTGACACTGTGAGCATCCTCTCATTCACTTCAATGGAAAGGCATGTCCGATTCAGACAGCTCTCTCTCAAAAAGTATAAATGTCACAGCCTAGATATTGACACCGTAGGAATCCTGAGAAAATGCTGAACATTTTAGGATATGATATGTCCGTGTAGCTTAAAAACTGTAGGCATGGCGACGAGTTAGAAAAAGGGTAAAAATGCAAAATTAGCAGCTCAAAAGGTAGAGTGTGGGCCCATACGTTTCAATGGAGAGCGCAGTTGCCGAACAAATCGTCATACAGCGAAAACTATAAGTCACACGGCTTAGATACTTACATTGTACGAATCAGCAGTTATGGGAACGTTTCGATATATAATATGTGTATGAGCTGTTAAAACTGTAGGCATAGCGACAAGTTAGAAAAAGAGAAAAAATGCAAAATTAGCAGCTCAAAAGCTAGTGTGCGTTGCCATACGTTTCAATGAGGAGCGCAGTTGCCGAACAAATCGTCATACAGCGAAAACTATAAGTCACACTGCTTAGATACTTACATTGTACGAATCAGCACAGTTGTGTGAATGTTTTGATGTATAATATGTGTGTGAGCTTTCAAAACTGTAGGAGTGCCAGCAGTTTACAAAATGTGTGAATATTTTCAAAGCAACTGCTGCCACCACTCTAAAAACATAAAGTTTCTGAACATTCCAAAAGCAGTTTCAAGCAGTTTCAATGGGACAAAAAATAGTTTTAAAAGTTAAATTTCTAAAAAACTATAAAAACTATAAAAAATCTGAATGGATCCGTTCAAGAGCTAAACATTAAGAACATTTTAAAGTTTGAATGAAGTTTCTAGGACAAAGTATGAAGAACTAGTTAAGGTTCAAAAAAGTGGGGAGAATAATAATAAAGAAAGATAGAAAGAAAGAAATAGTGGGAATATCACAAGTTGGGCTAGCTTCTGCAAGCTAGCCCACCTAATAATAATTAGAAGAAGAAAATAAGAATAAACATTTTCTACATTTGCAGTAAAAATGAAAATCTTGGTGTCAAAATTTACAATAACACTCCAACACAAAACTTTGTTGAAATGCCCTTTAAGCATAGGCCTATTGCTCATCTTCAATAATGTATTTGAACTTTTAGAACAAAACTATTCTGTGAGTTGTTTTGGGCATTTTTGGACTGCACCCCACAATGGCGGAAATGCCATAACTTTTTAGCCTTAACGTCATACCTCTCCACCATGGATGTATTAGTTCGCATCCAACTGGGACTTGATACTGCGTGCAAAGCACGTACTTTCTAGGGGCAGCTATAGTACGTAGGCTGCTAGTAGTAAAAAGCAAAAGTACAGTATGAGTTTCGGAACGCAGCAGCCTGTCTTGGTGCAAGTGTCGGTTACAGTATGGCAAGACGTTTTAACATGCATTTGCTAAATTTGACTACCTGGAATTAACATTACAGATATCAACAATCTTATTTTGACTAGTCATAATTACATTTTTATTCAAGATATGTATAACAGCATTCTGACTAGTCAGAACAACAGTTAGAGATATCTAGTTAGGGGCTGGGCAGCCTCAGCTGACAGTACCTTTTGTATTTCACAATTTTCTTCTTATTCTTCCTAGGAAGGCCCAAGTGAGCACACTTCCATATGCTTTCAGCTGGCAGGAATTAAGTCCATCACTCTATTTTTCCCCAAAACTGTACGAAAAAACTCAAACCCTACTCCTCCCACATTTTTTGGTCAATTGACACCTCAAATGCTACACTACATGTTCAGACTGCCCTCCATAAACGATCTTCTCAGATTTTTGAAATATCAAAAATTAATCTAAATGGTTTATTGTAAACAGTACTGTATGCAGCTACTGCAAATACTCACTCAATAAATCTCCAATGTTCATGAAAAAAGACATGGTAGATGTACAGTAGTGTGACATTTTTCAGAATTTTATCTCAAAAACTGAATTTGACTGTATTTTGAGGTCTGTCCCCTATTTGTCCCCTCAAACTACTGCTGTACGCTCTACTACGCTGCAACAAGACCTATCTTGATTTGTCAGACATTATTTCATGTACAGTAATTTCAATCCACAGCTATTTCAGTGGCATAACTAGTTTCCGTTCTACCAGTCCTGAACAGAAACAAGCCAGCCACACACATAAGCCAGGCTGGACGTGGCCTGGTTTTTCGTAAAGTGGGTCCAACGCTCCGTCACCAAATTGGGCGGGACTGCTCAGCTCTAGATATCTGCAACGTCATTTTGCCTAGTCTAAACTCTATCTGCAATATCATTTCACCTAGGCAGAATGAAAGTTAAAAGATATCTCCAATTTGAGATATCTCTAATCAATCTAAATTCAAGTTATCTATAATATAACTGTATAATAGATCTACAACTGAATGATGACTAGTTGTAATTCCAGTTTCAGATATCTAAAATTTAATTCTGACTAGTCATATGTTGCAGATATCAGTAATGAATATCCAGTCTAGCTAATACAAGTTAAAACAGCTTGCCATAGTCACAGCCATACTCCCAACATGTTCTACTCAGCCTGTCAGAGGTGGGTCTTCCACACCCTCTGCTGGATGGAGGGAAATTAGACCCTTCCTCTGTTTGGCCCATTGGCCCAATAGTATCCAGCTGCAGGCTGCAGTTTCAGGGCTGCAGAAATAGGGCCCACAACAGCGCCACCAAGTGGATATTATTGGTAGTGCTGCAGGCAACAGTTTCCGTCTCCATGTTTGTCTGACTGGCTCATGACGCACATGTCACTGTACTGGGCTGAGTTTCCCAGAGGCATTGTAGCGCTACGTTCATCATAAGCTATGGCGTTCATCGTAGCGCTACGATGCCTCTGGGAAACGCAGCCCTCTATTGTACTGTGCTGTACTGTATGCAAAGTAATAATAATAATAATAATCATACTACTACTACTAATAATAATAATAAATTTAATTTGTATTGCACTTTACATTTAAAGAAATCTCAAAGTGCTACAGATTGAAAACATGAAAGACAAACAAAACCAAACATGAAGATAATAGAACAATGACGATGAATTGAATAATTAACAAAAGGTGTAACAAAATGTTTGCAGCTTGCAAACACAAAAGGGTGTTCAATGCTGTTCAAATAAATGTTTTGCTACATTTTGTTGGGGCTAGCCTGTACCATGCTGTACTAGGCTGTACTCGGCTGTGACAGGCTGTACTAGCCTGTACTAGGTTTTACTAGACTGTACCAGGCTGTACTAGGCTGTACCATGCTGTACTAGGCTGTGGCAGGCTGTGCCAGTACAACCCAACATTGGCACGGACCAGTCATGCGCCGGCAGGGACCAGTCATCCGCAGAAACTGCTGCCTGCAGCATTACCAATAATATCCACTGGGTGGCGCTGTTGCAGGCCCTATTTCTGCAGCCCTGAAACTGCAGCCTGCAGCTGGACCCTTCGTATTTTCATAGTCTTGCCAACAAATAATAATGCCATCACTCTACCCATTGCTCACCAGCCATATCAAAACGATCAACCCAATCAGCCCATTCCCATGAAGGCAGTCACAGTAGAACTTCAGAACAGAAGACTGACAAACTGAGTTGACATCATTTCTACTTTTAAATAATCCAATCCCGTTACACAATACAAATTAATTATCTTACAGTATACCGTCTCTAACCAACCAACGTCAGACTTTGCCATGAAACAATGTAAAACAACATAAAACATTGTGATATTTAACACAGTAGGCCTATGTGTTAAATATATGAAATTAGATTACACCATGAAGTACCCTAATTTTTCTTCATACGCTTCCCTGGCTGCTACAGAACTATGTAGCTACAGTAATCAATACTACAGTACTTCAGCCGTGCAGGAACTCCAAACACTGAACAGGCCATATGGCCGTGAGTCAGCCATTTTGCCCCTAGACAGACAAGCTGGCCGGCTTCTCAGTGATAGGGCAGGTGGCCGGATCGTTGATGTCCCAGAGTCTCTGAAACTCTTGGGCGAAGGGTCGGACCAGGTCTGGTTCCTCGGTGACCAGAACGTTCTCCTTGTTACTCTGGACCGCGCCCAGGGTCCAGTTGAGGGAGCCAGTGATAAGGCGGCGACCGTCCACAATGGCGAACTTGTGGTGCATGCTCCCGGGGCTGGAGTCGCGGCGCACGCATACACCTGCTTTGTGAAGGACCTCTATCTGGGAGCCCTTGATGAAAGCATAGTCCCCGTCAGTGAGGACGCGGACTGGCAGGCCTCTGTTGTGGAGCGTTAGCACAGCATTCCTCAGCTGCAGGTTGGAGAAGGAGAACACACACAGGTCCAGGGCAGAGGCCGACAGGACGTGGCGGAGGAGGCGAGCAAAGGAGGTCTCCACACCGTGGGGCAGTGGACAGAGGCAGGGCATCACTGAGGGAGGTGTGAATAGATGGTCCACACAGGCCACCTCGGAGGGGAAAAAGAAGACCTCATTCAGGGGCTCTTGGGTGCCACGTCTCCAGGGCCTGAGACGACGGAAGAGCCAGCCAAGCCACTGACTCAGAGTGAGGGCCACAGCCCCCATCCCCACTAGCTTCACTGTACTCACCACTGACATCTGTGACGGAAGACACAGACACAACAGTCATGAAACGGGATGGTTGATATCAACTTTCATTTCAATAGGGCATTGAGGCTGGTAGCCATGACATGCAATCTCTGTTTTGAACGTTTCTTAAGGTGAGAGGATATGCAGCAGAGCTACATGCTAACTGTAACATACACCTGCTATCTGGTTGGCTAGCGATGGCATTTCTCGTTGGTGAGGTGACTTTGGAAGTTGGAGCAATGCTAACTTAATTGGCAAACATCTCTATATGCGCCTATATACATTAGCAATTTTTGCAAATAATTCAGCCAGCAAACGTTCGTTGTTTGGAAAAGTAGCTAGATACGATGACATCTTATCATACCTCCCGCACGCACTTCCTCAGCAAACGTGCTGTTTCCAACAAACACCCTTCTTCTACCGCAGTCAGTCAGGGTTAGGCTATAACAGAGGTGGGTAAAGTCTGTCGAGCCTAGAGTTTACCCTCCTTGTTTTCCCTCATTGATTAATACAATTAATCAGAAAATAGGCGAGTAAACTCGCAGCCTAATTTTAAAGAGGTGGGTAAACTGAGTTGACTTGAGTTTACCATGATGGGGACTCGACTCGACTCTTCTTCACACGGTTACGCTTGTCTCATTGCAATACACATCTTACACCAGACGACGCGCTGTAGCTAACCAAACACCTATTTTCAAACGCCGTCACCTCTTTCCAAAGCACTCGTTGATATCGAACAGTGTGTTTCGGTTGTCGCGGGTTGAAAGTTTTTGTGTGTAGCCATACATTAACTTTGAAGTGAGACAGATTGTAACTTGTATAACTTTAGCCTACATGTATAGCCGCTGCTATTGTATCATTATCATTATCTGACCATCAGACCTGCGTGTACAAACATTGAAGCGGCAAGTGTTGCTCCACATAGCGTGCCGTGCTGTCCAGCCGCAGAGACCGGGAGGACAAGCCGAGGGCTGGATGACTATGGATCAAGGTAGCGCTAACGTTACCGATCAGTTACCGACCTCTATAAATATGCTCTCAGTACGCCTGTGCTTTGTGGAGAAATGTGGGCTCGGTTGGGTAGTGTTAGCTGGCTAGCCAGTCCGCTGCTTACAGGATCTAATACCTCTGTAGCTACTGTACCTAGTGCTATATATATATATATATATATATCTGTCATGTGCGACATGTTAAGTTGTTCTTTCGTGAGACCTGGCCTATCCTATCAATTATTCCTTTCAAACGGTGTGTTCTTAAACCTCCACTCAATCACCCTGCTGCTGTGTGATTCTGTGTGCAGAGTCCTGGCTAAGCTGCGAGAAGACGGCCGTGCTGCAGGGAGGCTTCCTGCTGGCTGACCAGCTGTGTCTGCCCGCCTCCCTGGGCAACCTGCAAAAACAAGACTGGGGCAGGGTGGGACAGCCCATCATCCAGGCGGTCAGAGAGGTCTGCCAGCGGGAGCAGCGAGCAGCAGGAGGAGGAGGTGGTGCTCAGGAGGCTCAGCGCTGGAGGCAGAGGCTGCTGTGCGCGGTGTGGAGCAAGCTGCTGTCCGGGGAGAGCGGGGAGGAGGTGGAGGACGGCTGGAGGGAGAACCCGCTGTTCCCTCTGCAGAGTGCCCTGCCCGCGGTGAGCCCCGCCGTGCTGTTCGGGCTGGTCGAGGCCCTGGACGCTGCCCCGCTGTACGCCGGCCTGCTGCTGGCCCTGCCCCCTGCCCGCCGACACCTGGAGCTGCGCAGGCTGGTGGGCCACCTGGCCTCCGCCCCCACCGAGGAGAAGGATGTGGGCCTGCTGCTGCGGGTGTGGGCAGAGCTGTGGAGGGGCGGCGGGGGGCAGGGGACGGACGGACACCTGGAGAGGCTGTTTGCAGAGTGGTGCGCCCGCCTTCCGGGGCCTTCCGCTGACCTCTCCCCTCAGGCCGCCAAGAGATTCAAGTCCGACCCAGACGCAGAACCACCGCCGCTATCGTCCTCATCCGCCCCTCCTGGCGTGCTGGCCATCCTCCTCCAGGGGCTGGAGGAGATGAGAGACCACTTCCTGACCCCGGACCTGTGCTTCTCTGCGCTGTCGATCGTCCTGGACTCGCTATCCACCTGCTACCTGAGGGACGGCGCCGCGCCTCTGCCCGCCCGCCTCAGACTGCGCTGCCTGGCCCGGGCCGTGGCTCTCAGAGAGATGGGCGACGGATGGGAGGGTCGTGCGCTGGACCAGGTGGTCCGTGAAGCCCAGAGGGACGTCCGCGCCGCTCTGTCTCCCTCCCGGTTCAGAGGGGGCGGCCCGGGGTTGGGCCCGGCGCTGGCGGGCGTATCGGAGCTGCTCCGGACTTGGGACGGCAGAGGCCTGCTGAAGGCCGACAGCTCCAGACCCGGCCTCCCCGCCCTGAGACTGCAGGCCAGTCTACAGAGGACCCTCTCGGCCCTGGAGGACCCGCCTCAGGGTGACGGCGGCACAGAGGCAGAGAGGCGGGCCCTTGGGGACTTCCAGAGCTGTGTGAGGAGAGCGCTAGAGTCCCTGTCCCTCCCGGAGCCGGAGGGCAGCCCGGCCGAGGAGGCGCGGGTAGCCGTGGCTGTGGTGGAGCAGCGTCTGGAGGGCCACGAGGAGCTCGCCGCCCTGCTGGCCGGAGAGCTGAGCTGGAGCCCCGGGGAGCAGGAGTGGATCGGCTGCCTGGAGAGGAACAAGGTGGCTTTCCAGCGGCCGGAGGTGGTGATGAAGCTGGTCTCCGCCCTCCTGGCAGCGAGCGGCGACACGGACGGCCAGGCCGCCCAGCGTAAGAGGCTGAAGGACATCGTCCTGGACGTTTTCTCCCAGCTGCCCCTGGCTGATAAGAACACCGCTCTGGCAGAGATGCTGGCCTCCTCCAGCAGGGGGCTCCACGGCTCGCTGCCCCCAGCCCTGACCCAGGACTTCCCCCAGGAGCTCAACATGGCCTTCAACTGCATCACTCAGGGGGGTGCGGACTCGGAGCGGGGCGAGGTCGCCGCCGTCTCCGCCGTGGCCCGCGTGGCGTTCCAGGACCCAGAGGCCGCCCTGCGGCGCTGTTGCCAGCTGGCGCTCGGCCAACGGGGAGGCCACGCCCTCCTCGCCGACATCCTCCGCCAGCTGCCGGGCCTGCGGGGCGGGATGCGGGGGCGGAGCCTGCTGCTCGGCTGTCTGGAGGAGGCGGTGGCGGGGAGCGGTCCGGCGTCTACCCAGGAGGAGGAGGAGCAGCTTCTCCAGTTCCTCGTGGCGCTGATGGAACCGGGCGCGGCCAAGAGCTGCCTTTCTCCTCAGGAGGTGGTGTGTGTCTTCGTTCTTCCTCACCTCTCCCCCCCCTCCTCCTCCTCCTCCTCCTCCCCCCGCCCTGTCGGCCTGGCGCTGGCGCTGCGTCTCCTCCTGTCCACCCTCTCTCTGCCAACCCAGGAGGACTCTCCTCATTGGGTGCTGGGCTGCTCGCCATTCCCCCTCCTCCTCGTCCTCTCCCAGTTGCTCGGCCTGGCAGCGCGCTGCTGGGAGGAGCCAGCTGGCATCCCCATGGAGACCAAGGAGCTGCTGGTCAGCGTGCTGGCGATTCTGTCGTCGGCGGTGGGCAGGGAGGTGTCCCTGGCCCCGCCCACCTGGTCCAGGGCCCTCTCCTGGCTCTACGGCAAGGCCCAGGCGCTGGACTGGACCGTGCGCTTGCACCTGAAGCCCGTGTGGGGCGAGCACTTCAAGCTGGAGGTCCCGTCCGCCCTGCTGGCGGTGTGCGAGCTGCGGCAGCGGGAATGGGCAGGTGTGGAGCTGGCCCGGTACGGGCAGGGCACGGGCCTGCTGGCCTGGCTGGAGTGCTGCGCTCTCTCCGACCCGCTCCAGGACACCATGCTGGCCTGCCTGGACCTGGACCAGCGCCAGCCCCACCATGTGGGCATGTTCAGCAAGGGGCTGCTGGTGGGACTTGTGCAGATGCTGCCCTGGAGCTCCGTCGGTGAGTGGAGGCGGCTGCTCCGGGCCCTTCGGTGCCTGCTGCTGTCCGGCCGGCTGCACGTGCCCTACGGCCTGGAGTACGTCGACTTCCTGCCCCTGCTGGACTTGCAGACCTTCTCCTGCCAGCTCCGCCTCTCCGCACTGCTGCTGCGCGCCCTGCAACTGCTGTGCGGGTCCAGCTGCTCCGATTGGCTGCCGGCCCGCGGCTGGGCTCACGTCGGCCGCCTCTACGCCCTGGCTGTGAGGGAGCTGGTGGACGAGCTGAGGGCCAAGCTGCCCCTCCTGCCCTGTGCGGCCACGCCCAGATCCGCCCCGCCCTCTGGTTCCTCTCCGGAAGATCCCGCTCCCTCCCCAAAGTCGCCCTCCACGCTGAAAACATCCTCCACCCCTGCGGAGCCCTCTCCCCCACCCAGTGGCCAGCAGGGGGGCGGGGCCCAGGAAGTGCTGTTTGTGCTGACTCAGCTGTTCTGCCACACCCAGCACGTCCAGGTGATGATGTCGGAGGCGGCCGGGGGGGCCAGTGAGCCCCTGTTCCTGGCGGCCCTGGAGATCCTGAGCCAGTACGAGGCCGTCCTGGCTGCCCACCCGGACAGCAGCTCTGCTCTGGACAGAGACGACACCCTCTTGTTCTTCTCCACCATCACCAACAACCTGCAGGAGCTGGAGATGAAGAGTGTCTTGCAGCAGAAGATCTCGCAGGTCTTGTCCTGCTAGCTGTGGCCGTCTGGAGCCTGTGAGAGTTATACTGTAATTGTTTTGTTCTGACATTTGGTTGGTAGATAGAATTTTACATAGAGACCTTGGGATAGGAAAATGCTTGATGGGCTTTTTGTGTTGAAAATAAAGTATATTTCATTGAATGCTTCATTTTAAGTCATTTTTACATGTATCAAAAGATGCCCTTGACAAAGGACTACAGTAATCCTGGCAAAATGGTTTTCTTAGAATATGTTGCCTTTTAAAGGTTTGTCAGTGCCATAATCTGACCATTAAAGAGAAGTCCAGGTTATTGGTGGCTATGACACAGAAAGAACTGGAACAAGTTTGGTCGACTCACTTTAATGAACATACAGTCATGATGGGGCGAGACTTGGTAAGGTTGGACTCACAGAGAGGACCCACTGAGAGCCTGGACACACGCTACATAGCAGCTACACAGAAAGTACTGAGGCCTGTCAAGGCACCTCAGCCTGACCCAGGAATCTTCAGAATTCATTCAAACCTTTATTTAAACTCGAAAGGACACTTGGGTGCATGCACCTCATTTAGTGTCACCGAGTGGACAATGCACACATCAAATAAACATCACACATCAAATAAAACAATTACAACTCGATTCACCAAAGACAGAGATCATGTTTTTTAACTCTGTGATTGAAGGGAGAACCTCCATCTTCAACGGAGTCTGAATGTCATTCTAAGACTTTGGGCCAAGAAGAGGCAACTCTGACAGAAACAACACTGGATAAAGAAATTAAACCGCACGCTCAAGCTCTCAATGCTGGGTGATTTAATCAAACAGACAACGTTTCGGCCTAGTGGCCTTTGTTCAAGTCAAGACTTTGACAAAGGCTGGTCAAGGTCGCTAGGCCGAAACATCTGTTTGATTAAATCACCCAGCATGGAGAGCTTGAGTGGGCGGTTTGTGAAAGTCAGGTTAAAGCAGCCACAGCTCTTTAGTTCTGAGCAGCAGGATCCTTGGCTCTGGTCTTGCGCAGGTAGAGCCTCCAGGCCTTGCAGCACAGCAAGTAGAACCAGTAGACCTGAGGGGCCAGGATGACCATGTTGCCCACGTTGCAGTGCAGGGGCAGGTGGCGCGGCACGCTGAGCAAGGGCAGGCCGTGCTGCCGTCCGTAGGCCAGGTACATGTAGGGGAACAGCAGGATGCGGCAGCACAGGAAGCTCAGCAGCACCAGGATCCCGTTGGCCTGGTGGAGCCTGCTGTCCTGCAGACCTAACTAGACGGAGAGAGAGAGAAGGGGGACACTGATCAGACCTCATCAGGAGATGCGTACTGTATGAGAGCAGCTGTGTGATTGTGAAACGAGTTTGATTAGGGGTAGGTCAAAGTGCAGACGAGCCTTCTCCTGTACAGACCGGGTCAAAATGCAGACTAGCGCACCCAGACAGACCAGGTCCCAGGTCCGAATGCAGACACCCCCCCCAGACCGAAGCTCCTACCTGGATGAGGATCTTTCCCACGGACACGAAGGGAGTACTGAGCTCTGTGGTGAACATACATCCGATGAAGAAGTCTCCAAGACCTCTCCTGAAGAACTGAGAGAAGCATGCATGCCCACACACACACACACACACACACACACACACACACACACACACACACACACACACACACACACACACACACACACACACACAGAGCACTCTCTTTATCTAACCTGTATTTCACAACTAAGTTGATTTGTGTGTAATCACATTGAGATAGCATGGCAACTAGCACAAAGACGCAAGCACGCGCACACACACACACACAAGTGGAAATTAGCCTGATCTCCAAGATTGGGTAAAGTGTATGTGCGAGAGAAGTGTGTATGTGAGAGGTAGTGAGTGTGAATGGCAGCCTTCGTCCCTCCCTGTCTGCCTCTTCCTCACCAGAACGATGGGCATGAAGACGAAAAGCAGTGCCAGGTGATGAACAACCAGCAGGCGGTTCCTGGCTAGGAAGCTCCTGACCGTATGGAGGGAGTGACCCCTGACCTCCTGACCCCTGACCCTCTGACTGTGGTAGTGGCTCAGGTACATGGCGAAGAGGTCATAGGCCATGTAGGGGGCACCAAAACATGCAAAGTCATCTGTCAGCCGGTGTCTGGAGAACATGGGAGGGGGAGGGGGGGGCATAGATAGATGATAGATAGCTCACAGGGAATAAGAGGGTCCCGGTTAGTTAGGAGATCACAAAGATCGTCCGTTACCTGTCGGTCATGACGTTGCGGTGGCAGGATGTCATGATGATCATCCCGGAGGTGGCCGCCAGTGACGCGTGGACGGACGACACCAGTCTAGAGAGAGCACATACAGCACCGTGACAAGGAGGGGGGTGCCTGGTGGCCTACACAACTCACACACACACTGCTCATATTTAGCCTACCAGTACTGTCAGGTAATATTATGAGCATGAATTACTTTAATGATTACTTTGATAGCGTGACAGGGTGAGAGTCAGAAGTGTAGTGAGATGTCCAGCGATGCTATCAAACATTTCCTATTTAAACTGTATAACCATATTTTCCCACTGTGGGGGGAAAGGGCAACGTTGATGCAGAGTCTGACGTGATATTGGTTGCATTACTGCTCCTGTTCGTCAGGCTATGTTCATTCAAGGTCAATAGGCAGTGTAGTAGGCTATAGGTCTAGTTGAGTAGCAACTAGTAATAGTAATAGTAATAACACTTGCAGCTATTGCAATATGAGCCATGAGCCCACTTCCCTCATGACCGCTTGATTGCACATATCTTACCTTTCACTGACAATTACCACGTCAGCATCATTCCATTCACTGAACGTTGATCTGAGCACTCTCCTAAAAACTGCGAATAATCCAGGGAAGAACACAGCTCCGCCGACCAGGATAGTTAACATGCTACTCCTCGGATCGTCTGTAGCCTACTGGAGTATGGGGAAGCATGCATGCAAATCAACGGGAAGTAGGAAGAGGACACTTCAACTCCCTAAAAAGTCGCGCACTGCATTCGTCATTTATTGTTGCGCTGGCTCGAGCGCTCGAGCGCTGGCGATCGCCTCTCCAGTCTATCTTCAGCCTAACTAACTTGAGCTGGCAACATTCTGTGATACTTCATATATAGATTATGGGATTCATAAGCATTTGAGGAGTTTGAATTGTAAACGCAATGCAGCTAATTCGCACTTAATTTGCAAAGGATGGGGCGCGAGATAAGATGGTCTCACGAGACTAGAAAGATGCCAATTCTTTTTATTTATGTTGTATATCGCTTTTTGTTTTATCTTAAATACCATTGAAGTGTAAGGAAATGGGTTAGGGTTAGGGTTCTCAAATACGACAGACATGTACTAATATACAGTACAAATATGTATTCAACATTTATTGATTTGGGAGACCGGGGTCAATTGTAACAAGGGCAATTGTAACATCTCAAATTACACCAATCAGAAATGAGATAGAACCATGAAACTCATTATGCACATGCTCTGTGATGATCCCTCTATGCCTGCCAAAGGACAAATTGATATCTCATACTTAGCTTAGTTTTTCTGCCAAGATTCATTTTTGAGGTATGAAAGTAAATATTTTCAACTACAGTATTTTCCACTGCAGTCAAGTGAGCCGCACTTTTTTCTTCCACGGTCAAGTGAGCCGCACTTTTTTTTTCTAAATTCAGAAAAAAAAATGGGGTGCGCACCTATTACGGTACACAGTGAACCGGTTGCTGGAATGCAATTTTAGATCGTCATTGCAGCTTTTCCTTCAAACTGACTCACACATTGGGACATCCATGTATATAATTTAGATATAATGTAGAATAAACAAATGTCTGTATTTCGGAAATTATGTAGGCTAGACACAGAACTAGGCTACTTCTCACGCACTCATGCACTGACGTCAATCTGATTCCTCCGAGCTGAGCCCTCCCCTCCCTCCCTCCCTCTCTCTCTCTCTCTCTCTCTCTCTCTCTCTCTCTCTCTCTCTCCCTTGCTCGCCTTTCTCTTGCTCTCAGTCTCTCTGGCTAAGAATATTTAATACTCATGTAGTCAATATAATGTGAATTATCCAAAACTCTTCACAGGATGCATTTTGAATCAATCCTCATAAATTATTAATGTACAAACATTTGAAGTGTGTTTTTCTCGTTCTTGACAAGTAATAAAAGGATAATTGTACGGTGTTCATTAGAGTCTCTCATACATGCTTTCAGGACCTCTCCCTCTACCAAACTATGAAAAAATGTCATTTTGACGGTGTGGATTTTCAATAATCCCATCACAAAGTCCTACTGTAAGCACATTTTGACTGTTTTTCTGAACTTTGACAGGTGATCATAGGAGAAAAATAATTTTGTTCATGGGAGTGTCTCATATCCCAGAGTTCAGGACCTCTCCCTCTATCATGTCATGCAGGAATATTTGACTTTTACAGTGTAGATTTTGAAGAATCCCATCACAAAATCCTACTGTAAGCACATTTTGATTGTTTTTCTGAACTTTGACAGGTGATTATAGGAGAAATATAATTTTGTTCATGGGAGTGTCTCATATCCATGAGTTCAGGACCTCTCCCTCTATAACTTCATGCAAGAATATTTGACTTTTACAGTGTAGATTTTGAATAATCCCATCACAAAATCCTACTGTAAGCACATTTTGACTGTTTTTCTGAGGTTTGACAGGTGATTATAGGACAAAAATAATTTTGTTCATGGGAGTGTCTCATACATATGAGCTCAGGACCTCTCCCTCTATCATGTCATGCAAGACTATTAGACTTTAACAGAGTAGATTTTGAATAATCCCATCACAAAATCCTACTGTAAGCACATTTTGACTTTTTGTGAACTTTGACAGGTGATTATAGGATATATATAATTTTGTTCATGGGAGTGTCTCATATCCCTGAGTTCAGGACCTCTCCCTCTAGTCATGCAAGAATATTTGACTTTTACAGTGTAGATTTTGAATAATCCCATCACAAAGTCCTACTGTAAGCACATTTTGACTGTTTTTCTGAACTTTGACAGGTGATTATAGGAGAAAAATAATTTTCTTCATGGGAGTGTCTTATATCCCTGAGTTCAGGACCTCTCCCTCTATCATGTCATGCAGGAATATTAGACTTTTACAGTGTAGATTTTGAAGAATCCCATCACAAAATCCTACTGTAAGCCCATTTTGACTGTTTTTCTGAACTTTGACAGGTGATTATAGGAGAAATATAATTTTGTTCATGGGAGTGTCTCATATCCATGAGTTCAGGACCTCTCCCTCTATAACTTCATGCAAGAATATTTGACTTTTACAGTGTAGATTTTGAATAATCCCATCAGAAAATCCTACTGTAAGCACATTTTGACTGTTTTTCTGAAGTTTGACAGGTGATTATAGGACAAAAATTTGTTCATGGGAGTGTCTCATACATATGAGCTCAGGACCTCTCCCTCTATCATGTCATGCAAGAATATTAGACTTTAACAGAGTAGATTTTGAATAATCCCATCACAAAATCTTACTGTAAGCACATTTTACTGTTTTTGTGAACTTTGACAGGTGATTATAGGATATATATAATTTTGTTCATGGGAGTGTCTCATATCCCTGAGTTCAGGACCTCTCCCTCTATCATGTCATGCAGGATTATTAGACTTTTACAGTGTAGATTTTGAATAATCCCATCACAAAGTCCTACTGTAAACACATTTTGACTTTCTGAACTTTTGACAGGTGATTATAGGAGAAATCTAATTTTGTTCATGGGATATGTCTCATATAGATTTTGTGATGGGATTATTCAAAATCTACACTGTAAAATTAAAATATTCTTGGATGAAGTTATAGAGGGAGAGGTCCTGAACGCAGTGATATGAGACACTCCCATTAACAAAATTATATTTCTCCTATAATCACCTGTCAAAGTTCAGAAAAACAGTCAAAATGTGCTTACAGTAGGACTTTGTGATGGGATTATTGAAAATCTACACTGTAAAAGTCAAATATTCTTGCATGAAGTTATAGAGGGAGAGGTCCTGAACTCAGGGATATTAGACACTCCCATGAACAAAATTATATTTATCCTATAATAACCTGTCCAAGTTCAGAAAAAGTCAAAATGTGCTTACAGTAGGACTTTGTGATTGGATTATTCAAAATCTACACTGTAAAAGTCTAATATTCTTGCATGACATGATAGAGGGAGAGGTCCTGAACTCATGGATATGAGACACTCCCATGAAAACAATTATATTTCTCCGTTAATCACCTGTCAAAGTTCAGAAAAACAGTCAAAATGTGCTTACAGTAGGATTTTGTGATGGGATTATTCAAAATCTACAGTGTAAAAGTCTAATATTCTTGCATGACATGATAGAGGGAGAGGTGCTGAACTCTGGGATATGAGACACTCCCATGAACAAAATTATTTTTCTCCTATAATCACCTGTCAAAATTCAGAAAAACAGTCAAAATGTGCTTACAGTAGGATTTTGTGATGGGATTATTGACCGTCAAAATTATAGTTTGGTAGAGGGAGAGGTCCTGAAAGCATGTATGAGAGACTCTAATGAACACCGTATAATTATCCTTTTATTACTTGTCAAGAACGAGAAAAATACACTGTACACAATGTTTGTACAGTAATACTTTGTGAGGAAATTATTCAAAATCCATCCTGTGAAGAGTTATGGATAATTCACATTATATTGACTACATGAGCATTACATATTCTTAGCCAGAGAGAGACTGAGAGCAAGAGAAGAGAGACTGAGAGCAAGAGAAAAGAGAGAGAGTCAGAATTGACGTCAAGTGCATGAGTGGGTGAGAAATAGGCTAGTTCTGCGTCTAGCCTACTTATTTCCGAAATACATACATTTATTTATTCTACATTATATCTTAATTATATAAATTAATGTCCCAATGTGCGATTAGCCATATCAGTGTAAGAAAAAGAAGCAGCGACGATATAAATATCTAGTGCAGAAACCGTTTCACCGTAATACTTCTAATAGGTACGCACCCCGTTCTTGTTTTGAATTTAGAAAAAAAAAGTGCGGCTCACTTGACCGTGGAAGAAAAAAGTGCGGCTCACTTGACTGCAGTTATTTTCCTCATAGTGTCTTAACCTTTAATAGCTATGAATTTAAATCTGTCTAGTTTTTATGACTATTCTGTTGACATTTTATATTTTTGTTAGCTCTGTTGTTTCTACTGTAGCTACCAGGGTAGCTTGTGTCATGGGTGGTACAGTTGGGGGCAATTAACACTATTATCTAGCTTATGTTAGCTAGCTTAAATGTTAGCTAGCTAGCTTCGGTAGGGTTAGGGGGTTAGGGTGAGCTAGTTTCTGCTAGCTTCGTTGTTTGTAGCTAGCAGGGTAGCTAGGGTTAGCTTAAGCTTTTTTCTTTTCTTTTTTTACAATTGTGTTTAGCTAGCAGGTTGTGTTAGGGGCATGGGTGTATTAATAGAACTAACACCTCGGTGAGTTTTTTGTCTTTGAAATTTAGAGTTTAACATGTTTTTTGAATGATTTTTCACGGTGCCCACCCACATTCATTGTATGACCAAAACGGTGATAGAGCAATTATCAGACTTTCTCAAAAGTGCTAGTTTTGTCAACTTTTTGATCTGAACCATTGTAAATGATCATAAGTAACCTTAAAACAGGGCTAAACCCTTTACTACTCCTTTAACAGCAGAGAGAGAGAGAGAGGAGAGAGACTCTTGTAGTCCGTCTGTTGTGGCAGGAGCAATGATGGGAGGCTATGCAGGGGAACAGAGGCAACACAAGGGAAAAGTAAATCAGCTGTTTTAATGTATTAATTCATATATATATATACTGTATACTCATGGGTTTGTACCCCCATTGTGAGAAGGTGTGGCTCTCCATACGTGATCACCAGTAAGCATAAATAACGGGTTTCTCCTGACAACAGTAGTGGGTCATCTTCAGCACCACTGTATAGTACATTCTCTATATTGCATCAGAATATAAAAATATACAGATATAGTGTTTTCAAAACATTCTTCCAATGTTGTTCAATGGCGTGAAACGGAGGAACCACACTGAAGAGGATTGTTGATCCAGAGTATCGTTCCATACAGGACAGTCCATTCACTCACAGCACTTCAATACATCAGTAGCAGCCACACAGGAAAATACCACAGCTGTGAGAGCATCCTCATCATGTACCACTAGGGGGCAGCAACTTGGTTGCTGCACCCCACCTGGGCTCCCATATGACTACAGATGGAGAGATACAGAGAGAGGCACACAGAGAGAAAAGAGATAGAGAGGAGTGTGGAGGTGAGAGATGACGACTGTGTCCGGACACGAGGGGACCGTCAGTAACGGCCTGACGACACAAGGCCGTCTTGTCCTCCTCCTCCTCGCCAGCAGGTGGCACCCACACGCAGCTCATCCTCCATGATGATGATGACGACGGGGAGGGGTGGTACAAATACAAAATCAACAAGAAAAATCCAAAACAAAAATCTAAATTGAAACAAGTCTTTTTCAATTATTGAGGCGATCTTGAAGAAGAAGAAGGCGCAGTCGGGACCAAAGTTTGTTTGCAGTGCATAGAGGCGGAGATGCTGGGTTGGTTGGTTTTATTGCCTGGAAGTGCTCCTCTGTGTTAACCACACACACACACACACACATGTGCACACACACACACACCGGTGACAACAGAGGGAGGGAACGAGGAGGAGTGGGTGGATCAGTATGTTTCCCGTAGATTCCAGAGTCTGACAAGGTCCAGGAAGTCTCTCTTTCTCTCTGCTTGACCACGTGTTAGAGGTCTTCAGGTGGTGGGAGGAGTAGCCTCCGGTGTGTGTGTGTGTTCGGGCCTTGCTTTACCCTCCTCCTCCCTCCCACCCTCCATCCATCCATCATCCCCTCCTCCTCCAGGCGAGGTCAGGCTCACAGGTGTGAGGAGGCCAGCTCGTAGAAGAGCACGTAGCCATCACTGCTGCGCACTTGGCTGGACGACATTGGCGTTACTCTGTCACACAGAAAGACAGGGACACAGAGAAGCTTAACGGTGTGCTCAGTACTCTTGCTCTGAATACACTGTGAATAACTTGTCCTCTGGTAACATTGTCAGGATGGGGGTTGCATTATGAATGACAAGCTGTGGAGCAGGAGAGAGAGATAAGCTGAGAGAGACAGGCTGAGAGAGAGAGAGAGACAGACAGAGAGAGGGGGGGGGGTGAGAGAGAGGGGGGGGGGGGGGGAGAGAGGCTAAGAGAGCTAGAAGGATGAGGGAGAGGTTGAGAGAGAGCCAGGAAGTTAAGAGAGAGACAATAAACAAACAACCAAACAATAACTGGTCTTGAGGCTCAGTTGACTAAGCAATACCAATCCCATGATGAGTGAGTGGGGGAGAGAGAGACAGAGAGGTAGTGAGTGGGGGGGGGGGGGGGAGAGAGAGAGAGACAGAGGTAGTGAGTGGGAGGGAGCCATGAAGCTGATCGAGAGACAGAGGCTGAAATTGGGAGAGATCAGCGGAGCTGGAGTCTCTATGGAGGAGGAGGGAAGAGAAAAGAGAGAGTAGAGTGGGAGGTAGAGGAAGAAAAGAAAGCAGATAAATAGTCAGACAGACAGGCAGACAGACAGACAGACAGACCTGGAGTCGTTGAAGGTGTACCACTCTCCTGAGGTGGGGCTGCGGCAGTAGGCAGTGTAGTGTCCTCCCATGGTGGTTCCTGAGTGGTTGGACACTGCATACAGGTTATACACCGCATTGACTGGGGGGGGAGAGACACACAGGGAGACCGTCACCTTATGGTTCCAACTGAGCATCGCATGACACAGAACATTATGAACATGGATGATAATGGGAGCTACTAGCAACCGGACGGACGTAGCTGAAACTCACCGCTGCTTCCAGAGGCAAACTCCCGCATGTCCAGGTCCTTCATAGGGAAGTTGACGTACGTGGAGAGTTTGCTGCTTCGAACCCGAGCTTCAGAGAAACGTTTCAAATCTGGACAAAGGGCAGGAGTCAAGGAAAGCAGCTTCACTAACTTCCAGCAGGAGGAAATACTAGTCCATACAAGACGCTAGTGCCTGGGAGGCAGCGCAGGACACTAATGTCTGGAAGGCAGCACCTATACAGGACACTAATGCCTGGAAGGCAGCACCTATACAGGTCACTTATGCCTGGAAGGCAGCACCTATACAGGTCACTAATGCCTGGAAGGCAGCCCCTATACAGGACACTAATTCCTGGAAGGCAGCCCCTATACAGGACACTAATGCCTGGAAGGCAGCCCCTATACAGGACACTAATGCCTGGAAGGCACACCTATACAGGTCACTAATGCCTGGAAGGCAGCCCCTATACAGGACACTAATGCCTGGAAGGCAGCCCCTATAAAGGTCCCCATACAGGTCACTAATGCCTGGAAGGCAGCACCTATACAGGTCACTAATGCCTGGAAGGCAGCACCTATACAGGTCACTAATGCCTGGAAGGCAGCACCTATAGAGGACAGTAATGCCTGGAAGGCAGCACCTATACAGGACAGTAATGCCTGGAAGGCAGCCCCTATACAGGACAGTAATGCCTGGAAGGCAGCCCCTATACAGGTCACTAATGCCTGGAAGGCAGCCCCTATACAGGTCACTAATGCCTGGAAGGCAGCCCCTATACAGGTCACTAATGCCTAGAAGGCAGCCCCTATACAGGTCACTAATGCCTGGAAGGCAGCCCCCCTGTCAGTTTGAGGAAGGATACGCAGCACCAGGATCTTGGGGAACTTCTGGACGGTGAACTTCTTAGTGCATCTTCTCCTGGCTTTACACCTGTAGCATGTCTGCAGGAAATACACACCACAGGACGAGCTGGAGCTGCAGTCTTCTACACACACAGACACACACATGCACACACACACACACACACACACACACACACACACGCACCTGCAGCAAGCACACATCTACTGTACATTTCACAAACACACATAATGAGTGCTGAGATGGGTATTGAGTCTCCTGCGAAAGCTGGTGAGTGACTCCCCTGTCCTGATAAGAGTAGTGGGAAGGTCGTCTTTTCTTGCAGGCGCGTCAGCTTTGACGCGCGTTTGTAGACGCTGAATTAAAAAAAAGTTGAACTATTTTCAACTTTTTGAGCGTCAGACGCGAGAAGCGCCATTTCGTCATCGTCGTTTGGCCCAGGCGTTTCAAGCGTTCAAGCGTCTTTGAAGCGTCCGTGTTTCTAGCGTCTTTTCCAGGTGTGATCGCCCCTTAAGGTCTTGAATCTGATGTGAGCTGCAATTGGAAGTCATTGAAGAGGGCTAAGGAGGAGGGTTACATGGGAGATTTTAGGAAGCTTGAAAACCAGAAGGATTGCAGTGTTTTGGACGCGTTGCAGAGGTCTGATGGCGGAGAAAGGCAGCCCGGACAGAAGTGAGTTGCAGTAGTCAAGATGGGAAGTGCCTGGAGTTGTGCACACACACACCTACAGCACACACACACACATCTACAGCACACACACACA
The DNA here is from genome assembly GCF_949987555.1 of Borostomias antarcticus. NCBI lineage: Eukaryota > Metazoa > Chordata > Actinopteri > Stomiiformes > Stomiidae > Borostomias > Borostomias antarcticus. The sequence continues at coordinate 29,062,650 of NC_140234.1, forward strand.
CATACACACACACATCTACAGCACACACACACACACACACATCTACAGCACACACACACACACATCTACAGCACAAACACACATCTACAGCACAAACACACACATCTACAACATACAAAAAAGTAGATGCCCGTAGAGCACAGTAAAGGCCGGTAGAGGCCAAAAGAGATACTTACGGGTTTCTCATCGCCGTCGAGCACGTCCTCTTTGGTGAAGAGCCTCATGCAGTCCATCAGACTCACCTCTCCATAGCCCTTCTGAGCCCAAACACAGACGCATACAGACAAACATATATATACACACACACACACACACACACACACACACACACGTACATGTACAAGCACACAAAGACAAACAGAGAGAGAGAGAATACATGTTAAGGCCACATAATAATGGGAGTGTGCTTCATACTCCATGCTCCAATAACTAATACTGGGGGGTAAACACTGGGGTAAGGACGATGCAGTGTGTGTGTGTGTGTGTGTGAGAGAGAGAGAGAGAGAGAGAAAGATAGAGTGAAAGTGTGCTCTAACCTTGGCGATGGGTAGCGAGAGGTCCCAGAAGGGGTCGAACACTGTGGAGCAGTAGCCACAGTGACTGCAGGTCAGAGAGCTCTTCAGCTGCCCCACAAACAGGTCTGGTGACGGGCACAACGGAGGATTAGTCTCTCGCAGAGAACCGAGCTGAGCATGGAGCTGCAGCACCTTCTATCTCACTGTCCTGTGTCCAGGATGAACTCGCCTACGATCCTAGTGTCTGCTCCCTCCATGACAAACTCACCTACGATCCTACTGTCTTCTCTCTCCAGGATAAACTCACCTATAATCCTACTGTCTTCTCCCTCCTGGATAAACTCACCTACAATCTTACTGTCTTCTCCCTCCTGGATAAACTCACCTACAATCTTACTGTCTTCTCTCTCTAGGTATTTGCTCCACATCTTCTTGCCTTTCTCCTCATCCCTGCAGAGAGGAACACACACGAACAACAACAACAACATCATTAGAAGCAACTAAGGGCTTCAAAATTCACAAAACTCATCTTCAATGATCAATTTAACTTTTACAAAACACTCTATTCTGTGAGTCTCTGTTAAACATATACTTTATTTTGGGCATTTTTTGCAAATCCCATACATTTTAGACTAGCCCTACAATGGCGGAAATGCTAAAATAAAGCAACAAAATGACGACATCACCTCAACACTCTATGGGAGGGAGACAATGAGTGAGTGAAACATCTTGATCTTTGAAAAATCAAAAATGGAGGCGCAACTGGAATAGCAAGTTTATATCCAACATTTATCAAAAGTGTTTGTCAATTATTCCAATCACTGGCGGGGGAGTCCATTGGCGGTTGGCTGGCGGGGTGAATACTCACGGCAGGTGGTCCAAGTCCTCCGTGGAGCCGCGCGGCCGCATCGACACCCGGTTCACCTCGTTGTGCAGTCCGTCCAGCAGGAAGCGCAGGAACTCCTGGGCATCCTGTTGGCTGAGGACACACACGACCGCACGCACGCATGCACACACGCGCGCACGCATACACACACACACACACACACACAGACATGCACACAACCAGGCACGCATAGTTAGCATTCTGCACTGCAGTGTGAACCCATCTGCACAACTGACAGGTGGTTTGGGTCTAAAGGGGAGGAGCTTACTTGTATCCTACGAAGCGGGGAGCAAATCTCTGGATTTGGGTCTTAAACTCTGACGGGCTGACGGCCTCACTGCTGCTAGATGACCAAATGGTCTGGAGCAGCTTGGCAAACTCTGCAACCACAACAACAACAAGACTGGTCAGCTTAGCAAACACAACAGAGAGCACACGTCATTGTTGCAGGGCTGCTGGTAGAGGTCTTCTTGAATATTCCCAATATCCATTTTTCACTAGCCAGGTTTCCATCCACACGTTTTATGCTAATTAAGTTATATCGAATTAAAAATGCCTTTTGGAAACAGTAAAATTCGATTAAAAATCATGAAAATCGACAAGAAGTTTGTACTGTCGATCTCATCGGATTTTCTCTTGTTCGATAAAAGTCTTTTGTGATAAATGCTTTATCCGATTTAAAGCTCTAGATGGAAACGCACATTCACCGGCTTTATTCGCATTCATATTTTTAGCGATCCTCACACAATTCGATTGACAAGTGGTTGGAAACATGGCTTCTGACCCAATCCGTATCCCAGTCAATTTCCGGAGGGGGGAATCAATTATCTTTTGGACACGAGTCAGGTACAGATGTACTTGGATTACATTGTGGGATATAAGGTGCACAATCTAGATATCCAACGTTAATGATAAGAACACATTAAAAGTCATTAAAACATGTGTGAGGCATTTGTGACTCATTGCATGATTGACAGATGTGAAAGTGACTGATGCAACGTTTCACCAGAGAAGAGGACAGTAAAGGCGATCTGTCTGGTAGCTGCAGTGAGCTAAGAGCAGCAGCAGAGGAGCCAGATGGGGAGCAGAGTGTAGCTTTCTTTGCTTTACCTTGAATAAAAGCTACGCACCATTGGTGACTGATTATTCAATTGCCTGTGCTGTTGTAGATGTCTGTCTCGCTCGGATTCAGATTACCAACGGATATGGTCAACTTTTCCTTAGATATGGATATGGTTCAGATCTCTATTACAATTACAAATATATAATTTGGATATAGACAAAAAGGCCACAGGTAAGATTCAATTCAGATACTATATATCCGTGAGGGCTTCTATTTCCTGGTCAGTGTGAGAGCAGAGCTGTGGACAGACATGGCCTGGTTCAATACTGCCTGTCTCTCTGTTGGAGTTCTGCTGGGTTCAGCCAGACAGCACCGTGCTAAACCTTCAGCACTCCAGTCGTCTCAGAGAGGTTAAATCTACCGGTTCAGCCCCCATGGGAAGATGGCTGACTGAACCGCCCTGTGATTGGCTACTTGGGGTTTGTCCTGTGACGTGCAATTTGCCTCTGGCCTCGGTCTCACCTTCCATGAGCGCTGTGTTTGTGCGGCTGTTGTTGTTCAGGTCCCGGCGATGGGAGTTGTGCAGACAATAGTCCCGCAGGCTGTGGGTGTTGCTGAGACACTGGAGGATAGAGTTCATGAAGCACTGCATGCACAGCGCACACGCACACACACACACACACACACACACACACACACACACACACACACACACACACACACACACACACACACTGGATTAGAAAAGGCTCTGCCGTTGAGAGGCCACCTCTATGCCCCTCTCTGGTAGTGTGGCCTTCACTCACTGTTCTGTGTTCTCTCTACTGTTCTTTGTGATATATTCTAAGTTCTACATTCCGTGCTCTATGTTCCACGTATGCTCCGTGCTCTATAGGGACATGTTCTAGTGTACTCACTGTATCAGTGTTCTAGTGTACTCACTGTATTAGTGTTTTAGTGTACTCACTGTATTAGTGTTCTAGTGTACTCACTGTATCAGTGTTCTAGTGTACTCACTGTATAAGTGTTCTAGTGTACTCACTGTATCAGTGTTCTAGTGTACTCACTGTATTAGTGTTTTAGTGTACTCACTGTATTAGTGTTCTAGTGTACTCACTGTATCAGTGTTCTAGTGTACTCACTGTATTAGTGTTCTAGTGTACTCACTGTATTAGTGTTTTAGTGTACTCACTGTATTAGTGTTCTAGTGTACTCACTGTATTAGTGTTCTAGTGTACTCACTGTATTAGTGTTCTAGTGTACTCACTGTGTTCCCCAGGTTCCGTAGTCCCACCAGGCCCTGGGCGCTCTTGGAGTTCTAGGAGAGACCAGACAAAAGCAACGTCACCTGATTAGACTAAACTGCCTGAACGCGTACGAGAATGTGACGTTAAAATAAATAAATAAAGTGTCCTGCTATACATCCGCCTCCCCCAGTAGGGTGGGAAACCAGGAAGAGCATTCTTGTATTCTTATTGAATATTTTCTTCTGCTCTCTGCCCAACTTCATGCCATTTATCGTGTTCCCTCTGTCACTGGTGATGATTGTGCAGTATGAATGTGTATATGTAGTATGAATGTGTATATGTAGTATGAATGTGTATATGCAGTATGAATGTGTGTATATATAGTATTAATGTGTATACATAGTATGAATGTGTATATGTAGTATGAATGTGTATATGTAGTATGAATGTGTATATGCAGTATGAATGTGTGTATATATAGTATTAATGTGTATATATAGTATGAATGTGTATATGCAGTCTGTGGACTGTAGAAACTGCATTGCCCTTGGGGGATGAATAAAGCCATCTGTAGAAGGACAGGAGAGGTCTAGGTCTCCTGTCTCTAGTCTATACCTACCCACAACACACACACACAACCATCTACTGTACATCACTTAGTCTGCATAAACGCGCGCACACAAGCACACACACTTTACATCATCTAGTCAACACGTCACCTAATCTGTGCGCAGGGCTGAAAATGAACACCTGCCACCGGCCAAATGCAGGTACAATTTCCAATTGGCTACTAGATTTGGGAAGGCTATCTGAAAAATATATATACTTGTCCAGTAGATTTTTTCATCTACAGTCCCCTTGGCAGGTGACTCACCGTGAGCCAAAAAGTTAATTTTCACCCCTGTCTGTGCGTTATGAGCACCAAACCATCTCAGAAGACATTTTGCTGTTATATAACAGCTCAGCCATCTGTCCCTGTCCAACAGCCAGAGGGCGTTCTGACATCCCACAACCTCTCAGCCTGACCCTCATCCTCTCACCCTGACCCTCATCCTCTCAGCCTGACCCTCATCCTCTCACCCTGACCCTCATCCTCTCAGCCTGACCCTCATCCTCTCAGCCTGACCTCAATCCTCTCACCCTGACCCTCATCCTCTCACCCTGACCCTCATCCTCTCACCCTGACCCCCAGCCTCCCACCCTGACCCTCATCCTCTCACCCTGACCCTCATCCTCTCACCCTCATCCTCTCACCCTGACCCCCAGCCTCCCACCCTGACCCCCAGCCTCTCACCCTGACCCTCATCCTCTCAGCCTGACCCCCATCCTCTCATCCTGACACTCATCCTCTCACCCTGACCCTCATCCTCTCACCCTGACCCCCAGCCTCCCACCCTGACCCTCATCCTCTCACCCTGACCCTCATCCTCTCAGCCTGACCCCCATCCTCTCATCCTGACCCTCATCCTCTCACCCTGACCCTTATCCTCTCACCCTAACCCCCATCCTCTCACCCTGACCCTCGTCCTCTCACCCTGACCCTCATCCTCTCATCCTGACCCTCATCCTCTCAGCCTGACCCCCAGCCTCACATGAAGATGAAGTCTAACCAAATGGGCCCAGATGTGTCACACATATTTGTCTTAGTTTGGGCTACATATATATATTTTTAACCCTTCTGAATATAGTGAGCAATGTACCAGAAACATACGAGCACCGACTATGTGGTGCGATTAAAATCCTATTATATAACGAGCGACCTGCCACGACACTGCTCCTGCACAAAGGCTTAACGGGGGCTTAGCTACGGCGAGTGGCATGACGGCCAAACCCCCAATATCGCCACGCCACCAACGCCGACTTCCCAGTAGGCCATCCATCTCCGTACAGATAGCGACAATATTGTCACGTAGCGTTCATCGATCATAGTAATAACAGCCTGCGTTAGACAACTCCACTACAAGGTAGCTTACCACTGCGCACACGGGACAGGAGCCCAGTAGTATTGTCGCCGTTATGCGCACTCTTACCTTTGCTTGATTGATGAGAAGCCCCACTAACGTTGACACGAGAGCCGACCGCGACATGCTCGAGCTTTTGCGCCGCATCCCTTGCTTTAAGAACGGCCAGGCGGCCGTAGGGTCCTCAGGGACGGTCACCGCATATGACTGTCGCATGCTTGGCATAATTGTAGCCGCTCGGCGCGCCTATAGGCGATTTCCAGCGAGTAGCAAACAGCTCTGGACTCACCAGGGATGATTCTCACTTGTTCTAGTCCCTGTTCCAAGAATTTGAATTATAATATTTGCTTGTAGCCGAAAAAGTTTTTTGAACTCTTTATCCTGATCGTTTTATTGGTCGGTAAAAAAAAGCATATTCTTCAAAATAGTCTACCGTAGGTAAAGGGACACAGAACGGTTCATGTAGCATGAGACCTGTGGCGCTCGTTAAATATCAAAACGGGTAAATCCAACAAGCATGACACCGATGACGGGCGTGCCGGTGATCATCGCAGTGACTTATGGTGCGTTCGTTTATAACTAGGAGGTGGCAAATTGCGACTTGCTACTAGGAATGATTAAATAAAACGCCGCATGAACTCGCACTTCCTCGTCGCAAATTCGGATATGTTTTTCAGCCCCCAGTTGCTCGAATGCACTAGATATAACTAGGTAACTGTGATATAATGGTATATAGCCCGAATGCACACAGGTCGGAGGTAGGTATTTTGCCACTTGCGACTTTTGCCAACTCCGACCACAAACGAATGCACCATAAGAGCTCTACGGACACGCCCCTTTCGGCTTAAAAAGTACAAACGTCAGAAACCGCCTCGAGCCATGGCCACAGACGTCATACTGCGAGTGATCCATTCACGTAATGATCCCCTCCACGCTCTCCGGGAATATAAATAGTACGACCCTTTCCAAAGGGACTGGGGACATTCTCATCACCATCTGCTGTCCATATTAACAGAATTTCTCTAAACGAACAATAACTAAATGTAAAATCCATGTATTTCAGAAGAGGTTCATTACAATGAAAGATACAAGGTCAGAGCAATGACAGAGCAAGACTTCATCCGTAGTAGTGGTGAATGGTTAGGACCATGGAGGAATATGTAGCTATACTGGGTCTCAAATGATACCAGATGATGGACTGAATAGTTGGAGAGTAAGAGAGAGAGAGAGAGAGAGAGAGAGAAGGAGAGGGAGCAAGATAATGGTAGTTCAGGAGAGGGAGAGTGTTTGTGTTTACAACAAACAGCCAAGGAACACATGCCATCCGCTGGCTCAGTGTGTGACACACAAGGGAGAGAGGTCAGACCAGACAAGGCCACACACCAGACTAAACCAGAACAGACTAAGGTGGCAAAGGTCTGGAAATTTTCAAAAAAATAGGAAACTTTCAATGGGAATTTGCAGAATTGATGGGAAGGAACGGTATGAAAATATACGGCTGTGTCATCCATCCATGTAAAATCTAATTTTAATGGCTGGGGTATAATGCTTCCACGCGCGCATTGTGTTGCCTCTGGGTATGAAATGCGCTATACAAATAAAGCTTTGATTGATTGATTGATTGATTGATTCCACACTTCTGAAGAAGTGGCATTGCTCTATGTCCCCCCCCCCCTGCTCCCCCCAGTGTCTTACCGAGGAGTCCCTGCAGGGGGAGCTGGAGCGCCCTGTGCTGCTCTTCTCCCAGGCGGTGAGGCTCCTGCTGCTGCTGGTCTCCAGGGCGGAGCTGCGCGACAGGGCCTCCTGTGTGGAGCTGCGTGGGAGGCCCGCGCCGGCGCCGTAGCCGGACCGCGGGCTGTACGACTCGGCCACCTCGCTGGCCCTGCTGCGGTAGCCCCTGGCGAGCGAGGACGGCGAGGAGGGCGAGGGCTCCGTCAGGCCCAGGGAGGACAGGTCGCGGCACAGGTCGCTCTGGGACACGGACCTGCGGCGGCTGAGGGAGATGCCGGAGGAGGTGGGCGAGGAGGAGGAGAGGTGGTGGCTGTGCTGCCCGGCGGAGGAGGAGGAGGAGGAGGAGGAGGAGTAGCCGTAGCTGGAGTAGCCCGCCCCGCCGCTAAGCCCCGCCCCATAGCTGCGGACGGGGGCTCTGCTCAGGCTCTCGCTGCGCCGCCCGGCGCTGCTCAGGAGGTCGGAGCGCGGGACCGGCCGGCCGCGGTCGCGCTCGGGCTCGGACGACGAGCTGTAGTTGCGCACTCGGCTGGTGCTGCTCAGGTAGGAGGAGGAGTAGCCTGAGGAGGAGGAGGAGGGCTTGTAGGAGCTCAGGCCCGGTGTCAAGGAGGAGCCATAAGAGCTGTAGTGGCTGGAGTAGGAGGAGCCTGTGTAGCGCTTGGCGGTGGTCGACACTCGAGACATGCTGGTGGGTCAGCCTCTGAGAACGCCGCGGGAGACTGCATTGACTGCAAGGAGAAGAGAGAACACACACACACACACACAGCAACCTGTTAGTGAGAGAGCTAATGGTATACATAATGATATACTGATACATTCTATAAATCTGTATCAGTATATTCTATTTAAATCAATAAATCTATGTATATACATATATATATATATATATATATATATATATATATATATATATATATATATATATATATATATATACAGGGCCAAAAGAGAGAGTGAGAGAGACAGAGAGAGAGAGAGTGAGAGAGACAGAGAGAAAGAGAATGAGAGAGACAGAACGAGAGAGAGAGAGAGAGAGAAAGAGAGGGAGAGAGAGAGTGGAGTGTAAGGGGATCTGTGTTGTAGCAGCGAGCGCTCAGCTGACGGTAGGAGGTTAGGTAGCAGCAGCAGGACTATGTGTTCCTGCCCGGCCCGCTCTGGTTTGGGCTCCTGTTCACCAGCCAATGCAGCGTCTGAATAAATAAAACTATCTGGTGTTGTTGATCCGTGTTGGGTTTAGTGGGGTAGGCTCGTATTTCTTCAATCTGTCTCACTCTCCCTCTCTCTCTCCCTCTCTCTGTCTCTCTCTCACCCCCCTCCCTCTCTGTTGCTCATGACAGGCCACAGGGTATTAATAATTCATCATATCGATCTGTAGTGGACAGGCAGATATACAGACAGACAGGCAGATAGACAGACAAACAGGCAGACAGGGAGAGTGGGAACATAGGAGGCAGACGTGCATACCTCAGGTGCAGTACTGCTGGTTAGCTAAAGCTACAGTTTGGGCTAAGCTAGCTACAGGCTTACATCCCACCTCTAGCCTGTGCTAAGATAGCTACAGGCCTACATCCCAGCCCTAGTCCGTGCTAAGATAGCTACAGGCCTACACCCCAGCCCTAGTCCGTGCTAAGATAGCTACAGGCCTACATCCCAGCCCTAGCCCGTGCTAAGATAGCTACAGGCCTACACCCCAGCCCTAGTCCGTGCTAAGATAGCTACAGGCCTACATCCCAGCCCTAGTCCATGCTAAGATAGCTACAGGCCTACATCCCAGCCCTAGTCCGGGCTAAAATAGCTATAAGCCTACATCAGAGCCAGTTTTCTTCATTTGTATGCTTATTGCTACTATGCATATTCTGTATCTACATTTCCAAACCTTTGCTGTAATTTTTCCACTGCTGAAACGCCAAATTTCTCCCTATCCCTAGGGGGGTCATTTAAGCATATCGGAGGTGGGGAGGAGGGACTCCAGACATCTCCACGGTAACCCAGCTCCTGGCTATTCTGTATCGCCTCCCCAGATCCCACAAGATGCTGGTTTTCATAACGGCACAGAAACTAGCAGCATTGGTCGCTTGCTACAAACATACCAGGCCATAGAGACTATGGCTGAAAGGCAACGTGTCTGATTATCACTGCAGGATGTCAGGGACTCTACAGCAGTAGACTCACACTCCTAACATTCCCCCACTAAGCCTGTTCTAACACCACTAACCAGTTCAAGCCACACTAACCTGTCTAACCCTAGCGGCGCTGCTGCCCTCCAGCATGTAAAGCCAGGGGAAGCTCCGGGGCCTGATTCTATCTGCTTATACTCCATGCCGCGCCTGCCTTGAAGTCCTGGTTAAGAGCGTTCCTCTCTTCCTGCTTGCGCCAACTCAGGATCCCCAAAATCTAGGGAAGAGCCCTAGTTGTCGCAATCCCTAAGCTGAACAGGCCTGAAGGGGACCCCAAGAGTTACCGCCCCATCTCTCTGAATGTAACCAATCCAAGATCCTCGAGCGGCTCATCTACGCCCGCGTTGGAACCAATCGAACCGACCCGCTGCTCCCACAGAGCAGGCCGGGCTCCGACGTGGGAGATTGACCGTAGATCAAGTCTCTTTGATAACTCAAGACATCGAGGACAGCTTTTCGGTTAAGAAGTAGGTCAGAACCGTCTTTATAGACCTGACGGCTGCCTACGACAGGCACATGGTCAGCATGATCATGGAGCGTGTCCGAAACCGCAGCTTTACCCTCACCACCGGTAGCGGACAGCGAAGCAGGTTGCAACGCCTTAAGAACGGCGTCCCCCAGGGATCTGTCCTGGCCCCCCTCCTTTATAACATCTACACCTACGACCTGCCAAACACAGTCTCCAGGAAGTATGCCTATGCAGACGACCTTGCGCTGGTGTACTCAGCTGGAGACTGGCAGGCCGTGGAGGAGACCCTGAGCCAGGACATGCAGACACTAGCGGCATACCTCCAGAAATGGAGATTGAAGCTCAGTGAGGCAAAGACGGTGTCGGCGGCCTTCCACCTTAACAACAAGGAAGCCAAACATGAGCTCCGAGTGCACACCGACGGAACATTCCTGCCATACAGCACCGAACCAACCTATCTCAGCGTGACATTGGACATTGGAGATCTTAACATCAACGAGGCAGGATGGACGGACCACATCTGGCGTGCAGAGTGGGAGGCAAACACCTCCAGACTCCGTGATTTCATCCCGGCCACCGGTCCTTCCCCTACCGGGATGGACTTACTCAGACCGGCGTGGGTGAGGCTTAATCGCCTGAGGCTTAATTGGACCGGTGTCGGACACTTCTGCTCATCGATGCACAGATGGGGCTTGGCATCCTGTGTGGTGTGCAAGTGTGGCGCTGAGGAACAAACCACAGACCATGTCATCCAGGACTGTCCGACATACCGGACACCCAACGGAATGCGTGGCCTGACGGTTTTGGATGACGAAACGGTGACATGGCTCCTGGAGGTGTGCCCGGATATATAGCCCGGGTTACCCCTCACCCAGGCTTGGGGTGGTAAAAGGATAGCCCCTTGGCCCCGAGCCTGGGGAGGAGAGGAGAACACAACACCTAACCCGCACGAAGAAGAAGAAGAAGAAGAAGAAGAAGAAGAAGAAAATGAAGAACTTCCTGTTTAGTAGATGTGGATCAATAGCCTTATCTTCCTGTTTAGTTTTTGTGTTTGCTAACCTAGTTGGCCTTAACAATGAAAATGGCCCACATTGCAATCGCTCAGTAAGCATGTCGTCCCCCACCAATGATCTCCCCCTTTGTGTCAGTGAAGCTGTGGAAGTCATTTGCAGGTGTATTCTCATGATGGGGGCAGCTGTGGCTCAGTGGTAGAGCGGATCGTCCAATAACAGGATCGCAGGGTCAGCGGTTCGAATCCCGGCTCCTCCTGTCCATAATGTCAAAGTGTCCTGGGGCAAGACACTGAACCCCAAATTGCTCCCAATGAGCAGGCTATCACCTTGCATGGCAGCTGCCGCCATTGGTGTGTGAATGTCTGTGTGAATGGGTGAATGATAGTCCATTGTAAAGCGCTTTGGATGAAAGCGCTATATAGCCTAAGTACAGTCCATTTACCATATGATAAACATGATGAACACTAAAATTTGTGAAAACAAAGGCGAAAAAAAAAATCTCTGATGCCATAGATATTTTATTTGTATACTAATATCACAGACCCAAAACAATTTGGAAAGTTAAATGAAGCACACCTGCTCACAGTGCATCATCAGCGTGCATAAGCCGATCTGTAATCGTTGCTGCTGCAGTTTCATAACAATGTCCCGTTCATATCCCTTAACAGCCAAGCACAACTAAGTCAAAGTGAATAAATACCGCTTCTTAAAATGTAATAAGCTAACTAGCTAGCTAGACACAATAGCTAGTCAACTAGTCATCAAGTCAGTAACAGCTGGGCAAGTTGTATTACTATTATGTTATGTTGGGTAGCCTATGATCATTTAGATGTCCTTTTGCAAGCACGGGAGAGCAGGCTAGAGTAGACATGCTTCTCAAAGGTGCTCGCCCAAAGCTCCAGAGGACAAACTGGTGAAGCGAATTTCAAGCATGGGAGCAAGAAGGAGAGTAATAGGCCAATATACAATACACACCCACAGACACCCCAGCTATGGGCATGACAAACAGTTTGGCAGTAGGACACATATATGACCTAGCCATACATTATCACTAGTCTAATTTATCCAACATTATCAAACTACCCAAACAAGAACTATCTAATCTATCCTGTGAAATACAACTGCTAATAACTGTATCCACAATGTACCTAACCTCTACAGTAACCTATGAGAATACTGATATGTAGAACAAGGATCAGAGAAGCAACGAAGCTCCACTTCTGTGGATTTGGAAAGTATAAGGACCCCGGAGTAGAATGGACCATACAAAGTATAGTTTTTGTGCAGAAAGCAATGGGGACATTTTATTGTGGGCTGGGTATCGATTCGAATTTCAAGAATCGATTCGATTCCGATTCACAAGGTTCAGAATCGATTATCATGATTCGATTCGATTCAATATCGATTCTGTTAGTGTTACTAAAACCTGTTTTTTTTTTAGCTGTAACCTTTATTACACGACTGCCAAGTTATGCAACACATCAATACTAGGGCTGGGTTTCGATACTGATCGAAAATTAATGAATGAATGAATGAATGAATCATTGAATGAATGAATAAACTATTAATTCCTTCATTTATTAATTCATTCATTAAATAAAAGATCGATTTTGGGATTCATGAATCGATTCTGAATCATTTGATTCATCGATTTTTTTAACCCAGCCCTAATTGTGGTTAGCACCCCCAGGCTCCGTTTTTATTAGCCTACATTTTGCATTTTGTGATTTATCCAATTTCGTTCCAATGTTACAGTCTCTCTGCCATCCATTCTAACTCATAGTAGGCTGTAGGTGATAACACAGACTGCAGCATCACCCGATCATCATTAATCAAGCCACTGCCTCCTGGAATACACTACTAACCTGGTCTTTTCAGAGTATAGAGAATCCTGAGTATGTTCTCATCTACCAGGGTTAGCCTACAGAATGTGCGTGATGACGCAAGCTCTACCCAGGGGTGACATTGCATGTAGGATCAGCATTGACTCACTGTGGAGTTTGTGTGTGTGTGTGTGTGGGTGTGTGTGTGTGTGTGCGTGCGTGCGTGTGTGTGTATTGGAGAAGTGAGAAATGCTGTGCTACTGTAAACTGTGGGTTCTACAGCTGAGTCAGGTTGGCGGCCAAGCTTGAGTCGTGTATGTTTCAAAATGGTGCTTAGACCATCTGCTCTTCTAACTTTGGGAGCACTTTAAATAGCCTGGTGTTTACCTGCTGATCACTGTCACATACTCATCAGTACCTGGTACCCTAGTGTTGCTCTGTCCACACTAGCAAAGTAGCGCAAATTCTTCATACCCCTGGGGTGCAGCTACAGCTACAATGATTTTAGTGCAACAACAACAACAACAACAACAACAACATGAGAATGTGTGTCCAAAATGCAACACAACAACTCAACAGCACAGAAAAACCCTGTCCTCACCCAGAGCAGCTGAGCCAACAGTGGAAAGGACTCCTGCTCAATGGAATCATGTTTGAAATCAGGACATACTGAGCTGGTGTGGGGGTGTGGCTGGGTCTTAGGACCAGCTATATTTACCCTGAAATGTGAGTAGATAAGAGACTAGTGTCTGTGAGGCTGCACTGATGCCTGCCTGCCTTCCCACTGCCCGGTGGCAAAGACATCTAGCCTTCCTTCTGTCCAGTAGGTATACATCTACAGTAGCCTTCCTTCTGTCCAGTAGCTACACATCTAACCATCCTCTGTCCAGTAGCTACACATCCCCCAATCCAACATCCAACCATTCCTGCCTCCCTAGCAACACATCCCAAAATTCCTGCTGCCCTAACATCACAATCAACACCAAACTCACCAGTGAGCATACAACCATAAACGACCCACTGTCCTCCAGCTCCCCCGCCTCAGCACTACCACCTGCCAGATGACATCACAGCCCTGAATGAGGAGCACAACCACTAACGGCGCTTCCCTGAGATTGTTGGCCGAGAACTAGTTCCGCTCAAGCTAAGGATGACATCTAACCTGGAGACTAAGAGGGATGGTGGTGCCCTCATCTTTTCCATTGTAACGTCTTGAGGCTGCCGCTGTTGTGATACATTTCTCAAAACTGAGTAAAATGACTCAAGTGTCAAAACCTGCATGGTGTCAGTATAAGACATAGGGATTTCATTCAAAAATCCATACCTGTCGTTTATAACAGTGACAGAAAGGCAGTCTCTGTACACTCACTGATGCTCCCTCTTTTATAATGACTATTTGCTTATCAATGACTCAATCATTTAGTCAGCTGGCCTATTGAGCAAATGATTTATGAGCCTATTTCAAGAATAAACCTACGCATTACCACTGACTGATAGCTTTGCTCTGGATTTCATCAGAGGTGTGTGTGGTGGGAGTGTGTCCAGTTTCAGCCACGTGAGTTGTTCCAGGGTGTCAGAGCCACTGCAAACATGTGTTCAGAACCATCAATCAGGAAAATAATTTGATCTGAGTTTGTGAGTTGTGAGGATTGTAACACTGAGTGAGTGTGTGTGTGTGTGTGTGCTCAGTTCTGATTACCTGCTATTTGTGGAGCTGTGTTTCTCAGTCCCCGCAGACAGCGATGGAGTGGGGCCAGCTCATCCTACGTACAGTACAAACCCCTCCAGCCTCTGAGTCGGTCCCCTATTGGCACACCTGGGGACACAGAGGGACAGGATGGAGCAGAGGTGGGTGAGTATGAGTCATCTCAGATCAATACCTCCCATATATACAGATCTGATCATGATAGACTTATTTCTCCACTGAAGTAAAAAAAACTGATAAGCTTGATACTTGTTGTTGTTGTTGTTGTGAGGCTGTTTGTTTAGAACTAGCCCCCCCTAGTAATACTAGGTAGCCTTAGTATTACAGAGCCTGGGTGGTTCAGTAATACTAGGTAGCCTTAGTATTACAGAGCCTGGGTGGTTCGGTAGAAAGCTAGGTAACCCAGCACATATCACCCTATTGACATGAAACAGTGAATGCATATCCACATTCACTAGCCAGACCCCTGGTGCAGAGACAGATACACACAAACCAGCCAGGCACTGGATGACAGGCATCAATAACACTACAGTAACGAGGTGGATTTCTGGAACTCTAAAAATGTCGAGAACTTCTGGAAATGCCTTCCACCTAGCTCATCACTCCTAAAACGGATTAGCACAGAGCAAGTGCCACACACACACACACACACACACACACACACACACACACACACACACACACACACACACACACACACACACACACACACACACAAACACAAGCACATACACAGAATTACACAGAAACACACAAACATAGAGGTAAAAAGAAATGTTACCCTTTGTAAATAGAGCAAAGTCTTGGCGTGTCTCCGGGGTGCTATGGGCGTCCAGACAGACTGGGGTGCTGCCGTGGAGTGTAGAGGCAGTGGCCCCAGAATGAGAGAGCAGCAGCAGAGAGATTGTATGAGCACAGCCATCCAGAATGCCAGAGATCAGGTTACACAGCCGGTAAATATAGCAGTTGCCTCTGACCTCCACAGGTCACCCAACACTCAGTGGCATTCCAATTCCCCCTTAAAGGACTAGCATTAAGGCTTTTTTATAGGACAGGACGGGTAAGCAACAAACCAAATTGGTTGGTGAAATTATCATTGAAACTTTGGCAACTGGCGAGGACTGGAAGCCAACTCGGTGGTGCGCCTCAGAACATTATAATCAATGTTCAACCAGTAGGAAATGTGAATAAACAAACGGTCACAGTTGTTAACATTATGGCTTCACTGGTATGTTGTATTATAGCTCTCAAGTACGCATTTCATTGTATGTTGTACCCCATGCCCTTATGACAACCAACTTGAACTTGGAACACAGGCTGCACAACCATATCGAGGGTTTTCAGATGCCGATGCCATAGCTAGTGTAACTGATGTCTTCTGAGTCACTCGCTAGAAAAGTGTGATTTAATTCATTTGAGTTAGTTTTGAGTATTTGAGGGCAATCCACAGCTAGCCAAGTGTAGCCAACATTGGGGAAGATTCCTAACACGTTATGCTTATGTTTTCACATTCTTAGAACAAATGATTGCTAGCTGGGTAGCCAACTCAGATCTCTCGATTACGTTAGGTCACTTAGCACTAGCTCTCACGCGTCTACCCCACAGTATAGATTGCTAGTGGTAATAGAACACACGTTCTGCTTTAACATATGCATATTCCATTACACACGTAATAGCCTCGAATTGGTTGGAAATTGTGTATTTTATGGGACAACAGTCACTGCGGTAGGATAACGTCTCGGCCAACGTTGTAGCCTAAGTGCTAGCTAGCGCTAGCCAGACACAGCTAGCTAATGTTCGCACATTGCATTGATCGGATGAACGGTCTGTGCGCGCTTGTTTACTATGCGTGCGTGTTTCAAAAAGGGGCGGAGGGGAGATTTAACCATCTGAATAGAACACACGACTAGCTAATGTTAATGTCAAATGAAAAGACATTCCAATATAAAAAGTTACGAAATCCTAAAATGATAGTCTCTAGCTAGAAAGAATAGCTCACATGCCGCTATTGAGAGATTCTCAGCATAGCACACTGTTCTCACCTCAATCCCAGACCATCCCAGGAGCTGTCAAGTCCCACAGCAGATCGCCCCAAAAACGGTCTTTCTAGTTGTCCAAACGGCCTTAGACCACTGATTCCACTATCTGCAATGTATATCAATAACATTTGACAGAAATAATATGGTCATTTCTGTCCAAAAAACAGACCACCTTGAATTTCTAGTTTTTAGCTAAAGTAACGGATCTTTCTCTTTAACTGTGACGTCAGTTCGCCTGAGTACGCGCGTGGATTGGTCCTGGACAGGTTCGGACGTCATCGGCGTACAGCCTCCCACGCGATCACCTTGGTGACGGACGTAAACATCACACAAACTACGTTCTTTCAGAAGAAAAATCGGTAGTGAGGAACAGACGGATGGCTGTCCTGACCATACAGTTTTCAGCACTCCCCACTTTTTAAAAACAGAGACATTCTCATTAGGCAGTGGAAATAGGAACTACTGCTAGAAAATGTAAGTGAAAATTAGAATGATCAAACTACGCAGAAAGTATTATAATTTAGTACATAACCTAAAGGAATACATTATTTTCATCCACTTCAATGATTTCACCATATTTTGTTCCCACGGGAATCTTCTCCTTCATGCAAAATGACAGACAGAAAACATTACAGGGGAAAATGTGTGGAGTACATTACAAACGCTGTAACACAAGACAACATATGTCAGATTCTCAAATGTATACAATGCTTTGGTCAAAATACATTCTTAAAAGCACTTATTACACAGCTCTCTGAAATACTCAATTCTGACTGGACAATCAACACATTACAGTCAATCATTTCTCAATAACTGACGACGTTAAAGGCGACGGAGCAATAATGACACTGGAATGTGGGTAGCTAATTATCCAGAAGCAGTGGCATCCACATCTCAAACAGCATCAATAAATGGAATGACACACTGTAGAAAGAAGACTACTGTTTATTTTCATACCATGATCTCAGATGAGTAATACAGAGTATAGACAAATGACATCAGAATACTCATCTGCCAGTGGGATTGCATTCAATTATATAATCTCATACATATAACCACTTTTTAATACATACCACTCACATTTACCTATATCACTTGTGTATATGCCTTGTCAACATGTTCCATGTACTGCAGTAAGGGGGCTCAACACGTTTGCACCGCACTGGTGCAAACCAGGGGGCAGACAGACAATCATAGAACAGTGTCCTACTGGGTGAGCTGTCTGATTCACCGACAGCAGTGTATAGGGGTCTCCCTGATGCGCAATGGCTAGATGTAAATTCTCCTCTCTAATAAGAGGTCTTTCTTCAAATAATAACAGAGTTCCCTTCTTAGAGGCCTAGGGAGAATACACACCTCTGCTGGGACCCACAGTACCTTAGAGGGACTGGGGACATAACCTGGTTAATGCTGCAGAAAAGCTGTCATACAGATGGCTTTATAGATCATTTTAGGGTCATGTCTAGGCACAAAGCCACAATAACTAGGCTAGATGTTCTGTAGCTTCCCTACCCATGAACAAACACAATGTAAAATATAACCGCAAGCCGTAATGAAGGGGTCCTACGGTCCCATGCCCTCATGACCATGTCCGATGCCCATGACCGTAAACAGGAGGGGAGACTGATGGGGGTAGACTGACAGGCTGTCCCTGCGACATACTAGCGTCATGTCCAGGGGGTGTACTTGTACATCAAGCTGCCTCACGCTATAGAAACAGTAGACAGGCTCCTGCCCTATGGGCCACTAGGCTCAAGAAACATTGGTTCTCAAAAGGCTTACTTACAAATCTTGCAATTTTGAATATAATTACTCGTCCATACCACCCTTGGCACAGAATACCCAAGAGTACACGTGTGCGATGGTGACTGAATCATGTAAAGCGCTCATGAGGAAATTTGTTTTAAAGCGCTATATTCACATTAGCATTTTTGTGCCAAAATGGTCAAATTTCAAATGTCTGTAATTTCCTTGTTTTTGAGATATCTGCATATGCTTCGACCTGGCGGTGCAACATGGTAGTGCCCTCCTCATGCCCATGTTAGAGAGACATGCACCCTAAACAAATGTGTGAAATTGCAGATTTTTTTCTGGACCTTTTTGTAGGTTTTGCCAAATTTTCAAGCTGCAGAAAAATCCATCTTAGCGGACATTATGGGTCCAAATGGCAAATTTGTTCCCCATGAGGAATGGCATGGTACCAGGTTTCGTACATTTTCATCCAATGGTGTGCACTAAATCTGCTTATTATAGCGCCACCTATAGGCGAATCATGGTGACTCTTCGCGGCATAGTTACTCTAGGTCTATAGTGTGGACAAAGTCATTTTTCGCATTTTTCGCCCAAGACTTTTTGAGGTATTTGCCCATTTCCAGGAAGAAAATAATAATACTGGCAATAACAATAGGTTAGGACCCCTCAATACTTGAAACAAAGGAGGACCCCTACATACTTGAAATGAAACAATGCTGAAATGTTGAATGATATATTCCGGATGTGGTCATGTCATTCTAGAGCAGTTTCTCTGAAACACACTCGGAGAAACCTGTGAGCTACAATACTGCAGCAACCAGCCAGCCGTGGGTCCTCTGAGGACTTGATATGGAGGAGAGTTTGATGATGCACATACATACACACTCACACAAAATAACTATCATGCAGACTACAAATCAATCACATGGTAAATAAATAACTATTCAAACATTATACACTTTAAATACATAAAACTCTACCAGAGTGAGTTGATCCAGTATCATTGACTATTCTATGTTCATGCCAGTGCCATCCCAGAAGGCTGACGAGATGTGGCTCCATCTCAGCTTCAAGGTCAAGGAGAGTGAAGGACATTCTCTGCAGATCCAGTGTGTATGAAAGCAGTAATCACTGGAATATAACATACTGTACTCATACTGGCTTAGCTCTGCTGACTAGCAACTGTCCAGCTACAGGCTTGGTTTTGCTGATACAGTACCATCTGTCCATCTATTGACTTACCTCTGCTGATTAGCATCTGTCCAGCTACTGGGTTTGCCACTCAGGATAGAAAAAGCACAATGATGTAATCTATGATTATGATGATTATGAGTCTATGATCAGACAAGGCAAAGGGATTAATAACGCAAAATATTCAGACCACAGCCCAATATACAGCCCAATAAAGACTTCTCACCAAACGCAGTCTATGGTCAGGGGACAAAACTGAGCATGAATAATAATATGGTCCGCGAGATCCAGTGAAAGATTAAACAAGTGGCCATAGTAAAGATAGTTTGAAAAGTAAGGTAGGTACTGTACAAACAATCTGGTGTATTGTCTGGTTCAGTACCACATAATTCCCTCTGTCTCTCAACAGTGTGTGTGTTTGTGTGTGTGTGTGTGTGTGTGTGTGCGTGCGCGTGCGTGCGTGCATGTGTGTGCGCTCTGGGGCCTCATTTATCATTGTGGATACACCGTTTTTCATTTACAGCTGATTTTTGTACTTGCTTTTCTCCACAAATAATGTGATGTATCATGCCAAAACTCGATGGGAAATATTGTGAGATATATACACAATTCTTCCCATGGAATTTTGTAATACATCACATTATTTGCGGAGAAAAGCAAGTACAAAAATCAGGTGTAGATGAAAAAGGGTGTATCCACAATGATAAATGAGGCCCCTGGTCTCTAAGACAGACAGGCTGCTCTGTCAAAGCCAGGTGGAACGTTAATCAATCAAACCTTTTTCTTTCTTCTTTTTTTAAAACACCAACACAAGGACAGAGATCAGTCACACCCTGTTACCACCTGTAGAGGTGGCACACAACACATAATGTTCACTTAGTATGTGTGTAAATGTGCATTAGTGTATGGTGCCGTGATGAGAATCAGAATAATATATTCCTGATAGAGTCCCAGTCTGGCTGTGGATGCAAGGTTGGTGAGAGGATGGAATCTGAGGGGTTAAAGGAGTAGTAAAGGGAACATGCATGTTTAGCCCTGTTTTAAGGTTACTTATGATCATATACAATGGTTCAGATCAAAACGTTGACAAAACTAGCACTTTTGAGAAAGTCTGATAATTGCTCTACCACCGTTTTGGTCATACAATGGATGTGGGTGGGCACCGTGAAAAATCATTCAAAAAAACATTTCAAAGACAAGAAACTCACCGAGGTGTTAGTTGGCGTTCTGACATATAATTCGCCATAAAGTAAGATTGTAGTTCATCTGGAAAGGCTTTTTAAAAATATTTAGCATAGAACTATTTAGTCGCAGCACATACATATGTAAACTAGGGATGGGCATTTTCAGTTATTGTAATACTCGAGTACTCTATATTCATAATGAACGAGTACTCGAGTACTCGCTGTTCTGTAGCCTACCGTAAAAATAAATCCGGGAGGTCCGTGGCCATCGATGTAGGCCTACAGTAGGCTATGTGCCCGATTAAGTAAACGTGCCCGACTGTTTAGAAATTATCCCGACGTATTTCGTTATAGCGAATTTGCATATGAATAAACAACCAGCAATTTAAGACATTCAATCCAATTGCATTTATTAAAGAACAAACGTCACAGTGGACATACTGTGTTCTTTAACTTATCTTTTCTGTTCGTTTGGCGTCACATCATCGTGAGCTAGCCGGGCTAGCAAATGATGTGATTCGGGGTTGTTGTCCAGTCGTCTAATTCATTGTTTCGTTGTGCTTTAACCGCATGTGGTTGAGCTGGTTTGCTTTGAGCTGGTTTGCTTTGAGCTGGTTTGCTTATGATAAGCAAGTTTCCATAAGTATTTCCAGACTGTACTTTTACAAGCAGCAGACATGTTGCGACTGATGTGAGTAGCCTCACGCAGGTAGCCAAAAGCACAGTGCGCAGGTGCATGTATAACGAAGCTTTTTTTTTTCATAGTGAAACAATTACTCGCCATGGTTACTCGAGTACTGACGTCAACAACGAGTACTCGAGTACTCGAGTACTCGTGCCCATCCCTAATGTAAACTTCCGCAAACTAGGTAGCCTAGCAACGTAAACAATAACAATAGCTACCGTAAGTAGTTCCGCTTCCTGAATCCCCTCTGCGGATTGATCTACACATCTACAACGGTTGCGTCAATACAAGTTAATGGATTTCATAAAATGATCAATAAAACCCTACAGGATTCATACTTTAGGGCGAATTTGATGTCAGAACACCAACGGACACCAATTACCCCCTCGGTGAGCTTCTTGTCTTCCCACCCACATCCATTGTATGACCAAAACAGTGGTAGAGCAATTATCAGACTTTCTCAAAAGTGCTAGTTTTGTCAACGTTTTGATCTGAACCATTGTATATTATCATAAGTAACCTTAAAACAGGGCTAAACATGCAATTTTCCCTTTACTACTCCATTAAGGCAGGGGGGGGGTAAGAGGATGGAGTCTGAGGGGTTAAGACAGGGGGCGGGAGGGGGGGTAAGAGGAGGAGGGCTGGTGGGATTGACAGGGGTGGGGTGGGTAGACTGTAGCACGTGTCCTGGCTGGGAGAAGTGGTGATTGGCCCTGGGACACTGGGGCAAGTCTTTGGGGTGCCGGGCAGGTCTATAGTGTCCTGGAGTAGGTATGTAGGGTTCTGCAGCAGGTCTGTATGGCTCGGGGGCAGGTGTGTGGGATTCTGGGGCAGGTCTGCGGAGTTCTGGGACAGGTGTGTGGGGTCCTGGGGCTGATCTGTAGGTCCTTGGGAAGATCTATAGGTCCTGGGGCTGGTCTCTAGGTCCTTGGGAAGGTCTGTAGGTCCTTAGGAAGGTCTGTAGGTCCTGGGGCTGGTCTGTAGGTCCTTGGGAAGGTCTGTAGGTCCTTGGGAAGGTCTGTAGGTCCTTGGGAAGGTCTGTAGGTCCTGGGGCTGGTTTGTAGGTCTTGGGGCTGGTTTAGGTCCTGGGGCTGGTCTGTAGGTCCTGGGGCTGGTTTGTAGGTCCTGGGGCTGGTTTAGGTCCTGGGGCTGGTTTAGGTCCTGGGGAAGGTCTGTAGGTCCTGGGGCTGGTATGTATATTATGAGGAAGGTCTGTAGGTCATGAGGAAGTTCTGTAGGTCCTGGGGCTGGTTTAGGTCCTGGGGAAGGTCTGTAGGTCCTGGGGCTGGTATGTATATTATGAGGAAGGTCTGTAGGTCATGAGGAAGGTCTGTAGGTCCTGGGGAAGGTCTGTAGGTCCTGGGGAAGGTCTGTAGGTCCTGGGGCTGGTATGTATGTTATGGGGAAGGTCTGTAGGTCCTGGGGAAGGTCTGTAGGTCATGGGGAAGGTCTGAGGAGTCCTGGGGAAGATCTTTGGAGTCTTCGGGCTGGTCTTTGGAGTCCTGGGGCTGGTCTTTGGGGTGCTGGGGCAGGCGTGTGCAGTCTTGGGGGAGGGTCTGTAGATCCTTTATTTTATTCTTTTATTTAACCTTTATTTAACCAGACAGGCATGTGGGGTTCTGGAGTAGGTCTGGTAGTTCCAGATTACCAGAACGGAGGAGGGAGGTCCCAGCTCTGGGTGTCATACTGAGACAACCTCACCCACAGCTGAATGCTAACCAGAACCAGAACAGTCAGCCAGCCAGAACAACCAACCAGTCAGCCAGCCAGCCAGCCAGCGTGGGTCACTTGTTCTTGGGCACCACAAGGATCTGGTCCCCGTCTCGGATGCTGTAGGAGTGCAGTGCGCGGCTGCTGTACTTCATCTCCTCGGGGCCGAAGGCGCAGAATTCTTCCTTGTCGATGTAGTAGAGCCTCATGTTGTTGGTGGACAGCTGCACCACCGTCCTCAGCTGCTTCTTGAGCTCCAGGACCGTCTGGTCCAGCCGGATGCTCACCTGCTCCACCCGCTCCTCGCACAGAACCTCCACCTGGGCATGGCAGCGAGGACGCAGGTCCACCTCGGCCAGCGGTTCCAGACGTCCGTATTTAGTCACCAGACAATGGTACCTGGAGGAGGAGAGGGAGAAAGAGTCAGGTGTGTGTGTGTGTGTGTGTGTGTGTGTGTGTGTGTGTGTGTGTGTGTGTGCACACGTGTATGTGTGCATGTGTGTGTGGCATGGGGAGGCAGCCTTTGGAACACCCTGCCAGAGGACCTGAGAATGTCTGAGACCGTGGTCACTTTTAAGCTAGATCTTAAAACACACCTTTTTAACATTGCTTTTACCACATAGTTTTACTTGTTTTAATATCTTAAAGTGTTCCTAATTTGTATTCTGTTTTTATATTTTTTATTCTATTTTACACTATCTTTGAATGTTTTAATTATTTTACTTTTATTGTTTCTTTAAAATCTGTTCTCATAGTCTTTACATGATTTATGTTTTTAATCCATCTCTTTTTATGTAAAGCACTACATAGATTTGTCTGAATGGTGCTACAGTATATAAATGAAATGACATTGTCATTGTCTCACCTGTCAGGTAGCTCCTCTTCAGGGTAGTCCAGATGGTAGCGGATGAAGAACCTCTCGGCGTCCTCCCTCTCTCCGTCTGTCACCACGCTGCCATTCAGACTGGTAACCGACGGCAACCTGACGGAAGGAGGAGGGGGAGGAAAGGAGGAGGAGAGGGAGGGAGGAGGAGGAGAGGGAGGAGGAGGAGGAGGGGGAGGTGGAGGAGAGGGAGGTGGAGGAGGTAGATAAAGAGAAGAGTTGAGAGAAGAGTGACTGATTGATGAGACCGTATGATACAGTAGGACAGGATGAGATATCAGTCCATAATGTGCTCAATATCCCTGATGTACTGTAGAACTGAATGCACTGCAGTTGTACATTGGGGGAGAGTCCTGGGAGAGAGAAAGGAGAGAAAGACAGAGGGAGAGAGAGGCAGAGAGATAGAGAGACCTACTGTGCGGAGAGAGTGCGAGAGAGACCTGCTGAGCAAAGAGAGAGAGAGACCTACGGAGCAGGGAGAGACCTACTGTGCTATCATGAGACTGCGGCGTTCTGTGTTGGTGTAGGTCTGTAGTAAGGGGAGCCCCAGCAGACGAATGTCCTCCAGTTTGGGAAAACAGTTCAGCTTCTCTATGTCATCCCATCGATTAAGACCTGACCAACACACACACACACACACACACACACACAGGAGGTGAGACACACCCACATGCTCAGACACTTCTCCAGTCACGGACCCAGACAGACCCCTCCAATGCTGAGGCAGGAGAGTACAAGTTCAAGTAGGTTTATTTGTCATACTGTATGCACAGGACACGGGTATGATGTACAATGAAATACTTACTTGAGAGCTTCTCCTTGCATAGACAGCAAAACAAACTAAATAGAAATAAAATAAGATAAGACTAACAATAAAACAAGTGCACAGCAAACATATCTCAAACCCATGATGCGTGTTCCTCTATGGATGCAATGATGTATGTAATGTAATACACTAACCAATGAGCATTCTAAAGGTCATTAGAATCCTAAAGAGAACTCTACTGTAAAAGAAACATTAAACAAGCCAAGATGGGCCGGACGGTGGGGTGAACAAGAAATAAGAAAACCAGCAGCAAATGAAATAAAACACATAAAAATACAATAAATACAAATTACAAGAATGTACGGAGCATAAAGTGGGGAGCGTTGGGAGGGGCTACCTGAGTTGTGCAGGTTGATGCTGCGGAGGTTGGGGAAGAGGCGGGGCAGCAGGTCCCGGTCCTGGATGGAGCTCAGGTTGTTGTTGGCCATGACCAGGGCGTCCAGGCCCGGGAACATGGGGCCCAGCTTCCTCACCTCCGACCAGTGCTGCAGACGGTTGTCTGTGATGTGCAGCAGCCGCAGCGTGGGGCAGGGCACGGAGCAGGGAGACACGGACGTGTACTCGTTAAGGCACAGGAACAGCTCCTCCAGCCTGCAGGGGGCAGCGGAGGGGAACGGAGATGAGAGAAGGAGAGAGGAGAGGAGAGCAGAGGAGAGCAGGGCTGAGGAGAGCAGAGGAGAGCATGGGACAGGTGGGGAGAGGAGAGGAGAGGAGAGGAGAGGAGAGGAGAGGAGAGGAGAGGAGAGGAGAGGAGAGGAGAGGAGAGGAGAGGAGAGGAGAGGAGAGGAGAGGAGAGGAGAGCATGAGACAGGTGGGGAGAGGAGAGGAGAGGTGAGGAGAGGTGAGGGAAGAGGAGAGCATGGGACAGGTGGGGAGAGGAGAGGTGAGGAGAGGTGAGGGAAGAGGAGAGCATGGGACAGGTGGGGAGAGGAGAGGAGAGGAGAGGAGAGGAGAGGAGAGGAGAGGAGAGGAGAGGAGAGGAGAGGAGAGGAGAGGAGAGGAGGAGGCAGTAGAGAGGAGAGAATGATCTTATAGGGCATCACAGACAACAGTACAACACTGGGATGCATTTAGCCGAAACAGTGCTCACTGACTCTCACTCACGCACGCACGCACACACACACACACACACACACACACACACACACACACACACACACACACACACACACACACACACACACACACACAGTCTTACTCTGGCATCTCCCGTGTCAGTGTGTGCACAGTGTCCCAGGACACGCGTGTGTTGTTGAGAACAAGGCGCGAGACGCGGGAGAAGGCCTCGGCACAGCGCGGCTCCAGCTCCGCCCCTCCCAGCGGATTGGAGCTCAGATTCAGGAAGTCAAGGTTGGGGATATTGGAGATGATCTCACTGACCTGACAGAAGAGAGAGACACAGAAGCTCCTGAGGCCATATCCCTCTCTGACCAACTACTGTACACAATAGTGAGCTGTAGTTGTAATTCAATAAGATAGAATTCTACAGTCGAAGACTCAAATCAAATCAAATTTATATATCTTTATATATATCTTTATATAGCGCATTTCATACACAGAGGCAACACAATGCGCTTTACAGAGAGCAATGGGAGGGTGGGCATAGGTCCCACCCCTACATATTCCAGAGGGAAGCAAAAAAAAACAGTTTCACCCGGGGGCCAGAGAAGTGAGCTGTAAAAATTCTTCCCTGACCTCTCTCAACGAGACGATCGAGCAAGCTGTATGAGGACTGCCCTCACACAGTGGCTAACATCAATGTGGATGCTCCCAGCAGTATTCCTCAGGCTACACACTCTGATACAATAACCAAGAGAGTTTTGAGCATTTGTCGAATGCAAAATGAGACAGACGTTCTAAAAAATTGCACCTTACCTCTGCTGATGTATCTTAACATCTCCCCTGTAAGCAGTCCTATGGCTCCTGGAAGAACCTTTTGATGTGAGCAGATGTGTGGGTGTGTAAACGGGGGGGGCAGCCCACCCACCTGGCTCCAGGACCGCAGGCTGTTGTGGGACAGGTCCAACTCCACCACGTGGGCACAGAAGGCAGCGATATCGGCCTGGTATCCCGCCGTGCTGATACCACATCCGTTCAGAACCAGCACACTGGGCAGGTTCAGCCGGTCTGAGGGAGGGGAGGGGAGAGGAGGGGTGGGGGGGGTGGAGGGGAGGGGTAGGGAGGGGAGGGGTGGGGGGTGGAGCGGTTAGGTGTAGAGAAGCTAATTCGGCTAGAATGCATGTCTTGTTCAAGCCTGGTTGCTTCAGATCTGCTCCAGGGGGAGTGATATCATCTGTGCTGTGTCCGTGTGCTTATCTTAACTTGCTTTGGATAAAACCGTCTGGTAAATGACTAAAATGTCAGTGTAATGTAATGTAAATGTGCTGAGTCTTCACTGTGTGTCTCTGCTGGAGCCCTCACCTTTCATGGGCGAGCCCTGTGGCCAGGGCCCAGACGGCACCACCACCACGCCTATGCCGGGCCCGCGGCGGCACGGGAAGTTCTCTGGGCTGTACTTCTCACTGATCACCTGCATGAAGCTCCGCCCCTCCTCCTCAGACAGCTGCATTGCTCCTTCCCACATTTCCTCTGTCTCCGCTGGCTCGACAAAAACCACAACAATCCAGTTATATAAGAGTTATCCTGCCTCATAGAGGGGTATCTTTATCTATAATATCCCATCCCAGCTTCATTTTATACTTAGAGAAAGGGTACTTCTTGTGTTTTGCGTTCATTTGTAAAATTATAATTTTTGTAAATTGTAATTTTTAAATTTGTAATTGAGTATTAGAATTTATCTGTAGCATAATCTTGGTTAGGGTTAGGGTTAGGGGTTAGGGTTAGGATAAGGGATGAAAGCTACTTTAGCTATCAGTCAAAACGTGTTTTTTGGGAATAACCTCCAATGGAAGGTGATAGAGACCTAAATTCTTTTTCCGCCCCCCCATAATCGGGGTCTAGCTTTCGAACGCGACCGGCCGCGAGTCTCTACGACCACCGGAAGTGGGTGAAATTGCAAAAAAACCAAAAAGACTGACGTGGTTTTCGGCCGATAACTCCCGAACCGAAGGTCGTAGGTCAAATATTTTTTTAGGGTTAGGGTTAGGGTGAGGTTTGTTAAGTTTTACGAGGAACGCACCCCGTAGGACGCCATTGCGACCCTTGGTGGTCGGTGCGGACACCGGCAGCAAAATTTCACTGTGACTGTACACCGTACATTGCATGTGACGAATAAAAGGAATCTTCAATCTAGAATCTAGAGGTTAGCCCGTCAGCTCGCGCCTTATTGAGGACAACGGTTGACATGTTAGCCAGTCAGCAGACCACTCAAAGGTTAGCCCACCACTCGTAGAGGTTAGCCTGTTGCTATGATTTGAACCACAGCCTAAATAGAGCATAATTACTTACAAAAAACAACAGTTGCTTGTGATGATAAACCTAGGTCAAGCCATCAGGCTGACAGGCCCCAGTTTCCCAGAGACCGGTTTTGTCTCTGTTGTACCTGCCGCCGGATCCTCCTCCACCTGCTGGCCACCTCTGCAGCTCACCGCGCGCTTCCGTTTCTGCATGGACGACCTGTCGGTCAGAGAGATACCAGGAGTTCACTTTACAAAACCAGAATGAACTGGGAATCGGTAGCTAGTAGTACCCATCAGACTAAATAGGAGTGGGTTTTTTTCTTACTCCAGGATGGCTCTTGGTTGGTAGCTAGCTCCTGCAGAGACGACCTTCCTCAGTCTGCTGTCCTCTGTAGCCGGGCGCTGGAGCTGAGGACTGGGGCTGGACCTGAGGAGCTGGATTAGACAACTGTTGACTTGGCAGGTAGGGACTGGACTTAAGACAGACCCAACCAGCAGGTCACAGTACTGGGAAACAGACATATGGGATGGATTGTTAAGAAAAGACTTGGCCACGAGATCGAAATCATTAATACTATTATGGCCTGATTTGGTTATCTGCATCTGATAATCCACCGGTCCACGACAGACAAACTGGAAACAATCAATGGCTTGGTGGTAAATATTAGACTACACTGCACTGTCCAAACAAAGGATAATGCAGCGGATATAGAATAAATGGGAGAATGGGTTTTCCTCTTGCATCTGCAGCAGATCCTTTGTTGTGACAGCTTGCAGTGACAGGACAGTATTAGCTAGCAGCAAGCTGGCTGTCAAGTGTCACATCGACGTAAAAACGGTAACAAACTACTGTACATCGATAAGATCAATTACAGACATATGTCTAGGTGACCTAGGTTTTGAAATATCTACAGTAGAGATGCAGATTGAGATTGATAAAGTCGTAATATTGACTGAAGACTAACGTCAGCTGGCCAGCAAGCTAAACTTAATTTGTTACAAGCTTATAGGAACATTTATACCAAAAAACAAACAACCTAGGATCCAGTGGCCAGTCGGCTGACTAGCGATATAATGAAATGGTAATGCATAGCTGATAGCTTGCTAACGTTAAGCCATACAGATACAACAGCTACACTAGCTAGTGTAGTGGCTAATGTATGCGTATGCTGCCTAGTTTCCACGTATGGACTCAGCATCGTTGAATGGCCCGATGCGCTCAAAGGCATTGCCAAGACGAGGATTCTCAAATGATTTGAGGATGACATACTACAGAATGACTTACTCAAACGTTGTGTATTTTTTTTATATTGAATTTTTTATATTATATTTATATATGTCCTGCTTACCTCCTGCTATCTGATATTCTTGTTATTCTTGGTCCAGCACTCTCATCCGGAAGTGATGTCACGACTGAAAACAGCCTGGCATTTTTTTTGCAACACTCAGTGCCATTGGGAAATATTTGACTGAATATCAATTTTCCTGATTTCACACACAAGATTCATCAAAGCAGAAACTGGCTTTTGCGGAAGAACAGGTTTATTTGATTGCATATTATCATACCATACTGATTTGTATAATCATGATGCAAGTAGATGTCTTTTATCCTATGTATCTGACATATTTCAGCACACCAGCCTTTGATCTAACTAGGACTTAATGCCACAAACATTTCAATCCTGGAAATGATACATTTCTGATCAAAATGAACCCCACACCACAAAGGGTTTCAACATCATGGGTAGGAGCTGAAGCATGTCTCAACAGTCTCGTTTTAAAGCACGACGTCCATAAAATCCAGTCTTCATTCATCTGTAGAGGCAGAGCAAACACATATTCAGCTGAACATGGATGAACCAGCAAGACTCAGTTACATCTAGGCTATATGTCAGAGTATGAGGATGTGTTTTAATCAAACATTTGCAGATTAAATCCATTTCAGATTTAAAGACTGACCTGTAGCACAGGGGAAGACATATTCTACCTCCGCCTGGTCACCTGGGAGGAGCAGAGAGCTTGGTTAGAAGAGGGACACCAGTGTTCAGTAAGACTAATTAGAGAGGTCCAGACTGGTTCAGCGTCGTTGAGGATGACCGGACTAGTTGAGGCTGTCTTACTTGGCTGGTAGTAGTCGTAGATCTTGACCACTGCTGGTTTCAGCTTCTGGACTGGGAGCTCCTGGATGATGTCTAGGGAGTGGTTGATGGGAATGCCTGATGGCAACTGGTGGAGAGACAAAGCATGGCTCTCATTTTGACTCATCATGGCGTGTGGGAGCAACCGACAGCAGGATACAGTACAGTATAGGCTACTGTTCCAGAATGTCAGATTCTCACCTCTCTCAGGTATATGATCACATGGTCATTCTTGGTCTCAACACGGTCGACGAGGAGAGAGTGCTTCAGCTGTGAAGACAAGCAGAGAGATGGATATCCAGCTTGAAAGGACAGGGGAAGTTTCTGAAATGGTTCCTAAATTATACCAAAAAAACACATCCCAGGACAATAAGGAATGTTCTGATTAGAACTCACCTTGTTCAAAGACTCTGGGTCTGGGACAAACCCAGACAGCATTTTCAGATCCACTATAACCATGTTGGTAGTGGCCTCCTTTCCACTATATCTGAGAAGGCAGAGAGACCAGGAGTACATAAATGTACCTCATGTCATACTGGGTACACAGAGAAATGGTTACACAGTACTGGATACTCACAATACAGTATAAACACAGTACTAGCCACACACTAGACTGGCTACACACAGTACTAGGTACACACTAGACTGATTAGACTCAGTACTGGATACCCAGCTGAGTCTCCACAGCCACTCGGGGAGCTCCAGGTGACACAGGAGAGCTTCCTGATCCCCAGACCTCCTCAGAAGGTCCCTCTATTGTCTGAGGAAGGTGTCTGCTCTTGTCAGACTGCTGTCGTTGCTTACCTGGACTGGAGCTTCAGGGTGAGTCTGGGCCTCATAGAGTTGGAGTTGCAGAGTCCTTCAGGAGTCACCTGGATGCTGAGTGTAGAGCGTTGAGTAGGGGTGGGGATGTTGTAGTGAACAGCCACCTGGGAAGCAGGAAGCCAGTTAGCCAATCATCTGCTCTGGTGGCATCTAGAGATCATAAGAAGCTAGAAGGAAATGCCACAAATAACGTAATGCCTTGCAAAGATTGTGACATCATGAGATTCATAGTCTATCACAAAGGAAGATAGAAAAACAAAACTTGCGAAGTAGGTCAGAGTGAATGAAGATGCTCCAGATGTTTAATAGATAGTTGCCAGCCAATGAGCTGTAGGAGAGCTGTGGGTTCTGCTCCACTGACCTGCACTGAGGCACAAGCAGTGCCTTTAACCTGTAAGCGGTACCTCCCCGCCAGGGCCTGCAGCGCCCTCTCCTGGTAGAGCAGCTTGTTGCTCTGGTTGACTTCAAAGAGCTGCACCTCCCCACTTGGAGGCTGGACTGACACTGAGCTGGAGCCCTCTGGACTGAACACCAGAGAAGAGAAGCGAGCCAGGGCCTGGAGTGCCACCACTGTGTCCTACACACACACACGCACACACACAAACACGCACACACACAAACACGCACACACACACACACACACACACACACACACACACACACACACACAGTTTATCAGGCTATTAATCAGGAGCTAGTAATGGTGCTCAGAGAGCACAGACCTCCGCCCCTGAATGCATTTCGTGGCTTTCATGGCATTTTGTGCGCCAAAATTGAATGAGTGCTAAATTGTTCCATGCTACACCCCTCCACCAATTTTCATGAAAGGTGGTCTGGTAGTTTTTGTGTAATCCTACAACAAACAAATAAACCAACAAATGGCTCGTGAACCCGCCCTGTGATTCAGATCCACTCCCAAATTGAATGGGTTCTACGTTGGCCCATGCTGCATCCCTCCACCAAATTTCACTAAATTCGGTCTGATAGTTTTTGCGTAATCCTGGTCCAAAAACTGAATGGCCGGCCACATTTGGGCGGCTTGTGGATCCGCCCCGTAAGTCGGATCTGCTGTCGCTGGGCGGAGGTAAACATGTGACCAGGACCGCCCAGCCAGGTGTGTCCTCTGTGGTGCTGGGGTGTACCTGGGTGGAGGAGAAGCCTCCGTAGGCGTTCTGCTGGCGGACCAGCCACCTGACAATACGGGAGGCATAACCCTGGTCTGCAGCCGACACAGAGGAGGAGCTGAGGGTCGCCAGCAGCACGTAGGAGCTGATCTCTACCGACAAAGAGACTGACGAGGGGGAGGAAGACTGGGACCAGTGAAGACCCCCTGAGGAAGCAGGAACACACACATACACACACACGGACACACACACACACACACACGCACGCACACACACACACACACACACACACACACACACACACACACACACACACACACATACACACACACACACACACACACACAGTGTTATATGTGTGAAGCAGCAGTGGTGAGGGCAGTAGGCCAGCAGAGCAGGGCTTACCCTGGGTGGAAGCCATCTTGTCCAGGTGCTTCAGAAGCGTGGCCCGGGTCTCCATGTCCCCAGCCAGAGTGAAGGTGTAGGCCAGCAGAGCTGTGGTGTAGGTGTTGCTCATATCACTGCTGGAGTTCCTCAGGCAGGACAGGCTGTTGGCAACAACAGGATCCTATACAACAACAACAACAACAACATGACACAGCAACATTACATTACTCTTCGCATCGTCTTGATGTCTCTAGCTGCTGTCGACACATACTGTACAGTTTATAAATAGTATACACACTCAACTACAGGAAGTTCAGGGAGTCCCTACTCACCGATACTGACTTGTTGAGCTCCAGCATTGAAGCAGTAATGTAGGCAGTGAGAGTGACCTCATCACTCACTCCTCCCTGCAGATACAACAGGATGATTGATTAATTAATTAATTGATTAATTAATTAACTGACATGTGCACACTGGACCAGCATGGACGCCTCTCTGACATCATCTCATCGGTCTGCCTGATCCACCTCAGCAGAAATACCTTCATTCTGTTGTTGAAGAGTTTTCCCAGTCGGAGGAAACAGCCATTGGGTTTTTGATGATCTGCTAACCACTTCTTAGATTCCTCAATAGTATTGGGATCAATATAGATGAAAGACTTGGCTTTGCCAAAAGACCTCAAGACAAAGGCAGTCAGCCTAGGGGGGGACAGAGAAGGAAATTCGGTGACTCTGCATTCTACTGGCTCTGTCATGAAGCTAACAGGATGCTGTCATACTGTACGTATATTTGACTTGACAATGACCCTATCAATGCTCACCATGTGTTTCCAGCTCCTTGTCCAAATGTACTGTAGGCACCGTCAGAGTGCTTGTAGTTCAGCTGCCTTTGGTACCCTGCCAATGGGGATTAGAAGGTCAGTGGTTATAATGTGCTATATACACAACCATGTATTCAGAGATGTACTGAAGCTATTGTCTATAAAGCTAGGATGACCTATAAGCTATAAAGAGGGAGAGTCTACACAGCTTCTGAGGAAAGGTTCAAGAAAGAAGGTGTCAGCAGACAGACAGGGACAGCAGACAGACAGGGTCAGCAGACAGACAGGGTCAGCAGACAGACAGGGTCAGTAGACAGACAGGGACAGCAGACAGACAGGGTCAGCAGATAGACAGGGTTAGCAGACAGACAGGGTCAGCAGACAGACAGGGTTAGCAGACAGACAGGGTCAGCAGACAGACAGGGTCAGAAGACAGATAGGGTCAGCAGACAGACAGGGTCAGTAGACAGACAGGGTCAGTAGACAGACCGGGTTAGCAGACAGACAGGGTCAGTAGACAGACAGGGTCAGTAGACAGACCGGGTTAGCAGACAGACAGGGTCAGCAGACAGACAGGGTTAGCAGACAGACAGGGTTAGCAGACAGATGGTAGCTGGTGTCTGACCGCTGGTGAGGAAGTTCTTGGCCTTTTCCTGGATGGCTGAGGTGAGCTGCTGGGTGTTGCTCAGATACTCCAGGATGTAAATGTTGGGGGCCAGCAGGGCCATGTTCTGCTCCCCACAGCCATAGGGCATCTTCAGCAGCCCATCCAGGTTCTGCAGGGCCCGGCCCAGGATATCTCCTGCAGCGAAACACACACCTTACTGGAACACTGGCTCTTCCTGCAGAGGGACTACAGTACCCATAGGGCTTTGTGGTGTGACTTCCGTTCATCTTAGTTAAGTGTACTCTAAGCAAAGACCACGGCATCCCGTCTCCCTATTAATAAAATGACCCTAACCAAGCATCACCATGAAGGACTGGGAGCTCTCAGAGAACTAGTCTGCTATACTTACCCAGGACTGAGACAGAAGCTCTGGCAGATCCATCAACCACTACCTTAGGCAGCTGGATGTCGACCTCCTCTGTCACTCCTCCTGGGAGCAGAGAACCAGCAGGAGCCCAGCGGAGGAGAGGACAGACCTTAATGAGGGTTACGACCAGCACACCACATCTACTCACACACTTAGCAGCTTAAAGACACGGAGATGATATCACCAACTCAATCACAGTCAACGCTGCACAACACTGACCACTGCCTGATGGACATAGCAGCCAGTTGTAGGTGTCTGTCTTCTCAGTTCCTTCAGCCTGGGAGAGAGGGAGACAGAAAGAGAAGGAGGGAGAGAGGGAGAGGGAGAGAAAGAGAAGGAGGGAGAGAGGGAGAGAGAGAGAAAGGGAAGGAGGGAGAGAGGGAGAGAGAGAGAAAGGGAAGGAGGGAGAGAGGGAGAGAGAGAGAAAGGGAAGGAGGGAGAGAGGGAGAGCAGCAAGGTATGTAGAGAACTGCCATAATCAGAGAGACAACCAGCGGAGTGTCTCCATCTTGGTTAAACCAGTAGTCATGTGAGCTGCACTGATCCCAGATCAGAGATTTGATTTATATTTTACATTCTAGTCCTTTAATAGACACTCTAATCCAGAGTGATTTACAGGAACAATTAGTGTTACAGTAAGTTGCTAAGGGGCACATCAATGGATTTTTCAACTACTGGGCTTGACCTTTCGGTTACTGGTCCAACACTATAACTAGCAGGCTACTTGACACCCAGAACCTTCCATTTCCTGTTCTGACCCATGGTTCTGACCCACCTTCACCAGGAGGCTGCGTGTCACCACATCGATGCGGCCTCTCTCTGGTACACTGACGATGCCATTGTCACAGCTAGCATGAGACGGCACAGCCTCCGCAGTCACAGACACGTTCAAAGACCCTACACACACACACACACACACATACACACGCACACACACGCACGCACACACACAGACGCACGCACGCACACACACACACACCCACACACACCCACTCACACAAACACACGCACGCACACACATACACACACACACACACATACATACACATACACCCACACACACAAGCACACAAATTACAATGTACAAAGGAGGTTGTCGGAAATTCTATTTCAGATGTTGGATACAGGTTGGATGAATATTGTATGCAGGATTATGGAGGCTATACAGTATGGAGATTAGATGAAGGTTGGATGGAGGTTGGATGGAGGCTAGTACTGTATCTCACCCAGGACTGTGGGGTCCATAGTCCAGCTAAAGGTGCTGCGTCCGTTAGCACACAGACAGGAGGAGTACTGGACACCGGTGAGGGGGGTGAGAGTGTAGTCCAAGGAGGGAGCTGGGCTCACAGACACCTGCAAGAGACCAACACCGCTGAGAGTCCAGGAGGAGAACGCTGCTTCAATTGTGGAGAAGAAACACCTGACAGAACCAACCATAAGACCCAGGTCTATCTGGAGAAGCACATTTAAACCACTGACATTAACATGGAACCAGTTCTAGAACCCTGCTGGTGTGGTCAGGTGGTGACATCATCAGAGAGAGACAGAGTACCATGATGCAACTGGGCAGGTAGTTGAAGACGGTGGCCTTCAGCTCACACAGCTCTCCCCGGATGACGGAGTAGGGCAGGCTGAGCTCCAGGAAGAAGGGCTGGAAGACGTTGAGCTGCTGGGGAGGAGCCAGGCCAAGGCCCCCAGGGGACAGGCAGAACGCCTCCATCTCCCAGGTGGTGATGGTGTCTGGGACAGTCAGGGCTACATCTGCTGAGCCAGACTCCCTGGACAGACAGATAGAAAGATGTGATATACCGTATGTACAGTAGAGGTCAGATGGTAGAAAGACAGAAACACTAATGCCGAGCTCACACTACAGGATTTTTCAAATCCTAACCAATTTCGAAATCGGGTTACATCACGCACATAAGGAGAATCTTAACAGATATTCTTCTTGCGCATCTCAAACAAGCACACACAGCAAGTGTGTTCCTTGAAAATAACGTCCCAGCACACACTACAGGATCTTATCGTGCCCGAGGGAGCAACGAACCACTGGTCTGGCTGTCTCGCTTGTAAAGTCGGGACGTAATAATCTTAAATATCAAACATGTTTGATATTATCGGGGCCGCTCCGATGGGTCTGCGAGCCGATCGGGAGGTTTAAGATTGGTTCTGTGAACCCCTCACAATACAAGATCATCTGGACCGATCATCGGCCCCGACCAACGTTCCAGACCAGATTTCTCCTCCAATTGTCGGGAGGGGTGAATCGGGGATAAATCGGCCTACAAATTCTGTAGTCTGATCCGGCATAAAGAGTATCAGCTGTGTGCTACTCACCCCACCTCCACCAGGTCCCAGATCCAGGTCTCAGGGAAGAAGGTTCGGACTGTCAGGACTGGGGGAGGAGGACCATAACTAGAGCCTTTCGGACCGGCTCCAGCCATATCAATGGCCATTGCTATAGGACCACTGTCTCCATACCTCCCCACTGTGGAAAAAACACACAACATATACTGTTTTTATACAACAGCAAAAACACACAAAAACATTTTATGCCATATAAAGTAATACAATACTAAAACGTATTCATAAATGAATTTATTCCCCTAAATAATTGCCATGCCCACAGGAAACATTCATGTCTTCTAAGGTCCTTCTGTTACGTCCAACTGCATGTCTGCTCTATGAAAACCACACAATACAAAGAAAAATCTCACCATAACTGTGATGATAATAATCTCTTCCTTTGTACTTTAGGCAGGATGGTTCTCTGAGCAACAGGTTTGTTGCCACCTTCAGTCCCAAACTCTAAACAAAACAATCATGTTTCTTACTCCTGTTAAGGACTACAGATGGAATGAAGCTTTTAGCAAAATCTGGTGCGGCCATCTTTTTGTTTCTTGCAAACATTTAATGCATGTGCACATTGTCCTATTAAATATATGTAAACGAAAGTAAACTAAACTTGTACTATGTTAGTGAGGCAGGGGGCCAGGAGTGTCCTGGTCTCATTACATCTAGGACCAGCTGGCTGAAGGAACAGACACACAGCCCCACACTTTCTCAGTCCAAAACCGGAGGGGGCAGATGTGCAGTACTATCTTGGAGAGGTCTGTCTGGCAAAATATATTTACCTCAATAAGACAAACATGTATGAATAAAGGTGAAATAATCCCTGGAGGAACGTACCTGAAACACGGCGTAGGCGCCCTCGTCGGCACGGCCGGGGTAGGGAAGCACATACCTCCTGGGACGCACGTGGAGGCAGCTCTGAGGATCGTTCACCTCGTAGGGAGGGGAATCTGCCTTTGTGACCGGCAGCATTTGAAATATCTAGTGAGGAGCAGAAGGGAGGACAGAGGTCCCTCAGAAAACCAGACATGAACCCATTAGGTTTGTCAGCCCAGCAGCAGACCAGACTTCTGAATGTGTTGGGTATTCTGAGTGCGTTGAGTGTGTTGAGAGTTCTGAGTGTGTTGAGTGTGTGAGTCCTGGTGTTACTACCTAGGCTAAAAAGCCTTAAAAAAAGGCTTAAAATTATTATTATTATTATTATTATTATTATTACTTTGTCCACATCCAGCTGCTTCCCAGGCTCCATGATGAGGACACTGCGGTCCACGGCGCTGAGGCCACACAGGGAGCCCGGCTGGGCCAACACCTGCAGACTGCTCTCCTCTCCCGGGATCGCTCTGGACGGAGAGAACGCCACCGACACCTGAAACACACACACACACACACACACACACACACACACACACACACACACACACACACTCACACATACACACACACACGCACGCACACACACACACAAACACACACATACATACACACACACACACACACACCCACGCACGCACGCACGCACACACACACACACACACACACATACACACACACACACACACACACATACATACACACACACACACACACACCCACGCACGCACGCACACACGCACACACACACACACATACACACACACACACACACACATACACACACACACACACCAAATCTATATCATGTCACCATTTGTATCTACATGCATTCTTTAATCTGACATTACAAACTCACCTTGTGTTTGAAGCATTTCTGGGTGGGGAAGTCCATGCTGTGAGCAATGATGCTCTCACTAGGCAGGACGCTGTAGACCAGCACCTGGACGAGGGGAGCCATCTCCGGAGACACGCCCAGCTGGAAGGTCACCTCCCCCTCAGACACTACAACATCACAGTAGGTCAAGACCCTTCCAGTCAGACCCTCCTCCTCACTAGCCAAGACGATCCTACTCCTCCTCACTAACAGGGACTATCCTCCTCCTCCTCACCTGGAACAATCCTGCTCCTCTTTACTCACCAGGACTATCCTACTCCTCCTCCTCACCTGGAACAATCCTGCTCCTCTTTACTCACCAGGACTATCCTACTCCTCCTCCTCCTTCTCCTCGCCTGGAACAATCCTACTCCTCTTTACTCACCAGGACTATCCTACTCCTCCTCCTCACCTGGAACGATCCTGCTCCTATTTACTCACCAGGACTATCCTACTCCTCCTCCTCCTCGCCTGGAACAATCCTACTCCTCTTTACTCACCAGGACTATCCTACTCCTCCTCCTCCTCGCCTGGAACAATCCTGCTCCTCTTTACTCACCAGGACTATCCTACTCCTCCTCCTCCTCACCTGGAACAATCCGACTCCTCTTTACTCACCAGGACTATCTTACTTCTCCTCCTCCTCGCCTGGAACAATCCGACTCCTCTTTACTCACTAGGACTATCCTACTCCTCCTTGTCGTCCTCCTCCTCACATGGAACAATCCTACTCCTCCTCTTCACACACCAGGACTATCCTCCTCCTTCTCCTCCTCACCTGGAACAATCCTCCACCTCTTTACTCACCAGGACTATCCTAATTCTACTCCTCGTTCTCCTCACCTGGAACAATCCTACTCCTCCTCTTCATACAGCAGGGCTATCCTTCTCCTCCTCCTCCTCACCTGGAACAATCCTACTCCTCTTTACTCACCAGGACTGTCCCCAAACTCCACCTTCATGTGTCCCTGCTGCACGATGACGCCCCTGGATAACGCCTGGAAGAGGGAGAGTGGAGAGCAGCTGTTTACACAAATCAAATCAAATCAAATCAAACTTTATTTGTATAGCACATTTCATACACAGAGGCAACACAATGCGCTTTACAGAGAGAAATGGGGGGGGGGGGGGGGGCGCATAAGTCCCACCCCTACATATTCTACAACACACACTGAGGGGAAGAGCAAGACATCCTCTGAGGGTGGGGGCAGGGTTAGGGTGAGGGGGAGGGCAGGGTGAGGGGGAGGGCAGGGTTAGGGTGAGGGGGAGGGTGGGGGCAGGATTAGGGTGATGGGGAGGGCAGGGTTAGGGTGAGGGGGAGGGCAGGGTTAGGGTGAGGGTGGGGGCAGGGTTAGGGTGAGGGGGAGGGGAGGGGAGGGGAGGGGAGGGGAGGGGAGGGGAGGGGAGGGGAGGGGAGGGGAGGGGAGGGGAGGGGAGGGGAGGGGAGGGGAGGGGAGGGGAGGGGAGGGCAGGGTGAGGGTGAGGGTGAGGGTGGGGGCAGAGTTAGGATCTCCAGGTGTTTCCTGGTCTGACTCACCAGGTATATTAAATCCACAGAGCCCCTGGTGACTGTCTCACCAACCAGGGTGTATTTGACGGTGATCATCTCTTTTCCCCCACAAGGCAGAGGTTCGTCTTTCTTCTGAATGGCCAGAAAGCTGATTGTTTTGCTGTCGGCTGAGGTGGGCTGGATCATAGACAGTGTGTGTACTCCTGTTTTAAAGTAGGGAGACCTATATCCATAATATTCAACTTTTCTTGTGGCACTTGCCTGTAAAAAAATAAATAAAAAAGCATTATTTAAACACTACTTCCACTCCTGGCAAGACTGTCTTTCAAAAAGCTAGAAAGACTTGATCTTACTATCAGCTTAATATCGTCTTCACGGAAGTCCGTTGTGTTGAGGGTGAAAGTGGCGATGCCATCTCTGTCAGTGGTCAGATTCTGTAAAAGGCGTGGGGACCACTGCTCCCCCTCAAACAGGTAGACCACCTGGTCAGTTATGGGGCTGTTGTTGAGGTGGACCACTTTAACCTGAGCGGGGGAAGATACGGTGCTGGATGTAAGGTCTTTGTTACCTCAGTAACAAGCCTTAGAATGACACTTCATAGTTTACACTTAATGGAAGTAATCTGTCATTTGAATAAATCCTATTTGTATTTACCTTGCCCTGGACTATTGCTCCACGCTCGAAAACCTTTGGTGTTTCGATAAACGTGTGTGTTCCCCTCACATATGAAAGTTCAATATGTTTCACCTGGTGGCTTGTTATACCTGTCAAGGGGAGACATGTTAGAACAGCACCAGTGGACAAAGTGGACAAACCCTGAGTGTTTCTAAAACCACAAGATGAAAGTGCTCTAGAGTGAACTGTAGAATAGTGTAGAAATAAATACAGTGCACTAATACAGTATAGTGTAAAAAAAATAAAATAAAAGAAGTAGTAATACAATGTAGTAATACAGTGTTGTACATAATACAATATAGTAACACTGTTGTATGAAAAGACCAAGTCATCAGTGCTCACCTGTCCCCTCCTCCTCTACCTTGGCGCTGAGTATGAGTGTGTCTCTGACAGCCTTCTGGTCCATCTTTGTGAAGGTTGACATGTTGAAGACATAAGAGCCACAGCCAGTCTTGTCCAACTGAGAACAGAGCAAAACTGGGCTTGTATCTGCAGCATCATACAGTCACACAGACATAGTATTACTGTGTGCCGGCCACAGCTGGTCCTGATGAGTCCGGCTTAAGGAAAGCAGACACAGCAACTGAGGATTAACTACCCCTTTGACCGCCAAGACTCTGCATGGCAACCCAAATATCAGACCGCTAGTTAAAACAGGAATTCCCAGAAGTCCAAGGGTGATATTTGTGCTTTTCTGGTTGCAGGCAAAGCTACTCTGCTACATACAGCACCGTATACAGTCCTGTACATACCTGCGTGGCCTCTATGTGACAGGGGGCAGTGATCTCTAGGGTTTCTGTAAAATCTTCAGGTCTAAACAAGTGTTGGTTCAGCGGTCTGCAGATCTCCATTTCCACTGTTCCAGGGACTGGCTGGCCATACGTGTACCTGGCAGCAGAACACGCGTAACAACAACCTTAAACGTCTGAGGTCAAACTATTCTGACAGCCCATTCAAACCTGTATAAATCCCACCTCATGGGTGTTCAGATAAGCAGTTTATAGTGACATGGCAGCTCTTATGCAACTACAATGTTATTATTACAGGTATTGCTATGGAGTAATACATGTACACTTAAAGATAAAGTGTTAACATTCAGTGTTAACCCCCTTCTTTGAGGTATCTCTGGACTAAGGTGACCAGTTAAGAAAGCCTAAATCTAGCCTACTTTATCCTGTTTTTTTCTTAAATGATCTTAATCCATAATTTTGTTTTGTTTTTGTTTGGGTCATTAAGTAATGTGTTGTGTTATTGTTGTCTTGTATATCAAATGATTTTTACTCAATCCATAATCAATCAATCAATCAATCAATCAATCAATCAAACATTGCTTAACTGTGATGAGGAAGACTTACGTGGCACACACTTCAGCTTTGAATTGCTCTTGAACAATGCTGATGCTCTCTTCCATCTTCAGC
This sequence comes from Borostomias antarcticus, assembly GCF_949987555.1. NCBI lineage: Eukaryota > Metazoa > Chordata > Actinopteri > Stomiiformes > Stomiidae > Borostomias > Borostomias antarcticus. Next base: position 29,104,896 of record NC_140234.1, read on the forward strand.
TTGATGTCAAACTTTGGCAAAACTGAACACAGAGAGTACCAGGCAGGGTCAACTGAACACAGAGTACCAGGCAGGGTCAACTGAACACAGAGAGTACCAGGCAGGGTCAACTGAACGCAGAGAGTACCAGGCAGGGTCAACTGAACACAGAGTACCAGGCAGGGTCAACTGAACACAGAGAGTACCAGGCAGGGTCAACTGAACACAGAGTACCAGGCAGGGTCAACTGAACGCAGAGAGTACCAGGCAGGGTCAACTGAACACAGAGAGTACCAGGTAGGGTCAACTGAACACAGAGAGTACCAGGCAGGGTCAGTGTCTTGATTTTGGATTGAACCTTGGTTTTCTGCACGCTAACTCAAATATCTGCCATTATGTTAAAAGGATATCCTCATGGTTTCAGAATGACAATCTCTCAGGGCAAACTGAGTTCAGGATAGTGTAGTTCTAAACCACCTACTCCACTACATCAGCCTGGGAACTCAAGCAGACTGCCATCCAGGTTAAAGGTCAAGTAGCACAACTCACCATACTTCTCTACCTTGAAGCTGTGATAGATTCTCTTTTCACCAATAACCACAACAACATAATAACTTCCTTTGGGAGCTTCGGAGTTCAACGGGTGAGAAAGCTGCAGTATTTTGCCATTGGATGTCGTGTTGATCCACTGTCCAATCCTGTTGGAATTCACATCCTGGTTAAGTGACAGGATGTGAAAGACATGAAAATTACAGTTAGAATTCAAGTTTAGAATTGGGGAAAATAAGACTGATAGAAAGACATATATCAATGATTGATGTCCCTGGTAATGCTGAGAAACAGCTGAGTATGGGCTGGGGGGGGGGGGGGGGGGGGGGGGGTGGCAGGGAGGTAGAGCTGAGGAACAGCTGGGGGGGGGGGGGGGTAGTGCACATGGATGATGGATATGGATGACAGCTCAGTGTGCCACTGTCTGCTAGAAGCCACATAACATATCTTATTCAAAAGTTCTGAAAGTGTTCAACAGTTCCTTTTACTACAATACCTGTCATGGATGATGTATTTGGATGATGTACATGAAAGGTGGATGATGACCAATGTGCCTGTCATTATCAAGTAAAGGACTGGAGACTATCTTACCTCCACCTCTATGACGTCGTACTGTGAAGAGCAAACACAAAGCAGAAGAGTTACATTTAAAATCCCTTCAGAACGACAACCTTCTGAAGTATTACCAGAGAACAGAATGGTGGTGGGAGGCATGTGGGATATTTTAGCTGGTGAGGAAAATCTGTCGGCGCATGACACAATACCAGTACTGAATCAGAGTACTGATGCAGAGGATCAACATTAAGCTGCCCTCTGCAGTACTAGACTAGACTAGTCTATCTATGACAGCCTTACTCGTCTTCCATCTATGGTTGTCCACTAGTCTACATCCACAGTTGTCCACTAGTCTGCCAGCCATCCATAGTTGTCCACTAGTCTACTATCTATTGTTGTCCACTAGTCTACTATCCATAGTTGTCCACTAGTCTACTATCTATAGTTGTCCACTAGTCTACTATCTATAGTTGTCCACTAGTCTACTATCTATAGTTGTCCACTAGTCTACTATCTAAAATTGTCCACTAGTCTACTATCTAAAATTGTCCACTAGTCTACTATCCATAGTTGTCCACTAGTCTACTATCCATAGTTGTCCACTAGTCTACTATCCATAGTTGTCCACTAGTCTACTATCCATAGTTGTCCACTAGTCTACTATCCATAGTTGTCCACTAGTCTACTATCTATAGTTGTCCACTAGTCTACTATCTATAGTTGTCCACTAGTCTACTATCTATAGTTGTCCACTAGTCTACTATCTAAAATTGTCCACTAGTCTACTATCCATAGTTGTCCACTAGTCTACTATCCATAGTTGTCCACTATTCTACTATCTATAGTTGTCCACTAGTCTACTATCTATAGTTGTCCACTAGTCTACTATCTATAGTTGTCCACTAGTCTACTATCTATAGTTGTCCACTAGTCTACTATCTATAGTTGTCCACTAGTCTACTATCTATAGTTGTCCACTAGTCTACTATCTATAGTTGTCCACTAGTCTACTATCTAAAATTGTCCACTAGTCTACTATCCATAGTTGTCCACTAGTCTACTATCTATAGTTGTCCACTAGTCTACTATCTATAGTTGTCCACTAGTCTACTATCTAAAATTGTCCACTAGTCTACTATCTATAGTTGTCCACTAGTCTACCATCTATGACATTGTATCATAATTGCCGTGAAAAAGTCAGTTTTGATGAGATTTTATTAGGCAAAAACAAACCTGCTTATTTATTGTCTGTCATTTTCACAAATAATTGTTTAGATACATTACAGTAGATCTCTAGGAAAGCATTTAGAGAAAGGATTGTGTGATTCATTAATGTTCTTGGGATCCCCCGGTTGAGAATCACTGCACTAGTGTATGTGTCTCTGTCAGTCAACTGGTCTGATATTCACACCATCTTTATACTGATGTCTCAAGGAGATACATCTACAGTACATCTCCACTGTCTAAATGTCTAAATGATCTAAACAACATGAGCTTCCTAGATTACATAATGTTGCTCTCTGGGGTGTGGGGGGTATCTCATGGTGTTCTCTGGGGGGGGGGGGGGGGGTCATATGGTCAGGAACAGTGTCATGACTTCTGGTTCTATAGATTTATTTTTCAAGGGGCTCTGCTGTACTTTAGCCCTGACACGTACCGTACGGTTACAGCTGCAACTCTGAGCTGTTTGTGTAGCCTGATCAAACAGACAAGGCAGGCTAAAGAGCAGTACTATAGAGTTACAGAATGCCTAGATGTTCATGGAGGATGCCCAGTCAGTCATAGCAGTGTTGGATAATGAAAGGTTTTGTCTCACTGTACAAAAGCCTGTACAAAAGCAGCATTTCTGACAATACAGATGCAGTATCTTTACATGTTTATCTGATTGATATTGCTCACACAGTGGTCACACACTTATGATCCTGCTGGCTAGCAGAGGAAGGGACTAGTTATCGAGGGGTCGTCCAAACAGAGCTCTGTGTAAACAGAGGGGTCGGAGGTCCACATCAAACACTCACCTGCTGATTGACCGGTCTGAAGCTAGTGTCCAATGTTACCACTCTGAAATGCACTGCAGAGAAATAGGGGAACAGACTCTTCAGATGATATAAAGCATCCAAAACTGCTCTAAACAGATACAGTACAATGGTGGATGAACTTTTCTTTCTTTTGTTTGACATATGATTGTCTTGGCTTTGTCAATAGTTTGACACAGGAGACATGTTCACTGGACAAATCACCTGTCTGTCCTGGGATGTAGATGGGTTTGTCTGTCTGGATGAATGTCAGGGGACCATAGGGTCTAATCATGACTTTCCTCTCCTCTGTCGATGAAAACGCTTCACCTCGAACCTCCACCTTGAAGTTCTGCACCTTCTCCTCCTGCACTACTGGAGCCTATCAGGAAGAGAGAGAGAGAGAGAGAGAGAAAGAGAGAGAGAAAGAGAGAGAGAGAGAGAGAGAAAGAGAGAGAGAGAGAGGGGGGGGAGTGAGAGAGAGAGAGATAGAGAGAGGGAGAGAGGGGGGGGAGTGAGAGAGAGAGAGATAGAGAGAGAGAGACAGAGAGAAAGAGAGAGAGACAGAGAGAGAGAGAGGGGAGAGAGAGAGAGAGACAGAGAGAGAGACAGAGAAAAAGAGAGAGAGAGAAAGAGAGAGAGGGGGGAGAGAGAGAGAGACAGAGAGAGAGAGAGAGAGAGAGAGAGAGAGGGAAAGAGAGAGAGAGAGAAAGAGAGTCAATCAAAAAACAGCACATATTCAGAACCAGATAGATTTCACCAGATCACATTCGGGCGGCTGCGGCTCAGGAGGTAGAGCGGGTCGTTCAATGACCCTAAGGTCGGCGGTTCGAATCCCGGCTCCTCCTGTCCACATGTCAAAGTGTCCTTGGACAGGACACTGAACCCCAAATAGCTCCCAATGAGCAGACTACCACCTTGCATGGCAGCTGCCTCCATTGTTGTGTGAATGGGTGAATGAGAGGCCATTGTAAAGCGCTTTGGATAAAAGCGCTATATAAGTGCAGTCCATTAACCATTTACATTGATACGACCAAAAACACGGCACTCAGAAGATGCAGTGGAGGAGAAGCAACAGGTGGCCTGGCCAGAGAGTCTGTGCTCCAATGAGAACAGCATGGCTGCTGGACTGACCTGGAACTGGAAGCAGCGGTGGAACTCCTGGTCAGAGGTCTCCTGGAGGAGGATCCGGTTCTGCCCCTCGGACAGCAGAGAGATGGTCATGACCAGAGTCTCGCTGGGCCTCAGGAGGCTGGCGCACAACTGGGCCTCAGAGCCGGCTGGGATCACCGCAGGGATGGCCACCATGTAAGCCCTGCAGGGAGAAGACACACACACACACACACACACACACACACACACACACACACACACACACAGACATGCACACAGACATGTTGGCTTAAAGTATCTATTATTTGGTGACTACTGTAGCATAAAGGGTAGAGTACTGTTATGCCTGGTATCTTTAAGAGTGCAGGTTTACTCACGGCTTTGGGGTTTCCTGACCGACGGCCAGCAGGAGGAGCGAGGCCAGCAGCATCCACCTCCACATCGATACCCCAGGAACAACCATATCTGAAGCTGCTGTGTCGCCTGTGTAAAACTGGTCACACACAACTCCTACAGCACACTGAGCTGAGGGATGAGCAGAGGTACTTATACAGCCCCGGAGGAGTCAGGAGCACCAATCATTAACAGGCTTGTGTCAATACCTGGGGCTTGCAGCACACTGAGCAGTACAGACCAGCATCATGAACTTTGGCTACAGTCCAAAGGCTCTTCTGAGAGCTGCAATAATCAATCAATCAATCAATCAAAGCTTTATTTGTATAGCGCATTTCATACCCAGAGGCAACACAATGCGCTTTACAGAGAACAAGGGAGGTGGGCATACGACCCACTCTCTACATATTCCAGAGGGAAGCAAAAAAACAGTAATCACCCGGGGGCCAGATAAGTGAGCTGTAAAAATTCTTCCCTGACCCCTCTCAACAGAGGCGATCGAGCAAGCTCCAGGAGTATGTTTGTCTACCGGCTAAGAACATTTATAAAGCAATACATTGCATTAAATTACATTTCAGAGTGAGAGGTTAAAAGCATAATAGGAGAGAGAATATTCTACGGACATGCTACATCATCTACAGCAGACACAGGGGTATCTATCGGACTTCGGGAGGTCTGCTGGTGACAGTGGGGCATCCACTGGACCTGGTTAGAAGATAGGAGGGAGAGAGAGAGGCACTAGGGAGAGGGAAGGCAGGGAGAGGGAAGGCAATAATAATAATAATAATAATAATAATAATAATAATAATAATAATAATAATAATAATAATAATAATAATAATAATAATAATAATAATAATAATAGCAATAAGGGGACAAAGATCTAATCTTCACATCATTTTACCTGTCAGGGCAAGTTCTATCTGTCTGCTGTAAAGCTAAGTATCTGGGACATGTCATCACAGATCAAATGTCTGATGATGATGACTTGTATAGACAGCGCCGCATGTTATATGCACAAGCTAACATGTTGGTTAGGAAATTCCACTGGTGCTCAGACAATGTCAAGATAAGCCTGTTTAGAGCGTACTGTACTCCTCTCTACACTGCTCCCTTGTGGATAAAGTTTAATAACGCTAGCATCCATAAGCTAAAGGTTGCCTATAATGACTGCATGCGTATATTGCTTAAAAAGCCAAGGTGGTGCAGTGCAAGTGAACTGTTTTGTAGTGCAGGTGTCAATACGTTTCATGCCCTGTTGAGGAATCTGATGTACAAATGTATATGCCGACTGAATGGTTCTCAGAATTCCATTATTGTGCTGCTGTCGAATCCTGGTTTCAGTGCGGTGAGATACCAGTCACCTATGTGGAAACACTGTTGTTGCCTTTTTTAATTTTTGTTGTATGTGTTTTGTAATGGACCATGAGTCTGCATAAAAAAGTTGATTGAATAATACTAATAATAACAATAATAGCAATAATAATAATAACAACAATAATAATAATAGCAATAATAACAATAATAGCAATAATAATAATAATAATAATAATAATAATAATAATAATAATAATAATAATAACAATAATGAGCTTTATTTGTATAGCACTTTTCAGACGGAGACTGCAACTCAGAGTGTTTTGACATTCCAGCACAAAACCATGGACATGTGTGATATTTATCATCGGGTCGTCCACAGACGGGCCTCCCATCTTTGTCTCCAGTTATCCCGGCCCTCCATACACCCGGCCATCTCATCGCTGGTCTCCACTCCAGCATCCATCTTGATTATGTCCACAAATGTTTTGGTAGGACGTTCCTCACGACTTGCGTCTGCACCATGCATATGGCTCCCTTAACACCAGCTTCCTGGCTGGAAGCTCATGGTGTATGCAGCAGTGCCCAACCAGCCTCATTCTCCTTGCTGCTATCTTCCCACTCACCCTTGGGTTGAGAGCTTTATACTAGTCCAAACTCAGTGTCTCTGCGACCTTCCCATGTTGAGATATGGCCATTTCATTTCTCCCCATTGACAATGAAGTCCAAAAATGAATGGAGGTGAATGGCCGTCTGTGTTTGCCATGCAGGGTGCTAGCCTGCTCATTGGGAGCAATTTGGGGTGCAGTGTTTTGCCCAAGAAGACTTCGACATGTGGACAAGAGGAGCCGGGATTCAAACTGCTACAGTACCCCTACAATCATTGGACGACCCACCTCCTGAGCCACATCCGCCCAAAATTGAATGGGTTCTATGTTGGCCCATGCTACACCCCAACAGACAAATAAACGCACGAACAAACAAACACATGCCACTGAAAACTTTTCACTCCTGCCCAAAAAATGTATGAAGGTGAGTGGGCAGCCATGTTTGGCATCCCCCTCGCGTCACAGCCAACAGGGGACGGTTTGGTGCACTCCGGGCTCTCCCTGTGCATCACCCATTCCAAACCCTATTCCTCTATTCCAAGACTAATATACAGTAAAATTGTCTCTTTGTGTATACCCAGTAGTTTCTCAACTGACTACTGTATGAAGAGTACTGTAAGCTGTGGCGGATGGATCGTGTGGTTCTGGTATGGAGGTGGATGCTACTGACCTCGCTCCTCCTGCTGTCTGTCAGCCAGGAAACTCCAAGGCTGTTCTCCACTGTTAACAGAATTAGAGTTATCCAAGGTTGATAATGGTTGGTTATGTGGTGGTTATAATAGTGGTAGAAGAGGTTAAATCACAGGCTAGCATCTCTCTCTGTCCCTCTGCAGTGCACTTCAGGGTCATCTCTGTGGACATCTGCAACAACTCTAACATGGAGTGGGTGGATTGAAAGGTCTTGAACCAGGCAAGCGTTGCTCTTTAGCCTGTCTTTTTTGTTTGATCACAGCACACAAAGAGGTCAGAGTTGCAGCTGTAACCATGCAATACATCTAAGGGCTAAGGTACAGCAGAGCTGCTCTGTTCACGGATTCAGGACCAATGTTAGTGTTTACTGACTCAATGGCAATGTTAATTTGTTTTTAATGTGTTTATTTATAACATTATTTATCTGTGATTTTTTTCTTGTCACTTTACTATGTATTGTTGTGTTTTTTGAAAAATTTGAAAATAAGACTTAAGCCATTATTTTAAGAAGGTGACAATATTGTTTTTTTGTCGACCTCTAGAAGAGTAGCTGTTACCATTTGTAACAGCTAATGGGGGTCCTAATAAACTAAACTAAACTAAACTAAACTAATGGGCTGGCCACCATTACCAGGCGGCCCTCTATGGCTTGAACAATTACCTTGGACAATCAACGAAGTAAGGGAACTGGGAACACAGGGGAACAATAATAATGAACAACTTTAATAACAACAAATAATAAAACATAAACAGTCCCAGTGTTTCCCCTAAGATTTTTTCAGGGGGGGTGATAGGCCACCCGAAACTACTAGAGTTGTCGTGGACATGGTCTTGACAGTGCCGTCACAGACATGCGCAGTAAGGCGTTTTTAGCATAGACATCAATATACTGTAGGTATCAATAGCATGCTGGGAAGGACTGTTTCAGCTAGCTATTTTGCAGGTATTAGGACTGAAATAATTTCATGATGGCTAAGACCAACTGCTTTGCTAGCTATGCTTGTAGCGCTAGCAGTAGATTACTGCTGTCAGTCTTGTCATATCTAGCTAGGTAGCTAGGTAGCTGAGATACATCAGAGAGCAGCGCCCAAGAGCACCTGTTCAGCCAACCCCAGCTGTGTCAAACCTAGCTGCTCATAAACTGAAACAGTGATGCACCACCCTTATTCTTCAACATTTGTCGCCTCTTAAAGCAACTAAGGAGTTTTCAGTTTGTGTTGATTTTAGCGGCACCTGTGGACTAAAGCAGTAGTGTTTTCCCAGAAAGATGACTGCATTTCCCATGAGCACCACCACTTCCTGTATTTCTAGCGTGAGCCACCAGTATTCGTTTTGAGGCGCAGGATTCACACAGTAAACCTGTATTATAAGTTGGTCTCTCCCATTACAGCACTGTGAAGCTTCACGTAAGACTCCATCTGTCTGTAAAGTAATTATATTACAGTACATATTTTAATACTAATACTGTATTGTATATGAATCTAGATTAGAGTCCAGGGTAAACTGTTGCACCTTTCTTTGTCCATTTTCGCTTAGTTGTTCCAGGTGCGGCAGTCTCAAAAATAATAAGACACAGAGTATGGAAAGACTTGGACACCACAAAAACGTTAAGGAAGACTCCTTAGACAGTTGAAGCTCTGTTTGGGTCTTCGCGACCAGCGTCCAACATGACCGAAACGTTTGTCCAGCAATTTGCACCTTTTTTTTCTTCCTCCTCCTCGTCAGTCTCTTTGTCGGTAGAGATCAGCTCCTACGTGCTGCTGGCGACCCTCAGCTCCTCCTCTGTGTCGGCTGCAGACCAGGGTTATGCCTCCCGTATCGTCAGGTGGCTGGTCCGCCAGCAGAACGCCTACGGAGGCTTCTCCTCCACCCAGGTACACCCCAGCACCACAGAGGACACACCTGGCTGGGCGGTCCTGGTCACATGTTTACCTCCGCCCAGCGACAGCAGATCCGACTTACGGGGCGGATCCACAAGCCGCCCAAATGTGGCCGGCCATTCAGTTTTTGGACCAGGATTACGCAAAAACTACCAGACCGAATTTAGTGAAATTTGGTGGAGGGATGCAGCATGGGCCAACGTAGAACCCATTCAATTTGGGAGTGGATCCGAATCACAGGGCGGGTCCACGAGCCATTTGTTGGTTTATTTGTTTGTTGCAGGATTACACAAAAATTACCAGACCACCTTTCATGAAAATTGGTGGAGGAGTGTAGCATGGAACAATTTAGCACTCATTCAATTTTGGCGCACAAAATGCCATGAAAGCCACGAAATGCATTCAGGGGCAGAGGTCTGTGCTCTCTGAGCACCATTACTAGCTCCTGATTAATATGCCTGATAAACTGTGAGTGTGTGTGTATGTGTGTGTGTGTGTGTGTGTGTGTGCGTGCACGTGTGTGTGTGTGTGTGTGTGTGTGTGTGTGTGTGTGTGTGCGTGTGTGTGTATGTGTGTGTGTGTGTGTGTGTAGGACACAGTGGTGGTGCTCCAGGCCCTGGCTCGCTTCTCTACTCTGGTGTTCAGTCCAGAGGGCTCCAGCTCAGTGTCAGTCCAGCCTCCAAGTGGGGAGGTGCAGCTCTTTGAAGTCAACCAGAGCAACAAGCTGCTCTACCAGGAGAGGGCGCTGCAGGCCCTGGCGGGGAGGTACCCCATACAGGTTAAAGGCACTGCTTGTGCCTCAGTGCAGGTCAGTGGAGCAGAGCCCACAGCTCTCCTACAGCTCATTGGCTGGCAACTATCTATTAAACATCTGGAGCATCTTCATTCACTCTGACCTACTTTTACGATTTTTTGTTTTCTTTTTTTTTTGTTGATGAACCCCAGTCAGTGATCCTCTAGTCAGTGATCATCTACTCTAGTCAGTGATTCTCTAGTCAGTGATCCTCTAGACTCTAGTCAGTGATCCTCTAGTCAGTGATCCTCTAGTCAGTGATCCTCTAGACTCTAGTCAGTGATCCTCTAGACTCTAGTCAGTGATCCTCTAGACTCTAGTCAGTGATCCTCTAGTCAGTGATCCTCTAGTCAGTGATCCTCTAGACTCTAGTCAGTGATTCTCTAGTCAGTGATCCTCTAGTCAGTGATCCTCTAGTCAGTGATTCTCTAGTCAGTGATCCTCTAGTCAGTGATTCTCTAGTCAGTGATCCTCTAGTCAGTGATTCTCTAGTCAGTGATTTACCCTATGAAATGATCTCATGATCTTGCAAGTCGTTGCCACATTTGTTGATGTGATATTTTCCTTCCCACCTTCCCGCGTCCCAAAGCAGCAAAGAAACATTCTAATCAATAGCTTTCCTCGTTTTTCATTGGGTGTGTGGGACTGGTATATATTCATCCACAGGGACTGAGGGCCAGTAAATAAACACTCCAAACCTCATCAACAAACGTCATGGCCTGATCTGATTGCCCTGTAAACATCCTTTCAGTAAGCTCCATTATGAATCAGTCCTAATGCTCTGCATGAGCGCATTAGGATACAAAGATGTGGTTAGAACATGTGGTTGCAAATGCCTCTCACACACACACACACACACACACACACACACACACACACACACACACACACACACACACACACACACACACACACACATGCGCATACAGTGAGTAGGCTACCAAACGAACCTTCACAGTAACAACCTGTTGTATCTGGGTTGTTGAGAAGCATCATCCTGAAAACCTTCAGGTACCTCACAAGTTCATGAGAAAGAGTGTGTGTATAGAGGAGAACGTGATCACATGAACCCAGATCTACCGTCCTCTGGGAGATGACCTCTGAACCTGTCCCCTGAGCCTGCGGAGGAGTGCACACACATGCACACACGTGCGCACACACACACATGCATACACACGTGCACACACACACACACACACACACACACACACACACACACCTGCACACACATGCGCACACACACACAGTGACCCCCCTACCCACACACACACACACACACATGCACACACATGTGCACACACACACACACACACACAAACACAGTGACCTCCCCCAACCCCCCCACCCCCACACACACACACACAGTGTCTCTCACACACAAACACACACACACACACACACACACACAGTGACACACACACAGTGACACACACACAGTGACACACACTTGACTCAACAGTACAGTAGCTCTTTAAAGCCCCCTCCCTCCTCCTCTCCCTCTCTCCTGCCCTGCCCACCAGAGCCTGTGTAATATCTGCTCTCCTCCAGAGCCCTAGTACAGTACCAGGACATACAGCAGTGCATCCCGCCCTGCTGAGCACTGCCCTGGGGAAACTGAAGACACGCCTTGGATCCAAGGTAGGACATTTGGTCCACTCGGAGCGGCTCTGTTGCGTAGACTCTCACGAGGCCTGTCGCGTATAGAGAGACTCATGAGACTCTGTCGTGTCGAGAGACGCCAGGAGGACACTGCGAGACCACCAACCTGTTGCACGGAGACTCCACGGCAGCAGGGGCAGCGTTAGCGATGGCTAGAGAAGACCGCTGTGGTAGAGGGGACCGCTGTGGACGGGACCGCTCTGGTAGAGGGAGCCGCTTTAGCAGAAAGGCTGTATTGACTATAAAGCTATGACCACAGAGACAGAGAGAGATTACTGCCATAGATGTGTATTGGACGACAGTAAACATAATAGTATTGTAATGGTGGTAACCAATAGAGTTGTACTGTATGGCTGTCTGTAACCATAGTGATGTACCGTACTGTATGGTAGTAACCATAGATGTAGTTTCACCAGTTCATCTCAGGGCAGGTCTGGGTTCAGTAGATGACAAATGGATCCAGTAGCTGTAGGACATAATGGGAAGGAGAGAGGGGAGGAGGAGGAGGAGGAGGGAAGAGTGGAGGAGGAGAAGGAGGGAGGAGAGAAGAGTAGAGAACTAGGAGTGGAGAAGGAAGGAGGGAGAGGGGCAGAGGAGGGGGAAGGAGGAACAGAGAGAGCAGGGATCTCCACCTGCAGATGATCAGCGTCTTATAGGCTTCCCTCCCGGAGGCCGATCACATGGCTCCCCAGCAAACATGCGACGTCAGGGAGACGTTCAGATCATGTCTTAATAACGTCTGTCGGCCCAGAACCCCATTTGTACGTCTGCTGCAACCCTCAATATTCAAACGTCTGGCTTGTACCCCTCTAAAACGTCTCTGGACGTGCAGAACAGGTTCAATATCTGAACGTCTTAAAAAACTTTCATTCTGGCTCCTAATTGAATGTCTTTTGGACGTCCGAAAAATACATCTAAAAGATGTCTTTTAGATGTTTCTTTGCTTAGTGGGTCACACCCCGGTGGTTCCTGTGTTCCCTCCAGGAGGCCGATCACATGGCTCACACCCCGATGGTTCCTGTGTTCCCTCCAGGAGGCCGATCACATGGCTCACACCCCGGTGGTTCCTGTGTTCCCTCCAGGAGGCCGATCACATGGCTCACACCCCGGTGGTTCCTGTGTTCCCTCCAGGAGGCCGATCACATGGCTCACACCCCGGTGGTTCCTGTGTTGCAGAGGTGGAGTTGCTAGACTGTTGAAAGTCTGAGTGTCTCCATGATATTGTACTGTTATACAGTATACAGTCTGTTTTGAACTGGGGGAGAGAGGGAGGGAGAGAGGTTGTACGGGGCACAATACGTATGATACTCTGTCCTTTTTCTCTGTGAACGGAAGCTAAATGTATAATCTGTGTGAACTTTGCATTTGTTTACAACTTGCTTTTAACTTTACTGTCTTTTCTGCCTTTAAAAAAAATCATTTATTTTTTTCTGTGAAGCACATTGTGTTGCCACTGTGCATGAAATGTGCTTGATATTATACTGAATCTGAGTGTGAACCAATACTTACTGACCGTATGGATGTGGTTTATATGATACTCATTAAAACAGATAGTATATTATAACGTTAGTATACTATATTGAGGCTGATCAGGGTACGGTAGCTCTCTAGTGACTACTCTCTCCCACAGACGGTCTCTAGTGTTTACGTCATGCTGCTCTCCTCCAGCCTGCTCCTCCTCTTCATGGGTAAGGCAGCCTCGCCCTTATAACAAACCCATCAATTGGTAACATCCTCTAATCTCATCTGCTCTCTGATTGGATTAGCCCAGAGTGCCCGTGCTATAGTAGGTTCTCTCTGTCTCTTGTTGATGGTTTTCTGTCTGTCTGTTTTCTCTCTTCGGCCATGTGCCAACAGAAGCATGTTTGTTGAGGTGACGAGGGGCTGTCCTTAGACATTCATCTAGCCAACAGTCCAATAGGGCTTCCCTATTGTAAGATATAGATAGTTGAAGATTATGATTATATTAACAACACAAACTGTCTGACTCCCTCCCCCTCTATGTGTGTTCCCAGAGTGCTGTTCTGCTAGGAAGCAGGGGAACTTTGGCCAGCTGACTGGCTGCTTCACCAAAAACAGTAGCCTGAAGCTGGAGTGCTATTACCCACCCTGCCCAATTGGCTCCACGGACTTCAGTTGCCAGTTTAAGACAGGGGAGGACATCCTATTGGCTAGCTCCCAGGGGCCCCATCTCCACAGGAGCGACTCTGTCTTCTTCAGGAAAGAGGGCGTGTGCACGCTTCTACTCCCGGGCCACAAGGAGAGCCATGCTAAAGACACCACCAGCTACAACTGCACCCTGGTCCGCAGACAGCGGAGAGAGGAGAAATACATCACCATCAACTACAGCATCAGGACTGGCAAGGGTCGCTATCAGCCTGGAGATCAAACACGGGGTTCACTGAATGGGGATCACTGATTAGAGCAGGGATTCTCAACCTTTTGTAACTTAAGGCCCCACTTTTGATTGTAAAAAAAAAATTCAGAAGACCACCTTCCCAAATACATGAGATCCGAGGGAATGTTCGCTAGCTACGTTAGCCCAACACATTTATCTCAACACCAACGGATGTGATTGGCTTGGTGATATTCAATCATAACAATGTCATTGAAATTATACATTTTACCTTTACTTTTTTTTTTTTATAGAATCCCTGACTAGAGGAACACTGACTAGAGAATCACTGACTGGGGGTCACTGACTGGGGGTCACTGACTAGTCAACAGAAAGTCAAAGAAATGTCCTGCTATTACACCCACTGCTTTGATTAATATACTATACCCACGGCTTTGATTAATATATTATACTCACTGCTTTGATTAATATACAATACTCACTGCTTTGATTAATATACTATACTCACTGCTTTGATTAATATACTATACTCACTGCTTTGATTAATATACTATACCCACTGCGTTGATTAATATATTACACCCACTGCTTTGATTAATATATTATACCTACTACTTTGATTAATATATTATATACACTGTTTTGATTAATAGATGAGTGTTGCACTGTTGAATACAGAATCTCCTGACATCTCTGTCCTGACAGACAGAAAGTGGTCAAAGCATAGATCAGGGCTGGTGTCAACTCAGTTTCAATACATTTAATTGAGATTTTAAACTGAAGTACCCTTCCATCATTTCAATTACGCAAATTATTTCAAATTCTTTTGGTAAGAGAAAGCTTTTTTCATCACCAACATGTTTTGATTTTTGTATTGTGGTTTAATCTCACACATTGAATCAACTGAATTGAAATGGAATTGACCTTAACTCTAACATAGATGTTGATGAAAATTCCTTGGCTCAAAGTGAATGACATCTTTCCACCCCTCTCCCCTCCCCTGTACCGCCCCCACCCCTCTCCCCTCCCCTGGACCACCCCCACCCCTCTCCTCAGATCACATCAAGCCTTGTTCCTCTGCAGGCCTGCTGCTGCACCAGGGCCCCTCCATTTTGTGGCCCCTGATACTCCAGCTGCTGAAGAGGCTCCTCTCCTGAAGGAACCTTCACCCCAGAAGGGGAAGTCAGAGCAAATGACCAATAAAAGGCTGAAACAGTTGGACAAGTAGCCTTAATTTCTTTAGTGCATCTTGTGTATATTCATGCTTGTAAATGTTTAGAGTTTGTCTCACACCGGCATAGTTCAGTGGTTACTTCGTTGAGTTTCCTTCAGAAACAAGAGGACACCCACCCATGATGCATGTTCCTTTGTGGTAATAAAGTGTCTAAGGGGAAACATGATATTTTCTTCATGAATATGAATAATTAATGTTTTAAGTGTCATTCATTTATGTGGATAGTACTGTATCTAACTCCCAGAGCTCTAGACTCTTTGTGAGAAGTAAAAGGGCACTTTTTTTCATTTCTGGAAATCCAGAAAACCCCACAAATGACTAAGCCTCACGATCTTTTGAGCTTACACACTGCAAAAACATTAGTTAAAATACAATAAATTAATACTGAATTTGAGGAGAAATTACTTAATACTAGTGGAATTATCTGTCCATGCAGCAAGATAATTTCACTTGATAAGAAATCTTAAAATAAGAGGGTTCGAGTCTAGAAATAAGATAGAAACTAGGAAATAACTATTAAAACAAGATAATTCATCTGATATTTCCAAATGTAAGATTTTAAATCTTGGCAAGCACAGAACAATTTGCAGTGCATCCTGCGGATCAAACAACGTGGTGCGTCAGGTTACAAACGACCCTCCTTAATTGTCCGACAGTGGTGCTGAAGTAATGTGCACCACTCCGTTTTTTGATTGCATCTTGGCAACGCGAAGCAGACGCTGTGTTATATTGTTCATGCATTTGTGACTGTCTGCACGTTCATTAAAGGATTCAGAGTAGTTTGATCAGTGGCACCTACAGGAACTATTTAGTGGTGGGGCTTGATGGGGCCAGTGAAAGTCTTGGGGCTCAGAAAAGATTAGAATGACTGGGGCTTCTCAGTTGGGGGACCATTAATTTTAATGATGGCCACGGCCCTCCCTGGCCACCCTTGAGTATGATACATTCATGTACTGTATTATTTTTTGTGTGTGTGATATTTCTGCTTTATTGTGATTGGACAGTCAGGAAAGCTGGGAGAGAGAGAGTGGGGAAGACATGCAGCAAAGGGCGTGGGCTGGATTCAAACTCACACCGCTGTGGTAAGGACTGGCCTTCACGTGGTACGCTCCCCAACCCATTAAGCCACCGGGCGCCCCAATTATGTAGCTTCTGACCATTGCGTTTCCTTACCTCTGCCCCGGCAACAGCACAACATGGAAGGTATTGTTTTTGGTGGTGGTGTGTGTTGGTTGTTTCATTCGTTGGTTGGTTGGTTGATTGGTTGATTAGTTAGTTGACTGGATAGCATGATTACGCAAAAACGACCAGACAGATTTTCATGAAACTTGGTGGAGGGGTGTAGCAAAGCCAAACTTAGAATCCATTTAGTTTTGGAGTGGATCCACGAATTAAAACAAAACTTTAAGCGAAGCCAGCTCCCTGTATGTGAGCACAAGAGACAGCAGGTTTTGATTGGAGGAGGCGGGGCGAGAGCCCACTGTGCACCGGACTGCCCCCCCGCTGGCTGTGACCCGAGGGGGACACCACAGAGACCTGCCCGAACATGCCTGCCCATTCACCTCCATTCATTTTTGTGCGTGGCTGGCCAGTCTCACAGCTAGTACAGCATTTGTCTGGTTATCACTCCCTCCCGCCCTTACCTCCCTCCCTTACCTCCCTCCCTTCCTTAAAAAGGTAGTTTTGAGTCTTGTGCCATTTTGATATTTGACCCGGTAACCTTACCTTACCTTAACCTTAACCTTACATACCATCCTAATATTAGAGTAGCTGACCAGTGCCTGCTGCTCTGAAATGGCTCATAGGGAAGTCCTTCCCTCCTTGGGCCCAATAGCTCCTAATGATGATTCAGTGTTTCTCTTGTGTGGCCTGGAATAATATCACCCCTCCTTTATTGCCCAACTTTGGAGCTGATATCCAATAGGGTACCGGTAAACACCTCCTCTCTACTTTGATAGCAAGAAGTTGTGTAATCATTACAAGCCTTTATAAGCTGTTGTGTATTCTCAAATGTCAGTTGTTTGCAATGAACCCGGATGTTGCTTTGTCAATAAAACCAACATCACATGTGTAAGCCATTCGCTCGTCTGTTGGACTCTTCATTAAAAAGAGTCTGTCCCTTACTCCGTTACTCTCGACAATGTTGGCCTGCATCTCTCTGTTGGCACCACAAGAGGCAGTAGACCCATCACATCAAAATCAAGAAGGACACCAAAATCAATCCACCAATCTCCACTGCACAAGTAGAGTAGTGGTCAGAGCATTGGACTCCCACCCAGGAGACCAGGGTTCAAGACCTGGTGGGGATGACTTGATGGGACTATACCCGAAACCTTCATCCTTTCACTCCAACCTTTACCCCTTTCCTTATAGGTCAGATCCTGTCCCAACCCTTATTCTAATCCCAATTAATGTTATGGAAGCTGCTGCTAGTTGTTGTGAGCTCATGAGCTAACTGGCTATCCCGCTCTTATTGTGCTGGATTAGCATTGGAAGCATTGGAACTGATGTGTCCAGGCGACAAGACCTATCTTAATTTATCACACATTATTTAATGTCATTTCAATTCACAGCTTTTTCAGTGGCATGACTAGCTTCCGTCCTACAAGTCCTGAACAGAAACAAGCCAGCCACGCACATAAGCCAGGCTTGACCTGGTCTGGTTTGGACTTGGGCTCAGGAGTAAAAGTTTCCCACCATTCATTGTCAATGGGCAGGGGGGGGTTGAAATGGCTATATCTCAACGTGGGAAGGTCACAGAGACAAGGGGGTTGGTCTGGCATAAAGCTCTCAGCCTAACAAATGCAGCAATACCAAACATGTCCTGCTCGCAGAGCCACAAAATGCATTAATGGATAGAGGTCTTTGCTCTCCGAGCACCATTTCTAGTTCGCCCTCTTCTAGTTTCTAGTTCCCAGAGACACTTGTTCCGTCTAGAGTGCCTTGATCTAAGCGCATGCTCGTCCAGTAGTGAGGGTGGAATTCCAAAGCACATGCTGTGGTCTTATAGGGCTTCCCACTTGTAGGCTATAGATAGTTGAAGATTATGATTATATTAACAACACAAACTGGCTGACTGCCTCCCCCTCTATCTGTGTTCCCAGAGTGCTGGTCTGCTAAGAAGCAGGGTGACTTTGGCCACCACAAGATGTAAACCTTGAAGCCAGCTCCCCATGTGGGGACTTGGGTGGGGGCGCTAGAGACACAGGTTTGGACTGGAGTGGAGGAGTGTGCGGGGGAGAGCCTGGAGTGCACCGAACCGCCCCCTGCCGGCTCCGACCCGTGGGGTGCGCCACAAAGCCGCCCAAACAAGGCCACTCATTCACCTCCATTCATTTTGACTTGGGCTCAGGAGGCAAAATGTCAGTTTAAGATCGATTGATCGATCGATAGACAACGACGGCTCCACGGGTAGGCTAATGTGCAGTAGTCTTACCAAAGGAGGTTGTATTTATTCTGGGCGGACAAACTGATCGTGGTTTATGATCCGTGTAGAGAAACAGAATGTGAGCTCACGTGATCAGGATGGGTCCGGGCGGCAGAATCGTATGTCGGTGCATGCGCACTTACGCAGTCAGGCAGCTATTGACAACAGGGCGACTGTAGCCTACGGTAAGAAACTACTTCTATTATGCATTTAGCCTTTTCAAATTAGATATGCTCCGAACCAGTCCGACTTTAGGCAACACGAATTTTCTGTTGGCCATGTTGTGTAGGATAAATTACAACCAGACAGTGGAAAAACTACGGATGGGTTTGTTGACGCAGCTGTAAACCACTGGTAATTCAGAAGCGATAGCCTACATATCCTAAACTTACCCGACCCGACCCACCATTGTAGGCCTATATGTCAACGGGCAACGGTGCAACATTGTATTATTTGTCCACGACGTTGGAAGTCAGTGCAACATTGTATCTTCTGAGCAGGGACTGTGCTACGTACAGAAGCCTAATTGTTAGAGTCGAGCTACCGTAGCATATGGCCGAGTTACCAACAATGACAATCGGGTTGTTTCTTCCCTGCTGCAGCTCGCCTGGCTCTAGAGGACAGAGGTCATGAAGGGGTGAGTTTCTCAGTCGCCGGAGTACACCAAACATCAGCCTGAACAGTTATTGGATCCAGAAACAGTAATTATGGTATTTTGCAGTCTATAGTGTGTTCCATCTCTTTTTCCGTGCCCAGTAGTCAGCAGAAGAGTGCAGACGCAGATGGGCAGATCACAATCATGGCAGAAGGTAGGCTAACAACCACTTGAGTTAAGAAACCCACTGTCACCAAGTGTAAACACATGCTGTTGACAGCCATGTTGTTCCCTGACTGAAGGACCTCCCTCTCTGCGGTGTGTAAATCTCTCTCTCTCTCTCTCTCTCTCTCTCTGCTGTCTTTAGGTCTCTCTCCCTGCTACAATATGTGTATATCTCTGTTGTATTTAGGTCTCTCTCCCTGCTACACTATGTGCATATCTCTCTGCTGTCTTTAGGTCTCTCTCCCTGCTACAATATGTGTATATCTCCCTGCTGTCTTTAGGTCTTTCTTCCTGCTGTGTGTATATCTCTCTGCTGTGTCTCTCTCCCTGCTGTGTTTGGGTGTCTTTCTCTGCTGTGTCCAGGTCTCCCTCCCTGCTGTGTGTAGGTTTATCTCCCTGCTGGGTGTTCAGGTCTCTCTCCCTGCTGTGTGTAGGTTTATCTCCCTGCTGGGTGTTCAGGTCTCTCTCCCTGCTGTGTGTAGGTTTATCTCCCTGCTGGGTGTTCAGGTCTCTCTCCCTGCTGTGTGTAGGTTTATCTCCCTGCTGGGTGTTCAGGTCTCTCTCCCTGCTGTGTGTAGGTTTATCTCCCTGCTGGGTGTTCAGGTCTCTCTCCCTGCTGTGTGTAGGTGCAGTGGCCACGGCAGAGGATCCATCAGCAATTGCAGCAATCCAATCAGCTACCATGTTGTCATCTGACAATCAGCAAATCAAATACCTGTTTCAGACGGAAGGGCCCGGAGGGCAGGTATGGAGGAGGCTTTGCCCTCCCTTGGGGCAGATTGGAGGACAGTTTCAGAGGTTCTAATGGCAGGGAGGGATGAGTGGTGCAGGTAGGAAATTGTAATTCCAATCCAGGCGCTGGAGAAATAGCATGAGTTGATTGAGCTACTGGGGGGATACTGGATTAAGATTTCAGCTTCAGCCATACTGCTGTACCCTTGAGCAAGGCACCTAACCCCTCAACTAGCTTCTCCATCCAGGGCTGCACCGTGGCTAACCCCCGTGTTAGTCTCAACTTGACTTGATAGAAGAGCAGAAGATACATTTCAGTTGCTTGTACAACTTAATGACAAAGTATTTTATTCATTTCTTCTTCTTAGTCAACCCTGTGTGTCTACTGTTAAAAGTAGTTAACCCTGCTTTTAATGAGTCAACTCAACCCTTCTGTTTAGCTATTTAACCCTGTGTGTTCTGTTGCAGGTGACCTATCGTGTGATCCAGGTCGCGGATGGACAGCTCACAGGTTTTCCTGCTGTCTCTCATCCTGCCACACAGGTCAGATGTCAAACAGATGCCATTTCTTGTTCAGGGGCTCCTACTCCATGGATGCAAAATGATTCAACTCAACCATTTCTACATAACAGCAGAGAAAGTTTATTTGACATGATGAATGTTTCGTTGCTACAGGCTGTGTTCACCCAGTCAGAGGGTTTGGAGGCAGATGGGACAGAGACCCACTACAGCTACTACCCTGCCACCATTGCAGACACTACGGCTGCTAGCATTGCTACCACCGTACAGGCCTCTGACGCCCTGCTCGGCCAGGCCAAGCCCACAGGTTCCACCTATCCTCTTAACATGTCAGGAAACATTATATGGGAGAGCAGGAGGTATAATAATGCACACTGTATAGGCGTACAGTCAGGAGCTGTAGCTCAGGAAGTAGAGCGGATCGTCCAATGATCGTAGGTTTGGCGGTTCGAATCCCGGCTCCTCCTGACGACATGTGAAAGTGTCCTTAGGCAAGACACTGAACCCCAAAATTGCTCCCAATTGACCTTATTCACACGGCGGCCATTTCTCTCTTATGTCACGCTCAGAGTGGGAGAATGCGGAAGTATCTATAGACCATATAGTACAAGTTTGTTATGAAAATAACACTTCAAGATTTGAAATAGTCAGAAATAACATCCAGAATACACTACTGGAATTACAAACTCATGATTACTGGACTCTGATTGTTTTTCACCGCGGTAGTTTTCAAATTATGAAATACATGGACGGGAATGAGCTGATGACTAATGTGCTCCTATGTATTTCATAACGTGAAAACTACCACGGTGAAAAACAATCAGAGTCCAGTAATCATGAGTTTGTAATTCCAGTAGTGTATTCTTAATGTTATTTTTGACTATTTTGAATCTTGAAGTGTTATTTTTATAACAAACTTGTACTATATGGTCTATGGATACTTCCGCATTCTCCCACCCTGAGCATGACATACAGTACGAGCGAAATGGCCGCCGTGTGAATAACGTCAATGACCAGGCTAGCACCTTGCATGGCAGATGCTGCCGTTGTGTGTGTATGTGTGTGTGAACGTGTGAATGAGAGGCCTTCGTTGTAAAGTGCTTTGGATAAAAGTGCTATATAAGCGCAGTCCATTAACCATTTACCATTTGTATAGGTGTAATTTTGTACTGTTTGTGTAATACCTTTCTTCCCCTGTGTCTTGTCGAGACATGCTTTAATCAAAAAAAATAATCACAAAGACATAGGAATGAACGAGATTGTCACTGGCACTCTCTTGTTCTCCAGGGCAAGTGTATGTGATGATGTCGCCCCAGGAAGTGCTGACAGCAGCCAATCAAAGGACCATAGCACCTCGCACGGAGCCATACTATGCGTAGGTTTACTCCTGTCCTGTAGAGTGTCTGTATTGACTCCTGTCCTGTAAGTGTCTGCATTGACTACTGTCCTGTGCGAGTCTGAATTAACTCCTGTCCTATGAGTGTCTGTATTGACTCCTGTCCTGTGAGTGTCTGTATTGACTCCTGTTCTGTGAGTGTCTGTATTGACTCCTGTCCTGTGAGTGTCTGTATTGACTCCTGTCCTGTGAGTGTCTGTATTGACTCCTGTCCTGTGAGTGTTTGCAGTGACTCCTGTCCCCTGAGTGTCTGTATTGACACCTGTCCTGTGAGTGTCTGTATTGACTCCTGTCCTGTGAGTATCTGTATTGACTCCTGTCCTGTGAGTGTTTGCAGTGACTCCTGTCCCCTGAGTGTCTGTATTGACACCTGTCCTGTGAGTGTCTGTATTGACACCTGTCCTGTGAGTGTCTGTATTGACTCCTGTCATGTGAGTGTCTGTATTGACTCCTGTCCCCTGAGTGTCTGTATTGACTCCTGTCCTGTGAGTGTCTGTATTGACTCCTGTCCTGTGAGTGTCTGTATTGACTCCTGTCCTGTGAGTGTTTGCAGTGACTCCTGTCCCCTGAGTGTCTGTATTGACTCCTGTCCTGTGAGTGTCTGTATTGACTCCTGTCCTGTGAGTGTCTGTATTGACTCCTGTCATGTGAGTGTCTGTATTGACTCCTGTCCCCTGAGTGTCTGTATTGACTCCTGTCCTGTGAGTGTCTGTATTGACTCCTGTCCTGTGAGTGTCTGTATTGACTCCTGTCCTGTGAGTATCTGTATTGACTCCTGTCCTGTGAGTGTTTGCAGTGACTCCTGTCCCCTGAGTGTCTGTATTGACACCTGTCCTGTGAGTGTCTGTATTGACACCTGTCCTGTGAGT
The DNA here is from genome assembly GCF_949987555.1 of Borostomias antarcticus. Classification (NCBI taxonomy): domain Eukaryota; kingdom Metazoa; phylum Chordata; class Actinopteri; order Stomiiformes; family Stomiidae; genus Borostomias; species Borostomias antarcticus. Next base: position 29,127,800 of record NC_140234.1, read on the forward strand.
GTCTGTATTGACTCCTGTCCTGTGAGTGTCTGTATTGACTCTTGTCCTGTGAGTGTTTGCAGTGATTCCTGTCCCCTGAGTGTCTGTATTGACTCCTGTCCTGTGAGTGTCTGTATTGACTCCTGTCCCCTGAGTTTCTGTATCGACTCCTGTTCTGTGAGTGTCTGTATTGACTCTGGTCCTGTGAGTGTCTGCATTGACTCCTGTTGTTGCTGTGTGCTGCAGGGAGCCTGAGGTTCCTCGTACGTCCAGGGATAAGAAAAGGAGGGCCCAGCACAACGAGGGTTAGATGATCTGTACACACACACACCTGCGCGCACACACACAAGCACACACACACACACCTGGCACCTTGCTTTCTTCCCTGCTGCCCTACTCAGCCCTATAACACTCTTTCTGTTCTCTCTCCTAGTCGAGCGTCGGCGTAGAGACAAGATCAACAACTGGATGGTCCAGCTGTCTAAGACCATCCCAGACTGTAATGTAGACTATACCAAGGCTGGCCAGGTGAGACCCGAAATGGAGACTGACCAGGTGACAATCTTGTGTTGAATTTTCAATCTGTGAATGAAGAAGAAGATAACCAGGTGTAGAATTGGTCTTGAGGGCAGACTAAGGGAGAGAAGGCTCTGTATGGACTAGCATATTTACCAGTGTGTGCCTTATGCTCTAGCGATGCCAGTTTGTTGAGACCATGCTGTTGTTAAATGCACTTTCATCTGAAATAAACCAGAAACTTGTAACAGGAGAGCTGTGATATTCCACCTGGTCTGATGGGTTGCCTGTGTTGCAGAGTAAAGGAGGGATCCTTTCTAAAGCATGTGACTACATCAAGGAGCTCCGTCAGAGCAACCATAAGCTAGGAGATGACCTGGGCGTCCTGGAAAGCCACCGCACCGACAACCAGCTACTGAGACAGGAGGTAACAGCCTGTAACACTGCTACCGAGTCAGGAGCTAACAGCCTGTAACACTGCTACTGAGTCAGGAGGTAACAGCATGTAACACTGCTACTGAGACAGGAGGTAAAGGCCTGTAACACTGCTACTGAGACAGGTGGTAAAATAGACCTAACCCTAGCCTACACTCTTCTGGCCTTAAGGGTTCCTAGTAGAACTTTGTATCTGTCTACTTCTCTGTTAACTGACTGTCTGCTTTGTTTTCTCTGGTTCCTCTTGGTTCTGTGTGGTTCCATGTGGTGGTCCAGGTGGAGGACTTGAAGTCCAAGAACCAGATCCTGAGGAACCTGTTGATGCAGAACAGTATTGTGGGAGAGTCCAGCACTGACCCGCAGTGAGGTGCCTCCTGGATCATGTCTTGGGACAGGAAGCAGCAAGCCTTTTCTACGGCAACACTGTGTGATAGAATGCTGAGTCTATTTCAAACGTAGAACTCTGCACCCTGAAACAGAGGATGGCGACCGATTGGCTCACCCAGACAATACAAATGTGCATACAGACCAACTTTAACAAACTGTTATTGCAGCTACTATTTTGCCATGTACATTTTGACTTTTTTCTTGTATTTTTTACCTTTCAAATACATTTGTGCATTACCTTTGGTTTTATTTGTGCATATAGCAGACATGGTCATCACTCGTGTTGCAGAGGTGTGGACTAGAGTCAGACTCAAGTCATAAATTTGATGACTCGACTAGACAAAATCAAAAAAGGACTTGCAACTTGACTTGGGACCTTAACATCAATGACCTTGGACTTCAGCCTTTGGACTTGAAAATTATTGATACCTTTACCCAAACCCAAAGAGTGTTATTATGTTATATTAGTATGTTATTTAAAATAAAATAAAAAAAACGATAATCCTATTCATTCCCAGCAAGTACCAATCGGACAGCATCCAATTAAGTTGCAGGAGAGAACCATGAATGACATTACTGAGCGCATTATGACTTGTTCAGGACTCAAAACTTGGTTTAGGACTTGGGACTTGTTGTTCTTGACTTGGGACTTGACCTGAGACTTGAATGCAAAGATGTGAGACTACTTTTGACTTGCAAAACAATAATTGCTCCCACCTCTGTTGTGTTGTTCCAGAAAAGTAGGCTGTTTTGCTCTGTTCTGACTTGGAATTCATCATCTGAATTATAGTTAAAATAAGTATTTGTAAATAAATACAATATAATAAGTCTCTCTCAGTTAATAGGTGATATTCAAAGACTTCGCAGTTAAAAGTGCCTACTAGTGCGGTTCAGAACTGCCGTTTTATGCTTATGGTCCAGAAAAGGTGCGTAAAGAGGGGGTTTATCTCTAACCTGGCAACTCTTTTACGGAGCGGCGCCTTCGGTGTTTCTGTACGGTACTACCGTAATTTAATTTTAAAAACTTTATTCATAATTAGAAAGACTTGGGAAAATGATCTGTATCCTGTTAGTTGCTGGTCACGGCACTGTGCTAGAGGCGCAGATCAAGGTAAGTTGTAGTTGTAATGAGGTTGTCTGGGTGCAGATTTTGCATACGTGGTCTGGACAGAAATGCTCACCCAGAGGCAACGGTTATGTTGGAAATGGGTAATATTGAGAAGTTGCTTTGACTTTCTTCATTACGCAGTCATGAGCCATGACATGAGACTACGGAGCCCCGGAGGTGACATCGGTGAAATTTTGTTGTAGCCTATATTCTGTGGCCACATTCAGTCAGCTTGAAACTCAATCACAATAATCTAAATATATGCATAAATAGAATAAAACGTTTATTTTGCCATGTCTAACAAGTACAGGTACATTGTCATTCTTGTAATCGCTTGTCCTTATAGTGTCTTATCAGTGCTAATCAGTTCCACATTCCAGTTGTACTCAGCTTGACATTTACAGGTTCACTGGCAATTTACTATACTATCCGAAGTAGCTATCAGTATCACCCTCATCTACTTTTTAGAATTTGTGTCAGTGAGATGCACAGTGCAAACAAACTGCAACAATCCCACAGCAAGTCCTGTTAGTAGGCTATCCGTAGTCTATAATGCCAAAGGTAACAATATCCACGTGTGGATGGAGCAGGGAGTAAGTAGTCGTCACGGTTTCCAGCGTCAATAAGGACCCTCCTGCACAAACGTCCTCTAATGCACTTGCAACGTGTCGAGTCTTGCCTTGTTGAAGATATTAGGCTATGTCACCCTGACCCCTCCCTGCAGGCGGATGTGACAGGGCTGTACAGCCACCTGGCGGGCGTCCCCAAGGCCCTGCTGCCTGGGGTGGGCGGCAGGAAGATCCTCGACTTCTGGTGGGAGACCGTCAACACGTGAGTCAGTAGTCCTGCAGCATAGTAGATCTACTAGAGATCAGCTGACTCAAGCGCTAACCGCCCAGAGAGCATACTCTAGCGGGCCTGGGGGGCACCACAGCTAACTAACCAGAGAAACCTGCTTTTCCCTCTAGGAGACAGCTGTTCAGTGAAGTCTACCTGGTCACAAACGCAGACAAGTAAGTACTCAGTTGCACACAGCGGGCCCCTGTGATTCCCGTCTCTACCGGGCTGCTGTGAGGTGAAGACTGCTCTTCTCCTCCCCCCTCCCTTCTCTTCTCTCCTCCTCTCCTCCCCTCCTCCCTCCAGGTATAAGCACTACGAGCGCTGGGCGACCGCTAACGACTTCCCGGTGGAGAACCTGGTGAACGACGGGAGCACCACGCTGGAGGGTCGTCTGGGCGCCGTGGCAGACCTGGAGCTGGTCATACGCAGCCGCAGACTTCGGGACGACATCATGGTGGTCAGTAACGATGGCGGGCCGGGTTCCCCACTCACCCTACCCCTAAACCCTTCCCTCTCACCCTACCCCTAAACCCTTCCCTCTCACCCGAACCCAACAGCCGTCTCCCCTGTCCCCCCCATGAGCGGACGGGGAGACTAAAGCCTAATTTATACTTCATAAAACGGCTCATGTCTCATGGCTCTTGGTTGCCAGGGAATGGAAGCTAAAGACAATCCCCAGGCATTCCATTCCATGGCAACCAAGAGCCATGAGCCGTTTTATGAAGTATAAATTAGGCTTAAAGAGCACGCTCTCTCTCTCTCTCTCTGCGCAGATTGCGGGGGACATGCTGTGTGCCGACCAGAACTTTGACATCAGCCAGGTGCTCCGGTTCTTCAGGTCAAAGGTCAGATATGGACACAGGCTTGGTGATATAGAAGACTGAACTGTTTGGGTCGGACAGGGATGCAGGTGTTACGTTGTGTGTGTGTGTGTGTTTCAGCCAGGGGAGCTGGCCATCTATTACGAACTGGAAGAGGGGGAGAAGAGCAGCTCGCGAGGTATCGTAGACGTTTGCCCCAAAACACACAGGTACAGTAGACCTGGAGCACACCTTTTACAGTAGATGCAGTTCACAGTAGGGGTGGGCGAAAAATTGATTCTTAGATCCATCGCGATTCTCTCTTGAACGATGCATCGCTCGATGCGGACAACTCATAATTCGAAAAAAGGTCTGTGTTGTTAGCGTAAATTCCTTACGGCTTGATGTTGAAATGTAAAAAAAAAAAAAAAGTGGGTGAAACATGAGGTAGGAAACGGACGTAAAATAAGCGTGCGTCGTGTTTACGTTTGAGTTTTGGTGAAGATGGCTGAGCAGGAGAAAGAGATCCGACCAGCACCTGCTGCTTTAAAAGCGAACGCACGGAAGCACTTTGGCTTCTATGAAGTTGAAGGGAAAAAAGACCTGAACAAGAGCCACACAGTATGCAAGTTGTGTCGAGCCAAAATGAAATACTTTGGGAACACGACAAACACGAGACGCCAATAAAAAATGTTGATGCATCGATAATCGTTTTATAATCGATAATCGTTTTAGAGTTGCCCTCTGAATCTGAATCAAATCTAATCATGAGGTGCCTAGATATTCCCACCCCTAGTTCACAGTAGACCTGAAACTCAGATACAGTATAGTAGACCTGGAACACACAGGTACAGTAGAACAGGAACCTTCATCTTCTGCGTGTGCGCTCGTGCATTTCAGGGTAACTCGTTTCCTGGAGAAGCCCCAAGCGGGGGTAACAGACTCCCGTCTGGCCAGCGTGGTGTTCTACTGCCTCCGCTCCGCCACCCTGCCGTACATCTACAACTTCCTGTCCCTGCAGCCGCACGCCACCGACAGGACCTTCGGACGCTTCTGGGTCAGTCAGCCGGCCGGCCAATCAGCAGAGCCTTGTTCACACCGACTGACAGTTTGAAATTACAGAACTGATGTACTGTAAGACTCAAATCTGACTCAAATCTGATTTGCTCTGTGCAGTCTGAACAGGCATGAGCCACTGGAATTGGATATTTCATGCCGCTTTCCAAACCACATTCAGAGGTGGTTTTAGCCCGATTCGAATCTAATTCCTGGTCTCATTGTCCTATTGGACTATTTCATCTAGAATGCACACAAATTCTGATTCCGTTCTACACCAGCGCTTTCATTCACAAGATCTAGGGTGCTTTCTACTGCATTTTGTTCACTCAAGTCAATGACAGGCCTGTAGGCTAATACAATTACAAGTGCACAGTAAACATGTGGTCCCCCACCATTGACATATCGCCTCATTGTGTCAATGAAGCCATGTAAGCAAGTGTTGCTGTGCTTCCCTCTGGAAAATGTAAGGTTAGGATCTAAGTCCATCCCCCGATTGCCCTCTGTAAAACGCATTGTGTTGCACATTTAAGAATAGCTGGGTTTGACACAGCCGGTGGTAGCTGATCAGCTAATCATTGCTAGATTTGTGAAGATGTCCCATTCAGATCCCTTAGAATCCAAGCACAACTGCTACTAAGTAAATAAATATAGCCTCTTATAAATGTAATCAGGTAGCTAGTTCGACCCAATGGCCAGTCTATAAGTCATTTGGTCACTTCTCAAATCTGGCAGCTTGGCTGGATGTACATGTATTATGGTTAGCCTCCGATCATTTTAGATGACACGCAAACACACATACACCTACAGTACACACACACGCATGCACAATCAGTGTACAGGAGCTGATCATGTGACGTCCTGTCTCAGGAGTGGCTGATCAATGAGGAGCAGCTTCCTGTGTTTGGGATGAAGCTGCCTACAGGCTTCCAGCTGATTGGACAAGTGGTGAGTGACATCCCCATATACACAGACTAACATGGGTTTGGTATGGTAAAACTATGAAGTATTGTGTGTGTGTGTGTGTGTGTGTGTGTGTGTGTGTGTGTGTGTGTGTGTGTGTGTGTGTGTGTGTGTGTGTGTGTGTGTGTGTGTGTGTGTGTGTGTGTGTGTGTGTGTGTGTGTGTGTGTGTGTGTGTGTGTGTGTGTGTTTGTTTGTTTGTTTGTTTGCAGGAACTATCAGACTATACCAAATGGCTGGCCCACTACTCTGCCAAGCGACAGGACTCTCCAGCCAAGCCAATCACCTTCCGCTCCTATGCAAGGTGAGTCTCTGTCTCCTCCTCCATGTGGACATTGTCTCCCCACTGGGGGAACAAACAGACACTGGCTCAGATCTGTAGTGTTTTTATTCAAGATTCAAGATCTGTTTATTAGCCATGTGTATGGTTCACACATACTAGGAATTAGACTAGGGTTAAGGCATACGCTGTTGCACACGACATAGGACAGGGTGCAGGACAGGACAGTGCAAAGGCATGACAGGACAGTGCGGCCTGGGCACTGAGCATCAGCAACGATGCCCAGCATCTGCTCAAGTACTAAACAACAAATACTTTTCGAGAGGGACCATGTACTAAAAGTTGACCATGTGCATTTAAACTCCATATGCAATTTTAAACCCAGGTAGAAGAGTAGTTACAAGGCCAAACTATCTGGCACTGCCAAAATACTCCTGTACGATGTGTGAGTTAGCTGTACGAAGTGAGTTAGCTGTACGAAGTGTGTGTTAGCTGTAGTGTGAGTTTGCTGTACGAAGTGAGTTTGCTGTACGAAGTGAGTTAGCTGTACGATGTGTGAGTTAGCTGTACGATGTGTGAGTTAGCTGTACGATGTGTGAGTTAGCTGTACGATGTGTGTGTTAGCTGTACGATGTGTGAGTTAGCTGTACGATGTGTGTGTTAGCTGTACGATGTGTGTGTTAGCTGTACGATGTGTGTGTTAGCTGTACGATGTGTGAGTTTGCTGTACAATGTGTGTGTTAGCTGTACGAAGTGTGAGTTAGCTGTACGATGTGTGTGTTAGCTGTACGATGTGTGTGACAGAGTGGGACTGATGGGCAATCCCTCTGACGGTTTCAATGGGAAGACTATCGCCATGACAATCTCCAACTTCTGGGCGGAGGTCACACTGGTGGAGAGTCAGACTCTGGTGAGAATACATGCACGCACACACACACACACACACACACACACACACACACACACATAAAAGCACACACATGCACATGCACACACACAAATAAACACCACACACACACATCCACAATACAGTTTGGATACAATTAAGATACATTGTTACATGAATCTTCCACAGGTGTGTATTGATGCTACTGTTGTATGTTGCTGTTGTAGGCTCTCGTGCCTCATCCCCTCAACGACCCCACGGAGTTCGGCAGCCTGCAGGACCTGTTCTGCATCAGCCGGAAGGAGGGGTCAGTTGGACCGTTATACACACTGTGTACTGTCTACCATGTTAAAGAGTATATATACTGTATAATGTCTATACTGTTGTAACTGCTGTACACGTGTGTAATAGTGCTGGTGTCATGTTGCTCCACAGCTACCTGGGAGGGCTGCGGCTGCTTCAGGCCACCTGTAAGAAGTTCTACCAGTTCTGCTCCAAACAAGGGTGAGGAGTGTTGAATATTGTTGATTTTCAGAGAAATGCCTTTTAATATGATCCTGTTAGCTATTTCCTCATTATAATGATTGACCTCTGAGTATGGCTGTCGGCTTGAGTTTTCGGTAAGAAGTGTCCCTCTTCCATAGACTTATGAGATAAAGACATTCCATGGCTGGTACACTCTGGGCCAAACACCATTGTTGTGGTTAGAGATAAAGGCCTGGGCGCCGAGGCGGCGTAGGTTAATGGGACAAAACAAGGCCACAGAAGAGACCAGAGGGACAGTCTTATCGGAGAAGAGACGAGGGAGGGGGGACACTCAAACCACATAAGAACGTTGCAACGAGACCAATGCTTTGATTTGGGTCCAGACAGCATACAGAGAGGTCAACTGTACATTAGGCATGCCATCGTCTTTTGTATGTAAAACCTTCTGGAATAAATCGCTTTTGCTGAGGCTCAAGTCCCGTGTTGGAGAGATTCATTCTGGACTGTGTGGTATTGTGTGAGATTGGGGGCCGTCTTTTATTGAAATCAAAACACAACGCAGAGCTGAAATAAGGACAATAATAAAAGACAACGAGATTCATCAGGAGCCACCCTCTCTCTGGGTCTGAGGAGGCCAGGACCCCTCAAAACAAGCTAGTTAGGGTTGTGATGGGGCTAGGCCCTCGTGACCATGTTGGAAGGAGGTACTTCCAAGAGCTCAACTGGCTACCAGCTGAGGCTCAACATGGTACACAAGGTCATTAACAACAGGGCCCCAGCATACCTAAGCAGCGATTTCTCCAGAGCTGGGGAATCACACAACCACAGGACTAGGTCCAGCTTAGCCAATCTGCTCCCCCTGAGGTGTAGAACCAAAATGGGGCAATGCTCATTTGCCTACACAGGAGCGGAATGAACTGCCTTTGACCATCAAACAGAGCACGAACCCACACAGTTTTAAGGTGAATGTTAGGAAATGGCTACTGGACAAAGTCCAAGAATAGACAGGTAGGGGAGGGAGGGATTGTTAGTATGTGTACATGTTGTGTTATGTAGTTTTATGTGTTTGTGTTTTAAGTGTTTTATGTTGAGACCAAGGACCCCAATGGAAATAAGTCCATGACTTTTTTGTCCTATCCTTGATATTTGTTTTAATGCATGACATGTATTTTAAACTGATATGTCGAATAAACTAAACTAAACTAAAAAACCCTGCTCTGGGCCTGAGGAGGCCAGGACCCCTGCTCTGGGTCTGAGGAGGCCAGGACCCCTGCTCTGGGCCTGAGGAGGCCAGGACTCCTGCTCTGGGTCTGAGGAGGCCAGGACCCCTGCTCTGGGTCTGAGGAGGCCAGGACCCCTGCTCTGGGTCTGAGGAGGCCAGGACCCCGGCTCTGGGTCTGAGGAGGCCAGGACCCCTGCTCTGGGTCTGAGGAGGCCAGGACCCCTGCTCTGGGTCTGAGGAGGCCAGGACCCCTGCCCTGGGCCGGGGGTGACCTGTGATATGTACCTCACGTACCGAGCTATGAAGCTCGCTAACTGTAGTCATATGTACAGTATAGCTCGGTAGCTACAGGATGTAGCTAACTAGTCTTGGCTGAGTATTTTCTCTCTCTCTCTCTCTCTCTCTCTCTCTCTCTCTCTCTCTCTCAATTCAATTCAATTCAGTTCGCTTTATTGGCATGACAAATTGTTGATCTTTGTCGTCAAAGCTTTTTCGGGGGCATGGGTGACATGCCATAGCTATAATAAATAATCCTAGGGGAGGGTGATATTGCGTTGTAATTGGTTGTATAACAATATGTAATAGTAATAACAGTAAACACAATAACAGATGTACATGTGTGTGTGTGTGTGTGTGTACAATACGTGCGTGTAAGTGTGTGTGTAAAATTATAACATTAACATTAGTGACATAAAAAAAAGATGATAAACATTAGTACAGTAACAGGTGTATGTGGGTGTGAGTGTGTGTAGACAAACTTTCTTCGACAGATAGCCACGATGTTCGGTAGCGACCAGTATCAATGGCCGGGCTGTGCTCACTGGGTCTGTACTTCGTCAAGGTGGTTCTTAGTTTTGTATCAGTTACCCTGGTCAGATAATCTGCCAGTGTGTACTGTCTATTTTGGGTCAGATAGTACTGCATTTTGCTTTGTGTTTGGGCGTCCCAATAGGTGATGTCATTTTGCTTTTGATATGTTATAATTTGGTTGACTCTAATACATTTTGTATCAATGAGCTGGTTCTGAGGCTGTGGCCTGGTAGTGTTGTTAGTGTTAGTGTTGAGTGAACTAAGCGTTCAGACCAGCTGGTTCTGAGGCTGATGGTTGGTAGTGTTGAGAGAACTAAGCGTTCAGACCAGCTGGTTCTGAGGTTGTGGGTTGGCAGTGTTGTTGAGTGAACTGAGTGTTCAGACCAGCTGGCAGAGGGGACTGTTTTCTTTGCTCAACTCTTGACATTTCAGGGCTTTGTAACGACATGAGTAGGGTCATTGGTTTTTAAACGTTTCCAAAGTTTGATTGCCCTCTTTTGAGTTTTGATTAATAATGGATATTGGCCTAATTCTGCCTTGCATGAATTGTTTGTTGTTTGTCTTTGTACATGCAGGATGTTCTTGAGGTTTCAACAGAGTGTATGTCCCATTTTGCAAAGTTTGGGAATTTGCAAGTGGACCCCACACTTCACTGCCATAGAGGGCAATTGGTTCAATTATTGATTCAAATAGTTTAAGCAAAATTTTAATCTCTCCCTCTCTCTCTCTCTCTCTCCCTCTCTCTCTCTCTCTCTGCGTGTTTGGTAGAATTGCCCTGACCAACCAGAACTTCACACTCAAATATGACACCAACATCCCTCGGCAGGTGGTAAGTGTTTCCAGCGCAACATACTGTATGTAATACGTATGTAAGATATCACAGACACACAACAGGGTTAAGTCTTTTTGAGCTCAGACACAACAGAGTTAAGTCTTTATGAGCTCACAAACACACAGCAAGTTAAGTCCGAAAACCGCAGCTTTACCCTCACCACCGGTAGCGGACAGCAAAGCAGGTTGCAACGCCTTAAGAACGGCGTCCCCCAGGGATCTGTCCTGGCCCCCCTCGTTTATAACATCTACACCTACGACCTGCCGAACACAGTCTCCAGGAAGTATGCCTACGCAGACTACCTTGCGCTGGTGTACTCAGCTGGAGACTGGCAGGCCGTGGAGGAGACCCTGAGCCAGGACATGCAGACACTAGCGGCATACCTCCGGAAATGGAGATTGAAGCTCAGTGAGGCAAAGACGGTGTCGGCGGCCTTCCACCTTAACAACAAGGAAGCCAAACGTGAGCAGCGAGTGCACATCAATGGAACACTCCTGCCATGCTGCGCCGAAACAACCTACCTCGGCGTGACATTGGACAGGTCACGTTCCACCGACACCTCAAGTCATTGCGCAAGAAGTTAACAGCTCGTGTGGCGTTGATGAGGCGACTGGTCCGATCAAGCTGGGGCGCCGGCGCAAAAACACTGCGTACGGCAGCCCTAGCCCTGGTCTACTCGACCAGTGAATATTGCGCACCGGTGTGGTGTCACAGCGCTCACACCCACCTCATCGACCCGCCTATCAATGAAGCCTTGTGCTGAAAACAACCGTTTCGCGGCAGAAAATATATTTTTTAGAAGCTGCATTCTCAGTGCCCCGTCCGCCGCCATTACATGGATATACTTGGCTCGCGCTGGATTTTAAATTTCTTCTACAGGCCTCCGAATTACACCAAAGTTATCTCAGTGAGTCAAACGTCTTATAATACTGTATGCCGTAAATAAGGTCCAGGTTATCAAAAACGAGCATTCTCCTTTAAGTTAACACCGGAGTCCCTGTCAGACAGCTGTATGGAAATGATCAGCCAATCACTCAAGTGTTTAAACAGGTGGGAAATATGGTATTGATGCCATGTAAATGATGTCTCTCTCTTTCTCTCTCTCTCTCTCTCTCTCTCTCTCTCTCTCTCTCTTACATACACACACACACACACACACTCTGCAGGGCTTGGCTGGGAGTAGGTAAGACCAGGAGATGCTTCTTTCTGTCGCTAAACTATCTCATACCCGTCTGTTTTCTATCCGCGTGCTTGCGTCCTCTGTTCCTTTGTCCCCGTGTCCGCAGTGCCATCGTGTCCGCCACCCTCAAGTGCCTGATGAAGTTCTACAACATCACTGAGAGTGTAAGTGTCCATGCAGAGCTGCAGTGTGTGGGATGACCAGTCTTTGTGTGTTACTGGGCTCTGCTCATGTGCTACTGCTATGTTCGTATTGATATGGCGTTCTTGTATTTTATTGTATTATATTATATTGCACTGTATTTTAGATTGCTATTCTTGCACTTTGCCTTCAGCACTAGATTATGCTCTTAGTCACTTGTTTTAGAAAGAAGATGCACTTGTGAGTTCTGGCAGGTAGTGGTACATTGGCTTTTCCTACGTTAAATGCAATTATTGTTAGTCGCTTTGGATAAAAGCGTCTGCTAAATGAATGTAATGTACTGTAATGTAATGACGTGTCTGTGGTGCTTCAGGATCTTCCTAAGCCAATCAGGGCCAACTTCATCCTGAATGTGGAGACTGATGAGCTCTTCATCACGGCCGGCCTACAGGACAGAGTCGTACAGGTCAGAGGGCCAAACTAGACTGGACTACAGGTCGGGTCAGCCAGACATAAACATTTTTAGCCTGGTTTAGACTTGTAGTTAGTTTTACAAGTTTCAAGTTTATTGCCATATACTCAATAACAATGTAAAATCATTTATCAGTAATGAAAATCTTTGGCTCAGAGCCGACTCAACTTTGCGTGATAAAATAAGGCTAAAGGGCAAAGAATATAATAAGAAATATAATAAAATAGAGTAAAAAAGAAAAAACAGGTAAGCAGTGCAACATCAATGTAGATCAATTAGTAAAGTGAAGAAGTGACCGTTTAAGGTGCTGTGCGTGTGCCTGCACGCTAGGCGTGTAAGTCTTAAGAGTCAGTGGTTTAGTCTTAAGCCGAATGTACACTGTGCGATAAAACCCACTATTCTGAGGTCGTAAGGTGGTCGTGGGTTGTCGCAGACAATCGTAGCTCATCGTATGCAAAATCGGGACTCGCAAGTCGCACAGTGTGAGAAGGTGTTCGATCTGCGATTCATTGCTACAACGTTCTACGACAAGGCTACGACCTCCCGACAAAATATCTGTGTCAGATATTTTCGTCGTAGATCACAGATCATGTA